>NW_024881706.1:0-600000 GCF_019059575.1 Amphibalanus amphitrite
ATCCTCCGGTACTCTGAAGTACACCCGCTCAGTAGTACTGCGTAACGCCGTTGTTTGCTCCTGTAAAACGGATGGTACTCGGCGCCAGTGATGTAGTGCGATGTGAACGACAGCGTCCGACTAACCGTGTAGACGCTCGGTACTCCGTGGCGGCTGCAGCCGACGCTCCAGGCGGCCACTCCGGCCAGCACGTACGAGCCATCGGCGGAGCGACAGGCCAGCGGGCCGCCGGCGTCACCCTGTGGGAGACAGGCGGGGTAAACAGCAGGCCAGAGGACTGGGTGAGCCAGGCAGGCCAGCGGGCCGCCGGCGTCACCTGAAGGACAGAGGGGGTGAGGGGTGAGTGGAGAGACCAGAGGACCACCGACGTCAACCTGTGGGAGACAGGGGTGAGGGTGAGTGGGAGAGACTAGAGAGCTGCCGGTGTCACCCTGTGAGACAGGGGGTAGGGGGTGAGTAGACAGACCAGCGGGCCGCCGGCGTCACCCTGAGGGGTAGAGAGGCAGGGGTGAGTGGAGAGACCAGAGGGCCGATCACAGGCGTCGCCGTGCGGCACACGGCGAGGCAGGGGTGAGCGGACAGACCGGCAGGTGGCGCTCGGTAGTGGTCCGCGATACCATACCGAGCGGTCGCGAGCACCCCTCTTCTCTGCATAGTCTCAACCGGAGGGTGACTGCATCTTTCTACCCAAATTTATTTTGAGTCAGCTGCGCCCCTCTCCCCGTCTTATCTCTTGTCGGTGTTTGTTCTCCTTTATCACCCTCAAATTTTGGCTCTAAAGTAGGTGTCTGCATTTCTGGATTACTTATTTTATCACGCCTGCATAACTCTCTCTTCCCAGCTTACATTATCAATGATTCCATCTCGCTCCCCTCCTGATTCCTCTGATGCCAGCTCCTTACCCTCCGCACTCACCCTACACGCGTCAGCATCTTCTTCTCCGCCGGCACAGAGCATGCTGTCGTCCAGCCGGAAGAAGTGTCCCAGGTGGGTGTCTCTCAGGTTCTGTACACAGACGTCCCGGTTCACCACGGGCACCTCGACCCTCTCCATCCGCTCCGAGTAGTTACCTGACGAGCAAGATTGATATCCGGAGCTCAGGTGCGGTTGGTGACGGCAGTAGCCCTAATCATGTGTTATGTAACCATGTTGTTTCGAAATAAAGTTCAAGGGTGTAGTATCGAGCTTTAAAGACTCCGGTTAGCTTAAAAGGCTGGTGGATTGTCTCACGTTTATCAAACTATTTGATTGTTTATCTTGATAATCAGTTAATTTGATGGTATCTTTGAAAATCATAGCTTTTGTGACTCAAAGGGAAGCTTTACCGATTAATTCAGCAGCTTATCGACGCATGAGCTTCTAATGCTAAGCATTTTAGCGCATGTAAGTATTTTGTGGACATCTTTGCTGCTTAAAGTCAGCAGACGGTTCAAGAGATGCTTATGCCGAGACCGTTGCATAACAGTACTTTGCTTTCAGATGTCTATATAGTTTCTTTTTCTTGTCGCATTAATCGAAATCCCATTGGGAGTCGTAACGATCCCGGTCAATTGCTGTTCACCACTCACCGACGAAGGCCGGTTTGCCCCAGCCAGAGATGATGCAGCGGGCGCCCTCGAAGCGCTGGTCCTGCTCCGGCAAACAGATGGGCTGCACGTGCGCGTCAAACTGGATGCTTCCCACCAGGCGCATCACCACAATGTCGTTAAACAGCGCTCCCGTACCTGCGAAAATGACAGATGAAAAACGTCATGGTGTTGTGCTAAAAGTACAAATAATCGATTTGACGCTAATCCTTTGGCGTTAAATGTAATTAGAGCTTGTCAATTTGTAGGCATTGATTAAGAAAAACTTTGCCGAAAAATAAGCTCAACCTTACGCATAATATTGGTTGATATGATTCATTTATGAGACAGTTATAGAACCAGTATAACGCCTTTTGGGGCGACTAACGGAGCGAGCGGAGGGTGGGCCTTGCACGTGCGAAATTGCGAGGGGGTAACTCCAACTGACTTGTGCACGGCACCCTACTAACCGGTCTCTAGCGATGTGCCAAATTTGGGCACAATCGGCCCAGCCGTTCTCGAGATCTGGAAGCGGCACCCTGCACGTGCGCACGTGCAAAATGGGTCCCAACTGACTTGTGCACGGCACCCTACTAACCGGTCCCTAACTGTGTACCAAATTTGAGCGCAATCGGTCCAGCCGTTCTCGAGATCTGGAAACGACCCCTGCACGTGCGCACGTGCAGTAGCACCCGAACTCTGGCACATGGATATGCATTGCCTAGTGGGTGCCTACCTACATGCCAACTTTCAGCGCAATCGGCCTAGTAGTTACCGAGATATTGCAACAATTCCAAAACTGACACCTCTTCGTTTTTTGCACGTGGCACGCGCATAAGGGGTCACCCACATGCATCGGGAATAGTCCAATACTTGGTAGAAGGAATGAAGCTACCCTACAAAAATTACCGCATGTAAATCGGTCAAGTGTTGCTGAGATATAAGCCTCGCAAAAGCGTCCGCACGGCCGGCCGGCCGCCGCTATACTCAGAAATTTCCGTTAATCTATGTCCGTGAAGTTAGCGTCAGCAACAGCAACGAATACAGCGTCGGATTCAGAATCGCTTAAAAAACTCATATTAAGTCAATTGGGGGACGGGGAGCAGGAATATGACCTTTATTTGACCCTAGCTCTTACCCCTTACCCCTTAATCGGCCCTTAAAGGAAGGGGCGCGTCAAAAGTGCCTCAAGGGTTCGTCTGATCGCCAAAATAAGGGTCGCAATCGATTCCCCGGGTCAATATCTAGCCGCAGCCTCGGTTCCAGATGTGTGCAACTTACCCCTTACCCTTAATCGGCCCTTAAAGGAAGGGGCGCGTCAAAAGTGCCTCAAGGGTTCGTCTGATCGCCAAAATAAGGGTCGCAATCGATTCCTCGGGTTAATATCTAGCCGCAGCCTCGGGTTCCAGATGTGTGCAACTTACCCTTACCCCTAATCGGCCCTAAGGGGTAAGGGGTAAGTTGCACACATCTGGAACCCGAGGCTGCGGCTAGATATTGACCGGGGAATCGATTGCGACCCTTATTTTGGCGATCAGACGAACCCTTGAGGCACTTTTGACGCGCCCCTTCCTTTAAGGGCCGATTAAGGGGTAAGGGGTAAGAGCTAGGGCCAAATAAAGGTCATATTCTTGCTCCCTGTCCCCCAATTGACCTAATATGAGTTTTTTTAAGCGATTCTGAATCCGACGCTGTATTCGTTGTTGTTGCTGACGCTAACTTCACGGACATCGTTAATCTAAGGAAAGACTCCGCTCGCTTCGCTCGCTCCGTAATTACCCAAGAAATAAATACAGTGAGTAGATCTATCGTATTACAATACAACGATATCCACCGACACTTCGTTCAATGCCACGTAACAGCCCAAAATGTCTACGACGCACCTCAGATAAGGCTTCATTACCTATGACAATACGTTTGTCACGTCGGTCTCTCTAAACATTGTTAACGCCGCCGTTTGTGACATTAACACCTTGATTGAGGAGCTGGGGTGATACTGCACGACGCCACGGCTCGGCCAAGGCCGCCGGCGGATGTTCTGCTTACGTGGGTGTGTTCTGATGGAGTAGACGTCCAGGTCCTGGTGGGCAGCGGCTCGCTCTCCTGGTGGATGATGTAGTCGCCCACCCGAACGTAGATGTCCGTGTTGTGGTACCTGCCGGCAGCATGATCAAAATAGAACTGACTGCTCAAAAGGGCGGATTTGTCGTCAGGAGTTTGAAGGGCTTCTTTTAAAACTGCATGCCATGATATTGACAAAATTTTTTTTTTTCTTCCCACGGGCAAAACTTAAAGCATTACTTTTGTAACGTCTTGCTTCTTTGACAGCTAAATCTGGCTTAAATGCTATAGGGTAAAGCCCGATTTGGTACTTACATGTTGAGTACTTTGCACAGTCGAACCTACGTAAAAATTCAAATCATAGCCGCGTAATGCTCAGACTGGAGATGGTACTGTGAGTTATAAAACCGTTCAGGAGACTGATTTATAACTTGTCAGCTAACACGAGCGCCGTGTCGGCAGCCCGAAATGTTTACTGACGAGCATTATCTGTCGGATTAGCACATATTGTTCAGTCTACGGACGTCATTCAGGCTCGGTGAAGCTGGCGGCATCTTATTGTGACTTGGAGAGCCGGCTTGGCAAAAAAGAGCTTATTTATGAAAATATGTTCTCAACCGAAAGACGTCAGCGGATCAAATGGCGGCAATAGAACATGAAATGTAAGAATTAATAAAACGGTAGAGGTATAAAATATACGCATTGTGTATGCGCATTACGCATTGCGTATGCGTGGTGGTCGGCTTGAGCAGCTCCCTGAGCGCCCCTAAGCTGAGCTTCTGAAATCACGCCATCTGCATTAAAAATCAATATATTATACCTCTGATAAAAGTAGTAAGAACCGTAATTATGAAGTTAACGATTTACGCAGATAAGTCAGTGGCTGTTGATATTTAATAAAAAATGTAAATCCAAGTGTATGCAGCTTAAAAGAGGAAGTGGAGTGGTGGTAAATATTTCATATTCATAAACCAACGTGATTATGAGCAGGTTCGAAGCTGAGCGGAAGGACTTAAAAATGTAATAATGTTGAGCGCAGTGCCCAAAGGTTAGAATGTTGTTGTGACTTTTGAGTGCAGTGCTTTATGCTTGATGGTGCAGGTGTTTTTTTGTCCTTTTGCGCGCAGTGCTCAGAGGTAATAATATTTGTCCTTACTTCTGAGTGCAATGTTCAGAGATAACACTGATGTGTCCTTACTTTTGTGTTAAGTGCTAGGAAGTGAGAATGTTTTGTCCTTACTTTTGAGTGCAGTGCTCGGAGGTGAGGACATTTTAGCGCTGACGATGGTGCCTCCACAGATGAAGCGATTCGTGCCCTTCTCGAAAATAGTCGCCTGCCACGGAATCTCGCCTGCAATAGCATGCAAAAACATCGACAACCGTTGAAACGTAATTCAACAACCATTATCATCCAATGTTTACATACATCAATCCAAGTAAGTCCAAGACACCGATAAATAAAGCGAAGCCCGTGTAAAAGACTCTTAAGTGACCTGAACGTCACGTTACCTTTTAACAGACCACAGACAGTTTCACATCTCTTTCCCAAAGCACTTCCATCACGACGACCCCAGCCCCATGTCACGGAACGGGATCGCCCGGACTCACCGAACAGCGTCTCGCGCGCGTGCTTGTCCTCATCCCCTGGCAGACGGATGTGGTGGCTGTGGCCGCAGCGGGCACTGGCGTGGCGTATCGGCCGGCCACTCGGGGTCCGGCTGGCGGCAGCACACGCCCCGACCGCCGAACGGCACGCGGCAATACTGCATGGGGGAGGGTTAGGTCAGATACGGGGCACAGGTGCAGGTTAGATACGGTACGCAGGGCGTCGGGGAGGCTAGGGAGAACACGGAAGTATTTCAGCGTTATGTTGATGGAAGGGTCAGCGTCTGTTGAGAGTTGAATTATGACTGAATTATTCAAATAAGAATAAAGACCATTTTATATATAAAAAATGCATTGGCTGGATAGAAAGTGTATTGAATGTATACTTATAGTTAGTTTAAAATTTAAACAGCTCCCGAAGGCCAATACGGGTAAAAAAGCAGAACAGGAAAAATGTAAAAAAATGACTGTAACCGGGTAGCTGAACTCAAAACTATTGTAGGTATAAGGACAAACAAATCGGGAGTGAGCTTTTCTTATTCTCAGGACATCTGGTGGCGGCAGAATTCTGTTCTGAGAGCACGGGACGTCTAAACGGCCTTGCCGTTCCATCACTGCAGCAACAGCCTTCAGCTTCGCAGAATCGTCGAACCTTTCCGAGAACACTCGGCAATAAACTGCGACGAGGCCGTCCATCTCCTCGACACACGATAGGCGTACACCGTACATACGAGCGGCTAAGCCCATGAGTGTTTAACAGCGGCAGTGCAGCTGTGGCGAACACAAATGGGCGCGGGAGAAACGTAAAATCCGTCACGGACGAGCCGCAGACGCTGTGACGCTGTCAGAACTGCATCAGATGATATATAGCCCGCTGGCCGCCGCCAAACGGATAAGAGGTTTGTTCGTGGTAAACCTCGAAAAGCTTTAACCACAGATGCTAGTGGACGTCACTGGGATCAACGAAAATATATAATTACAATTATATTCATTTGAATTATTGCATGGCTCTACAAACATAAGCACACATCTCACCGTTTTGAATGATCCCAGTTGATCCTTCTTGGCGGGATTGCTCGCCTCTATTTCCTCGTCAGTCATTATGAAGCCGTTGTCTCCGCAGAACTGTGATTCGACGCACTCTTCATTAAAATTGCAAAGAATCTCTGTCCCCTTTCTTTCATGGCAGCAGATTCCCGAAGCACCGGACTGCAGGCAAGACTGCAACAGAGGATAGAAACGTGACGATAAGAACGAGAAGCTATCCGACACTGATTTAGTAACAACTGCACGGTAGTTTTACACTCTGAGATAGAACGGGAGGGGCGGTGAGTCGTCTGATGTCCATGGTGTGGGCAATAAGCTAAGCAAGCGGAGAGCGCTGCTACATCGTACCTTGCAACTCTCCGCGAGAGTGAGACGGATGATCCGCGGTCCACGATCAGCGGATTTACAAACAAATGCACTAGCATTTGTTTGTACTCGTGGACTGTTTACGGCGGTGTTTTGCTGAGAATATTAAGAACAGATATGGGCTGTTTTCTATTAATGTCTCCTTGTGTGCACTATTTAAGCGGAGTATGTGATGGCATTTAAGCATCAAAGCTGGTCTTCGCCCCCTTGTTTTCTTACCTGGGCTGCGGCAGAAGAAGACCGCGATCTGTTGACGGGGCTCTTGGTATGACAAAGCTGACGCTGAACACATTCGAGCTCCTCAGGGCATTTGTTCGCCGTTTTGATGATTTCTGACCCGGTTGTCGTCTCCCCAGGTCGACCGGTGGAAGGTTTAACTTTGACGATTGGTTTGGGTCGGGGAGACGCTGGTTTAGAGTCGGATGTTGACGGCTTGGGCTTAGGAGGCTCTGTTCAAGACTTTCAGTTGGTGGTTGAGTTTTTATGGTTTCTGGCTCAGTTTCGACAGTTGTCGCTACTGGTGTAGAAGTTTCCGTTTTGAGGCCAGTTGCCGTTGGTTTAGGTTGAGGAATCGGATCCAGCTTCTGAATTGACGCTTTCGACGGACTTGGCTGAGACCCCACTGTTGATTCGAGGCTCGGAGTCGGTTCAGGACTGGGAATCGGTTCAGGGCCAGGGGCTGGTTCAGGCCTGGCAGCCGACTCGGCACTAGATACTTGCTCAGCCTTAGGAGTTGGTGTAGATTTTGGAGTCTGTTCAGAACTAGGAGTTGGTTTTGGGCTAGGGGCTGGCTCAGGGCTGGGAATCGGTTCAGGGCTAGGGTTCCGTGCAGGGCTAGGAGTCGGCTCAGGGCTAGGAATCGGTTCGGGGGCAGGGGCTGGTTCGGACATGAAAGATGATCCATTGCTGTCTGTCTGTTTAGCCTCATCAGGTGATCCAGGACTAGAGATGGGTTCAGAGCTGACAGCTGATCCGGGACCGGGGGCAGTTTGTCCAGCCGGTGTCTGTGGTGGCCCGGTCTGAGCCGATTCCGAGGCGGACCGGTCGCCGGCAGAGCCACAGCACACTCCGAGAGCACCCCCGGCCGTCACACAGTTCTGCAATAAAGACACGCGGCCAGGCGAGGGTGAGCCAACCATCACGTCGACGGAAACGGAGACTAAATTTCAGCGGCATGCGATAAATACTTGTTCAAGGTTGTTGCGTCGGAAACGCAGAATTAGGCATGTATGCAATGTACGTGCATTAGGTTTGCAAAACAAAGCATTTATGGGGTTACATAAGCGCGCACGCACAATACTAAAACCATTTGGATAATTTCACTCAGTGGCTTAGTGGTTTAAACCAAATAGTTCATTGAGTTCAAACAAAGATATAGCGATATTTTTAACGGGCTACTTTCCGAAGGCAGATTTCTTAAACGGTATGTGCAATAGCTATCAAATTTCACGTTGGGTTGCAATATGAGGCAATGCATCCTTATGAATCGCTGTCGTCAATGATTGGGGATCTTAAATTACCCAATACCCAGCTTATTTTTCCATAAGCGTTAATCCCGGAGCGAGATCTAATTCAAAGACTTGTTAAGTCATATTACAAACTCATAAAAAAAAATCATTTTTGTATGTTCCCGGAGAAAAAAAGGCATAATTTTCTATAAAACCGTTATTACCTTCAAACAAACCAGTTTCCAAGGACCGTTAGATGTAGAGTGGAGAAAGTAAACGTTTTATATGACCCAATTTAATAAACTCAATCTTAGATTGCAACCAACAATGATCATTTTGGTTGTTCATTGTTCACAGCAAGGCGAAAGGCGATCTTGCTATTTAAATCACTTACCAGAGTTTCTGTTACTTATCTTAAAGAGTATGAACCGCTCTATTTAAATCACTCTTTAAACCATTCATTCGCTCTCAACCTCAGGTACATAACACCCTCTTAGATCCTTACCTCGCCAGAAGGGCTCGTGACCATGTCGCAGTTATCAGTCTTCTTCAAACAAACGGAGCCCGAGACGCACTGGACAGGGTTCCACTGAGAAGGCTGAGCCGGAGCCTGCATCATTTTCGTCCCGTCAATCTCAGTTTCATCGACCGGATGATCTGGACTATCTTCGACGCTCGAGGCCTCTGGCTCGGCCGTATCCGGCGAATTTTCAACAAACGGCTGCTCCTGCTTCAATTCGGGTACAGCTTTCTTTTCTGCCCCAGTAATAGCATCATTCAGTTCCATTTCGTTGTCAAGAGGTAACACATCTCTGGAAGCTTCAGCCTCAGAACCAGGAGCGTCTTCTTCAGCCAGGTTTCTCGGCTCTTCACCTGTGGTCAAACTCTCCTCTTCATTTTGCTCTGGCGTTTTTAGTCCAGTGGATGACCCAGCCAGCTTCGCGGTTTGTCCCTCCAGTCCGCTGTCGCTCAGAGCATTGGCAATGACGATCTTTCTGACAGATGCGCTGCCAGCGCGGATATCATTACTGTCATGGACGGCGCCATCAGTAGCTTGTTCAGCGCTATCCCCGTAAATCAGCAGGTTCTCTATGGACGGTAAGCTTGGGTCGGAGCTAGATGGCTCCTCCTCGACAGTACCCACAACTACCGGCTCCGGAGCAGCAGATTCAGATATCAAAGTAACGGGAGTAGATACGAGCTCATCGGCGCCGGCCTCTAAGGACTCCTTTGCGGACCCATCAGCGTTGGGAATGTTGTGTTCCTCGGAGGCTCGCGCCTGCTGCTGCTGGCTCTGAAGTCGTAAGATCTCCTCCTGTTTGTCAAGCAGCACCTTCTCCTCCTGTCTCTGGCGCAGCTGCAGGATCTGTTCGTTCTGGTTCCTCTGCTGATCCCTCAAGAACTGCTGCTGGTTCTTCAGCAGCTGCTGCTGGTCCTTCTGCTGCTGCTCCGTCAGCTGGTTCTGCCAGGACAGCTGCTTCTGCTGGTCCTCCGTCTGCTCCTCCTGATCATGCATCAGCTGCTGCCTGTCATTCAGCAGCCGGTCCTGATCCTTGGCCTGCTGATCGTACAGCTGTTGACGCTGATACTCCCCCGTTGGCTGGACGGGTTGCTCCTCGTGTCTTTCTAGGGCCTCTTCCCCGCCATGGAGTGAAGTCGGAAGGCTGCTGACTAGCGCCGCTGTGCATAGCAGCAGCAAGAGACCGGTGGAGTGCTTCATGTTTACCGCCGCGCCGTCTACCGTCGACTGACTGTCCCCCTGTCCGACCGGTTGGAGTCTAAAGCTGGTCTCCTCTGGGGCCGCCGGCTCCCCAGCGTCATCCTCTGAGTGACGTCAGTCGCGACATGACGTCATCAGTGTCACCGGCGGCGACCCCGACGGCCCTGCGGAACTGCGCCGCCGCGGGCCCAGCAATCAGCGGGGTGACTTCAGCTGTTTCAGCGGAGAACTGCCGGCTTACGGCGAAGCTACCGAGGGCTCTGAGAGCCGCTGCGGGGACAGGCAATCACCTGCCGTCGACTAACTGCGGACCCACCTGACGTAGAGCCGGATGGAGAGAGATGTCAACTGCGCTCCGTGTTTACTACTATACTGCGCAGAGGACCGGTCAAGGCTGGCACCGGCCGACGCGACGTGCCGGGCTTAGGAACGTCAATTTGGGGAAGGACAAATGCCCACCTATTGTACGCCCGAGAAGACAGCCAGCTGATAGAGCTGTCGTTACACGAAACCGCCAGCGAATCAGCGAACAAACAAGCTTATTGGAGGCGACATTCCAGTGGAGCCCAGGCCGACATTGCTCGTTTGTCCTTGGGCATCATTGACACCGGGCAGGCGTATATACGGCCCCCAGTGGCAAGTGGCCACACACGGAGGGGGTGCCATCAGCCGGCTGTCACGAGAGACGTGGCGTGCCGAATGATTTAGACATATACAGCGTTCGACACTTTGCCGGACCATCAATACCGTTTTACGAGGGGATGGACCTCGAGAGGCTGTCAGAAGCCGGCGCACAAGGACGCCAGATAGTCAGGGCTTGCGAGTTGCGCAACAGATTGTCGCGGAGGCGCGGAAGGAGAGACGACTGAGCGGGCCGAGACTTGTATTGCAACTGTGGTTCTGATTCTGATTCGCCAGTGCCTGTGCGTTATATGCATGGTGGTTGCACAATGAAGGACCGGTCCGCCGACCCGCCGGGTCGGTGGACGGTGCCGACACGTGGGGAAAGTGACGGCTATTTCTATGTAACAAAGCTTGAACGTGTACTCTTTATCACGATATGGAAGAAGGGAATCGGTCCCACATTATCTTCCCTCCCCCAGGGAAGCGTAGGGAACCGAAGCGATCATAACAAAGAGAGGAAACGTTTAGCTGACGGAGAAAGAAATTTCCATATGAGCGTATCACAAAATGGTATGAACAGATAAGTAAGTTTCGTGACAATTACACCTACTACCGGGCGATCCCTCCGCACTCTTGGCGGGGACCGTCCCTGGGCATCTCCATGGCCCTCGGCATCTCTGGCCGAATATCAATACAATATAATTTCAGTGAATTGACAACGATTAACGTATTTGAATGTTCATACCGTTCAGAGTATGCTCTTTCTACGTTTACTAGTGTCAAAATGACACGGCAAAGTGCAGGCAAAATTTAAATGCACTTGCAATTTCTCCGTAAATTTTGGGGTGAGCAACCACAATGAAGCGCAACAAACGACAAAACACTGACGAAAACGGATAATGAAACAGTATGGTTTTGAAACACAATGAAGTTAAAACAAATTTCACAGCACAATTTCACTGTCACTTTTTGACGAAAATACAGCAAAAGTTCATGATGGGTGAATTTTCTTGATTTCGGTGCCAATTTGTCTTGAATTTAGCGTTGAAGTTTTTGTTTTATCTTCTCTCCTTCGAGCTTGAGTCCTTCAGCGAGGTGGTGTCCATCACTCGATGACGGTGAGGAGGACGGCGCGGACTGATGAGCCGTGCGCTGTCGGCGGGCTCCGTAGTAGTCCAGGGTAGCTGATGACCTTGCCGCAGGGCAGATAGTCTTGCTGGGCAGAGCTACTCACTGGAGACGGTGCTGCTGGACGATGACGAGTCCAGGATGGTCAGCTCCCTAGTCGATGACGTGACGTAGGGGCGATACACCGTCACAGAGCACGGACTAACCAGACTGCGATGTCAGTGCAGATGTAGAGGCTGGGGTCCGTGGTGAGGGGCACAAGTCCCCTCGACCGCCGCTGCCACCATTATCGCGGAGGCGCGGAAGGAGAGACGACTGAGCGGGCCGAGACTTGTATTGCAACTGTGGTTCTGATTCTGATTCGCCAGTGCCTGTGCGTTATATGCATGGTGGTTGCACAATGAAGGACCGGTCCGCCGACCCGCCGGGTCGGTGGACGGTGCCGACACGTGGGGAAAGTGACGGCTATTTCTATGTAACAAAGCTTGAACGTGTACTCTCTTTATCACGATATGGAAGAAGGGAATCGGTCCCACAGCGGCCCCTGCGGTAGACCCAGGTCCCCGACAGGACGAGCCGGCCTACAATCTGAGGCCGCGCCATCATATACGGCCGCCAGATAGATTCCGCCAGTGAGCGGACATGAAAAGGCATGCTAGATTAAGGAACGCGTTCCCTTGTACATATCCCCGTTAGGATAAGATGATAATTCGTCACTGACGACAATGATTACAATTGCTAATGTTCACGATATATCATATATATCTGTTGAATAATTTTTGAAATGATTTGTACGCCGTACGTTCAACCGATAACATTAAAAGACCCGTTCTTTTTCAGGTGCTTGGAGAAAACCGTGGTACAATCATGCAGCACCCACTTCCAAAATTATTCATTGTACTTCAGTATATCTCGTTCTCTTTAGGCCTATACCATATATGTTACTATCATCGTACCACCGAATGGTGCGCAATCGGAGATTTCGACCCTCCCGTGCTGGAACTGCCCGACAACATTTGTGCCGTGGAACAATGCCCAGAACACCAAACTTGTTTAATGTGCTCCGACTGCCCCGTCGTTAATTGGGTAACTTTCGCTCAACATAAAGGCACGCTGTATGCCCCGACACATTTTCTTTCTCAACCGCATTTCGAAACCAATGGGACCCATGCTGCCTATGATTGTACCAGACGGTTAGACGACGACCGCCGACGCCAGGCAGAGGTCTGCAATTGTCCTGAGACGCAGCCCTGCCACGGCGACGAAGCATTTTGTAATAAGCTTCCCTGTGATAATCAGTCTTCATGCTCTTGTGTTACCCGCTTTGCTAGTTTCCATTCTTATCTGCAAATTTCCCATGATTTTGGATTCGAAGACCCTCTTCTAGTGTCATTCAAAGCTTGTTTTTACCAAAGCCCAATCAACTTGGCACCCGCTAGAAAACTTCTAAGCGTAGACACTGCCAACTTTCAAAACGATTTCGCCGAAATTATTTTTCATGATCCTGTTTTTACTTTCAATACTTCAGGAACTTTCATCGCCAGGAAAGATGGCCTCGAAATTATCCATACTGTTTCAGATACCGATCGCCAATTTGTTCTTCCAACTGAACTACGTTACACAGAAGGCACGTTATCGTTTACGTTTGTTTCCCCCGATGGTAACGTTTTGTCTGGCTCAGTTTTGATCCCCAGTTCTACTCGATGTTCTAGAATCTCCTGTACTTTTTGCAAAGAAATGTTGTTGAATCTTTCATGCCTACCCCACACCATTCAGTACTTAGTTTATGGATTTATCATCATTGTTTCTGGTCTAGTTATCATCTACGTTCGATCTGCCTGTAACGCTATTTTCAGTATACTTCGTACTATTTGCTACATTATCTTTGGCATTTACCGTCTTGTCCGTTCTTGCTTCCGCCTTCTCTACGAACGGGCGCTGTAGCTGGCCATACATCCCGCCGCCAGATTTCTACAGCCTTCTCTAAAATCTCAAAATTTGCCGATTCACCCAATCAGGTACAGACACCACCCGCTCCTAAATCTATGCAGCTTAAGTATAGTGTGGTTATTCTTATTTGTTTTTTACCGCTCATTCTGGCTTCTTCTATTCACGATGACTGCAATGAACTCAAAATAATATTCTCGTATATCGCAGTGTCAAACACTGCCAACAGGTAAGCAATCCTGTGTTATCTCAGGGCAGGCACAGCTTAGTCTGAGTAACATAGGTTCTACGACTTGCATGTTCTTTTCGGACGACAGTGGCGCCAATGTTTATTACATTCGGATTAAATTTGAAGACGTCTATTGCCAATGGACCACAATTCACCAATATTATACTTTTCCGGTTTCCGTTGAAATTTCTTCCAAGTTGATATGCCCTAACTTTGAGTATTGCAGCTGGGGAGCCAAATGTGTTCCTCGGCGAGAATACTTTCCGGAAATCACCAAAGAATCACTTTCATGGCCCGGCATCACGTCATGCATTTCTATTCCAGCAAAAACTAGATTTTGTGGCGTCATTCATTATGATCCCTGCCTTCATTTCCGCTGGTACCTACTCCCACAGTACAATGCCACCTATCGTGTTGATAAGATTACAGGGCATACTTGTCAACCAATCATTACAATTTCGGAAGCTATCGACAATCGTTTAGTCAATACCACGACATCCGATCAAGTTATTACAAATTCCGGCATTGAACTGAATGTCTTAGGTACTTATGACCAGCCCCTATCCCTGCCATCCCCATACCTCGTCCAAAACGTCCATGACTTTTCTGACTCACATCTGGAATCCGCTTCTTCTCCATCTCAGCCTACCCAGGTCAATTGGTGACATTCAGGCCCCCAAACCGCTGTCTACCGATTTTATTTTTAGCCCCCTCATGGTTGACTGCACTAACTACGAAACAACCCTTCGATGCCATATCCCTCAAAGTTACATTTCGGTTATCCAAAATCAGCGTCCTAATATCCTTCCTCGCGCCGTTCATAACCACCACCTTTACATTAATTCGGACGGTGTTTTGCAATCTAAACTACTTCGGAGTGCCCCAGTAAATATTCACATACGCTTCAATGACATGTCCCTTGCCATATCCCATTACAAAATTTGTCCTCGTATTGAATCGATTGATTCAGTCACTGGGTGTCATTCATGTCCAGTGGCTGCCAAAATTATCATACGAGCCAAATCCATCTGCTCTCCAGGTACGGTATCCGTATCCTTCAATAATATCCCACTTTCATCCCGTGCAGTGGCCTTATCCACTGACAGCTCCCTCGTGACAATTCAGTTCGTTACGTCGGTCCCCTGTCACGAGGAAAGACTGTGTCTTTACCATAACGAAATTAAAAGCTGTGAACCCGTCTTTCTGTTTAGATACCCCTACTCTTTCACTTACCCAGCGCAATGAGACGGTCGCCCAGTCCACAGCCGTCATTCACTCCAGTGGTCTCTTTGATTCTTTTCTTTCGACCACTTCTTCATTGGGAACTACACTACAGCAGGGTCTCTACTGGTTCTTCGCTATTATCGCCGCTATCTTCATCTTTTCGATGGTAATCAATCTATGCCGTCGATAGCCCCTATACATACATCTTGGCTATATCATTTCTCCGGCTGCTCGACAAGACCTTCATTTTCGGTTGTATCACCATGTACTTACGGCTAATGTCATGGCGGTCTGGCGGCAACTATCTTGATGTGTTGCCCCACATGTTTCATATGCATACCTACTTGCATCCACTTCAGCCAGATCGCCATAAAAAAATCATGTATAGTTTTTAAGAATTGTATATGTCTGTTCGTTTGTCTCGTGTACGTATGTGCCATTGACGAAAGATTTTGTATGTTGCAGACAGCCGATCATACTCGCATCGCCTGTTGCTGCATGCCGACTCACTCCTCATGGGCCACAATGGACTGTCAAATACACACGGCTGACCGATCTTCACGTCTCCGCTGCCTGGCCAAGGGCCCGGCCGGCAGCCGGGACGTCGAGTACCCGCCGAGTCAACCACACCGCCACTGGTACCTGACTCCATGGCGATTATCCGGCATCGCATTCTCGGGACCACATTACCCGAGTGCGGTCAAAATCGCCCTACAAGTACAATCGCCACACAACCATGGTCCGGTACCAGTGCATCGACTCGAGACGTCCCCGTCGACTTCTGCTCGCGCACCATCCAGAGGTCCCCTCTACCAACGGCCGTCGCTGTCGACTACAGCCAGTTGCCACCACAATCACTGGCCGCCAGCAGTCGACAGTACCGCCCGCTCCAGCCGGCCGCGCCTCCTGTCACTGTCCACTGACGGTGACCTCATCGGCGCGGCTCTGTCATGGGCCGGGACCTCGGACATCCAGATCCGGAGGACCTACACATCTCCGCGCTGCGAGCAAGTCACCCACCAGCTCGGGACGTCTACTTCTTCACTCGGTCGTGTGTTGTTCTGACGCCTCCTATTGTCGGCTCATGGGGGAGGGGAGGTAATGTCGCAAGGCTTTGTTCAAAGGACTATTGCTACAAGCGCGTATGGCCTTGTTCAGGTGCGTGCGGCCCGCTGCAGATCCGGGTTATTAATTCAACGACTGACCGGTTCTGCAGAGGTTTCCGCGTCGTTCCTCGAATAAGCTTATGCGCTTGCCGCATGACGCTCCTTATATGATCGCGCTGTGCGTGCAAGATCCTGTATATAAGCGTGCGTGAATTATCAAATACACAGAGTGCTCGAGACCGGCTTTGGGGACGCATCGGCACACCGAACCTCCAAGTAAGTCGGCAATTCCACCGGCCGACAAGATGCAACAAATTGTAGGATAGCAAAGTGCTTCATGAAGTCATTAAAATGCGGCATATTATATTAAAATCTGGGAATCGATATGCTCACCATACATATTCGCGGCTGGAAAGAAATGAGATGATAAGGCGCACTTCATTCAGCCGCCAACACAGCGCATTAAACAATACGGATTGTTTCGTTTCAGCTTCATTTTTTTTTTTTTACTGAAATCCTAAAAGATGTATTTATTTCTTATACATGATTAGGTATTACCCGTATGACCCCACACATGACATGATAAGATGTTCTTAAAAGTGCTAAAAGATTCAATCGGCTCCGTTGCTTTTCGAAGGTAAGTCGATATCAAGGACGCTTCAGTCTGAATGAGGCCAAAAGCTTTAAAGATAATTTTGAAAGGAGTACATGGATTGGCTTGACTTTAGGAAATGTATAAGCCATACGGAGACAGATACCTATTGTTTATGCACCGGCATCCTGGGTTTATACACTTTGCGCCACTGAAATAGCTGGGCTGCATTATCGGACATCCAGAAAGTTTTTTTTCCAAGATTATGCACGAGTCGCAATATCTCCTTCTCAGTTGTCAGGACTCTGTGTTCTGTATCAATGCATGTGTACAACTGTAGTTGTTATAAGTCATGTTAGTTACGGAGCGAGCGAAGCGAGCGTAGTCTTTCCTTAGATTAACGGAAATTTCTGAGTATGAGCGGCCGGCCGGCCGGCCGCGGACGCTTTTGCGAGGCTTATATCTCAGCAACCACTTGACCGATTTACACGGGGTAATTTTTGTAGGGTAGCTTCATTCCTTCTACCAAGTATTGGACTATTCCCGATGCATGTGGGTGACCCTATGCACGTGCCACGCGCAAAACGAAGAGGTGTCAGTTTTGTAATTGTTGCAATATCTCGGTAACTACTTGGCCGATTGCGCTGAAAGTTGGCATGTAGGTAGGCACCCACTAGGCACTGCATATCCATGTGCCAGAGTTGGGGTGCTGCTGCACGTGCGCACGTGCAGGGGTCGTTTCCAGATCTCGAGAACGGCTGGACCGATGGCGCTCAAATTTGGTACACGGTTAGGGACCAGTTAGTAGGGTGCCGTGCACAAGTCAGTTGGGACCCATTCTGCACGTGCGCACGTGCAGGGTGCCGCTTCCAGATCTCGAGAACGGCTGGGCCGATTGTGCTCAAATTTGGCACATCGCTAGAGACCGTTAGTAGGGTGCCGTGCACAAGTCAGTTGGAGGTACCCCCTCGAAATTTCGCACGTGCAAGGCTCACCCTCTCGCTCGCTCCGTTAGTCGCCCCAAAAGGCGCTATACTGGTTTATAGTTGCACAGTTAGAAAAGTGGAATTCTTCACCTTCTCCCTTTCGTCTCATGGCCTTTTGACTGCAGCCGAGGGAAGTCCGGAAAATGGGCCACCGGTGGCCGCCCACTACACAGCCGCACCAGTTTTGTCATGTATCTCAGCCTTCCGACATGTCATTTCTCGCCTCTCTGAGCTCCTGAATCCTCTAACTGAGACTCAGAGGGTCGTCGTGCGGTCGGACGGCCGGCCTGGCGAGAGGTTCAATCAACGATGGGTGCCACCGCGGGACCTTGGAGGGCTCAGAGATTCAGGGAGTGATCCATTCGCCCGCCGCCACTGGGTCGGTGCTCATCCGGCCGTAAGAAATCCTCTCAGAGTCGCCGTGACTGCTCTCTCAGAGCCGCTAATGCTGTGCGGCTCATCCATGCACCGCACAGACTAAGTGAATCCAGCGCCACTCGCGCAGTGCTGTCACCTTCAGACCGGTAATGGTTTTGTCATGCATTAAGCTATAAGGCATCAGTTTTACCTGCATCAGTAGTAAACGTCGCTGGCTATTGAATGACAAGTATCACATAACAGATTAAGTCGGAGCATTACGCAATTCATGTTAGGTAAAATCGTATTTCGACTAGATACGTCTTTCGCGTATTACCGAGTGTAAACCGAGGTACAATAGGTATTCTTATATTCAGAGTTCAGGTGATATACGTATGCTTTCAAACGCAGCTTGCATTTCGATTGCTAATCAAAATATTTTCAGCCTCAGTAGTCGACAGGACCACAATGCAGGGGCCGTGACATGTAGATTACCTTTGCTCTTTATTAACCCTGGACTAGGGAAGTTAAATAAAAAATGACAGAGGTGCTGAGACAGTTACCGCGTTGTTTTTTTTTGGGGGGGGGGGAGCAGCGAATATTGAACTTTCGCCATTTATGATATGAAAGAAATGTGAAGACCAGATATTAGTCTTTGATAATGCCTGATTACCATTACAAATATTGACTAGGACTTGATTCTGCACTAAAAATCATTTTTGTATTATATTACACTATATGCTATTGATGTACGTATTATCTCAGATAGGTGATCCCTAAAAGCAGAGTAACGTTAAAAATGTGGCAGTGATCACTGGGTAGTGCGTACCTAAATAACGAACTATAGGCATTATGGCCCATGAACGAACACCGTTAGTCATTGCCTACTGAAATGATAGCCCAATGCGATGATAACATACCTATTTCTAAAATGAAGCAAGTCATTCATGATCCATAATGAACAGCCAACACAACACAACATGCAATTTGCTTTGAAGACGCATGGAACAGGATGCCATGCGGTGCAGCATACCTTCAGGCGCTCACTACTAGTGACACCTAGCGGCTGGAACGGAAGTTGATGGAAGAGCTGGGATTTCCAACTCCGCCATGTTACATGCAGACAAGTCACGAAGCGATGCTTAAAAATAAAACTATGTTGGTAGAACACATCGCACTATGCACCACTAATTATCATTGCACCATATGGTAACGTTCGTATCAGCAATCGATACACACAACATAGGTAATCGATCAAATATGGATACAATGGATACAATAAGTACACGTAATGATTATGCGCTGCGTGAATCCAGCACGTCAAAGCTAGAGTAAAGAAGGAGAGAGAGAGAGAGAGAGAGGAGAGAGAGAGAGAGAGAGAGGAGAGAGAGAGGAGAGAGAGAGAGAGAGAGAGAGAGAGAGAGAGAGAGAGAGAGAGAGAGAGAGAGAGGAGAGGAGAGAGAGAGAGGAGAGAGAGAGAGAGGAGAGGAGAGAGAGAGAGAGAGAGATGAGAGGAGAGAGAGAGAGAGAGAGAGAGAGAGAGTTTCTAGTCTCCGATAACGATCCTGTTGGAATAGAAATGCACTGGAAGAAAACCTTCAGTCAGCATGTTAACATTACCGAGAAAAACCGAGAAAACCCAACAAACTTAGGTATCAATGTACATACAAAACCACTAGGTCGTGATCAGTGAGAAGTGTCGGAGATTGAGACTCTTACTTTTCCAATAAGAACTGGTTTAGGATGTGATAATGAAGGTCAGTGAGAGTGTCCTGAAAGTCGGGAAAGCCGGGAAGGCGAGGGTTAAAAATCTCTTTATAAGCTATACTGGCAGAACATCGGATATCGATTTCATCTACGCACCTCAACAAGCTCCGTATTCCACCGTGCATACTGCATACCGAAGTCCATCCCAACGCTCAACGAGTTATAAAATACGTTCCGGGAGGTTGTCAACGGCGGGCTTCCATATAATAGTCACTGTTGGTAGGCTGTTTTTCTATTTATACGCTTCTATGCATACTCATTATCACCGTCCGTCTATTATTTGCGACATTACAGAGCAAATTACTTATTATACACATTACAGGTTTTCAACGCTGCTTGACGTTTATAATCGCTAACAGACTAATTTATTCCACGTCAATGCTTACTTTACATTAACTTTACAATTTGTTAGCTATATACAGATGCATGTATCCGGTTCATTTCGTTTGTGTCATGTACCTATGTTATCGTACTTCAGTGTGATAGTGGATGCGAGTGTGTGTGCGTCAGCACTCAGCATGGAATGAAACGTTTCTTTAGCATAAATACGACGATTTTCATCAGCCCCAGAAAGTTGAATTGGTGGAATACGATTGTATATACCTATGAGAGAGTAAAACTATTTTATGAAAAATTATAAATTTCCTTTACCATGATTACGTGCATGATTCTCAACTCAACCATCAGTACAATTATAAATTTCCGTCAATTGCGATTATAGCTTGAATCTCGCATTTGTCACCGTCTTTAGAAATCGTGAGTCATGCGTTGGGACCGGAGGCATGGGATGGTTTTCAGCAGCCACCGCACGTCAGCGCCCTCCCAGAAGTGGCTGCCGAGCTCCTGAGAACGGGCCATTTCGCCGATTAGCGCCGGTAACCCAGGTGTTCTCTCTGTGGGAGATCTTCAGCCCGGGGCGGGAGCCGACGGCGGAGAGGCTGGGTGTGTGGGCGGGCGGCCAGCCGGTGTGGGCGGGCGGCCCGCGACGGCTGACACCTCTCCGGCGGTGCCGATGGTCACTGACGTCAGCGCCAGTGGTCGGACAGCCTCGTCACAGGTCACAGGTCACACAGACACCTCAGTCACAGTGCTGGCCGTGTGTGGTCGGCCGCCGGCCCGGCCTACCGATCGGCTTTAATGGCTCAGCAACAGCGATAAAACTCCACAGGCATTCACATTATTCCCTGTGCAGAGTCTCCATGACTAAAAGTCGATTATAATAAAAGGTAGGAATTCATCGTTTAACGAAAAATAGCAATGCTGGAAGTCAGCACTAAAATACTGGGAGGGGGTATGCCATATCCTTGGATACTAGGATAATGGGCCTGCTCGGAGCAGGCCGACACCAACAACGTAGGTGGCGCTACGCCTCTTCCGAAAGATGACGCGCCAGTTCATCTTTGCATCCTGTGATATGCTCCAAGGTGAAATAAAGTCAACTAACCCGCACCGCAAGGGGCATCGCACCTCCTATCATAAATAACTTTTCGAGAAATCTCAAGAACGGTTCACTGCCCTTTTCGACATACTTTATGATGCATGTTTGCTACCAATGTAAACAAAAATTGCCACCACGCCATTTAGGTAAGGTCTCGTCAACAGGCAGGTAACGTCAGGTCAACAGGTCTACTAGTAGCCTAATCAAGATAAAAAGTAAATAATTCAAATACTCGCCAATCACCTCCGACTCAACGATTGCTTAGTATCTTACAGCAATTGAGTAATGAGCCAGGCTGCATAAAACTTGCAACTAGGATTATCGAACTCCGTGGCCTAAGTCAATTATACGATCCATGCATTAGGTAGGTACCCGTGAGTCAATGGGAGAACATTGAACTGCAAAGTGCAGCCTTTCCGGAGAAACGTGAAACTGAACACTCCAAGCATCATTTTACAGCTGAATATTAGCTACTGAATCGAAAATTGCACCCGTGACCCCACTGTATACACGCATGATGCAGTAGCGGCGGAACACCTTCAATTAAGGGGGGGGGGGCACTGCCGACTTTTGGTCCCATTCTTTCCATGCAACACCCATAGGGCTAATGTTAAAATGCCAAAATCAAAGGGGGGCACGGTGCCCCGGTGCCCTCCCCGTTCCGCCGCCTATGGCATGACGTCATCTTAGGCCTATAGAAAGGTCACCAACAGTTTGACGACCTTTGATGGGGAAACGCTTGACTCATGAACACACTCCGGATCTGCTCAGCTCTAGCCTCTAACATACAAATCGACTGATGTGCAACATGTGAAGGCTATCAACAAAAAAAGCGCGAAATGTCCATTTTCAGATCCCTGGAGGCTTAACCTTAAGTAGGTAGGTAAAATCGAGAGCACACTAGCAAAACAAAAAACTTCCAAACATTGCCATAAAATGCCTTGTTACGCAATTTTATGTTTCTTATCGATTCGCAAGCTATGATCCAATTCGTCCAGAAATGTCACAATTGGGAAAAGTTGACCTTTGACGAACTCTGGTGACATGACCTTGAACATGACCTAAAAGATGACTGAAGCACTTCGTTCGTGACTTTATCGCTTTTTTCGAACGCTGTTCATCGCGTGCCACTACGTGATCCAAAAGCCAGGCAAGAGGAGGGCGTAAAAACGCTCTGCGCTTTGATGCGTTACGATCGGACCATCCCAGTGCACTTTCCAAGCGCGCGATACTTAGGTTAGACTTGAACAGAAGCTAGCGGAACGTGTAAAATGTACAACATACTATTCACATTGTATTCACATTGTTTCGGAACTTTCCCCAATCGACTTGGGGCTATTACAGTTCCAAAAGGATCGGTAACAGCGAAAAACAGTGGCGTCATCACATCATACATAGCGCGCACAACACAAATGCCGCAGCCTTAATCACGCAGTACGCATAACTTAACTTGGTATAATGGGTTAGACAGATACCCAAAGCCAGTATACGATAAGTAAGAGAGATCACCTGAACTGGTAATGCAAAACCGATCGACTACGCGGTTCGGCAGAGATAAACAGAGGGGAGAGAGGATAAACAAGAGTAGCTGCGTCCTCTGCCGGCCGTCGCCCTGGGTCACCTGTCTGGGCCACTGACCTGTCGTGCACCCGGATGTGGGACAGATAAAGTGAGGCATATCACGATCGTGGCACAGAAAGGCAGAGAGCGATCACGACCCGGCAGAGGAGAGGGAGAAGGCCGGGGAGGGAGAAGGGAGAGGGAAGAGCGAGGCGCGGCTTACAGTGTCGGCAGTGACTGTCGGCTCCGCTCTGCCTTGATTGAGGCCGCGGTCCGGCTACTTTTGTATTCGAACGGCTGAGTGGTCCGACATCGGTCAGGTGTCCACGGCGCCCCAGGGCAGTAGTTAGCAGGTCACGTGCGCCGGAGAGGCGGGTGTAGACAGCGCGTGATAAGCTGCGGGCGCCAGTCGTCCGAGACGGTCGCCGCCATGAGGTTGTGTCGGCTGCTGTGTCTGCTGCTGGCGGTGACACTGGTCGGGGGCTGGCCCGGCCAAGTCCCCGGAGAAGCAGCAGTCAGCAGTGATGATGCCGGACATCAGGTGGCCCTGCAAGCCGAGATGATAGAAGCGGAAGCTGTCAGTGAGGCGCCGACCAACAGCGACAGCCACAGCCCGCAGTCCACGCCGCAGGAAGTGGCTCCCGAACCGTCAGCAGAGGCCCCATCGGAGCCGTCCGGCACTCAGTCAGAGGTCGAAACGGAGCCCGCACAGACAGCCACCAACGAGAAACCAGCAAAGAGCCCGGCCACCCAAAAACCGAAAAACCGGGCTACTCAGAGACCGAAAAACCAGGCTACTCAGAGACCGAAAAACCGGGCTACTCAGAGACCGAAGAACACAGCCACCAACCAAAGACCGAAGAGGCCAGGCACTCAAAAACAGAAAAACACAGCCACCCAGAGGCCAAAACGACCAACCACCCAGAGACCAAAACGACCAGGTACGCAAAAGCCGAAACGTCGAGCTACCCAGAAGCCAAAGAACCACGCCACTCAGAGACCAAAGAGACCGGCCGCTCAAAGACCTAAGAGACCGGCCGCTCAGAGACCTAAGAGACCGGCCGCTCAGAGACCTAAGAGACCGGCCGCTCAGAAGCCGCCCAATAAGATGGTGGCCACACGAGTGGGCAACAGACCAACCACCCAGCGACCAGCAAAGAAACCTGCCGCTCAGAGACCAGCTAAGAGGCCTGCCGCTCAGAGACCAGCAACCACCAAGCGACCAGCTAAAAAACCTGCCACTCGAAGACCAGCTAGTAGGCCTGCCACACAAAAGCCGAAACGTTCTGCCACTGCACAGTGACCCTCAAAGCGCCGCTTCATTCGCAAGATTAGGTAAACTACTCGGAGACCAGCTATAACCAGAAGACCTGTGGTTTCTACTCGAAGACCAACCAACTAGGCCAAGCTGAGGTCTCTCCCCGCTTACTCGGAACAACTCGGGACCAATCACAGCCAAGCTGTTCCTGCCTTACCACACAAGACCAAGCACAACCGGCAGGCCTGCTACCCAAGACCAGACAAGTGGAAGCGGTTAAAAGGAAGACAAAAAAGAAACCCAGAGAAGGAAACGTTAACCAAGGCCAGAAAAAAAAACAAAAGTAGCTTTGATAGGCGTGTTCTATGATGTGCCATCGTGATCAGATTATCTATGAAGGAAAAAGTTTTACGTATGTATAAATGGGTAAATGTTGTTGTTGTTGTTATAGCTGGGACTTGTTTGATGTTTTATATGAAAACGAGCTTGTTACGCCAGCTTGTTGTTTATGATAAATATTTCACGAGCACCTTGACTCTCCCCGTCAGCCAAGTCTCTATCAATCACTGAAAAACACACCTATGTAAAAGCATCGTATTTTGGAAAATTATCAGCATGCATAAAAGCTGACGAAATAAGATCGTGTTCAGAGAAAAGGATTCACCCTTAGTGAACCATCCTTACTACATCGCCAGAACGTCGACGCCAGAAGAACGACGCCAGAACTATTGCATGGACCGAACTACGTCGGTCCATGCAATAGTTATTTTGTGCAGTAGCGGCGGAACACCTGCAATGAAGGGGGGGGGGGAGCACCGCCGACTTTTGGTCCCATCTTTCCATGCAACGCCCATAGGGCTAATGTTAAAATGGCAAAATCAAGGGGGAGGCACGGTGCCCCTCCCCCCGTTCCGCCGCCTATGATTTTGTGGTTAATTGTGTTAAAAGGGCACGAAAATGTGAACATTTAGATATGCGTGGTTTTATTGAGATAATCGTGGTAGATGAAACAAAACTTAACCCTCGCCGGACCTATTGGTTTTCTACATACGCGCCGGCCGAGGGGGGGGGGGGGGCGGGTAAGACCCCCCCTCGCCGTTTCGCCCCTGGTGGAGCTAGCGCGTCGCGGAAAAAACGAGCGTGTGCGCCGTTACGAGACGCAGAGATTGGTACCCGATTTTAAGGTCCTAGGTCAACCGGTGACCTCTGAGGTCAGGTCAAGTGCCCCAGGGTACGGTTCAGTTTTTGGTGAATAACTTCGCAAAAAACGGCCGCAGAGCGCCGATTTTGGCAGCATCGTGTTCGCCTCACTCAGGCGCGTCGAATGATATACTTTTTGTCCGGGTCAGGTCAACTTGGGGTGTTGACCTCAGGTCAAGGTCAGGTCAGCACCCCCAGGTCACGAAGTTGGTCGAAAGAGGTCATGTCGCATATCATTCGATTCGGCAGGCCTTCCTGAGTCCATTGGTGCCTTTCCCGACTCGCTAGCTCAATTTGATCAAGAGTTATTGACGAAAAACTAATTTGACCTTGATGACGTCATAAATGACGTCACGCAAGGTCAACATTGCAAAAGTGACGCATCTAACCTTGCAAGGAGTGCATCAAATCACGATTCCGTGTGCTTGAGATAGTTGGAGATCGTTCCCGGCGCCAGAATAGCAGTTTGAATTTTTCCCCATTGACTTATAATGGTGAGGTCACGAAAATGACCTGACCTCATATGACCTTTAGGAAAAATCCGAGATATACAAGTTGTGGGACTCATAATGGATACTAGATCCTGCAAGTTTCATTTCCCTGTGACATCTCCTCTGGCAGTGAGGGCGTTGCGAAGTTGCGACATCTGAAGACCGTGCAGAGGTTCACTTATGACGTCATAGGTCAGTGACCTGACCTGACCCAAAAATGCGGTTGATGTCAAAAGATCCGGCTTGGATCAAAGGTCAGGTATGCCAAGTTTCAGCTCTCTATCGCCAGCGTGTTCGGAGCTATCGCGAAAAAACCCTATGGGGGGGGGCGGCACCCGCCCCCCCTCGGCCGGCGAGGGTTAAATAACTATGTGAAATGTTTTGTGTCTTGCCTGCACAGATAACTGGTAATGGCCATGGGGAAAAAATAATCATACTTCATATGCTCATGGGCGATGGCTGTATGGCGTTTAATCGTAATGCGACAAAACAGGAATGAATTTACCTCCCCTCTGATTTGGCTCCTAAATAAAGTAGCGACAAAAATAAGTGTTTTTGGCAGAAATAAAAAGGGCGGGGTGGGTACAGCCCAATCGCTGTTTTACCCTAACTGAGCTAAGGTTTAGGGCAAAAAGAGAGCATGTGCACTGGCATAAGGCACAGTCACTACGTAGTGCCTGGATCAGTTCAGCTGGTGATCTTCGGGCTCAGATCAGAGACCTTATGGTAGGGGGTCCGTTTTTTGGCAAATAGCTTGGCCGAAAATTATCACAGAGCTGCGATTTTGACCTAATCTCGTTTGTCATGCTCAGCCAGTAGCCACCGGGTCAAACTTTTTGTTTGGGAAGGTCAATTTAGGGTATTAACCTCCTGGTCAAGGTCAGGTCAGAGTCACTCAGGTCATGAAACTGGTCGAAGGAGGTCATAACTCATACCACATATCATTCGAGTTAGCAGATCTTTCCGAGTTCATTGGTGGCTTACCCGACTCACTAGCCCAATTTGATCGGGACCTACGTCTATAAACTTAATGACGTCTGAATGGCGTCACGTAAGAACAACGATGCCAAAGTTAAACATCGGACCTTGAAGTAGTGCATGAAATCGTGATTCCATGTGCTTGAGATAGTTCTTGATCATTTTCGACGCAAGAATAACAGTTTGCATATTTCCCCACAGACTAGTTGACCTGACCTGTGACGTCATCGGTGACCTCGAGGTCAATGAAATTAGGTTTCGCTCGACAGTTTTTCCGGGGCTATCAGACGCCGTTTGAATTTTGACAATCGGCCCAGTAGTTTCGGAGTTAGGAGGGGCTATGAATAGCCCCCCCCCCCAGTAGGGCGTGTTATACGCAGACCCCAGTGGGGCGCGGGTTAAAAGAACCTGCCCTTCATGATAAGATTTTGCAATATAATGAAAAGGAAAGAACTGACTTGGCACTTCGCGTTCGCTCGCATAACTTTAATCAAGGCTTAGATTTTTACATAATTAATAGCATGAATCCGAACGGCATCCAACCAATTAAAAACGACCAAGTGTTAGTCCACTTTTACACATCAGTACAACCTACATCTGGATAATTCCGGCGGTAAAGCAAAACAACCGACATGTGTTGTTCCCCTATCCGAGGCGAGTTTGACCTCATATTCTAGAAATGCACACCTGTAGGCCGTAGGGTCAGGTCAAATCGCACTGCCGCTGGGACGGCAGCCGGGTTGACCCAGACTTTTAGACCGGACTGGGGCGGAGCGGTCGGCGCGGTCGGCGGCCCGGTCGGGAGACCGGCGGGTTGGGTGGGCTGGGGAGCAGAGGCGCGGAGGTGGAGGCAGCCTGTGATAACCGGCCGCCCGCCCTCAGTCGTCCGAGACGGTCGCCGCCATGAGGTCGTGTCGGCTGCTGTGTCTGCTGCTGGCAGTGACACTGGTCAGAGGATGGCCAAGCCCCATGTCCAGAGAGACTGGAGAAGCTGAGAAGAAAGCCGTCACGTACGACGAAAGTCACCAAGAAGTCAGTGAAGATGGGGTAGGCAAGCAGCATGTTAAAGGATACAACTCAGGTCAAGAAGTTGTTGAAGACCTAGCAGAACAAGCTGATGTTGAAGAACACAATGAAGAAGTCGAGGAAAGTGCTAACGAATACAACGTGCCAATTACTCAAGAAGATAGTGATGTAGATGCAATAGTTGAGGAAGAAGTCAAGAGCGTAGCAACTTACAAGGAAAATAGTACGGATGGGAAAACTGAAGAGAACACAGACGAAGAAACTTCTGAAGGTGACGAAGTGAGCGAAGAGACTGAAGCGTTGTTCCAAGAAGTGCTAGACGCTGCTCCAGATGACGAAACGGACCAAGAAAGCAGCGGCGATGAAGACACTTATGAAGAAGGCAGCGGCGATGAGGAGCTTGCCCATGACAATATTGGAGAGGAGACTCAAGAGAGTACCGTTTCCGTGGCCCTCAGCTACGCCGGCATCCCGGACAGCGTGATCCCGGCCTCGGATTCGGCCTCTGACTACGCCGACACCCCGAGCAGCGCGATGCCGGCCTCTGACTACGCCGGCCTTCCGGACAGCATCACCGAAGGCGCGTCGCCACAGAAGAGCGGCAGTCTGGGCCAGACCGGCATCGACTTCGGCGCCGGTATCGAGGTGACGCCGCTGCGTCCCGGTCAGTCGGGCCACCACAACCCGTTCGCGCCCGACTACAAGCCGCCGCCGGAGCTCAGCCAGGCGTGGGAGCTGACCGGTGGCCGTCCGCCGGCACCGGCACCGACGGACACCCAGAGGCCTCCCAACAGACCCTTCACTCAGGTACCGCCCAACAGACCGCCAGCCCAGAAACCGACCAACATCAACAGGCCGTTTTCTCAGAAACCTGCCAACAAGCCGTTCGCCCAGAAACCTGTAAATAAGCCGTTTGCTCAGGTCCCTGCCAACAGGCCGTTTTCCCAGAAGCCCGTCAACAAGCCGTTCGCTCAGGTACCTGCCAACAAGCCATTTCCTCAAACGCCATTTAACCCAAAGCCTATCACCCAGCGGCCGGCACAGCGTCCTTCCAATCCGTTCTTAGAAGGTACAATCAATTTACCGCCTTCTTCTGGCTTCCAGAACCCTCAGCGACCTGTCCAGCAGCAGCAGCAGCAGCAGCAGCAGCAGCAGCAGCAACAGCAGGTACCGCAGACCGGCCCCAACTTTGGCAACAATCCATTTCTGAGCCAGTCCTCCGGCGGAGGGGGAAGTTTCATCAACCGTCCCGTCGTTTCGAGACCCGTCGGAACACAAACCAGCGGTGGAGGAACCGGCAGCTTTGGCGGAAGCAGTAGCGGTGGAGGCAGCAACTTCGGAGGGGGAAGTGGCGGTGGGGGCAGCAGCTTCGGAGGAGGAAGTGGCAGCGGAGGCAGCAACTTCGGTGGAGGAAGTGGCAGCGGAGGCAGCAACTTCGGAGGGGGAAGTGGCGGTGGGGGCAGCAGCTTCGGAGGAGGAAGTAGCAGCGGAGGCAGCAACTTCGGAGGAGGAATTGGTGGTGGAGGCAGCAACTTCGGAGGGGGAAGTGTCGGCGGAGGCAGCAACTCCGGAGGGGGAAGTGGCGGCGGAGGCAGCAACTTCGGAGGGGCAAGTGGCGGTGGGGGCAGCAGCTTCGGAGGAAGTGGCGGTGGAGGTAGCAGCTTTGGTGGAGGCACTGGCAGCGGAGGCAGCAACTTCGGTGGAGGAAGTAGCAGCGGAGGTGGAGGAAGTGGCAGCAGTTTCGGAGGAACTGGCGGTGGAGGTAGCAGCTTTGGTGGAGGAACTGGGGGTGGAGGCAGCAACTTCGGAGGAGGAAGTGGCGGTGGAGGAAGCAACTTCGGAGGAGGAAGTGGCAGCGGAGGCAGCAGCTTCGGGGGAGGAAGTGGCAGCGGAGGTGGAGGAAGTGGCAGCGGAAGCAGCAACTTTGGAGGAGGAACTGGCGGCGGAGGTAGCGGCTTCGGTGGAGGAAGTGAGGGTGGAAGCAGCAGCTTCGGAGGAGGCAGTAGCGGTGCGAGCAACAACTTTGGAGGAGGCAGTAGCGGTGGAGGAAGTGGCGGTGGAGGCAGCAACTTCGGAGGGGGAAGTGGCAACGGAGGCAGCAACTTCGGTGGAGGGAGTGGCAGCGGAGGTAGCAACTTCGGTGGAGGGAGTGGCAGCGGAGGCAGCAACTTTGGAGGTGAAAGTGGCGGTGGGGGCAGCAGCTTCGGGGGAGGAAGTGGCAGTGGAGGCAGCAACTTCGGTGGAGGCACTGGCAGCGGAGGCAGCAGCTTCGGAGGAGGAAGTAGCAGCGGAGGTGGAGGAAGTGGCAGCAGCTTCGGTGGAGGAAGTGGCAGCGGAGGCAGCAGCTTTGGTGGAGGAACTGGGGGTGGAAGCAGCAACTTCGGAGGAGGAACTGGTGGCGGAGGTAGCAGCTTCGGAGGAGGAAGTGGAGGTGGAGGCAGCAATTTCGGCGGGAGCACAGGTAGTGGAGGCGGCAGCTTAGTTGGCGGCAGCACTGGGGGCGGCGAAGGTTCGGCCGGCGCCGTCAGCGAGCACGTGGTGCTGCGCTGTCCGGGCCCGGCCTCCGCGCTGCCGTGCGTGCCGCGCAGCGCGTGTGACCCCTACTCGGGCTACCTGGTGACCGACAACTACCAGCTGGGCTACCCGATCACGGCTGAGACGCCCACCGTGGCCATGGTGCACTGCCAGCTCGGCGGGAACCTGGTCGGCGTCTGCTGCAGAAAGTTCCCCAAGCTGAGGCCGCAGGCGGACGGGGCCGGCCCCAGCGCGGGGGAGGAGTTAGACCCCCAGCCGGAGGCGGACGGGGCCGACCCCAGTGCGGGAGAGGGGTTAGACCCCCAGCCAGAGTCGGAGTCTCCGCTGGGGCAGGGCGAGGCGGCACCGTACGGGCTCCCACAGGAGGCCGCCGATGAGCCGTCGACCTATGGGGCTGAGGCCAGACGGGAAGTGCCATAGGCCGTCCGGTCGGCAGGCAGCGGCATTTTGTCAAGTTTGGGAGACTTGAACAAGATCTCTGGTTGTTAACTGTATAGGACTCTGTTTTTGTTGCGGTTGGCTGTTACGGCGTTGTGGTTTTACATGTAGTTTATTTATTTGATCACACCTGTGCGTGATTGTGTTAATGATGTTCCAGCCTGAAATAAACTGGTGTAAAGTGTGATATGTGATGGAGCATGCAAATAAAAATAAAAGCTCTGAGCTGGGATAAACCTGAGCAATGTCATTCACACAATTAATCGTTGACGTAGTTTGTTTCAATGAGTTAGCTCCACAAAACAAACATTTATATAATGAATTGCACATTTTTGCTATATTATACAATACATATAATGCTACCACAAGTCAATCCGTTCACGGCAATATGCTACTTCATCACTTGACTGAGGAAAATGTCACACTGCTCTCTGAGAAAATCTGTCCTTTCAACAAACATGCAGCGGATTTATAAGGCTAAGCTTTAAACGCTTCATGCATCCATACGGTCGAAACACCAGTTGGAGACGACCAGGCCATTTTAAAAGTAAGGCTCTTTTGTTATCTCATACAAGTGCATCCAAGCATACCGGCACTTCATGAATAAATCTCATTGCCGTTCGGACGATCGGTCTGCCTGTGCTGAGGTCAACGGCAGACGGTCAGCGTCCGATGTGAAGGTCAAACGTGACCGGGGCGGGGAGAGGGGGGGGGGGGGGTAATGTATAATGTGCAGCCGGCGTCAGTCGTCCGAGACGGTCGCCGCCATGAGGTCGTGTCGGCTGCTGTGTCTACTGCTGGCGGTGACGCTGGTCAGGGGATGGCCCAGCCCCATGGAGGTGGAAAACAGACAACCTAGGGAGAAAACGGAAGCCATTGAAGAAGTTCTCTCGAAGGCCGGGGCTGGTGAAGCTACCAGCAACGCCGGTGATTCTAGAGACAGCGGATACAGTGACAGTGGCAAGATCGGAGACAGTGGTAGTGGTATCAGCAGAGGTGGCAGCTCCAGCGGAGGCAGTATAGGAGGAGGTAGCAGCTCTGGAGGAGGTAGCTCCAGTGGTAGCGGTACTGGAGGTACTGGAGGCAGCAGCTCCAGTGGAGGTGGTGGAGGAGGTGGCAGCTCCAGTACAGGAGGTACTGGGGGAGGTAGCAGCTCAAGTGGGACCAGTAATGGAGGAGGTAGCTCCAGTGGAGGAGGCAGCTCCGGCGGAGGCGGCTTTGGAGGCGGCTCTGGAGGAGGTAACTCCGGCGGAGGCGGCTCTGGAGGCACTGGAGGAGGCAGCTCCAGCGGAAACCGTACTGGAGGCTCTGGAGGAGGCAGCTCCGGCGGAGGCGGCTCTGGAGGCGGCTCTGGGGGAGGTAGCTCCACTGGGACCAGTACTGGAGCCTCTGGAGGAGGTAACTCCAGTGGAGGCGGCTCTGGAGGAGGTAGCTCCAGTGGGAGCAACTCTGAAGGCACCTCTGGAGGCGGCTCTGGAGGCGGCAGTTCCAGTGGGACCGGTACTGGAGGCACTGGAGGAGGTAGCAGCTCTGGAGGCGGCTCTGGAGGCGGCTCTGGAGGAGGCAGTTCTAGTGGCACCGGTGTTGGAGGCAATACAGGAGGTGGCGACCCCAGCAGAGGCGACGCTGGAGGAGGCAGCTCCGGTGGGAGCAGCGCTGGAGGATTTTGTACCGGCGGCGGTACACACGGAGGACACAGCGGAGGTGACAGTTTCACTGGAGGAGGCGTCACCAGTGATAACAAGCGCGGCACGGAGGGCAGCCTAAGCGGCAGTGGTACTGACGGCGAATACAGTGGCAGCGTCTCCAATGGGGAAACCATCGACAGCATCTACAGCATCCTGCCTCCGCGCTGTCCACCGTGCCGAGGAAAGCCCGTCACGCGTGCCCGAGGTCTCTGTGCCTGCGAAGGGACGGAGCGGGATGCGCGGGCGCGGGCGGACCCTGTGCCGTAGGTGCCCTCCTCCACCTATCGCTGGTTGTTGGAGTGTCGATGGACGCAGGCGGGCATTGAGCAGTGTGTTCAACTTTGTAACTGAAATAGCGCGGTGATCTCTGGTTGCAGAGATTTTATTACTTAGGTCATAGATAACATAAATTCATGTTATCTATGCTTAGGTGTATCCGATATTGTACTGATGTATTTCATAAATATATCTGATTTGCGACAATTAATATGTGTCTCTGTTCAATGTAAAAAGACGGAGAGCACGCTAACAGTTTGCTGTTGACACGATACGGGGAGGGCCAATTGCAAAATTAAACGCTCTATGGGTGCTAAGCAACCTAAGCAATACAAAAATTACTTTAAACACACTCTCAAAAGAACTTTGTCGTCAACATCCAAACTTAGTGAAATCCAGTGACAATTCATAATTATGAATTGTCGAAATGCATTATAATGCATTTCGGAAATTCGTGATCCGGCAAAAGCAGCGTTACCGGATTCCATCGTCACCCGGCAGTAGCCCGCCGTCGACCCTCCGACCCCGACTACAAGACACTCCGTATTCGGGCCGTGATAGTCGACTGCCGAGCGTGACCCACGAGCGGCCGGCCCGGGCCCACCGGTCACCTCTGACGGCGTTATAAATCTCGCCCCGTGACTGGCCGGCCGGTCCGGGCCGGTTAGAGGCGGCACTCCTCGGCCCATCCACGGGACTGGCCGATGACCCGGCCGCACGGTCAGGTGGAGAGAGGAGGGGAGGGAGAGAGCGCCGCCGGCAGGTCATCGGACCCGGGCCGCTCGGAGCAGCCAGGGATCGTGACTGCTCATGGCAGTTACACTGGGAGGCGCTACGTGGGACGGTGCCAGCGGCGTCAGCACGGAGATCACGTCCATCTTCCGCTGCATCGCTAATGGAGCGCTGTTTGGCTGTTCAGTCTGTGCTGGCCATGGTCGGTGACCCAGAGACTGTGGATTTCCCGGGCCGTCGCACGGTCTTGCCGAATACCAGATTAGCGCGAATTTAATCAAAAACCCGACTTTCGATAAACTGTTATTTATACCTATCAATGGGTAGGAAATTGTCTGAAGTTATCTGATAGAACCTTATTTTTAAGCCACTTTACCATTTGAGGACTTATATCCCTGCCGAAAGTAGACCCACGCTCCGGTTCCTAAAATCGGGCTATGGTACTGATAAATATGTCCAGTTTTCAACGTAAATTTTACGGAAGTTTCGAGAAGATATATGAGAAAATAGCATATCACCGGATAGCACAATTCATGATGAAGCTGTTTCTGCTATCATGGTAGCTTTTCAATGAATGGTTTTTGAGTTTAATGAGTTAGAACAAGAGCCCTGCATGTGTATCGTTCTCACGATAGTATTTAATAAAGAAGTTGAAAAATGTCAAAATGGATAAAAATGGATATGACGAATAGGGCATGGCTGAACTCTCCGCACCTTTCTGAACATAAGCGAGCAAGTTTCAGCTGCCAGTTTTTGCCTATTTGCCGTCAACTCAGCTTTGAACATGTCTAGTCGGCCGCCCTATGTGACCTGACCAAGGTCGGGGGCGGCGCGGCCGGACAGGCTCCAGCCTAATAAACTATCTCAAGCACACGAAATCGTGATTTCATGCACTCCTTGCAAGGTCCGATGCTTCACCTATGCATTGTTGGTCTTACGTGACGTCATTTATGACGTCACTAGGGTAATAAGAGTTTTTCGTCAATAACTCCCGATTAAATTGAGCTAGCGAGTCGAGAAAGCCACCAATGGACTCAGGAAGACTTGCTGAATCGAATGATATGCAACATGACCTCCTTCAACCAACTTCGTGATCTGGAGGACTCTGACCTGACCTTGACCCACGGTCAACACCTGAAGTTAACTTCAGCCGAACAAAAAGTATACCATTCGACGCGCCTGAGTGAGGCGAACATGATGATACCAAAATTGCGGCTCTGCGGCATTTTTTCGCGAAGTTATTAATAAAAAATGAATCCGCGCCTGGGTCACTTGACCTGACCTCAGAGGTCACAGGTTGGCCTAAGACCTTAAAATCGGGTACCAGTCGCTGCGTCTCGTAACGGCGCACACGCTCGTTTTTTCCGCGGGGCTCTAGCTCCATCAGGGGCGAAACAGCGACGGGGGTCGTACCAACCCCCCCCCCCCTTCGGCCGGCGCGTATTTTGAAAACCAATAAGTCCGGCGAGGGGTAAGTGTCAGTTTTGGAACCAGAGAACCATTTTCAGTGGATCCGAGGAGCGCTGGGATTAAATTCGCGCTAAACTGGTGTTCGGCCACACTGTGCGTCGGTCGAAGGCGGTCGGCGACGCGGCTCCATGAGCCGAGGTTACTACAAGGGCACGGTCAGCCGGCGGCCCATCGCCGGGTCTCCCTATATAAGCAATCACTCCACACACGCCGGCAGCGGACACTGAACGTGTATTCGACTGAGGAGCGGCGGACCAGCCGGCCGGAACTGCCTCGCGGAGGAGCCCCGCCCGGCGCCGCCGCACGCACTACAGACGCACAGGCGTACAGACGCAAACGCACATACATATATCCCGATATAACATGCGTATATGCTCCACGATAAATTAATAGAAGGTACAGTAGACATTGAGGACCGAACGGCTGACTTGTTCGGCAGAGCGGTGGATGAGACGGTACAGCACGCTACATCGGCCAGCCTTTCAGACCGCTCCAAATACATGAGACGCCGCGAAATGAGAGACGAGGACCCAACAGAGACAGATACGTAGCAAGAGAGAACACCTGACGGATAGGAGCGCGCACAGGCGAGGCTAAGTTTGTGGAGAACCCTAAACCTACCAAACCCAGTGATAGCGAGACGCATAAATAAACAAATGCCAGCAAATGAGGTGATATCTTATGGATAAGTGTTTTCGTTGCACCTTTGATTGAAATCGATGCACAGATCAGCCGATCAATTATGGCATGCGCATTATGCAAATATCGCTGGCCATGAATATGAGCTGCGTTCATTTAGCGTTACATGCAAAGTACACCGCACAAGTGTCGAGAGTTCATGAACCTCCACGAATCAAACTATGAAAACATTTACATTAAAGACGTACCGGTTTCGTCTATTGACTTCTTCAGCGCCGTTGTATCGAAACAAGGAACTGGCCTTGCAAGGAACAAGAAAACGAGCACAACATCAGTCGTTTGAAACGTTTGAAAATAATAGCACGTATTTCTGAGAACAAGGTCTGAGTAATGGGGTACCTCCTAAATAAAACAAATTCATACATATTTTCGTGAACATGTTTTGTGTAACAATCTATTCGCAAACATGTTCTGGAAAATATGCATGAATTCGTTTTATTTAGGAGATACTCCACTACTCAGACCTTGTTCTCAGAAATACGTGCTATTATTTCTAAACGTTTCAAACGATTGATATTGTGCTCGTTTTCTTGTTCCTTGGGTTCCTTGTTTCGATACAACGGCGCTGAAGAAGTCAATAGACGAAGCCGGTACGCCTTTAATGTAAATGTTTTCATAGTTTGATTCGTGGAGGTTCATGAACTCTCGACACAATATTTGTCCATATTATAACTACACCGCACAAACTGTACCTTCATCAAAACCTCGCTTCAATTGACTGACAAACAACTATCAATTGGTATTCGTCGACCTATTTTGATCACTAGTGCTTCAGATCGATAACATTATACTATTCACATATGCGTAAATAATAATATAAAGTAAACCAATGGAGCAACGGTCAAACACATTGCAACAGCGAGAACGGATTAACCTGATATCGAAAACACCGGTGCGAGCGACTTTAGCGAGTGTCATTTGAGCGAACGTCATTTGAGCGAACCATTTTCAGCGAATGGCAATTCAGCGATTATCAAGTTCATCGATCATCAAATATAGCGATTATCAATTTTAGCGAAAGCTATGTTTCAGCGACATCTATTTCGTCGACTACAATTTGAGCGACTGTTAGTTCAGCGAAACATTTCATCGTCCTGTAACGGTGGATTTTTTTCTTTTACGAGCGTATCCGTACGAATGTTTCCGGAATTTCTCATGGTTATCCGGAACTGGATAGCGGATGTCGCGCGTTCAAAGGTCAGACATTGAGCTCCAAATTTAATGCTACATTTGTCAAAAATTCCAACGGTTCAATTTCACCCCCCCCTACCTCACCCTGCTCTTTGTCAATAATGGTGACCAAACGTTTGTTCAGAGATCAATATTGCTTTTGCTTTTTTCGCGAAATTGCCCCGCTTGAATTTGGATCAGTTCCCCATGTTGTAAAATTTGTTCTTGCCCCAAGCACCGTACGAATGTCCAGATATTTGGGTGAGGTCCCTGAAACATAGACTGGATTCCCCTGTGCCATCTCTCTAGTTTATTATTGGTCCTTGGCATTCCTTCCGTCACCCTATCTCGTTCCGCATTTTCAAATCAAATTTTGCCCGCCTCCTTTCCCTCCCATGCACCCCTTGTTGGTCGCCCGATGTACATATGTGTCTTCAAAATGCAAATGATGCGTAAAGAGGTGCAATAATTTCCGAAAAGTAGCAAATGATTGACTTTCGTCGCGTTCGGTCATTCGCTGTAACTGCATCGCTCAATTGGTCTCCCACTGACCACCATATTTTCGCTCAATCTGGTTTCGCTGATTCTGGTCCTCGCTTAAGTTGATAATCGCTGTGATTGAATTCGCCGACTTGACAATCGCTGAAAAAGCCAATCGCTTAAATTGATAATCGCTGAAAATGTTTCGCTCAAATGTCGTTCGCTGAAATGACATTCGCTCAGGTGTCGCAGAACCCGAAAACACTAGCTGCAGCTGGTGACGATCTGTAGTGAGGGGCCACCCTCAGATGTTTCACTAATCTGCCGTCGGGCAGCAGCCAAATGACTACCAGTGTCTAACCACTTCAGCGAGGGGTAGCGGCTGCAACGCGCAGCCGGCCACTGAACACATGGTAAACCGTATAACCATCGAGAACGGTCGGCCGACCGCGGCGCCAACACCAGCCGCGCTGACAGCGGAGGTTAGCCCGCACCTAAAACAATAAAACAAAGCTAGGTGGCTACGAGGTGTCTGCCTGTATGCGCTGTGTTTGAGGGTTTGTGTGAATTGTAGCCGTCAGGGGCGGTGGCTGTCTCTACTCGTTCCCGGCAGGGGTAGTTAGATCACGGCCCCACCAGCCACCTACCAACTGAGCTGAGGTGAAGCAGACCCATGCAACGGATCTAAACTCTGAATCGGCCGGGCATCGAGCCGCGGTTGTTACACACCGGCCTATCTAGGCAACCGGGACACACTCCCAGACCGCGCCACTGACAGACCAGCCGGGGCGGACCAGACCTCGCCGATATACCGCCCTCCCTTCCGACCGTCTCAACATACAGCCAGCGAGCACAGGGTGGCCGCTCACCATACGACCAGCGAGCACTGAGCGACCGGAAAGCTACCGGCGGCTCCCAGCAGCGACCTCTGCCGACGGGGTGCGAGTACAGGCCTCTGCGATCACCGGTCCCCGACAAATGAGGCTAACGATGATCCACGCACGCCTATCGACCGCAGACCAGCCAACACTGGCCGGCTGCCCAGCAGACCCGGCTTTGGCGGACCCGGCGTAAGTAGACCACCCCTGGCCCACCCAGGGTCAGTCACAGACCGGGCAGCTCACTCTCAGAAGCGCAGCCGTACCTTCGCGGCGGGAGGGACCTCTACCACCGGCCGAAGGAGTGACGCTAGTGGAGCAGCAGCGGCTCCGGATCCCCAGCCGAATGAGGGTCGCTAGTGGAACGGCACCTGCTCCAGGTCCTCCACCTCGAGGTGCTTCAGGTGCCGCAGAACGTCCTTCTTGGTGATGATGCCCAGCAGGCGGCTGCAGGGAGGGAGCGGGGGTCAGACACGGTACACGTTTTCAGAATTCAGTGTACTGAATATAGACTAAGGAGTGGAGGAACGGCATGGGGCACAAAGCAATATGACGCGCTAATGATGAGCAGTTCAACTCTACACAGCACGAAACACGAATCAAGGCAATACGTGAGCGCCTAGAAAAGATGTATAGTAACAGTACCCAATGAGACCCATCCAAATGCCACCAACGCTACCAGTTCTGATTTATGTACGACATCCGCCGTTGAGGTCGTCGGAATCGTCAACATTCATCCATCGCCTGTCCGGTCACAGGGCGTGGCTACTCCCGCCCCCTCGTAGGACGGCACGGCTCACCCGTTGTGCGTGACGAGTGTCTGTCGCAGTCCGAGCTTGCGGAACATGTCGATGACGGTCTCGAGCGGTGTCTGGTCGGTGATGGTGATGGGCGCCAGGTCTAGGATGCGCCGCAGCTGCAGAGGCGGCGGGCCCGACCACTGGCCGGTCGGCACGGCCGTGAACAGGCACAGCGACTGGCCCGGCACGCCGTCCCGCCGAGCGCCGGCTGATGGAAGGGGAGACAAATATGTCAGAGAGGTCAGAGACACAGCGACTGGCCGGGCACGCCGTCCCGCCGAGCGCCGGCTGACGGAACGAGAGAGATAGGGTGGTCCTGGTCAGTGGGGTCACAGGCACAACGACTGGCCCGGCACGCCGTCCCGCCGAGCTCCCGCTGACGAAGGGAGAGGGGATGGTCAGAGGGGGAACAGACACAGCGACTGGCCCGGCACGCCGTCCCGCCGAGCGCCCGCTGATAAAGGAGGGAGAGAGGCCGGTCAGAGGGGAACAGACACAGCGACTGGCCGGGAACGCCGTCCCGCCGAGCTCCCGCTGACGGAAGAAAAGAGACAAGGAGTTTAGGAGGGAGGCAGAGAGCTAGAGAATTAGCGCTCGCAATAAAGGGGAAAGGGAAATTCTGACAATTATCTCCATGATGTGCACTTTTCAGAAAGAAAGACTGAGCAAAAACTGTTACCTATCCAAAAAACTTCTCTGCAGCCTGCCCTGTCACCAAACAGACAGTGTTCACGACACTCCACCTAGTCAGTCAGCAGCCCCGCCGCGTCTCACCGAGCGCCAGGTTGAGGTCACGCCGCAGCACGAAGCCGACCAGGTACTGGGACTCCTTGGAGACCACCACCGGGAAGCCGTTGTGCTCCGTCTCCTTGAGCATAGACTCCACCTCCGAGACCGTCATCGAGTTCTGAAAATAAAGAACGGAGACACAGTGAGCTACACATTCAGCTTCAGTAACAGAAACAGACTCCACCTCCGACACCGCAATCGAGTTCTGAAAACGGAACCAGAGGCCAGGGACATAGTAAACTACACAGTACACACTCAGCTCCATTAAGTGATATGCTCCACCTCAGAGACCGTCATCGAGTTCTGAAAACGGAACCAGAAGATAATGATGAGCTATACACCACCGTGGAACAAATACACTCAACTAAATAACACCCCCAATCACAGTCATAAAGTCCATCTCGGAGACAGTCATCGAGCTCTGGAATCGAACCGGGAGGCGAGAAATTTAGAAAAAAAGATCCCTGGCAGGGGATGTTGAATATTTAATGGCCCCTTTGCGCCAATGCGGAAACGGGATGCCGAGGGATATAGCTCCAGTTAACTACCCCATGATCGAAAGAGAAAAAGTGGGCGGCTTGAAATGTGGGCCACCGAATGCGCCAAACACTGACCACGATTATCTAACATACAACTGTCGGCTTTGGGAGCGTCAGGACCAACCAATAATCCGCACCGGAGCGACCAACCTCCACCCCCACCCCTCCCTCCCACCCATCTAACCTGCGTTATGACGCTGAAGGGCACGTTGTTCCTGGGCTCCATTACATCGGCCGCCAGCGAGGTGTGGTCAAACTCCTCCTTGCTGTCCAGGAACGGATAGCCGTTCAGGTAGATGTGCGCGTCGTAGATGCCCTCGCGGCCCAGCGCGTCTCCCACCCACTTGGCGGCCATGACGGCAGCCATGACGGGAACGATGTAGCTGACAGAGCCGGTGAGCTCCACCTGACAGAGGGGGGGGGGGGGCAGGCAGGTCAGGTCAGGTCAGGTCAGGTCAGGTCAAGGCCAGGTCAAGGCCAGGGCGGCAGTAACCGGCACGATGTAACTGACAGCCCGTCAGTTCCACCTGACAGGTCAGGTTACGGGGGCGCAAGGGAGAGGTCGAGTCGACCAACATCGGAGAGAGGTGGGGATCGGTAACAGTTGATGTAGTCACAACTGATGATAAAAAGACCAATAGAGGTTGTACCTACTTGCTATGAATACAATGACTGTCTTTATACCGTGTCCTTGGTGGAACTAAAAAACGTTAAGACAGGGCCAGCCATAAGTTTCAGTACACGGGCCAGCGCGATTGTACTCACCATAATAACCACCAGTGAGACGGTCATCCTGGTGTGGTGACTCAGCACTGACACAACACAGTCATGTGTTGGAGTGGAGTAAGGGTAAGGAGTTGTACTCACCATAATGACCACCAGTGATACAGTCATTCTGGTGACTCTACTCTGGTACATCAGTGTGTTGGAGTGAGCGTACGGAGTTGTACTCACCATGATAACCACCAGTGAGACGGTCATCCTGGTGACTCCACCAGGCACAGTGTACTAGGGTGTGGTGTGAGGGGTAGGTAGGTACCAAGTTGTACTCACCATGATAACCACCAGTGAGACGGTCATCCTGGTGACCCCACCGAGCACCGCGGCGGCGCCGACGGTGGCGTACAGGCCGGAGGTGATGCAGTTCTCGCCGGCCGTACACTCGCTGCTGAACACCCACCTAGAGATACAGAACAGACACATATCACATATAGTTCTCGCCGGCGGTACACTCGCTGCTAAACACCCACCTGAGAGGACACGGTACATAACACTCAGTCATCAGACACAGTTCTCCTCTGCGGTATACTCAGTCCTAAACACCCACCTAGAGACACGGACACATATCAGATAACACAGTTCTCCCTCCCGGTGCAATCGCTAGCAGATACATGTTAGATAGGTATATAATCGGAAACCGTGTGGACGGCGCAGACATGTTCATATCTCGGCACTCATCATCCCGAAAATAGGACCTACTGCCGCCGTGGACAATAAAACGTAAACAAACCATATGCACACTAGCTTTAAGTAACATACAAACTGAGCAAGTGAGTTATACTTAAGCCCAAAGCCACACCGGCTGAAGTCAAAGTCACGCTAAATGTCACGGGGTGGATTCAAATACACCAGACAATGAGAGCGCCGGTTCCCAGTAACACAGACAGACACCCGCCAGTGTAGACTACCGACCTCGTGGACGGCACAGCTGTACACACAGACACACACTGAACACTGGCACAGGCACATTCGGTGCATACAGACGACCCGCTCAGCTCGTTGGCATAGGTCCACAGTCTTTAACACATGCCAACAGTCCAACACTGACAGAAGGGGGGTACCACTACATAACGCAACACCTGTGCCTCGTTAGCGGTCGACAAAGGAATGAGGCTCAAATGGCACATTTGTATACGAAGCGTCCACAGCTGGGTCTTTTGGAACCCGAATGACAAGTGAAAAGTTACTTGGGTGTTTTCCATTTGCATATAGGAATATATTGCTAAGGTTCTCGGCACGGCTTCAAAATAATAGAATGCCTAGACCATATTCGTAGCTGATGATGAAATAAAAAGCGAAAAACTGATTGACTTTAATAAAATGTTCACTCACTTTACCTAAGGTTCACTTCAACTAAGTTAACTACTTTATCGCATAACGCCTTCAAGTTAACCATCAGGGTTGTGCTTGACTCATGAGTCGAGTCAGACATTTGACTCAACTCTGACTCAAATGAGTCAGATTTGAGTCGAGTCGGATAAAATGTTGAGCTGTTGAATTGAGTCAGAGCTGAGTCGGACAAAAATATTAAGGCGTTGAGTTGAGTCAGAGTTGAGTCAGTAAAAGAACTTTTGACATTGAGTTGAGTCAAACATTTAGGAACATGAGTCAGCTGACTCAATTTTCTAGAAACAAGCTTTTCATCCCCCCCCGCTTAACAACTTCGCCCTGGCCCTGCTGCCGGAATTTTTTTTTCTCACCCCCGCCCCCGCTCAACAACTTTTTTATCTGAGTCAATTTTGAGTCAACTCACTTGACTCAACAAAAAATTTGAGTCAAGTTTGAGTCGACTCATATTTTCATTGAGCCGTTTGAGTCATGAGTCGAGTCAAGGGAAAAAATCAGCTCCTTGTTTGAGTCAGAGTTGAGTCAGGGCTTTCTGAAGTTGAATGATGAGTCGAGTCGGCAAATTTTTTTGAGTCGAGCACAACCCTGTTAACCATCCATGTCGCTCACCTTTGATGGCTCTCACAAGGACTCTACCCATCAGCCACACTACTAAGCGCTGGTCCACCCATCCACCCCACCACCTCTGGCCCCACCAGCAGGAATATCACCAGTTGGGGTAGTTGATGGCCAGCTGTTCCATGGAGTAATTATATCCTGAATTATCTCCCTGTTAACTCACCAGTTGGGGTAGTTGATGGCCAGCTGCTCCATGGAGTAGTTATACACTCATTATTACTAGATTATCTCACCAGTTGGGGTAGTTGATGGCCAGCTGTTCCATGCCGACACCCACGATTCTGCCCATGGTGGCTCCGAGCACCATGCTGGGGATGAACAGACCCGCCGGGATCTTCATGCCGAACGTGAAGATGGTGACGAGGAACTTGAAGACGAACACGATGGCCAGTTGCCAGAGGGCCGTGTACACGCCCGGGCCCGCCTCCGAGGTCTCGATAGCCTGACTCATGCTGCTGAAGTTGCGCTTGTAGTCGCTGGATAGGGGAGGGGAAGGGGGCGTCAGTAAGGATTGGGGGACATGGGTACTGCAGGTAACAGACCAGTTGAAATGGTTCATCAGTTATACCAGAATATACCACAGGTCACAGGAAAGAGTCTCATGTCGCGATAAAAAGCGATAACCATAATAATAACAACACTAACCGAGAAGATCCGACCCTTCTTTGATTCTTAAATCTCAGCCATGCAGTGAACGGCTTGGTGGCTGATTCGCTCGGGCTGATCGTTAAGCTTTGTTTTCTTATGCATCTGAAATCTGACAAAGCTGCAGTGTAGACCGGGACTCACCAGAGGTCGATGCCCTCCGAGGGCCCGCAGTCGTTGAAGAGCACGTTGATGAGCTCGGAGGAGGGCATCCTGCTGTAGGGGTTGGGGAAGGCCAGGAGCGCGGTGGCCAGAGTGACGGCCACCACCTCGGTGGTCGGGTACTGGCCCAGCCGGGAGGTCTTCCTGAACCGGCACCAGAAGATATTGGAGCGGATGAAGGCGGCGCCAATCACACCCTGCGGGGAACACAGGGGGAACGGGGCCAGTCCGTCAGATGCCTCAAAAGTAAAAATGCATCCTCTTCGGCTGTCTGCTGGTAAACTAAGGGTACAATTTGGGTAAAATAAGGTGATCTCATAACACAGAGTAAGACGAATGAACAGAAACCAGTCATTCCAGTTCAGACGCACTAAGATCATCATGAGACAACCTGTAAAAGGGTGAGTGCCATCGAGCTCATTATAGCCGAAGCGAGCCCCCCCCCCCCCCCCCCGGAAGACACGACGTCACCGGCCCCTCTGCCCAACTAACGGCTTCCCATGGGACCGTCCCATGCCCTTTCCCCGTGACCCGCTGCATCGTTCACGCAACGTTTCAGTCCTCTCTCCCCCTCCCCTTTGTACACCGTATCACTCACGCCCAGCACGCCGAGGAAGATGAACGGCAGCAGCTCGAAGAAGATCCAGGGCCGCTCGTGGTGCACGTAGAACAACACCGAGTGCTCGTTCCCGAACGGGTTGATCGAGTTCAGGATGAACGCAGAGATCAGAGCGCAGAAGAACGAGCGCCACAGGGTCTTCAGTGGAAAATAGTAACTGGCCTGAAAACACAAACAAAGGGGCGGGCAAGGTGGTAATCGAACACGCTGTAGTAATAAACCCCAATGACAAAGACGGACGGCGGCGGCAAAGTATTGCGCTTTGTTAAAGGTAGTGTGCCAGCTTTCTTGGACCGTATGGAGTTAATGGCCCAGATAAGGAGAATCGGATTTTTAGAACTCATCCATACCTTCAAAACTCATGGAAACAACTTAAATTCTTCAAATTTTGAGTACCCCAGTGCGAAATTCGCCCCGACGGGTTGTCGGTCGTACCCCAACCACATTTCACACCACTATGAACAATAAATGCACACACTGAAATCGCTATTACCGATATGCTCATCCAATCAAGTTTCGATAAACCCGTTCATCATCATCTCCTGCGGTTTCGAACACGCCTGTTAGGTGGCTTCTGATGCTCGTCGAGGTCGGAATTTCCAAATACGCGTGGTGCGTCGGGCCGCGCGCTCTGACTTCGGCCAAGAAAAATGCGTCAGCTGATCATTGTCATTTCTGCCACTTGCGTGTGGTGAAATGGGGTCATAACTTATAAGACGGCTTTTTCATATCAATTATTTTACATAAAATCATATTTCAAACCATAAATAATGTTCGACAGCCAAATAAAAGAAACAATACCAATACGGGCTTACAGTTTAAGGCTCGACATTGTGTTGTCTACGATTAGACAGCTGATAACTCATTCCCGTACGTCGTATGGTCGTAACACTATAATGACCTTTGCTTATTGTCACAAGTGCGCCGCATTCGCGATTGTTGCCCGACGCCTGTTTGCAGGTGAGCCCACTACAGTTGTTATACATATCTAAAAACCGAAAAACTTTTAGGCGAAAAAGGCACTATTCCAGGCCCATTTTTGATTTTTTTTTGCGATATTAGGTAAAAACAGAAGCTTCTTATCCTAGGAAAAATAAAATGGGAAATCTTTCAAAGGTGGCACACTACCTTTAACGTAGTCAGTCATCATCATGTGTATTCGCTGCACAATCGTTCTAAATCCCACGCTGATAACTGACTATTGGTTCAACTAATGAATATCGTGTCAGCTGTTCAGCCGACGCTCTCCCCGCACAATGTGACATCATACCATCGACCCCTCCTCTTTCCACCCCATCCCACACAGAAATTCACATCACAGGTCATCACTCACCCGGCCTCCCCGCCCCACTCCTTACACCGGACAATTGCAAAGGCCATTGATCTCTCTCCTCGCATACACGAAGCGACATCACAGACCAGCACTACGCCAGTCCCTCTCCCCGCCCCTCACCTCCTCCAGACTGAAGAGCACGCCTCCGATGGGCGCGCCGAACGCCACTGAGACGCCCGCCGCCGCCGACGCCGACAGGATCTCCCTTTTCTTGGCCTCGTTGCGGCCATACTTCGGGAACATGTAGGCGATGATGTTGCCGATGCAGCAGGCGACGTGTACCAGCGGGCCCTCTTTGCCGAGACTGAGTCCGGCCGACACGGCCAGCATCATACACACCGACTTGATGAGTAGCGTCCACTTGCCGAGGTAGCCACGGATGATGAACCCGCTCAGAATCGTCTTTATCTGCTCGTGGAGGGGAGAAAAGAGGTCGTCAGAAGTGCTAAATAACGTTCGCAGTCATTCATGAATGCTAATCAAAACAACCACCTAGTACTGCTCAATATTCCTATCGTCCGGGCCAGTGCATCGATTCACTAGCACAAGCATTACATTCCAATCAATTCCGTGACTCCAGCCCCCTGTGCTGTTTTGCCGACACCGTTTCGTCCCATTATCGGCCCCCACAGCTGCCGAATAAACCACCTGGCAGTCCGTCGGCCTTGACACTAACCGGGTGTAATCAATCTCACCGACCGCCGGTACCATAAACCAGACGCGGCGCCACACACACAGACCGACACACACACACGGACACACTCGGGACGGAGTGGTGGCACAGGTGTCCACCGGCTCACCGCATGGCGCGGGCGCATGACTCTCCCCTCCCACCCCAACCCTCTCCCTGTCATGACACCATTACATGCGCTCCTTCTAGTCCTGTTTTATCGTGTCCCGTCCTCTCTCATATCACTCCACCTTCTTTTATCTCTCACTATCTCATCCCTCTCATCCCGTATCCTTATCTCATCATCCCCGTCCCTCTTTTCTCCAATCCATATCTGGATCTCTCTACTCATTGCCCTACCCTGCCCCCGGCTAGTGCCTTGTTTATTTATTGGGGTTTTTGGGCGTGCCGACTGCAAAGGTCATTTTGCGCCCTGCCCCGCAATCCTATCCTCGGCTTTGCGTACAATCCACTTTTCACAAACCATCCCTCTAGCCTTCCCTAGTTAGACTAAAACCTGTACCATACCCTCCCCACCGTCCCCACCCGATCCGTCTCACCTCGGGAATACCGGAGCCACAGGCGTACGGCGCGAATGTCCGCACCAGTCGGACGGCCAGTAGGCCCAGCAGCAGTGCCCAGACCACGTAACAGAGGTAGGCCAGCACGTAGCCGCCGGCGCTGTCGTGCTGGGCGCCCAGCACCTCCGGCCACGAGTACCACTGGAGAGAGCGGAGGGGGCGTTAGGGGAGGGTTCAGAGGGTAGTTTCATTTTTCGGGGTGAGGAAAGAGAGCCAGATGCTGGTGAGGGGAGAATGAAGTGTTCGCGGTTCATGGAACGCACTGTCACAGGGAGGGATGAACTAAGGACTAATGATGGGTGAAAGTGAGCAGCCACTGCATATTTATGTATGCCATAACACGAATCAGAACGAAAACCCTAATATTCAAACCAATCAAATTAAAGTAACTGATACGAAACCAAATACAGTATTTCTCATGATATTGTTGACTATAATCACGCAATTTTCGGCTAGCCATCGCTCTCCGAAAGAGAGCACACAGGCAAAGCAGAGCGGTACCTGAGAACAGTTATCGCCCTCGAAGAAGGTCTCGTTGGACGACCAGCAGCACTGGTCCTTGTTGAGCCAGAACGCCTCTGGACAGATGCCGAAACGCATGTCCTCCATCCATCTGGGGGGGGGGGGGGGGTGATGGTAGAAACGCGTCAGCGAGCGGCATATAGAATGGCCTGGCTCATCTGCAGGCACACGTCGTTATTATATGCCGGGAGGTCAAATGATTCTCTGGTCGACTCACTAGACAGCACTCACACTGCCAGTCTAAGGGTACTCGAGAGTAGAGCGAAACATAACGCAGCAATAGCCCCACGTCTTACAAAGAGAATATTGTTCAATATGCAAAAGTATACCCAGTTGAACAATAATCAAATTCAGCCAAGATGAATCCAAGACACTTTCTAGACGCACATGTCAGATTAAGCCCACCAGAGCATCAAGGTGAAATACCAAACCAGTCCAACATACTAGCGACATTGATGTAGCATATTGCCAACCCCGTCCCGCCCATCCCTCAACTCCGCTCAGTCGCCGCAGCCAGGTACGTCGGTGCGCTGCCGGCGCCGGGAGCGTCTCAGTTACCTGGCTCCTATGTCGATCACTCCGGCCACTCCGCCGGCCACGATGCCCACTAGGAGCACGCACAGCCAGCCGCTCCACGCGTCGTGAAACTGGCGCACCAGGTCGAAAAAACCCGTCTGACGCTTCTTCACTATGTACCTGAAGAGAGAAGAAGAAAGTTATGAGAGACACTGTAGATCGCGGCACAGGTCCCAGCGGCCAGGGTACTTCAGCTCGGTCGCCATAAGATGAGTGTGTGTGGTTTTGATGTGCCAAAAGTGGGCATCTCTTTCCTTTTGGGTACCCGGATCGTGCGACTTACGGGTATCTGCTGGTATGCAGCAACGTAGTCAATAAGCAAAGAAAATGTCAAAGTGGCAGACACGGGATGGGGTAGGTTATTTACGTCAAAGTGGTAAACATGAGCGTTATATAAGACATACGTCGTAAATCGCGCCTCAATATGTTTGGGTTAAGTCTGCCCACTGGGCAAAATCAAATATGTACGCTCTACCAGCCATAGTCACCAGCTCACAAACAAAAACGGCAATGACGAAACTATTAGGCCTAGGACCTGCTGAGGCGCACCATGTTTTAAGATAAAACAATATTCCACCCGTTCATAGAAAGACATGGTTATGGATGTCCCGTACCGCTCACCAGATGGCAGACAAGAGGAGCGTCTCACCTATGGCGCATGCGGTCCCTGGCGAGATCGCGTTGCCAGTGTGGTAATGTGATAATAAGACGGGGGAGGGACATCTCACCTATGGCGCATTCGATCCCTGGCGAGATCGCGTTGCCAGTCGATGGTATGGAAGTCGTCGTACTGGCCGAACGGCTCCCCCTCCGGCTCCATCTCCACGCTGGCATTGCCAGGCACACCTGACGGACAAATCCATACAGAACACTCAGACAGGAGATAGTTGGTTGCACAGGGACGCAGGGGCTTACTACATCTATAGGAGAGTTGAGTCGCTCGGGTAGAGTGGGAGACGCACAGGGAGCTCAGGGATGCAAGGAATCACTATATCCAGAGGAGTGGAGTCGCTCGGGTCCCGGGTAGACTAAGAGGCGTACAGGGAGGTCGGGTAGCTCGGGTTACCAGTTGGTCGGCCGCCACCAGACTGCGGGACGTCAAGCGCCAGGGCAGGGATGGCGCCGAGGTAGCAGGCGCTTCCGTCCCACGGGGTTGAACTATCTGAGCAAAATCTTTAATAGCTGCAGTCTTACACGCACCGTGAGACGACAAAATGTTGTCAAGCGGTCTAATTGGTCACGAGTTATGTAGCGCTGCTCTTGTTCATCAGTGTAAAACAGGACAGGTTACCAACTCACCCAATATTTAAATCGCACTTGGAAAGGTGAATCTGGCTGGACGACTGACCTCCCCGTAGCCCGGGTAGCAAGACGGTCGGCTTCGCTGACCACCAGTGACCACTCCCCCCCTCAGAGGAGACCACACCCAGGTGAGGGGGAGGCGAGCCTGTCCGTCAGACCCACGAGGTCCCCCTCCCCTCCCCACCGTCCGAGGCACCGATCGATGGTCTCTGACCCCCCCCCCCCCCCCATCCCCCACTGACCCTGTCACACCTATGGGGCGCCCCACACGCTACAGAGGGGCCCGTGGAACTCTGAAGGTTTGAGCTCGACATAGTACTGGGAGGAATGGAGAGTCCCCGTGCTAATCTACGATCTAAAGTAGGGACGTAGTGAAGGCCATACGATCAGGTATCGCGAGAGGTGAACGGTTACCCTAGTGTAAACCGGACGTTACCTAGCACACTTCAGAACCATATCCCGGATTAGCTGAAGTTCAAAGGAGATATCTGTCCGTTCTTTACACCTGAACCGAGCGTGGGTGCTGTTCAGTATTCATCCCCGCTATTGTGACCAAGACCGTACGGATATTCTCACTACAATAGGGCTACAATACGGACGAAGACCATAAGGATACCATGACGCTTTAGGGGAATTTCTCACGAGCTTGACGGGCGCTACAACGCTCTGACAGCCTGATATTCACCCCTTCCGTCCCCGTGTCCAAGCAGCGGGGGCGGACGACAGTCTGACAGGTCAGCTGACAGACGACGCCCCTGACCGGTGACAGTCACGACACCTGACAATTGCGAGTGACACCGCTGCCCTTACCGTGTCAGCTAGGTGTCGATGACACTCCAAAATGACACCACACCGCCCGATCAGCCGGGGAGTAACGTGTGCGTGTGTCTGTGTCAGCGCCAACGTGCGGAGCTCTAGGTGGATAAAGCGTATGCGTGTTTTGTGTGTGCAAAAACGGTGTAAGCGTGTTAATGATGGCGATATTTTGGGGCGGAGGCACAGTGCAACAATTGACCAAACCCACACAATGTCCAGCGTAGGCTAAATAAGTGGGCGATAAGCACATATTGACATAACGTTATTGTGAAGCCTAATTATATCGTGGGCAAAGCGATTTGGCGGGTATACCGGGCGGGACGGTGCTGGAGTCGCGTTCCAGCCCCCATGTGCAGGTGCTGTGCCGCGGTTCGGGGCTCTCCTCGACCCCAGCCGGGGGTCCCCAGGCGGCCAGACCTGTTCCCGTCTCCCTTCCCACCCGGTCCTCACCTGGAAATCCGGCGAACAACACATGATGACCTGGCCGTGAAAAGAGAGAGGGAGAGAGAAGACGGTCAGCATACGCTCCAGCACAGACACATGCGGGGACCGGCCGGCCGGTCAGCCGGCGGAAAACGTGCAGTACCGCCGTCACACATACAGTTCCAGGGAGTACCACCGAACGGGACCCGGCCGGACCGGCAGGATCCACCGCCCAGGAAACACGACACCGATAGTGAGCGGTAAACCGGTGGGAAACAGCGCGAGGTGCACAGTAATGAGTCGCTAGAAGACCATATTACCGGTAACTAAAGAACGAGTGTGCATGGGGTGCGATTAGCATGGAATGATAGACAGTCTGCATGCTAAGGTCAAACTGTATAGATCGCGTTAAGAAATGTAGTACATCAGTGCACTATGCCTTTTATAGCAACAAGGAAACAAATCCTTTTGCACGTACAAAAGTATCATGCAAAATAAAAAGATGAAATATTACCACCCCATAACAAAAAAAGAACCCAGTGAGTGAAAATAAGCGAACACGTGATGGTGCAAGAGCAAGGTTTTCATGCGTAGATCAGCATAATACACACGGTTAATTAGCAAGTGCATGGCATGCGGGTGCATCATTCATCCTCCCTCCCCTCCAGTCCAGTGCGGTGTGCGTGTGCGAAGTGTCACACTGCGGTCTCAGTGCGGTGGGTGACCGGGAGGGCTGTATGTAGATCCTAGTGTAGTGGGCGGTGCGTCGCACTTGATCCGTGGGCGGTGCGTCGCACTTGATCCGTGGGTGGTGCGTCGCTCTGCGGTTCGAGCATGGTGAGTGGGCGGCCCGACGAGCGGTACCGTGAACGGGTGTGCCCACAAGTGGTCCTGGCCCAACCGCGGGCAATCATCACCCACAGCCACCGTCGGATCGTCCCGGGAGGGAGCTGTGTATACATACACACAGGTGGCGCAGAGGACTATCAGTGACATAGGAGGTACAGTGGTGCACACGTTGTCAACCTGTTCGGGTGATGGAATTTTCGAGTAGGTGACGTAAAGGGGCGCCTCGTGGGCTTGTGCTGACAGGGATTCCGGAAATGGACGGCGATGGTGACGGCGATGGGGATATCTACCAACCCATCCACAGCACGATAATTTAGGCATATTATCTATCAGGTCACTAGTCATGGTGCCATAGTTGCAATTTCAATGCCTCCCTCCCAAATACTGTTCAGATATAGTGGCCTATCTCTCATTAACACCCCTCCTCATGGCCCGTACCTGCTCCACCACTCACCTCACGGGCCCCACCCTCTCCCTCCCAGCCCCGGGCTACCGTCTACTGACCGTGGTGCTGTGCCAGGCCCCGGTCACTCTCCGGCAGCGCGTGCTCCAGCACCGTGCCATCGGTGGACATCCCGGCCAGGCCATCTTCCGAGCGGCGGCGACTGGCGCCCCGCTCCGGCGACTGCTGCCGGTCACAGGTCAGCACAGGTCAGCGCAGGTCAGCACAGGTCACCGGGGGTCAGTTCATGTCACAAAGATCATCACTATTCGAGCAGTTACCGGAGATTAGTCACAGGTTATAACAAAATATCACAAATTACACACGATAACTGGGACTAGGTCAGATCACCACAGGTCACCACAGGCCACAGGTCACCGGTAGATCGAGCAGTTACAGGTCACTCGTTAGTCACAGGTAACCAGCAGTCACGTCCAACACCACACCTCTCACACACGGGACCCACACGGTGCTCGAACCAGTCCACAGCTCTCCGAACGACCGCCATCCACCCACTGACCCGGTATTAGATCTGCGCACTGACCGCCACGCTTCACCGATAGTAACCAACACCGGGGCCGCAATCGGAGACCCATTCCACCGCGTTATACCGAGAACTGAAGCGGATCCGATTAGAGGAAGGTAGAGAAACTGAACCACCACGCCCTGGGCCACCTTGCTCCTTGGACACATTATAGGCCACAGCACAGCACACGGCAGCAACGACAGAAGACACGGTGTATTCCTAAGATACACCATGGGTCACGGCAGATAACACCGACCGAAGACACGATCCCTTCCACAGACACACACCGTACAGATCACGGGAGACACCACCGAGGGCAGCTGAAGACCAGAGCGGCTGTCTGGCGGACATTGATGTATTCGAACATCTCCGACCACCGCCACATCCAAACCACTACAGGCGAACCACGGGAGAGCCACAGGAAGACCACAGTCTCTGAGCTAACTCCGACCACCACCAACGGATTCACCGCAGGCGAAACAACCACAATGGAGATCACCGCTGCCCGCAGCAGGAGATGGAGCAGAGCCGCGGCCGTGAGAGAAGTCGCCCCACAGCAGCGGCCTCGCCAGCAGCAGATCCAGCACCGGCCGATTCGCACCTTGTCCCCGAGTCGCCAGTCCTCCGTCTCCGAGTCCTCGCCGTCTCCCTCCTCGGTGATTTGTCCGTAGAAGCGGCGGGCGCGGGCGGCCGCCCAGTGCACGTGTGAGCCGTACATGGCTCCGCGTGCTGCACGGAGGGGGCGCCGCCGCTGCAGCACGGAGGGGCACACCGTCGCCGGCCGAATGGCGCGCTGACAGCCGCTGGCCGCGGTGGCGGACTGGCGGCTCCGCGCGCGGTCAGCTGCCCGCCCAGGTGCGGTGCCGGCCCGCCCGGTGAGGTACAGGTGGGCGGCACTCGACGGGGGCTCAGTCGTCGGCCGACCGCTCCGGGGGACGGCCGGGCCCGCGTCCGGGAGGGCAGGACGGGAAAGGTGGGGAAGACGTGAGGGAGGTGCTGGGGAGGTGTAGGGAGCCGAGGTGACCGACGAGAGAAGAGCGGCAGACATCATGTGTCAAACGTCGGCGACTGAAGAGTGGAGATGGAATCAGACGACGATCACAGGAGAGCCAAACCATCGAATTCTGAACCAGTGAGGCGTTCCTGTGAGGATAGAGGACGGTCCGACATGGACACCGCTCCGGCGGTGAACCGCTGACATCCGGCTTGCTCACCCACGGGGGAGGATTGAATATCACATATTGCAGCGTGGGAGAATGACGCCAGGGTATATTTACCAAGAGAGAACGAAAGTAAAGCAAAACAAGAAACTGGAGCAGCAAACGATACTGGTTAAAGTACGGTAGTGACGTACTGAAAACCGGCAGTCTCTGTGATAGTCTGAGCCGCAGCGGCGCCTAAGTGGGCCCCAAACGTCAGACACTTTTGTGTGCCTCTTTGTGTGATGGCGTGCAGTCCGCTACACGAATGAAAAAGTCTGGCGGCTGACCATCCCTGGCGTAGGAATTCGCTTTCCACGACGAAGAAAAGAACTGCAATCTGAGCCACCTAAAATGTTCAAACCCATATTCCATCCATTATGAAACACTCCGCTATGCCAGGCGACGTATCCAGCTAATCCATGCCCGTCTTCGAAGGCTGTTTCACCAATAATTCTTCAGTTTTCAGTGCCTTCTGATCGAAGGACATCCTTATATCTTTCATGTATCAGCTTCAAAAGCCGCGACATCCAATTCGTGTCCAAGTCATGTGCCAGTCAGTAACAGCTTAACCCTCGCCGGCCGAGGGGGGGGGGGCGGGTGCCGCCCCCCCCATAGGGTTTTTTCGCGATAGCTCCGAACACGCTGGCGATAGAGCTGAAACTTGGCATACCTGACCTTTGATCCAAGCCGCATCTTTTGACACCAACCGCATTTTTGGGTCAGGTCAGGTCACTGACCTATGACGTCATAAGTGAACCTCTGCACGGTCTTCAGATGTCGCAACTTCGCAACGCCCTCACTGCCAGAGGAGATGTCACAGGGAAATGAAACTTGCAGGATCTAGTATCCATTATGAGTCCCACAACTTGTATATCTCGGATTTTTCCTAAAGGTCATATGAGGTCAGGTCATTTTCGTGACCTCACCATTATAAGTCAATGGGGAAAAATGAAAACTGCTATTCTGGCGCCGGGAACGATCTCCAACTATCTCAAGCACACAGAATCGTGATTTTATGCACTCCTTGCAAGGTTAGATGCGTCACTTTTGCAATGTTGACCTTGCGTGACGTCATTTATGACGTCATCAAGGTCATATTAGTTTTTCGTCAATAACTCTTGATCAAATTGAGCTAGCGAGTCGGGAAAGCCACCAATGGACTCAGGAAGACCTGCCGAATCGAATGATATGCGACATGACCCCTTTCGACCAACTTCGTGACCTGGGGGTGCTGACCTGACCTTGACCTGAGGTCAACACCCCAAGTTGACCTGACCCGGACAAAAAGTATATCATTCGACGCGCCTGAGCGAGACGAACACGATGCTGCCAAAATCGGCGCTCTGCGGCCGTTTTTTGCGAAGTTATTCACCAAAAACTGAACCGTACCTTGGGGCACTTGACCTGACCTCAGAGGTCACCGGTTGACCTAGGACTTTAAAATCGGGTACCAATCTCTGCGTCTCGTAACGGCGCACACGCTCGTTTTTTCCGCGACGCGCTAGCTCCACCAGGGGCGAAACGGCGAGGGGGGGTCGTACCCGCCCCCCCCCCCCCTCGGCCGGCGCGTATGTAGAAAACCAATAGGTCCGGCGAGGGTTAACCCGCGCCCCGCTGGGCTATTCAGCCATACGCGCCCTGCTGGGGGGGGGGGGGGCAGATTCTGCCCCCCCCCCTGTCTAACTTCCGAACCGATGGTCGTAGAAAGACGGGGAAAACGGCAATCGAAAGCTCTCAACAAGGCGGATCTTAAGAGCCCAAATTTTTTTGCCTAAGTAGGTCAGAGGTCAGGTCAAGGTCAGGTCAAGGGTACAAAATGCAAGTTTCTACATTATCGGCCTTGCACCGTAGTTGCCGAAGAATGGACTGAGACTGATTGCCCAAAACGTGTCCTTAGACTACCAAGACAATATTCGTTGCACACAATGTCATTCAAAGGTCAAGGTTAAGGTCAGGTCAGGTCAGGTCAGGTCACCAAAAACAAAATATAGAAAAGGGCATGTGCGACACATGCTTTATGGGTCATTTTACTCATGGAAATCAATAGGCACACTCAATAAGTGATATGGACCACCTCGGGATGAATTTCAGGTCGAGGTCAGGTCAAGGTCAGGTCAAGTGAGGTCAAATTTTGAAGTTGGTTGTTAAGGCCTAAAAAGGTGTCTATCCGATGCAGTTTTTCACGGCGAATCGAATGGTGCTATTTTTGTTTCCGTACGAGGTCTAGAACTTCCAAAAAAATCATTTTTCAAAAATTTTGTGTGTCGTGACGTCATAAAATTTTGAATAACTCCCACATTTTTGAACCGATTCTTCTAAAAATTGGTATGTAGGTGCACATAGACCACTTCTTTGACATATATTCCGGTTTTTTCGATAAACTCAAAATTTTGGATTTTATAAATATTTTCCCAAAAATGTCAGTTTTTTGGAAAAATTTTGGCCAAAATCCAAAATTTTCAAAAAATCGAGATAGCCATTTGATAGACAAAGTAGAATCACGTATAACCTTTTTTGTTACGTCTTGATTCCTTAAAAAATGAAGATGTTAGCGGTGTTTGAAATTTTGCCGTTTTTGAGGCGAAAATGGCGAACATGACGTCACTAAAACGTCAATTTCTCAAAAAATTTCCGACGGATTTCGCTCAAATTTTCAGGGAACGTGTCAAATTGATGTGTGATAAGGTACTGAAAGTTTGACGTCGCTGGCGTAACGCGTTTAGAAGTTATTGGCGAAAAACGGGAGGGGGGGCAGATTCTGCCCCCCCCCCCAGCGGGGCGCGGGTTAACAGCCGCACTCGGTGTGAGGTAGGATATCATTCATCTCCACGGGTCGCAGGATGTCCGTGGGGTCATGGTCTGTCGCCGGCTGTCTGCCCTTCCTCCCCTCCACTGGCTGTGTCCCCGGTCCCTCCCCTTCATGCAGTGTCATTGACGTGGGTACTGGACCCGTCAGCATCCCCGCAGTTCCCGTATTCCGTTACACTGTGAAGTAAACACAGGGCACGCTGACTGGGCCAAGGAGATCGCCCGAAACCGACGCAGATACCCGCGAAACGGGCGGAGAAGAGATCATACGCCTCATGCCATTCAGCCAAGGACAAGCCAGACGTCATATGCCAACGTATAGCGCAGCTGAACTTTCAGGTTGAGTACGCGAAATAATCTAAAGTAATTTAAGTCAATCAGCATTCCACAACTCAAATTAAACAGATCAAACCATTCCATTTCCATTAAAGCTATGGAAGAGCCCGTCAAATTAAAGTGATCAGACACAGCGGACGTGAGCTGAACCCCGTGCCGGACGGCGGCCGGCGGTGGTCGGATGGTGACCTGATTCCGTCGCACGGGTACATGACACACACGACATCCGCCCCCCCCCCCACCCCGGCGACCGACACAATCCAGCCCTCCGGCTCCGGTGAAGACGTCCGCTGACCATGTTATCGGCCGGCCGGAGTCCGACGCACCGCGGAGGATAAGGGGGCTAGGTTAGAAAATCGAGAAGACACAAATTCAAAATGAAAACTGGGTAAAGCGGATAACAACCAAGAACTGAGATTGTACAATTGTCATACTCCTTTGCGGAGACTGAAAGAAAATGGAAGGGCGTGGCTTACCCAGCATAGCCCGAAGGCGTCAATAAATTGAATGCCTACTCCATATCGAGCCACCCTTTCGACCGATACCAGCTCACGTGACTAAAGGAATTATCGTATGTCACCGATCCCCCTTCTATCCCCTGTTACATCGCCTGTGTCGGCGGCCGGCACCCTCCGACACGTGCCGTGTCGGGTCCGGTGTCACCCACGTCCTCTGTAAACCGAGGCCGTCAGCCCGGGAACACTCAGAGGTCAATGACAGTCTGTGTGTCTGTGTGTTGTGTGAGCGCGCGGCCCGGCCCGCCGCGTGGGCAGTCGGTCGCAGGACGGACGGATGTCTGGAGAGCCACGTGACAGGGCGAGGAGGGGGGGGGGGGGGGGGTGAGACAGCACCATCGGAGTGTCGCTGAGATGGACGCTGCCCGGTATATAGGGCCTTGCGCTGCCCGTGGATCCGGAGAAAAGCTATCACAGTATGTCATCGTTAACGGGAGAAGCAGATAATCGACATCAATGCGACAATGATAGGTCAATTTTATCGAAGACCGACGAGAGATCGAAGGCCAAGCTAGCTCAATATCACCATATCACTCGGATGCAGCACGGCCCATAGCTTGCTAATCAACTTTCGAATGGTGTGAATGGTGAATGGTGAATGGTCAGCCGAATGTCTTTTCCCGCGCAGTTCTAGATAAATCACAAACCACGAACCGTCGTATTCCCCGACCACCCCGACCATTCCAACAGCTTTACCAGCGCCAGCCTAGTCAGTACCGTCCCGCGGACGGCTCCTCAGAATCGAAAACGACCGTTTGGAGTGGACTAGTACTAAAACTGCCCGGAAAAACACCCACTTTACCGCGCGGAAAACAATGTTCGAGTGTGATCCGCGGTTGGTGTCCGTTCCGTGACAGGGAATTTTCATTGAACGGGCCGAGGACGACAGGGAAAACGATATGTGGGCAAGGAAAACTCGGTGACTGAGCGACAGCAGACAGGTGGATAGTGACGTCAGACATGTCGACAGTGACGTCAGATGTGTCGACAGTGACGATAGATGTGTGGACGGTGACGTCAGACGACATACATCTCGACATAACGACAGACATGTCGACAGTGACGCCAGACATATAAACAGCGGCGGCAGACGTGACGGCAGACGTGACGACAGACGTCAGACTCAGGACAACGATGGCGGACACGCCGTTGGCAGATTATCGCTAGACCGCAGGACCGTTTCCGGCTCGGGATGAGCGCGCATACAGACATACACTCAGACATACACAAACACACGGTCGATATAGTCTGCCAGCAGGCTCCACTGTTACCGTACAGTATTCCCTACACATCCACTTGTCTAAACGGGGAGACAATAGAATGTATAGGTACCACAGAAAAATGGAATACAAAACCGAGGGCAGAAGCAATAATAGAGAATACAGAGATACACAGCGAACGGAAACACATAAGTAAAGAAAAGAAATATCATAGAAGCAACAATGCTGCCTAGAAATAACATCAAACGTTAGGAAAAATGACATGCTAAACACACCACTAAAATAAAACAAAACAAGTCGTGATAGGTTGACCACAATCTTCTATAAATATAGCAGAAGCTAAACCGTAGCAAAGCTCAGGAAACTATCTGAACACCGAATGCCAGCCGAGCTGAGCAGTAGACTAGGAGCAGGTGGTCTAGCAGTAGCGGCAACCACTGGCCATCGATCTATGGGCTTCAAGCCGTGCAGAGAAGGGGCGCCGTACGCCAGCGGCCTGAAACCCAGCCCTGCACAGCCAGCCTCCACCAAATAGGGGGCGCACGGGGACCACCACCACCATCACCATCAGCGTCACCAGCACCAACGCCACCACTGGTGCGCCGGCAGACGAGCAGCGGTCGGGGAGTGCAGCCGCAACACCCGGCACAGCTGGCGGCGTAACCAGACGCGTGGCTCAGCATATTTCAGCTGGCCTGATAAGTTCTTGATGCTCTTACCGCCATTTTTTAAGCACAGGTAAAGACAGGTGCAGGCTTGATTTTTTAACCATCAAAACTGTGATTTTTCTTTTCACCAAACCTAACTGCACTGTATCCTATTTATGTTTCGTCGATGATTGCGTAGGTAGCCCACAGGACCTGAATTCGTTCCACCAAAGGTGCAGCTTCGCCTCACGATTAGGAACCATCTCACCTCCCCGGTATCTACATACCGTAAAGTGGGGCTATTTGAGACAGTGGGGCTATTTGAGACAGTATTTAAAATCGCTATAAAATGAAGAGCGTTTGATTTTTATGTGATATTTTTGCTCAGGGATGTGTGGAATCGAGCAGTAAATCGCATGAGCAAAAATTAAGCATAAATTTCAAACGGTCTTTATTTTATAACAATTTTAAATACCTACTGTCTCAAATAGCCCCACTGTCTCAAATAGCCCCACCTTACGGTACTACGTCTGCCCCCGCTGTAAAGGCTTACAGGCCGAGCCTGGTCGCCGCCGTTCGGTTAACGCCTGATACACCGGGCAGCGCGGCGGTCTGACCCGATAGGCAGATATCAGTCGGCTCTATTCGCACTGTGCTGCCGACTCTGACTGAGTGGCGAACGGTGCCGGTGGGGGGCCCACAGTAGCAGTGGAGCGGGGAGAGGCGGCGGCCGTGCTGACAGCCGGACCGACCCGGTCCGAGGCAGCTACTAAATCAACATCCATAGAGCCAGCACACAGTGATCAATAGAAAATACACACCAAAAACAAACAAGGCAAATGGGCTTGAAACAAAATGCAAAAAAAAAAGTGCGAGAAAAAAGGGTTTGAATGCGGAAGCGTTATAGGTATCAAGTACCAAACACAATCAATCCTTAACAATCATCACGGCAGCATAATTCGATGGAACGGAAATCAGGGCTGAAAGCTGTGCGCATAAAAACTCATCGCCTTGATCGTCATTAAATTAAAATGTATATTCTTCAATTTTCGCCCCCTACACTTACATTTTGAGCAAAATAGGTACATACATTTGAGCTCGTTAGCCGTTAGGTAAGTTTAATAGTCTTCGCCTAAAGGTCAGACCATGTCAGACGAATTTCACTCAATAACCTTTATCGATTAGTAAACACGATTTAGTAGTGTTTATCACTCAATGCCATTCGTCAAGAAACGGTGACATTCCATGATTTAAATGTTTAATCCTTGTGCTCTCGGCCTAAATGAGCCCCACACCACACATGCAGACGGCCTCCTCGACACGTCGTCGCGCTGCCGGCGCCAGTGAGGCCCGGGCCGCGCGCCCCGCTCGCCCTATGTACAGCCAGCGGCCGGTGTGTGTGTGTGTGTGCCCGCACCCCGTCAGGCAGAGAAGGGACGGCCTCCAGCCACCACGTTACCTGGCCCTCCATCCGCGCGAGCACGCCGTCCGCGATGCGAACCCGGGCGGCCTACAGACTCTAGGGAGGATAGCTGTGTTAATCGCCACGCAGTCGAGACAAATATTGCACAGGAAGAAGTGATGCAAAAACATAGCATCAAGGCTGTGATGACAGTGGAGAACAAAGTGTAACATTTACATAAACTAATAGAAAACTAGAATGAATTTCTGAATTGGGTAGGTACTGGAAAGGACTTTCACATGTAACAGATTAGCACCACCAGACTTCCCAGTTCCCACCACATCACTTTGCATACAGAGAGGCAAAGGAACACAATATTTAGGCAATCAAATTTGCAAACACTTATTAGGTATCTTTTGCACATGCAGCTCATTGGTGCCTATAACCATATTGGGCCATCTTAAGCACATGACCTAGTTCTTGAGCAAGGATGGGTCTCTAAAAATAATAAATAAATAAATAAATAAATGAAAACATTACCTACACAAAAGAAGTATTGTTCAAATTACTGCTCAGTTACCTATAGCACTAAATCTTTGACTATAGCTATGCTGGTGTCCAGTGTTCTAAAATTGGATTTTGGTTGGGTGTGCCGATGAAGAAACAAAAATCCTAGGATGAGAAAAAGGGAAATAAATAGCTGGAGTATTTTTGCAAAATGGTGTAATGCCAATTTTTATGCCAACTGATAAACCAGGATTTCGTGTCAGGATCTTGACATGGTATGAAACAAAACGATGAGGGTGCATCAAATGTCAAGTGACATGTAAACTGGCTGTTGGGAATACACGAAACATTTTTCAGAGATGAAGTGAAGTCGGCCATTCATATTTTAGGGATGAAAGTATTTTCCCCATTACAGTTGGGCAAACTAGACCTTTGGAATCAAAATATGGAGGCATCAAAAGATTGATTCCTTATGACCATATTTGGGCATAAATGCAGACCATTTCTAACTTACCAATCACATAAAAATAAGAGAGTGTTTCAAGAAGGAGCATGGCTGATCTTGAACAGAAATGCTGGAAGTATCTCCTAAGCAAAATAATATTGCTCCTATCATAACAATTTGAATTCTATGGGTAGTGGAAGGCAATCAAGGAATTGATTCACTTTGAACAGATAATCATAATATTGATTCCTCATCAGCTGGCTAATCATTATTTTGATTCACAGGTAATGTTAACAGATAGGCAACAATTACTTGCAAGAATACAGCATTTATCTTGCTATTATTCTCACTTAGTGGTATCCTCAGCACCACAACAGATACCTATAGCATTGTTGTACTTTACCTTCACTACATTTGATAACAATTCACAATTTTTAAATGTCAAGAATACAAAAACTGAAGCATCAGGTAAAAACCATATAATAAATATAAAAGCACTACAACAACGATAATAAGGGGTTCAAAAATTTGATTTTGCCATTTTATACAAATACTGATTGTTTAGTACCTATGCGATTCAAGATACAAAAATATTATATAGTGTGATTTCCTCAAAACAGCTTTTACGTGATGGACAGTGCCTCTGCCTTTTTTCTATTCACAAGGCCAAAGGGACAATTTCTTAGTTTTGAGGTAACACTTTTTGCAAACCTACCACATTTTTCTACCTTTTTAAAGAAAAATCTCACCGTCATGGGCCTTTTTTCAACCGTAACGATACATTTGAAGTCAAAAGTGTACCCAAATGAATCAAAAAATTGATTCCATGCCCATATTTGGTCATGGCTCCTCCCACCAGAATCAAATTATTGATGCCTCCATATTTTGATTCCAAAAGTCTAGTTTGCCCAACTGATTAGGTGTGATTTGCCACCAAAAAGTCTGATAAATGGAACACTGCTGGTGCCAGCACTCAGCACATACCTGAGATGACCCCAAAGAGTCATATGACATGGTGTCTGTCTTCAGAGGATCAGTTTCCATACCATGTTCACCTTGGTCAAAATTGGAGATCAACTGAAACAAATCAAGCTGATATGTTAATCAAAGCCCTCAATGATCCACACAAGCATGCACATAGTTTCTTAAATTATATACCTAAATAGCCAGCTTAATATAATATTCGCATCAGTAGCACTAGCAGATGGATGACAACACAGTCAGTGCACAAAACATGCTAGCGGCTGAGAATATGCTTGCTGAGGGAACATACAAAATGTAAAATGATGTTGTTGTTGTTTTGGTTTAGGGCGCGTAGCAGCTTGGCTCTTGCGTCCAACATGTAAAATGATCTTCCTTTCACTAGCTTTTAGTTCATAATTGAAGCTTCCCTGAGCCTTTTTTTTAGCCTTTTCAGACAGGTCTTACCACTAGAATACTAACTAACAAACTAACTAATTATCATTACCTGAGAAAGATGTTGTAATAAAAACTTCTAATTTAAGGAGTTGAAGTCAGCGCACCTGAAGTTACACCCCTGAAATTAACCCTCTCACGTAATCACACAGTAAAGCACGTTCATAAAGTTGGCTTCAAATTCGGATTCGGATTCCAGCACCACATTCGTGGAAAAAATGACAAAAACGGACCCCTCAGAATCGATTTAAATTAATAGGATAGATAGAGCAGGACATGCTTATTATGAAAATAAATCACCTAGGCTTGGCAACCCCTAAGAACTGAGGAATCTTAGGTCAAAGTTCAAGGTCATTCTCGGCGGACCCTTTGGATTCTCGTAAAAATTGGTACAACTATAGTCCATGAAGAGTTGATTTCAAAAATATCAGTATCTTACTTTGGCAGGCAGCACGAACTGATATATAATAGGTCAAAGGTCAGAATCAAGGTCACGTATGTGTAATACAGGAAGTGGAAGTGACCACGTGGTCAGGTGAGAAAGGAGGACCCCTTAGATTTCAAAATTTTTTTGCTCAATGATGCAACCAATGTTGGAGATGCTACTGCTGGTTTTTCTTGTTTTGGCAAGGTCAAACTACGGAGAAATGACGGGTCAAAGGTCAAGGTCATTTTTAGCGGACCCTTTCGATTCACATATAAATTTTTATCCCAATACAATTTTTAATTTTGGTTATTATTCTGCATATTGTTAGGCTTGGCAGGTCTTAAATTATTTTAAAATATTTAAATAATTTAACCTTTAATTCACCTATCCCAACATGGCTACCGTGCGAGCACCTATCAAAACCTTGATGAAAATAACAAACCGAAAATCCATTTGACCTTGGACGTGCCCCGTGCCGGTGCACTGGCCTTAGGGGTGCTGAAGAACTTGATTTGGTAGGTATAGTGTGTTTTGGTGTGGGTTATTGTAATTTTAATGTATTGCACGTTGCCTGATTTGTGACACAACTTACAAAATTGAAATAGCAGTCGTAAGTAGTGTTAGTGTCGCAAGTTGACCTTGCCTTGGGGTATACCGAATAGGTCACAGGTCATTCGGGTCATTGCCTCGAAATTTACGTGGTACGTGTAAAATTGTTTGAACTTGAGATCCTGAAAATTTTGTTGCAATCCATTGATGCTAATGCAAGTTATAGAGCTTGAACTGACAGGTCGTTTATGAGGCCTCCATCCATGCCAGCGAGGCAGCAAGAGTGTTGAAAATGGTCCATAATATGCTATTTCACATTTATTGGGGTATTCAGGAATTGGAAGTAGCCTAACACCATTCCAGCAACTACTGGCGAATCCAGAAAGGCGGTCTTGGACGCTGCAAGGGTCATCCCCCCAAAAATTCTCCCGATTCCAAAAACGTGTCCCAGATGACCCCCATGACCTCCAACGAGCTCTGCGATGACCCCAAGTTGACCTTTTTGACCTGACGTGTCCCAGATGACCTCTGTGACCTCCAGTTTAGCTCTGATAACTCTAAGCTGACCTCTGTGACCTGGCATGTCCCAGATGACCTCCATTTGAGCTCTGTGATGACCCCAACTTGACCTCTGGGACCTCACGTGTCCCATATGACCTCTGTAACCTCTAAGTTATCTTTCTGATGACCCCAAGCTGAACTCTGTGACCTGACATGTCCCAGAAGACCCCCAGTTGAGCTCTGTGATGACCATAAGTTGACCTCTGTGACCTGACGTGCCTCCAAGTTGCCCTTTGTGACTGACGTGTCTCAGCTGCATCAGTGGTCTCCAATTGAGCTCTGTGATGACCCCAAGTTGACATCTGTGACCTGACGTGTCTCATATGACCTCCAATTGAGGTCTCTGATAACCCCAAGCTGACCTCTGTGACCTGACATGTCCCATATGACCTCTGTGACCTCTAAGTGACCTCCCTCATGACCCCAAGTTGACCTGTGTGACATGACGTGTCCCATATGACCTCTGCGACCTCTAAGTGATCTCTCTGATTACCCCAAGCTAACCTCTGTGACCTGACGTGTCCAAGATGACCCCCATGACCTTCAATCGAGCTCTGTGATGACCCAGGTTGACCTCTGTGACTTGACATGTCCCAGATGACCTCCGTAACCTCCAATCGGGCTCTTTGATGACCCCAAGCTGACCTCTGTGACCTGACGTGTCCCAGATGACCTTCAATTGAGCTCTGTGATGACCCCAAGTTGACCTCTTTGACTTGACGTGTCCCATATGACCTCTGTGACATCAAGTGACCTCTCTGATAACTCCAAGCTGATCTCTGTGACCTGACATGTCCAAGATGACCTCCAATTGAGCTCTCTGATAACCCCAAGCTGACCTCTGTGACCTGACATGTCCCATATGACCTCTGTGACCTCTAAGTGACCTCCCTCATGACCCCAAGTTGACCTGTGTGACCTGACGTGTCCCAGATGACCTCCGTGACCTCCAATTGAGCTCTGATGACTCCAAGCTGACCTCTGTGACCTGATATGTCCCAGATGACCTCCAATTGAGCTCACTGATGACCCCCAAGTTGACCTCTGTGACCTGACGTGTCCCATATGACCTCTGCGACCTCTAAGTGACCTCTCTGATGACCTTAAGCTGACCTCTGTGACCTGACGTGTCCCAGATGACCTCCGTGACCTCCAATTGAGCTCTGATGACTCCAAGCTGACCTCTGTGACCTGATATGTGCCACATGATCTCCAATTGAGCTATTTGATGATCCTAAGCTGACCTCTGTGACCTGACGTGTCCCAAATGACCCTCAGTTGAGCTCTGTGATGACCCCAAGTTGACCTCTGTGACTTGACGTGTCCCATATGACCTCTGTGACATCAAGTGACCTCTCTGATGGCTCCAAGCTGATCTCTGTGACCTGACATGTCCCAGATGACCTCCAATTGAGCTCTCTGATAGCCCCAAGCTGATCTCTGTGACCTGACATGTCCCATATGACCTCTGTGACCTTTAAGTGACCTCCCTCATGACCCCAAGTTGACCTGTGTGACCTGACGTGTCCCAGATGACCTCCGTGACCTCCAATTGAGCTCTGATGACTCCAAGCTGATCTCTGTGACCTGATATGTCCCAGATGACCTCCAATTGAGTTCACTGATGACCCCCAAGTTGATCTCTGTGACCTGACGTGTCCCATATGAACTCTGCGACCTCTAAGTGACTTCTCTGATGACCTTAAGCTGACCTCTGTGACCTGACGTGTCCCAGATGACCTCCGTGACCTCCAATTGAGCTCTGATGACTCCAAGCTGACCTCTGTGACCTGATATGTCCCAGATGACCTCCAATTGAGCTCTTTGATGATCCTAAGCTGACCTCTCTGACCTTAGGTGTCCCAGATGACCTCCAATTGAGCTCTGATAACCCCAAGTTGACCTCTGTGACCTGACATGTCCCATATGACCTCCACGACCTCTAAGTGACCTCTCTGATGACCCCAAGCTGACATGTGATCTGACGTGTCCAAGATGACCCCCATATGACCTTCAATCGAGCTCTGTGATGACCCCAAGTTGACCTTTTTGACCTGACGTGTCCCAGATGACCTCTGTGACCTCCAGTTTAGCTCTGATAACTCCAAGCTGACCTCTGTGACCTGACGTGTCCCATATGACCTCTGTGACGTCTAAGTGACTTTTCTGATGACCCCAAGCTGACCTCTGTGACCTGACGTGTCCCAGATGACCTCCGTGACCTCCAATTGAGCTCTGATGACTCCAAGCTGACCTCTGTGACCTGATATGTGCCACATGACCTCCAATTGAGCTATTTGATGATCCTAAGCTGACCTCTGTGACCTGACGTGTCCCAAATGACCCTCAGTTGAGCTGTTGAGCTCTGTGATGACCCCAAGTTGACCTCTGTGACTTGACGTGTCCCATATGACCTCTGTGACATCAAGTGACCTCTCTGATGGCTCCAAGCTGATCTCTGTGACCTGACATGTCCCAGATGACCTCCAATTGAGCTCTCTGATAGCCCCAAGCTGATCTCTGTGACCTGACATGTCCCATATGACCTCTGTGACCTTTAAGTGACCTCCCTCATGACCCCAAGTTGACCTGTGTGACCTGACGTGTCCCAGATGACCTCCGTGACCTCCAATTGAGCTCTGATGACTCCAAGCTGATCTCTGTGACCTGATATGTCCCAGATGACCTCCAATTGAGTTCACTGATGACCCCCAAGTTGATCTCTGTGACCTGACGTGTCCCATATGAACTCTGCGACCTCTAAGTGACTTCTCTGATGACCTTAAGCTGACCTCTGTGACCTGACGTGTCCCAGATGACCTCCGTGACCTCCAATTGAGCTCTGATGACTCCAAGCTGACCTCTGTGACCTGATATGTCCCAGATGACCTCCAATTGAGCTCTTTGATGATCCTAAGCTGACCTCTCTGACCTTAGGTGTCCCAGATGACCTCCAATTGAGCTCTGATAACCCCAAGTTGACCTCTGTGACCTGACATGTCCCATATGACCTCCACGACCTCTAAGTGACCTCTCTGATGACCCCAAGCTGACATGTGACCTGACGTGTCCAAGATGACCCCCATGACCTTCAATCGAGCTCTGTGATGACCCCAAGTTGACCTTTTTGACCTGACGTGTCCCAGATGACCTCCGTGACCTCCAGTTTAGCTCTGATAACTCCAAGCTGACCTCTGTGACCTGACGTGTCCCATATGACCTCTGTGACGTCTAAGTGACTTTTCTGATGACCCCAAGCTGACCTCTGTGACCTGACGTGTCCCAGATGACCTCCGTGACCTCCAATTGAGCTCTGATGACTCCAAGCTGACCTCTGTGACCTGATATGTCCCAGATGACCTCCAATTGAGCTCACTGATGACCCCCAAGTTGACCTCTGTGACCTGACGTGTCCCATATGACCTCTGCGACCTCTAAGTGACCTCTCTGATGACCTTAAGCTGACCTCTGTGACCTGACGTGTCCCAGATGACCTCCGTGACCTCCAATTGAGCTCTGATGACTCCAAGCTGACCTCTGTGACCTGATATGTGCCACATGACCTCCAATTGAGCTATTTGATGATCCTAAGCTGACCTTTGTGACCTGACGTGTCCCAAATGACCCTCAGTTGAGCTCTGTGATGACCCCAAGTTGACCTCTGTGACTTGACGTGTCCCATATGACCTCTGTGACATCAAGTGACCTCTCTGATGGCTCCAAGCTGATCTCTGTGACCTGACATGTCCCAGATGACCTCCAATTGAGCTCTCTGATAGCCCCAAGCTGACCTCTGTGACCTGACATGTCCCATATGACCTCTGTGACCTTTAAGTGACATCCCTCATGACCCCAAGTTGACCTGTGTGACCTGACGTGTCCCAGATGACCTCCGTGACCTCCAATTGAGCTCTGATGACTCCAAGCTGATCTCTGTGACCTGATATGTCCCAGATGACCTCCAATTGAGTTCACTGATGACCCCCAAGTTGATCTCTGTGACCTGACGTGTCCCATATGAACTCTGCGACCTCTAAGTGACCTCTCTGATGACCTTAAGCTGACCTCTGTGACCTGACGTGTCCCAGATGACCTCCGTGACCTCCAATTGAGCTCTGATGACTCCAAGCTGACCTCTGTGACCTGATATGTCCCAGATGATCTCCAATTGAGCTCTTTGATGATCCTAAGCTGACCTCTCTGACCTTAGGTGTCCCAGATGACCTCTGCGACCTCTAAGTGACCTCTCTGATGACCTCAAGTTGACCTCTGTGATTTGACGTGTCCCATATGACCTCTGTGACCTCAAGTGACCTCGCTGATGACTCCAAGCTGATATGTGACCTGACATGTCCCAGATGACCTCCAATTGAGCTCTCTCATGACCCCAAGCTGACCTGTGTGACCTGACGTGTCCCAGATGATCTCCGTGACCTCCAATTGAGCTCTGATGACTCCCAGCTGACCTCTGTGACCTGATATGTCCCAGATGATCTCCAATTGAGCTCTTTGATGATCCTAAGCTGACCTCTCTGACCTTAGGTGTCCCAGATGACCTCCAATTGAGCTCTGATAACCCCAAGTTGACCTCTGTGACCTGACATGTCCCATATGACCTCTGTGACCTTTAAGTGACATCCCTCATGACCCCAAGTTGACCTGTGTGACATGACGTGTCCCAGATGACCTCCGTGACCTCCAATTGAGCTCTGATGACTCCAAGCTGATCTCTGTGACCTGATATGTCCCAGATGACCTCCAATTGAGTTCACTGATGACCCCCAAGTTGATCTCTGTGACCTGACGTGTCCCATATGAACTCTGCGACCTCTAAGTGACCTCTCTGATGACCTTAAGCTGACCTCTGTGACCTGACGTGTCCCAGATGACCTCCGTGACCTCCAATTGAGCTCTGATGACTCCAAGCTGACCTCTGTGACCTGATATGTCCCAGATGACCTCCAATTGAGCTCTTTGATGATCCTAAGCTGACCTCTCTGACCTTAGGTGTCCCAGATGACCTCCAATTGAGCTCTGATAACCCCAAGTTGACCTCTGTGACCTGACATGTCCCATATGACCTCCACGACCTCTAAGTGACCTCTCTGATGACCCCAAGCTGACATGTGACCTGACGTGTCCAAGATGACCCCCATGACCTTCAATCGAGCTCTGTGATGACCCCAAGTTGACCTTTTTGACCTGACGTGTCCCAGATGACCTCCGTGACCTCCAGTTTAGCTCTGATAACTCCAAGCTGACCTCTGTGACCTGACGTGTCCCATATGACCTCTGTGACGTCTAAGTGACTTTTCTGATGACCCCAAGCTGACCTCTGTGACCTGACGTGTCCCAGATGACCTCCGTGACCTCCAATTGAGCTCTGATGACTCCAAGCTGACCTCTGTGACCTGATATGTCCCAGATGACCTCCAATTGAGCTCACTGATGACCCCCAAGTTGACCTCTGTGACCTGACGTGTCCCATATGACCTCTGCGACCTCTAAGTGACCTCTCTGATGACCTTAAGCTGACCTCTGTGACCTGACGTGTCCCAGATGACCTCCGTGACCTCCAATTGAGCTCTGATGACTCCAAGCTGACCTCTGTGACCTGATATGTGCCACATGACCTCCAATTGAGCTATTTGATGATCCTAAGCTGACCTCTGTGACCTGACGTGTCCCAAATGACCCTCAGTTGAGCTCTGTGATGACCCCAAGTTGACCTCTGTGACTTGACGTGTCCCATATGACCTCTGTGACATCAAGTGACCTCTCTGATGGCTCCAAGCTGATCTCTGTGACCTGACATGTCCCAGATGACCTCCAATTGAGCTCTCTGATAGCCCCAAGCTGACCTCTGTGACCTGACATGTCCCATATGACCTCTGTGACCTTTAAGTGACATCCCTCATTACCCCAAGTTGACCTGTGTGACCTGACGTGTCCCAGATGACCTCCGTGACCTCCAATTGAGCTCTGATGACTCCAAGCTGATCTCTGTGACCTGATATGTCCCAGATGACCTCCAATTGAGTTCACTGATGACCCCCAAGTTGATCTCTGTGACCTGACGTGTCCCATATGAACTCTGCGACCTCTAAGTGACCTCTCTGATGACCTTAAGCTGACCTCTGTGACCTGACGTGTCCCAGATGACCTCCGTGACCTCCAATTGAGCTCTGATGACTCCAAGCTGACCTCTGTGACCTGATATGTCCCAGATGATCTCCAATTGAGCTCTTTGATGATCCTAAGCTGACCTCTCTGACCTTAGGTGTCCCAGATGACCTCTGCGACCTCTAAGTGACCTCTCTGATGACCTCAAGTTGACCTCTGTGATTTGACGTGTCCCATATGACCTCTGTGACCTCAAGTGACCTCGCTGATGACTCCAAGCTGATATGTGACCTGACATGTCCCAGATGACCTCCAATTGAGCTCTCTCATGACCCCAAGCTGACCTGTGTGACCTGACGTGTCCCAGATGATCTCCGTGACCTCCAATTGAGCTCTGATGACTCCCAGCTGACCTCTGTGACCTGATATGTCCCAGATGACCTCTAATTGAGCTCACTGATAACCCCAAGTTGACCTATGTGACCTGACGTGTCCCATATGACCTCTGCGACCTCTAAGTGACCTCTCTGTTGACCTTAAGCTGACCTCTGTGACCTGACGTGTCCCAGATGACCTCCGTGACCTCCAATTGAGCTCTGATGACTCCAAGCTGACCTCTGTGACCTGATATGTCCCAGAAGACCTCCAATTGAGCTCACTGATGACCCCAAGTTGCCCTCTGTGACCTGACGTGTCCCATATGACCTCTGCGACCTCTAAGTGACCTCTCTGATGACCCCAAGTTGGCCTCTGTGACCTGACATGTCCCATATGACCTCTGTGACCTCTAAGTGACCTCTCTCATGACCCCAAGCTGACCTGTGTGACCTGACGTGTCCCAGATGACCTCTGTGACCTCCTATTGAGCTCTGATGACTCCAAGCTGACCTCTGTGACCTGATATGTCCCAGATGACCTCCAATTGAGCTCTTTGATGATCCTAAGCTGACCTCTGTGACCTGACGTGTCCCAAATGACCCTCAGTTGAGCTCTGTGATGACCCCAAGTTGACCTCTGTGACTTGACGTGTCCCATATGACCTCTGTGACATCAAGTGACCTCTCTGATGACTCCAAGCTGATCTCTGTGACCTGACATGTCCCAGATGACCTCCAATTGAGCTCTCTGATAACCCCAAGCTGACCTCTGTGACCTGATATGTCCCAGATGACCTCCAATTGAGCTCACTGATGACCCCAAGCTGACCTCTGTGACCTGACGTGTCCCATTTGACCTCTGCGACCTCTAAGTGACCTCTCTGATGACCTCAAGTTGACCTCTGTGATTTGACGTGTCCCATATGACCTCTGTGACCTCAAGTGACCTCGCTGATGACTCCAAGCTGATCTGTGACCTGACGTGTCCCAAATGACCCTCAGTTGAGCTCTGTGATGACCCCAAGTTGACCTCTGTGACTTGACGTGTCCCATATGACCTCTGTGACATCAAGTGACCTCTCTGATGACTCCAAGCTGATCTCTGTGACCTGACATGTCCCAGATGACCTCCAATTGAGCAGTCTCTGATAACCCCAAGCTGACCTCTGTGACCTGACATGTCCCATATGACCTCTGTGACCTCTAAGTGACCTCTCTCATGACCCCAAGTTGACCCGTGTGACCTGACGTGTCCCAGATGACCTCCGTGACCTCCAATTGAGCTCTGTGATGACCCAAGTTGACCTCTGCGACTTTACGTGTCCCAGATGACTTCTGTAACCTCCAATTGAGCTCTTTGGTGATCCCAAGCTGACCTCTGTGACCTGACGTGCCCCAAAGTTGCCCTTTGTGACCGACGTGTCTCAGATTGCCTCCGTGGTCTCCAATTGAGTTCTGTGATGACCCCAAGTTGACCTCTGTGACCTGACGTGTCCCAGATGACCCCCATGTCTCTCTCTCTCTCTCTCTCTCTCTTTCTCTCTCTTTCTCTTCACGTGCCGGTGTCGCGGATCCTATAGGCAAATTTTGTACATACCAGTGTTGATACCCAGTCTCTGACCGGACATGTATTTTTCCTTCCCTTAGGATGCCGGCGGCGGCGACGACAGTGCGCCGGCGCACATCTCTATGGAGGTGGACACGGCGACCCTTGGGCGACCGCCGCTGCCGCGGTTTGCTACAGGTGGCCATGGCCACTAATCTGTCACGAACTTCTGACAGTGAACGCCAGTCGGTTCTCGGATGTGAGGACGCGCCCGTCGAATCAAGTGACGGAGATGCACCGTGTGACAGTGTGCGTTTTCCGGGCGAGTTCGTTGCGCTGTGTGCCGGTCGTGCGCGGGACTGGTACCACCCGTCGTTCCACCAGTTCTCAGTGCTGCAGCGCGCCGTGCGCGATCTCAGTGCCGCCGTCGAGGAGACTGTGCGCCGCGAGCTGCCGCCCGAGGACCGGCCGGCGCTGACCCGGCTGTAGCCGCTGGCTGACGGCGCGCTGTCGCTGCGTCCGCCGACCCTGCGCCGGTCGCGCCGGGAGGCCGAGCTGCTGACCCAGCTGCAGCAGCTGGCGGTGGCCCTGGACGGCGCCTGCCCCCTGATGGCGGGTGGCAGCTGCGGGAGCCACGTGACGCCGTCTGCGCTCTCGGCAGCGTGCCACCTGGAGCCGCATGCAGACCGCGTTGCCAGAGCTGCGTCGTCTGACGTCGGGTCTGCTGCGACTGGTGACGCGCCAGAGGACGCGCTGGTCACCGCCGCGAGCCCGGATCGAGACGGACACGGAGACAGTTCCGAACGGAGCCTCCCTCACCAGGTGGGTCCTGCGGCGCCAATACTCGTCCGTAGGTGGGGCGAGATGGATAGGTATCTGAGCACTTGGGAGGGCAGTTGTCGGGTGATGACCCACGAGGTCACGCAAAGTAAGGGGAAGTAACATGAGTACCTATGCAAGTGAAACCGCTTGATTGCGATGACCTCATGTGACCTCACCTAACTTTCGTGTGACCTCCCCGACCGTAGGACAATGCGTGATCTTGTTTTTTTTTTTTTTTTGCTCGGTTTTATTGAATGTTTTCACATGTGTAGACATCATACACTACAGTCCGGGATCTGTGCAAAAGCTTTTCAGCTTATTTGCTTATTTCATGGCACCTCTCCCTCACACACTCACGACGTCACACGTCATTCACGACGAGAAAAAAAAAACTTGTTTGACTTTGTGGGGCGTCGCCAGACTTATTATAGCTCATCTGACCTCTACTGATTCTTTGTGATCTCATATGACCTCTAGAGACTTCGCATGACCACGTGAGCTTTCCTCAACCTCCTTTTACCTCGCTGAACTTTGAGTGGCTTCTCCCACCCTCACCTGACTTCCTGTGACCTCGTAGGACCCGTCGTCTTCGTGTGACTACTTGTGACATTCGTTTGTTTTCCTGTGACCTATACCGACTTTTGTGACCTCGCCTAGCTGTAACCTCGCTCCTGTCACCTTCTGTCAGCTCCCGTAAGCTCCTTGCAGCTCCCGTAAGCTTCTTTCAGCTCCCGTAAGTTCCTTTCAGCTTTGGCAGCTCACGATAGCTCATGACAGCTGCCGTAGGCTCCTGGCAGCTCCTGTCAGCTCCCGTAAGTTGTATATCTGATCCCACCCTGACCATATTCCTGCCCTCACTTTCTTTGACCGTCCATTGTTCGTCGGTCGCCAGGAGAGCTTGACGCTGCTGCGAGCACCACAGGGCTACTAGCCTAGCGGTACGTCACGTGCTGCTGGTTTTCTAGAGACGGATGTTTGCTGATATTAGGCTGTTAAGACTGAGCCGTGATGCAGTGGCCGGTGGGAGTGCCGGCGCCGGTCGTGGTGGACCCGACGCCCAGCGCTCCGCTTCGCGCTGCTACCACACAGGTAGGGTTCGGCACACCGACTCCCGATGGCTACGTGGACAGTGAAAATATTGCAATGCTATGGTACAGGTAGAGTGACCGTTCCGTTCTTTGTCAGGTCTCTGAATGGAGCTGCGTTCCGGTGGGCGGCTGGCTGCGCTCTCTCGGTCTGGCCCAGTACGCCGACGCGTTCGTCGCCCGCTCTGTGGATGGCGCCCGGCTTCTGGGGCTCACCGAACAGGCTATGGAAGACGAGCCCGACGTCGGTGAGAGATTCACATTGCTAGCTGAGAAGGTGGATGTGACTCAAATTATTCAGTTCATAGCCTGATTTATTTAGCTTAATCTATTGGTATTAATCGTATTGCCGCCATTAACCTGACTCCTGACTCGTGATTGTGGTTGCCTCAGTTGTAGGCCTTAAGTGCACCGCATTTTGACAGGTCTCGACGTGGCGACCTCGGAGCCAGCGTGTTGGGTCTCGGCTTCCCGCCACTCACCGGCGGACCTTTCCGCTTCGTGGACCGCATCGGTCCCGCACAGCTAGTCAAGGACATGGAGCGCTTCGCCGTCGTCAATGGCGTCGGCTTCGAGCCGTGCCTGACCGTGCACTACCAGGCCGCTAGCGGCACCAAGTTCTGTTCGGCCGGGCCTCGTGTAATGCCCACATGTGATGACCGAGTGTATACGCATGTGAAGCCGCTCCGCGTGTGTACCAGCGCTGGGCGTGTTCAGTTTCAAAGTAAATATAGAACCCTGGTGATCAAGCTACAGCTTTTGACGAGAAATAGAGTGAGGTCATTTTGAAAGCGATCAGACGGTAGCGCCGCCGTTCTTTGGCACGCCTTAGCATGCATCTGTGCTACACTAAAAGTTTAGACTCGTGTCTTTCAAGGTCAGCAGGGTGAGGGCACCAGGTACTTCAAGTGGCCTCGTCTCAGGTAGAGTTCTAATACTCGTTCTAATACTACCAACACATCTAGTCAAGGAGCTGAGTTGAAATCGAGGGGATGGGGGGCTGTTCAGCCCCTTCACTGGGAGGTTCACGGTTCAGCCCCTCCCCCACCAGGCGCGAAAATCTAGGAGCCCCAGCGTGGAGTGAGATATAACCTTTTCGCAGCACGTGATCGGGCATTGCATCGAATGACACTGGGCGATTGAAAGATGTTTCAGCTCGCTTGTCAAGGCAAACATTTATTCACAACGAAAACAGACATAGGCACATGTGGATTGCTAATGGATAATGGATAATGGCAACGGGTAACACCCAGGTCGTGCACCGTTTGCTGGAGAGCCAGCGGCTAGTGCGTCCCGCGCGTGGTCGCCACGGACGCCGTTCGTCACCCAGACAGCCGGCGGACCGGCGGACCGGCCGGGACGCCTAACGACAGACAAAACCACCCCTCATGGCTATGTAGCGGGGCCGGGCTACCAGTGAGAGGTCACGGAAAGGTCAGCTCATAATGTGCACGGCGTGACATACAGTGTTAATGTCATCCCGCGGTCGCCGGACAGTGAAAAATTGGACAATGACATTTCGCCGTCAAGACGAGCTCTACTGTCTACAAGACACAAGTAGTCTACATACGCTCAGCGACGAGCGCAGGCCGCCGGAGGATCTCGACACGGTGCTGGCGCTGTGCGCGCGCCGCTTCCGCTCGTATATATTGTATTATCAGCTTTAGTATGTAGTATGCATTATCAGCATTTTTTTTATATAGTATGTATTATTATTATATAGTATGTATTATCAGCTTTTTTTCCAAAGCTTCAGAGTTGTGTCGCCCTCGCCACCACCTCCACAGGCTCCGCCCGCGCCGCTGCCGCCCCATCTACTCGAGGAGCAGCGAGCGTAGGTACGCCGCGCGACTGCTGGAGGTGATCGAGAGCGAGAAGTGCGGCATTAGCGCCTACGCGGCATTATATACCACCAGCAGACAGGATTTGATCTCTAGCAGACAAGCTTCTATCGGTGCCCCGCGCCGTCTCTCAACAATCGTCCACAGCCGCGGCTCCTGTGTACTGAGACGCTGTCACGACCGCGTCGTATCGCGACTGGAAGCCAGCCCACTGCCCGGTCTCTGCCGCGTCTCCGGCGGTTGGGACCTGTGCCGGGGGCGCCTCCTCCAACAGATTAGTGGCCATCGCCACCTGTAGCAAACCGCGGCAGCGGCGGTCGCCCAAGGGTCGCCGTGTCCACCTCCATAGAGATGTGCGCCGGCGCACTGTCGTCGCCGCCGCCGGCATCCTAAGGGAAGGAAAAATACATGTCCGGTCAGAGACTGGGGATCAACACTGGTATGTACAAAATTTGCCTATAGGATCCGCGACACCGGCACGTGAAGAGAAAGAGAGAGAAAGAGAGAGAGAGAGAGAGAGACATGGGGGTCATCTGGGACACGTCAGGTCACAGAGGTCAACTTGGAGTCATCAGAGAGGTCACATAGAGGTCACAGAGGTCATATGGGACACGCCAAGTCACAGAGGTCAACTTGGGGTCATCACAGAACTCAATTGGAGACCACGGAGGCAATCTGAGACAAGTCGGTCACAAAGGGCAACTTGGGGGCACGTCAGGTCACAGAGGTCAACTTAGGGTCATCACAGAGCTCAATTGAGGGTCATCTGGGACAGGTCAGGTCACAGAGGTCAACTTGGGGTCATCAGTGAGCTCAATTAGAGGTCATCTGGGACATATCAGGTCACAGAGGTCTGCTTGGAGTCATCAGAGCTCAATTGGAGGTCACGGAGGTCATCTGGGACACGTCAGGTCACACAGGTCAGCTTGGGGTCATCAGAGGTCACTTAGAGGTCGTGGAGGTCATATGGGACATGTCAGGTCACAGAGGTCAACTTGGGGTTATCAGAGAGCTCAATTGGAGGTCATCTGGGACACCTAAGGTCACAGAGGTCAGATTGGAGTCATCAGAGAGCTCAATTGGAGGTCACTGAGGTCATCTGGGACACATTAGGTAACAGAGGTCAACTTGGGGTTATCACAGAGCTCTGTTGGAGATCATGGGGGTCATCTGGGACATGTCAAGTCACAGAGGTCAACTTGGTTCATCACAGAGCTCGATTGAAGGTCATGGGGGTCATTTTGGACACGTCAGGTCACAGAGGTCAGCTTGGGGTCATCAGAGAGTTCACTTAGAGGTCGCAGAGGTCATATGGGACACGTCAGGTCATAGAGGTCAACTTGGGGACATCAGTGAGCTCAATTGGAGGTCATCTGGGACATATCAGGTCACATAGGTCAGCTTGGAGTCATCAGAGCTCAATTGGAGGTCACGGATGTCATCTGGGACACGTCAGGTCACACAGGTCAGCTTGGGGTCATAAGGGAGGTCACTTAGAGGTCACAGAGGTCATATGGGACATGTCAGGTCACAGAGGTCAGCTTGGGGTTATCAGAGAGCTCAATTGGAGGTCATCTGGGACATGTCAGGTCACAGAGATCAGCTTGGAGTCATCAGAGAGGTCACTTGATGTCACAGAGGTCATATGGGACACGTCAAGTCAAAGAGGTCAACTTGGGGTCATCACAGAGCTCAATTGAAGGTCATCTGGGACACGTCAGGTCACAGAGGTCAGCTTGGGGTCATCAAAGAGCCCGATTGGAGGTTACGGAGGTCATCTGGGACATGTCAAGTCACAGAGGTCAACCTGGGTCATCACAGAGCTCGATTGAAGGTCATGGGGGTCATCTTGGACACGTCAGGTCACAGAGGTTAGCTTGGGGTAATCAGAGAGATCACTTAGAGGTCGCAGAGGTCATATGGGACACGTCATGTCACACAGGTCAACTTGGGGTCATGAGGGAGGTCACTTAGAGGTCACAGAGGTCATATGGGACATGTCAGGTCACAGAGGTCAGCTTGGGGTTATCAGAGACCTCAATTGGAGGTCATATGAGACACGTCAGGTCACAGATGTCAACTTGGGGTCATCACAGAGCTCAATTGGAGACCACTGATGCAGCTGAGACACGTCAGTCACAAAGGGCAACTTGGAGGCACGTCAGGTCACAGAGGTCAACTTATGGTCATCACAGAGCTCAACTGGGGGTCTTCTGGGACATGTCAGGTCACAGAGTTCAGCTTGGGGTCATCAGAAAGATAACTTAGAGGTTACAGAGGTCATATGGGACACGTGAGGTCCCAGAGGTCAAGTTGGGGTCATCACAGAGCTCAAATGGAGGTCATCTGGGACATGCCAGGTCACAGAGGTCAGCTTAGAGTTATCAGAGCTAAACTGGAGGTCACAGAGGTCATCTGGGACACGTCAGGTCAAAAAGGTCAACTTGGGGTCATCGCAGAGCTCGTTGGAGGTCATGGGGGTCATCTGGGACACGTTTTTGGAATCGGGAGAATTTTTGGGGGGATGACCCTTGCAGCGTCCAAGACCGCCTTTCTGGATTCGCCAGTAGTTGCTGGAATGGTGTTAGGCTACTTCCAATTCCTGAATACCCCAATAAATGTGAAATAGCATATTATGGACCATTTTCAACACTCTTGCTGCCTCGCTGGCATGGATGGAGGCCTCATAAACGACCTGTCAGTTCAAGCTCTATAACTTGCATTAGCATCAATGGATTGCAACAAAATTTTCAGGATCTCAAGTTCAAACAATTTTACACGTACCACGTAAATTTCGAGGCAATGACCCGAATGACCTGTGACCTATTCGGTATACCCCAAGGCAAGGTCAACTTGCGACACTAACACTACTTACGACTGCTATTTCAATTTTGTAAGTTGTGTCACAAATCAGGCAACGTGCAATACATTAAAATTACAATAACCCACACCAAAACACACTATACCTACCAAATCAAGTTCTTCAGCACCCCTAAGGCCAGTGCACCGGCACGGGGCACGTCCAAGGTCAAATGGATTTTCGGTTTGTTATTTTCATCAAGGTTTTGATAGGTGCTCGCACGGTAGCCATGTTGGGATAGGTGAATTAAAGGTTAAATTATTTAAATATTTTAAAATAATTTAAGACCTGCCAAGCCTAACAATATGCAGAATAATAACCAAAATTAAAAATTGTATTGGGATAAAAATTTATATGTGAATCGAAAGGGTCCGCTAAAAATGACCTTGACCTTTGACCCGTCATTTCTCCGTAGTTTGACCTTGCCAAAACAAGAAAAACCAGCAGTAGCATCTCCAACATTGGTTGCATCATTGAGCAAAAAATTATTGAAATCTAAGGGGTCCTCCTTTCTCACCTGACCACGTGGTCACTTCCACTTCCTGTATTACACATACGTGACCTTGATTCTGACCTTTGACCTATTATATATCAGTTCGTGCTGCTTGCCAAAGTAAGATACTGATATTTTTGAAATCAACTCTTCATGGACTATAGTTGTACCAATTTTTACGAGAATCCAAAGGGTCCGCCGAGAATGACCTTGAACTTTGACCTAAGATTCCTCAGTTCTTAGGGGGTGCCAAGCCTAGGTGATTTATTTTCATAATAAGCATGTCCTGCTCTATCTATCCTGTTAATTTAAATCGATTCTGAGGGGTCCGTTTTTGTCATTTTTTCCACGAATGTGGTGCTGAAATCCGAATCCGAATTTGAAGCCAACTTTATGAACGTCAGAAAAGCACAAAACAAATCGACACATTCGCCTGTGCATTCGCCTACCAACGATCCCCATCGATGTCCTGCATGCTAGTGGTAGAATATGTAAAAAAAAAGTGTCAGCTGGCCTCGCCCTGGAGCTGTACTTTTGCACTGCTGGTTTGAAATATAGGGGGTAACAAAAAATATTATTCAATCAAAAGTGAAGGAAAGATATTTGTTTAAACAACATAACCGAGTTACTAATAATCTTAAGCTAAATAAATAAATAAGTTTCAGTACGCTCAACTTTGATGTCATCAAATTGCATTATAAACAATAATCAGCTGACCAGATAATTTTCGGGCATTCCTTGCGCATAAGAGACATATGTAGCTTTCATCCTAAAGTGTTTGCTTTTTTGACAATATAGAAATAAAATGACGTCATTAGACCAAAATATTTTCCTCAGCTGAATAGCAATTGGTCTAATTGAAGCTGAGAAAAGGGATTACGTCATCTTAACGCCTCTTCATTGGGTGTATCTGAATGACGTCATGAAAATACATTTGAGTGCTTATACAATTGTAGAGTACAACTTTTCTTGCTTCTCAACATTACGGTTTTGTTCGGCGGACGATGGGTGGGCGTTTTGGTTGTCTGCCTTGCGAGCATTTTTCGGATATTATTTATTTCATTTCACATTATTAAGGTCATAACCATTTCTGAAGAAAAGAGGACCTTATCTTTAGATTCCAGTGCCTTGTGTTTTGTTTCCTCATTTCAATTTACTTCTAAAAATGAAACCAGGATTTTATTCTGTTGAGTTGAATAAAACTAGATGGGAAATTCCCTTACGATACAAGGAACTCACCCCAGTTGGAACGGGTGCCTATGGACAAGTATGGTAAGTTCCTTCTTCTTCAATATTGTCTCAATTAGTGATGTCTCAGTCTGCCTAATGCAAAACTGAAGCATGACAATTTTGAAGAGGTCACGGCACTGACAATCCCATTCTGCTTTGTGCTCTGCTCTGCGGATTTACTAAATTTACCAAAATTCTTGAATACGTTATGGTATGGTATGGTATGGTGTGGTGCATGATTTGCAAGGAATGGTTTGGGCCCTCATTGGTACCATGCTGGATGGCTGTGCTGGTGCAGCAGTTAAAAAATAATCAATAGGAAATAGGATCTGAATGGGGTTCGTCGGTGAAATGGCCAAGAAGCGGCCCCAAGACATGTGAATTTATTGCAGTTTTAGTTTTGTGTTATCAAAAGTGTGTATTTATGCATTTTGTAGCAAAAGTTATAGGCATTGTTTGGTGCAGGCTGTGGCTGTAATGGTTTTTCAGTCTGGTTTGTGCATGCTGGTGTTGATTTATTGCCTGAGCAGCTTGTGTGTCTGGCTGACTCTGTTGCCATGTTGTGGAGTATGGATACCTAATCTGTCAGTTTTTAAGGACAATAATAATAATAATAATAATAATAATGCTTATTGCATAGGTAGTAACTAGGTACTGAAGTTGGTACATATAATACACAAGCAGCACACATAAATTACACATAATTGATCATTCATCACAATACAAAAAAAAAAAATGTGAAACAATAAACGGTATCCAAATTGTTTTCATTTGGATGTGGTTTCCCACCTAAATCAACAAAGTTTGGGGTGCTGTGTTAATTGCATCTTAAAACATATTGATGAGCTGGAACATGGCTGCTGCTTTGTGGATGACATTCATTTAGTACTCATCTATGAGCTGTGTGGTGCTGTCTAATATCAGCAGTGGACATGATACCAATTACCAATCAACTCATAGGCATCAGTATCCATTTAGGCTCCCTCAGCTCTGATCACCTTAGTTTGTCCCTGACCTAACTTGACCAAATATGATCTGTCCCCCACTCACCAGCAGAGCTGTGGCCCACCTGCTACCACTGACCTGGCTGTAACCCCTCCTGGCTGCATGTGTCTGACCTCTGTGACCCCTCAGTGACCCGTCCGTGACCTGTAACCCCTCAGTGACCTGACCGTGACCTCTGTGCCGCAGTGGCGCACTGGACACCCTCACCAACACCAAGGTGGCCATCAAGAAGCTGGCGCGTCCGTTCGACACGGTGGTGCACGGCAAGCGGACGTACCGTGAGCTGCGGCTGCTGCGACACATGAAACACGACAATGTACGTCCGGCACAGCGCCAGGGATCAGAGGGACGCCGAGGGAGGGTCGTGGAGTCGAGCTGGTATGGAGTAGAGGGTCTGAGACCGATTATATGGGGGATTTGGGCAGCTGGTACAGACACAGTGTGTGGTCTGTCGACTCCGCCGTCATCTTGCGCGACGTAGTTGCTTCACATCGGTCCCGTCGAATGACTCATGGTTTCGCGTGATTGCAGCCATGTATCAATCAGTCATGCACGTCTAGTCGTCTAGTATGATTTATTATGAAGCTACTTTAAAGAACGTGACCTCCTGACCTGACCAATATGTCTATAGACTATATGTTTGAACCGAGGTCCGAATTCAGAAGCAAGAATAATCGAAACTAATTGAAGAGAAGTTAGCTCTGTCTTTATCGTGGCTGTAGACTGATATCGTGCAGACTGTTCTCATGACTGGAAACTCGAAATTTACGTTTCGCATTTTGCTTGTTTCCAGGTCATCGGTCTGCTCGACTGCTTCCATCCAAACACATCGTACGAGACATTCAAGGACGTGTAAGTCAACAGTTCTGTCCGAGAACGATTACGAAACCGCGCCTTATTTCCATTTTCAGCTGATTTTCTAGCTTTGATTTTGGAACATGCGTGCTTACTGCTTGTTCGTAGAAGTTGTGCCTCGCCTGGATTTCGCTCCCGCTAGCACTCAGTTCATTATATGACCTCACGCCCCGAGTTTTGTATCATGTGACCGTCTTCTGCGGTAGGTACTTTGTCACCGACCTGATGGGCGCCGACCTGAACAACATCCTCAAGACGCAGTCACTCACCGACGAGCACGTGCAGTTCCTGGTGTACCAGATCCTGCGCGGGCTCAAGTACATCCACTCGGCGGGGATCATCCACCGGGTAGGTGTCCGCCACCGAACGAATAGCTGGCAGTGCTGGCAGCTATCCAGTCTGGCACTGGGGTGGTTGGGATACTTAGGTGTTAGCTCGGGCATAGACCACTATATATCTGGACTGTGCACGGATTTTGCCGACTGCTATTAGGGCCCTGCTGGGAAATTCGACGTAGCACGCGGAATTGTGTATTGACGCTCTAGTAAGCCCATTTAAATGAAAGTAACTTCTTAAATGTGATGTATATTTTAATAAATGTATAATTTATAGCATGATTTTTAACACGATAAATAAATAAAAGCACTTATAGACAGGTATATCACACTGTATTAAGTTCAAAGCATCAATAGACAGGAACAATCCGTGATCGGTCGTTTTTGACAAGAGACAGTCTGATGACATATTGGACACACTGCAGATTAATTTGCCTGTCTAAATCAGACACGCACCCGGCTCAATGCTTTGAAAGCCCACACGATCTGCGCCACGGAATTACGAAGATTCCTATGGGTAAATAACAAAGCTGCCGGTGCTGCGTTTTTAGCGAGACCGTCCGAGGTGACCTGCTGGGCCACAACTGTTCCCTGCTTCCACTGAGGCCGATTTCATGCTCAGCATAGGGACAGACGGGTTCTGTCATCTGTCCCTCTCGAGAGAAGGGGACTTTTGAACACCGTTGTCAGTGACGGTGGCCGCATTTTGCAGCGGGTGATGGCGATCGAGATTCGAGATTTAGACGGAGTCACGAGATCTCGGTTCACTGGACACTGCAGCAGAGCTTCGCACTTAGGAATGCACTTTCTTATAGTTCTTGTGCTACATTTGCCTTTAGTTACTATTCGAATTGTAAATCCACATCTGAAATTCTCAGCCATGTAGGTATCTTACACATCGACGAATAGCATTGTAGTTATTGATTGCATAGACAAACTGATCCCAGGAATGTTGCATTGTGTTTACGTCCTGCGGCTCAACCTTTCTCATTTTCATGAAGCTTTCTTATTTCATGAAGCTCTGTTCGCGCATCGCTGGTGTTGAGTGACGGTATACTGTCCATATTGACTCCATGAATTGCAATGTTTGTTTTTCGCTCAACTATACACATCAATGTGTTGAAGGAATGCAGGTCGTAGCGTTGTAACTTGAGGTGCTTCTCGACAGTGTGACTCCCTCAGCGAGCAATGTGAAGAAAGTTATCGTTTTCCTTTACAATGGTAGTCGCGCTGTCTTGAAACAAACGTTTGAAGCTATACGTGTGCCGAAGAGAGAGCGACTCGGCAGCTGTTACCAGAGCAGGACCCATTGCTTGCATGCAGGAGCGGAACACAGATTGCTGATGTGGGCACGCCAGCTCTCCGCAAGCCATAACATATGTGACCATCACTTGACCAAATTGCAAGACTTTAGCTAGTTTTGGGCTTCACTTGTGACTGATATTATAGGAGCCGCCAGTCTGGAAACGGATCCGCCACCTCTCCTTACAGTTGTCTTCTGCTCAATTTTCGGTCTCGGCCAGCGTCACAGCATGTAATAAAACTCACAGGGAGCCCAGTGGTCAGAATTCCAAGACATTTTCAGCTTTAGGGCATATAGAAATTGACTTCATATTGATGCCTTAGCCAGGAACCGGAAAACTGACATTGTTGCATGCACTGTCTTGGCTCTTTGAATATGCTCACTCCCCGTTCTGTTCATAGGATATTCTGAAGTGATTATCACTAGCGGCACATTTTACTGTATTTCAGTGGCATGTATGCATTAAAAGGTTTCATTTTATTTAAAGACAAAAGAGAACTATCCCGCATGTCAATGATAAACAACAAACAACAATAATCTTGCAAAAATCTTCGCTACATGTCTGTGAAAATTTGCTAATTCTCGTGAAAATTAGCTGGGAACCATCATCCACACCATGTTAAATCATGGAAGAAATGGGCAGAAAATGTCCTTCTTTTTTCGATGATTGCGCTAATATTATATATTTTTTGCTCAATGTAAGATATAACTCAGATTACAAATTGACTAGTGGTGATGTTTCCCAAAGCACATCATCATATGGCGAATAAGTTGGCTGTGACGACCTTCGAAAGTTAGGGCCCTAATGGCAGGGCCCTAATTTCCGTGCACAGTCCAGATATATAGTGGTCTATGGCTCGGGATATGGTATATGCGGAACTGGGATAGGACAGGTGCCAGTCTGGGATAGGACAGGATAGCTGTCAGTCCGATATAGAATAGGTGGCAGTCCGAGATAGTTATGCATGTAGGTGTCAGTCCGGAATTGGCTGACTGCCGGCCCTGTATCCGGTATGGTTCGGGTCAGATATCTGACTTTGTGCACTACACATTAGAGACAATTTCTGAAGTGTTTTGTCGGTAGGTGCCAGGTGGCGATATCACTTTTACTATATGAAGACTTAATAATATGATGTTGTTAAATCTTTGGGTGGCGATATTACTATTACGATGTTGTTCAGTTGTTATCAGGTCATAGCACCGTAACGACATGACTAGCGACGAATAGTAACACTGTTATGATGTTCAGTCAGACCGTAGTGGCGATATCATTCACTGGGTATTTTCGGCAGGTATCGGCCGCGAGACACGTCCTTCTTACTTAGGTGTTTGAAAACGGCTGAGCGCTCGGTTATCACGTGGATGATAAACAGGGGCGTACAGTTCGAAATTACGGTCTTAACCCTCGCCGGCACAGGCCATTTTGAGTCCTTCGACGGTGACCCCTTGTGCCGTCTTAACCCCTGTGCCTTGTGGTACGACCTTGTCGTACCACAAGGTTGGTACGACTCCCCTCGCGTTTGGCCCCTGATGGAGCTAGAGCTTAGCGGAAAAAAACGAGCGTGTTGCCCGTCACGAGAGGAAGCCAATGATACCCAGTTTTAAGGTCCTAGGTCATCGGTTGACCTTCCAGGTCAGGTCAATGACCCAAAAATCGGGAATATCGGGACCTGTTAGAAAGTCGTAAAGTGTGGCTGCTAAGGGGTTTTCCGGGGTGCTGATCACGAATATCGTGTTAGTTTTGATCACAGATGATGTCGTTAAGCGTTTAGACCAGGTGGGGTCAGGTCTGGTCAACCGGTAGGGGTCGTGACAGGTATTAGTAGTATCTGGCATCCGCCTCTGACAGCTTCGTAACATGTTACGAAGGCACCAAAACTACTTCGTAAATGTTAAATGGTTTCTAAATTCGAATTCAGCTCCAAAAACTAGCCTAGAAACATATAAAACTCGAAAAAGTCAGGTTACCAAAGGTCAATGACCTGACCTGACCTTCAGGTGACCTTGACGCCCACCCTAATGCATGGGAGCAACTTCAAATCACATGTTTGAACGTTTGAAACCACGAAAAGCTTGCAAACGCGCGGCTAATGCGAGCCGACATACGCCGAATCGCGATTCCGGCCAAACATGGTCTCGGAAAAGAGGTCACAGGTCAAAGGTCATTTGGGTCAGGGTCATGAAATTTTGAGGGTAGGTGTAAAATTGATCAATGCGAGGGTACTGAAAGTTTCGTCGCGATCGGCCGCATTTTACGCGAGTTATTCGCGAAAAACCTTAGGGGGGATGCATCAACCCCCTGTGCCGGCGAGGGTTAACTTTGAGGCTTGTGCTTGCATAAAAATGAATATTGTTTCACGTTCTGAGATGTCATGTACCTAACTAGTAAATAACACATTACATTTATCAATGCTCAATTTGCTTCAGGGATACACCAACACATTGACGTAGGAAATCTATCATTCTATGGATTTGGGAATCCAGTACGTCACACATCGTTCCGAGAAGTTCCCGTATAGATGTTCCGAGATAGCTGAAATAGTGACGCAGATATGGTAACACGTACAATCTCTTTATACAGACCCTACGTGCTCAGCCATTCGGTTATGGTGAGGAGATACGGCGTTTAGGCGATAAGGTGTTACACGGTCACAGACACGGTTAAACGCTGCCTGGCCACTCTTATCTAAGATCTAGGACCCGTTTATGGAGCCACGGCGTACCGGATTCCTCGCATAATCAGCGGTCGCGTGGGAAACTCCGGCGGATAGGCACCTAATCCCGCATTACTGACCGCAACATAGAACAGGGTATACGTGAACAGGGGGATCAAATACATTTAGAGCAGGGCATACGTGCTCTGCGGGATAGGTAAACTTTGGCTAGGGCCGGACCGTACTCTGAGCAGGAACTTTATATTCACTCTGGCCAGCCGATACCGCCGGCATGCCGCCGTCAACTGGGGCCTCACTCACATCAACATCCGCCCTACCGCGTGTGTTCAGGACCTGAAACCGAGTAACCTGGCAGTAAACGAGGACTGCGAGCTCAAGATCCTGGACTTTGGCCTGGCGCGGCCCACCGAGCACGAGATGACCGGCTACGTGGCGACTCGCTGGTACCGCGCGCCCGAGATTATGCTCAACTGGATGCACTACAACCAGACCGGTCAGTCAGGCCGCCGCCGACAATGGGTGGGCGGAGGGGAGGGGGACGTACTGGGGAGGGGGACTGGCTGAGCGCAGTAAAGCGCGCTTTACTAGTCCGTTCATAATTCAACTTCCGCGTATACGCCATGTGTGCTTGCGTCTTGTCTTGTTTTATTGCATTATTAGTAACTAAGAATTGTTCGGTGGTTTGCTGATTACTTTAGTCTATGTCATTCTCGTATTACCTATCGTTATGCGGTTTACGTCAGGCCGCATGAAAAATATTTCAGAATGTTTCTGTCAGTCCTGTTTTACCATATGCTAGTTCTCGTGTTGCTCGTAGTGCATTGTTTCGCCATTATGTAACATGTCTACCATCATGTGTTCCCTGCACCGACTCCGTCTCACGGGGAGCCCTCACCGTGTGTGGCCGTGCTCTGTGTTTTCAGTGGACATCTGGTCGGTGGGCTGTATCATGGCAGAGCTGCTCACCAGGAAGACCCTGTTCCCGGGCACGGACCGTATCCTTTGAGCGCGCGCTGCCGGGTGGCCGGCGGGTCAGGGTCAGGGGCAGGGCGGAGGGTCAGGGCTGGTGTGTGTGTCCGTGTAACGGGGTGTGTCAGTGTGACCCGGCAGGTGGCGCTGTCGGCTGTCCTGTCCCAGTTCCCGGCATGTCGTGATCCGGTGGGCGGTGATGGACGCTCCTCTGTGTCGGACCTCCCCCCTCTCGGCACGGGTAGTCTAGTGGATACGCCCCCCCCCCCCCCCCCCGAGTCGGACCGGTGTTCCCCGTCATGCATGGCCTCTGTTAGCTGGCATGGTACATGGCTCACTTAGGGGAGCACGGGTGGAGAGCGTGTCTCCGGTACCTGTACACTGTACATTGAGTTGCACTTGAATATGGCTGCCTTGAATATTTGATGTAGAATTGGTGAGGAATTGTTTGATGCTGTAAATATTTAAGGTTTACGTTAAAGTATTAGAACCATTATAAAACATCAAATTGGAATAAGTATGAAAATTGATCGGCGAATGGGCAAGAGAGACAAATTTGAGTCTCGCCATGGTTGCCGATGTTTCTTGAACCAGCATAATCTTGGTGTGGCAGCCAAGTTCATAGTAAACACGTTTGGCAAATCCCATTTACGTGCATATTCATTTTGTTTGTTTCATGACGGACAGCATCCTAACAGAAAGCTGATTTTCGAACATAAGTCGACAAATAAACTGCTTTTTGGACGGTTGGGCCAAATCACCTCGTAATGTGGATAAATAAGTCACCGTTTCTCCGGGACCACTTCTTTGTGTTTGTAAAACATTTTCCATTCTGGTGGATTTATGGCACCGCTAACAATGCCACTCGTGAATATCCTTAATTGAGCACAGATATCCACCAACTAAACATAATCATCGAGCTCCAGGGCTCACCTAGCGACGATTTCCTGAAGAAAATCTCCAGCGAGTCTGTAAGTAGCGCGGCGCACGCTAGTGGGGCACGGAGCACCGCACGAGCACGGGCAGAGAGGCACGGAATGGTGTGGTTTGGTGTGTACTGTGTAACTACACGACGCCGGGCAGTGTGGAGACTGGTGTGCAGCCTGTTACCATGTGTGTGTGTGTGTGGGGGGGGGGAAAGACTGTTAGATGTGAGGACACCGGTGGTTTTCGTGTGCCGTGTGTGCTGTGTGGTCTGAAGCTGCTGGGGTCTGTCCCGGTGGTACACCGGCCGTGTGCTGGCGGTAGTGCTGCTAGTATGTGTAGTGGTAGTAAGTAGTGTGTGCACCGGTAGTGCCTGACGCGCGAGCCTCCCCCTCTCGTCAGTGGAGTGTGACCGTGAAGCACGCCGCCGCCTCACTGAGTGTGTCGGTGGAGCCGCGGGGGCGGTCCGAGCTGCTCGTACATGACTAACCCCTAATACCGGGGCAGTGAGGGGACTACCAGTCACAGCCGAGTGGCACATGACTAACCACGCAGCTGCTAATTAATACTAGCGACCTTAACGCCGTCCAACAGATATCGATCAGCTCACCAGAATCCTTTTCTTTTGCGGAACTCCGGAAGAGTCTACGCTGGAAAAGATTACCAGTGACGAGGTAGGACTAACCGTGCTATGCACAGTGCGCAGCTGTCGGGCTGATGTAGCATTCCCCCCGGTTTGTGTAGTAAATATCCTCCCGTTTATGTAGCAAGCGGCCCCAGGACGCCCGCCAGCCGCCGCCCAACAGCAGCCGCCTGTGAATAGTTGCCGAGCTGCTAACTTTTCGAGCCTGGTCGCCTTGGCTGCATTGCATGAATTGGCAACGGCTGAGGTGAACTCGTGATGTGAACATGCAATGTGTGCTTCACTAGTCGGGGTGGTTGGTCATTTGCAACTTTTACTATCCCAAAATGCTGTTGTGTCTTACATTTGACCGCTTGAGCACGATTTAGTTATGGCCATTTTTTATTCAAAGTTGCATTCATGCCACATGTAAATCGGCTGAAACATGGCTCCGACTCAACGTTATCAATATGTTGTAGACCATTGATTCTGCACGTCACAGGGTTACTTGTCTGTTGTGTACTCAGTTTGAACTCGAAGGATAAAAACTAATTTATAAATTACATGCGAATGTTTGTTGTCCAGTTCCCTTTCACGCATATGCATCACTATTTGGCCGTTTCTCAACTATACTGTATATTCTGGTTTATCGCGTTTGTCATACGTTCGCCTGGGGAAGTGGGGAGAAGTGGGATAACTGCTTCGGTGGGCTGAGTTTGCGGCTGTGTCTACTGTCTGCAACGTAGAGGTGGGCTGTATAGACGCAAAATAACCACTAACCGCCATAGTTACACTGCCCGAAACAAACAGTAGACAGACAAATAACTGACCTTATTGGTGTTGTGTTAGACCAATCGAACCCAAGGTGTAGTTTTGATAGAGGAACGTGTGCAAAGTTTTCCATTTCTTAGTGTGCAGTGTGCACCTTATTGATGTGTTGAAAATTAATACTTCTGAGATCAGAAAAAAACTCCAAATGATTTTAATTGTCACCTCTGAACCCACCAATGGTGTATATTGTCGCAAACAATATTGAACAAGGTTATGTGCCTCACTGAACCCGTCTGAAAGTTTTTGTTTGCCTCATGAATGTTTGTCACGACTTCGTGTGCGATTTTTTTAACATTGATGTGACGTCTCTATCCTTTTGATTTCGCCAGCGCTGTACCTGTGCCCTTCAGTCGAATGTGTTCGTTGTCTGAGTTTCCGTGCCCACGTGCCTCAGAGCGCTGAGTGTATCGAGCCGTTCGTCCTGATCTGACCGCACGCCTCGCTCCCAGGCTCGCGCCTACATCCGCTCCCTGCCGCCGATGAAGGCAAAGGACTTCAAGCAGTTCTTCCGCGGGGCGAACCCCCTGGGTGAGTTGCACTGTCGCTTGCATGATTCAGTTCATACGGTGCTCGCTCGGTGGTTTGTCGGTCTTCTTTCTGTGAATAATCGTGCTGCGAACGTCCTTTTCCCATGTCCTGGTAGCATGCGGTTTTTGGTCTTTTACGTCTTGCGGAATCTTTTATTGTATGGTATTATTAGTCACAGTGCTCACCAAGGCTGTCTTTACTCAGTCTTTACTCAGCTGTACTCCGTTTTTTTCCGTTGGCGCATTGCGCTCCGTCTGTTGTAGCTTTGCGCTCCTCTGGCTAATTCCTCTGCTCCGCCGCTAGCAGTATTCCGCCAGCACCACTCCTTTGTAGTGCGACCGAGAACTCGGTGCTAACCTCCCATTGTGACCACCGCCGCCTCCTGCCGGCCCGCCCTCAGCGATCGACCTGTTGGAGAAGATGCTGCAGCTGGACGCCGACCTGCGGCCGACGGCCGAGGAGGCGCTGGCACACCCGTACCTGTCTCAATACTCGGACCCTTCCGACGAGCCCACGTCGCCGCTCTTCGATGAGGGCTTCGAGATGGTGCAGCTGCCCACCGAGCACTGGCGCCGTGAGTAGAACAAGCAGGCCGGGGCAGAGTCTGGAAATGATGGGGCCACAGGCAGTTTCTGGCTGGGGGAGCCAGTTTTGGTGTTTTATATTTTTTATACTTTTTGTGTGAGATATGCTCATCCGTTCTCTATGTTGTGTTGATTTTTGCTGATGTGATGTCATTCGGCCTCAATGGTACCGCAAAAGACAGGCCGCTTGTTGATACACCATGTGTCTGTGCGTCAAAGGATTTCAAATGCCACGGCAAAAGCTGCTCAGAAACATTGATCGTTACACATACTCTGTGTCGCGGCTATTTTATATGTCCTTTTGTCTCTGACTGACTGTCGTTCTCCTCCCCCGTCGTTTTTGAAGAACTGGTGTATGATGAGATTGAGGACTGGGGGAAGAAGCAACAGGCGGCCAAGTGAGCCGCGGCTGGGCCGGCTGATCGCGTCTGAGGAGGCCGCTGCCGCCAGGGGAGGGCCGACAGCCCGCCGGCTGCCGTGAGGGGACTGTCAGCTCACCGACTGCCGTCACCCTGCGCGCCGTTCGGCGGCGGACAGTAATTGAGCGGGGCGGTGTCCGGCTCTCCGGAGCCCAGCCGCTGCCGCCACGTGCCATTGGTGCTCATCTAGCCGACTGGGCCGGTTTTCTGTGAGCGGCGCTGCCCGCCGCGCCGCGATACCGAGATGTGGAGAGTGCCGGAGAGTCCCCGCGGCGCCGGCCACCGCGGCCCGCCCGGACAGTGATAGCGGTAAGGTGGGGAGTGTGGCTCCCAGCGCGTGCTGAGACCGGTGCTCCGACTGTGAGAGACGTGCCTGCTAGTGTGTGTGTTCGGGGCGCGTCTGTGCCCGGCGCCGATAACTGGACGGTGACGCCGGTTCTCGACAGGCTAGTTCGGACTGCTCGCGGGCCGTGCAGGTGGCGTTACCGTCTCTGCGAAAGGGCGTAGATGATGATGTGCCCGTCTGCTCCGCCGCCCCCGACTACCCAGCCCCGCCAGTTACCGATAACCAGCCCCTGGTGCCAATCAACGAGGCACGCGCGCTATTGCCACCTAATCCTTCCGCCACGGATCCTACCGCCTCGATATTTTCGGCTTTTACTTTACTGTGGCCGATTTTCTTCTTGACCTTGCTTTGTAATGTACTGGCAGAATGCGGCCTTTGCCCGACTCCAGAATGCCCCTTTTAGGAATCTGCTTATTGCATATATCAATTGTTGGTTGAATTGTTGATTTATTTGTATATATTTACTAATAATTATTTTTGAACGACTGTAATTTGGGCGGCTTTGCCCTGCTGCAATGCGTGTTTTTCAGCACCCGAAATTGTAGCCTGCCTTTGGACAGCAGTGTATATCACTGGCACGTCGTGAGTCGGTGCGTCACTCGTGATGAAATAAATACGCACATTTGTAACTTAGGTCTCTCGCTTGAGTTTGGTACACATGGGCAGCCGAGCAGACCTACAGAAGAAAGTCGATGGGCAAAGAAGTCTAGGTCTAAGGTCGGAACAGAAGTAACGATTAGATACTAGGCTAATCGACACTGGCGAGGCAACTGTTCAGTCGCGACTTGCATATGGTTCAGGCCTGGAGAGAGAACGCCGTGTCCGTCTCCGAAATTCCTCCGACTGCCGCAGCTCTAGAAACGGTTATGTTCTCACCTCCGCGCTAATTCATTCTCACAGACGTCCGTATTAAACACACTGTGTATTATATTGGTGAAATGATCGGACTTGCCGGCTGGTTATGCGAGACGCGAAACGGAGGACACCAGGCAGCTTCGACACGTGACTGGGGCGCGATGCTCCACTGAGCCGTCGCTGCCGGACGCCTATATGGGCTTGATCTTGAAGTGGAGGCCGATGAGCGAGAAGACCAGACACTTGAGATCCTGGACCAGGTAGTAGAAGCACCGGAGCCCGTCAGTGTCCCTGGAACACGGCCGGGTGTCACGGCTCGGAGCGGCGGCTACGACACGACACGGCTTTATCCGCGCCCCATGATTCGAAAAAAATCACACTGGCAGAATGGCCACGTATTGTCTCTTTAGTCATCAATTATGCAGATACACAGGAAAATATTTTGGTATGTGCATCAGCTTCGCGTTTTATAACATCGAAAACGATTGTCAAAATAGTAGATTGACGAAACAGTTCAAACGTGCAACATGATACTGCAACACACCCATGACTCACTTTGAGTTGTTGACATCGACCAGTGAGCCGATTTTGGAGGTGGTGAAGGAGATGTGTTCGTCGCCGATGACGATCTCCAGCTCCTGGCGTCCCACCCTGTCAGGCTGCGGCCACAGCGCGTCGTCCTCCTGATGAATATACGGGGACGTCGTCAAATACAGTCGGGGACGTCGGCCAGTAACAATCGGTTAAAATCCTGGGACATAATCTCACAAAATCGCCTGGGGGTGTTCCAGCCAGACAGGCAAGTTGAAGCTACAAATCATAGGTCTCATGAATGGGCTCAAAATGACCCCGGCAGTCGGCGCGCCCTAAAGCTCCAATAAACAACAACAGCATAGGTCTTATGCATTGCCAAACTTGGTAAATAGTGTGTGAAGTACAAAGGTTTACTGAAATGATACAGCTCTGAGCCCACATACACCAGTATAACGCCTTTTGGGGCGACTAACGGAGCGAGCGAGAGGGTGGGCCTTGCACGTGCGAAATTGCGAGGGGGTACCTCCAACTGACTTGTGCGCGGCACCCTACTAACTGGTCTCTAGCGATGTGCCAAATTTGGGCACAATCGGCCCAGCCGTTCTCGAGATCTGGAAGCGGCACCCTGCACGTGCGCACGTGCAAAATGGGTCCCAACTGACTTATGCACGGCACCCTACTAACCGGTCCCTAACCGTGTACCAAATTTGAGCGCAATTGGTCCAGCCGTTCCCGAGATCTGGAAACGACCCCTGCACGTGCGCACGTGCAGCAGCACCCCAACTCTGGCACATGTATATGCAGTGCCTAGTGGGTGCCTACCTACATGCCAACTTTCAGCGCAATCGGCCAAGTAGTTACCGAGATATTGCAACAATTACAAAACTGACACCTCTTCGTTTTGCACGTGGCACGTGCATAAGGGGTCACCCACATGCATCGGGAATAGTCCAATACTTGGTAGAAGGAATGAAGCTACCCTACAAAAATTACCGCGTGTAAATCGGTCAAGTGGTTGCTGAGATATAAGCCTCGCAAAAGCGTGACCACGGCCGGCCGGCCGGCCGCTCATACTCAGAAATTTCCGTTAATCTAAGGAAAGACTGCGCTCGCTTCGCTCGCTCCGTAAAAACAAACCAGACATGTCTCCCAATGCTTTTAAACTTACAAAATACAAACCTAGGTACCGTAAAACGGGGTGTTAAGGGACAGTTTTGAGGTGTTTTGTTATATAACTCAAGAAGAGTTGGAGATAGAAGCATCAAATTGTCAGCATTTTATGTGGAATTTGGTGCTTTACATGCCTGCCACATTAAAGTTCTTAAGATTTATACCTGCATATTATTTTTTATTATTTTTCATCACTGTCCCTTAGCACCCCAATGTGGGGTGTTAAGGGACACCTATATTATTCCAAGAAATGGTCATCAAATGCCCACAATTGGGGTGTGGAAGGGCACACAATTTATTTATTGAAATGTTTTGCATATTCTGTCACAAAACAAGTCAGGTTCATTCAACACTAATGACCTTTTTAGCCAATTATGTGTAATGCAGTTTACGCTTGTGGAAAATGTGCTAATTATAAGGTAAACAGAACCAAAAAGTACCCTTCTGTCATCAATAAAAACCCATGTTGAAGCTAGTCACTTGTCATTATGTTGGCCTCTCTGTTTTAGCCTTTTTATGATGACATCACATTTACCTACATCAGTCTCCATTGACCCATCATTGTAAAAGAGAGTGTTGAGATGTTTTGTTACATAACTTAAGATGTGTTAGAGATAAATGCATGAACTTGCCAGCATTTTATGTGGAATTTGGTGTTTTCCATGCCTACTGAAAGAAAACTTAATGAAATTATATTTAGATATTATTTTTATTTTTTTCTTCCCTGTCCCTAAGCCCCCCATATCCACCTCAAAATATGCATGCATCCGGAAAAGAGGAAGAGGATGATGAATGAATGGGTGGATTTGCACAAGTTTTTCAGGAAATATGTGCAATACATGTGACAATACACCTATGCATTCATTTTCCCTGTACACCCACTAGTTTATGTGGTACACACAGAGTTTTGGAGATGTTTCAATTTTGTGAAAATGTAGCATGTTTTTCAAATCCATTTTTGAACCAAATCACTTGCATGAAAAACCATACCATTGTATCCTATGGTCAAGAGCAAAACAGTGTCGACTACCACACTGAAGTTTTTCTTGAACCTTCTCAAATTAGGAAGTTAATATGACTCAAAGTTTTTCCCATGCAACTGTCCCTTAGCACCCCACTGTCCCTTAACACCCCATTTTACGGTACTAATTCAAAGGTTTACAAGTTGGAAACCTAGTCCTTTACCTTAGATAAATTCAACCATGATGGTGCAAAAATAATTTGGAGCAACTGAAAGTAGTATCAGTAGCATCAGTAGGTATCTACCTACCTAAAAATTCAATAGAACATAAAAGCAATAAGTAACTAATGTGTCCATTGGAAATGAACAATACACACCTGCATGATTTCTGAATCAGCAATGATCCTCTTCAGCTCTTCCATGACACATTTGTGAACATATGCCTCCTTTCGAATCATGGTGTCATTCTTGTAGTTTGAGTTGTTTGCATAGCGCAGCTTACCTGAGAGCAAGATGCAGCATTAAACTCAGATACATTTAGTTCTTGCATTCCTATCATGATACTCAAGGCTATTAAGCTCCATGCATGTGAACTGAACATGGGTAAATGTTCATATTTAATTTAAAAGCCAGATGGAGATGTGTATCAGTATTGCAAGGGTATCAGTTACATTGACATCAACATGATTGTGATTACACCTCACTCAGTGAAAGTACGAAATAACCTGAAATGGTATTACGGCTAATGTCTCTGGGGTAATCAGAATCTGTTACCAGGCTCAAAGTTGAAATAGGAAAAGGTACATCACAAAATAAAACCAGGTTGCAGACTCATAGCAAAACACGATGTACCAGACATTAAAATTGGAAATAATTACCGTCAGGGCGAAATTCGAACTCCAGAAATTCATGTCCAAATTTTCCTTTATGGCCAACGTAATACCGGAGATAAAAGTCTTTATTGCTCATTTTGCAAAATGCTTATAACTGCTCAAGGGACGAGCTCATAAATATAAAAGAATTCACAATAGAACCAAGGCTCCAATAGAATAGAACGGACATGCCTAAGAGCTGGACTTTTTGCACGCGTTCCCCGCCAGGGGGCGCCACTGAGGAAGCACCCTATGACGTCACGATAAAACTGCGCGCACTGTGCGCACGGTTCTGTAAGCAAGTAATATAGTGGTGGTTTCATGGTGGAGATTGGAATAAGTATTTCGACGCTGTAAAATTTCAAGCCGTTTTTGTGAAATTAATTAGTAAATGCATTTCAAAAGTATTTATTTTAAGTGTGAAAGAAGAATAATTAGAAGAACATGCATATTTTTGTTCCAATAGCTTATTATGTGAGACCTGATCGGTACTAACGGGTACTTCTAAGAAATAGTGAAGAAGTACCAAACAGCCTGCTCGGCTACGATCGTCAGCTGTCCTTTGGAGCTGGACTTCAACGCTGTAAAAAAAATGTGTGCTGAATTAATTTTTAGTTTAACCAAAATATGAGCATTTTATCATTTCCTTTTCACTTTTGTAATTATTGTTGAGTGAAGAGACATGTTGCTGGTTCTGACAATATAAATTATTAATTAAAAAAACCGAAATGCGACGGTAAGTATCTGCTACTAAATTATCACTAAAACCAAATACATGGAGAATCTTTCTACCATTGCTTATAAAACGTGCTTATCAATGCACAAATGTTTTATTTCAGACAAAAAGGATTTATTTGCCTGAAGTCATGCGTCATGTGCTACTGCTTTGATTCCAAAGACGCTCTCCGGGTCGGGGTAATTTAACTTGCTTCATCGATCGATAAGAGATTTTGATTCCATTGATATCCAAATTGATAAGCTCGGCACCATGGAGTAAGGGCGTCCCCACAGGGGTGACGCAGGAAATATGAATGGCGTTTACACCGACAGTAGTTTCCCACAGCCGGCAATGGGAATCTCCTGTCGGTGTAAACGCTACTATAGTCCCATCCAACTCAAACACTGGGGAATATCCCCGCACTTTTGAGGACAGAAATCTATGGACCAGTGGATAAAATGCGGCGAGCTTTCAGTTTTATGGTTGGGTCTCCCTTCCGAGGCACATATTTACGGGGGATATTGGGTCATATTCCCCCGGCGTCCTGATGATCGGCGCCCAGCTCAACGTCGAAGGCGCCCTGATACACGGCACTGCTATCTGTGAAGGTGCCCAGGTTGCTGCCGCTCGAATTTTGGTCGCCTACTTAACAAAACCTCCGTTGGTGCCATCTCAGTTTCCTCGAGGTCAGGCAACCTTCACACGCCGTTGGCTACCTTGGCTGGCCGGCGACTCGTTCCCCTCGTGGCGACGCTCTTGACATCCAGTCAAAAGTTGGAGTGGCTGGCGCCCCCAGTGGGGGCCGGGGAAGGGGCAGTGGGCCTCCACGTTGCTCTCTTCCCGAGCCCATGGTGACTTGGCTCAACTCTCCTCAATAGAATCTGGATTCTGCACGCTGTATGAACATGGGCGTATTGTATTGTATTGTATTGTATTGAACAATCATGAGCGATCCACATTCTGAAAGTGCGTGGCGATTACTGCTCAGACACCACTACGGACAATACGGACAGTGGGTGTGACAATCAGTAGTGCCATTCATATAGAGGGTGTCATATATGAGCGGAGAGGCAACAGTACAGCTGAGCGGAGAGACAACATTAAAACAACAGTACAGCTGGTGTTGCATGGAGCTGCAGGGAACCGGACAGCGGAGGTTGCGAAAAATAAACAATTCGTCACTTCAACGTACAAACAATAGTAAAAGCAACATAAACACATATTCTCATGGTCGAACCCATGCACTAGCGGCTCACGGCGGGCACAGGCACGCAGTGCGGTAGCGGTACCGGATCACACGTCATGGGCGTTGTCTCAGCATAGGTTGTTATGAGCGGAGAGGCAACAGCACAGCTGAGCGGAGAGACAACATTAAAACAACAGTACAGCTGGCGTTGCATGGAGCTGCAGGCAACCGGACAGCGGAGGCTTGCGAAAAATAAATAATTCGTCACTTCAACCTATAAACAATAGTAAAAGCAACATAAACACATATTCTCATGGTCGAACCCATGCACTAGCGGCTCACGGCGGGCACAGGCACGCAGTGCGGTAGCGGTACCGGATCACACGTCATGGGCGTTGTCTCAGCATAGGTTGTTCGCAATCTAGTTGAAGCCTAAGAAGACGGCCAGTGGGGTCTCACTGCTGCTGAGGCGACCTCGGAGACGATGCGTCGCTCCTCCTGTCGGCGACCTGCGGTGAGCAGGACTCCAGATAGCTGGCTGGCACGTTGCCGACACTGCCAGACGCTGTCAGCAGGCCTCACTGCTGCAAGTGATGTGCAGATGGACGCCAGGTGACTTCGTCTGCAGGCGATTCCGGAGACCGCGGCCTCACCAGGCAGCACCACCTGCATCGCCATGTCGGTGTTTCTAGAAATGGAAAAATAACAGTATCGGTGAAGGACAAGCAATACAATGTATTCTGTTTTCCTCTCTTGCAGGTATACGTAATCTACAATTATCATTGTTCCTATTTCATTCAACTGAACCTGAAAATTCCATATTGGCACATTGTTTGACTAAATTTGTGTAGTTGGGAACAGGGGCGACACCACGGTGCGACGACTGGAGGGGACATTGACCATTTTGGAGGGGACGAGGACCATTTCAAGTCGATTCTTTCCATGCAACGCCATAGGCGTAATGTTAAAATTTTAAAAAGTGGAGGGGACGAGATCCCCTCCGTCCCCCCCCCCTGTGGTGACGCCCTTGGTTGGGAAGCAGATTCTGATTGTTTGAAATACATGTTTGGCTGAACAGTGCTGAAAATAGTTCATTGATCACTATAGCTGCAACAAAAATGCTGAGACAGAAAACATTTGTGCTTACCTGGCTCCTTAGTCAGTCCCGCACAACGGAAGTGGTACCATTTATCGCAGCCGTCGCATCCGACCATCGGCGCTGCACTGATGCTGCTGCACTCCCCACATTCCCAGTACCTTAGGAGCGTCTTGGCTGTGAAAAGATTACATGAGTCATGGCGCATACATGAATAGTAAGATGTTTTATAAGTTTAACATCGCATAGCAAAGACACAACAGCTGGGAGTCAAATGTAAGCCAAAGTGTAAGCCCTGCCATGTTTTGCAGACTGGATTTTAAGCAAGAAAAGCTTTGCTAAAAATGCTTGACGAAGCCTCATCCTGCTGGGCTGTCTGACATGTCTCCCTGTGAAAAGCATGTGGCCCTTATATTGTATATATGATGAATATGTTAATAATACAGAGAAAACACAGTATAAAATAAATTATACCCAACGTTTCATCTTAATCGACTTTGTCAAGGGTGTTTGAACAGCTTGAGATGAGTGAAGTGTAAGGGTACCTAGGTAAATCTGAAAATAAACTGAATCTGCGTTCAATAAACATTGATTTTGATAATTCATTTCACAAATCAACTGCTAATAACAATCATAGGTACTAAAATAGCACGACAGATAACTAACAATCGCATGAAGAACTTCTTGATTCGCCTTGACTATTGTCGTCCGAACGAATGTTGTCTGAAGTTACACATTTGTCTTTTCTGCGCAACATTTGTGTTTGCCATTTACCGCACCAATGTTCGCCAGCGGTGGTGACTTTTCCTTACCTGCTCACGAAACGTCACACACGACATGACGTCACCCGAAGACGTCATCAAAAAGTCCAGCTCTTAGGCGTGTCCAATAGAACGAACAACGCAGGCGTGCGTGAGAATCAAACAACTTTTCCAACTGGTGGTAAGCGGTGGTGCTGCCTCTAGCGGCTATATTTTTTGTAATGATTTTTCTTGATATTTTACAAAAAATATATTGTTAAATTAGATCTTTTATATTTTTTATTTTTTATTAACCCAAAAAAGAAATATGTTTATTTTGATCAAAACAGTTTTGAAAAATAATTAACTTCTTTTGTATTAGTAACTGAACAACCGCTAGTCTCGCGTAGCTATTTTCGCAATGCTGTAAAATAAGACAATTCCTACCGGTCTTACGAATATGACGCACTTTGACTTACCCCGCGTTCGATGTCTCTCGGACGGCGAAGATTCTACGCCGTCCGGCCAATCACGTTCCATAACCGCAGCCGAGCCCCCGCTAACCTTGAACGGGATTGGTCGGACGACGTAGAATCTTCGTCGTCCGAGAGACATCGAACGCGGGGTTAACTTTTTGTTGTTTATTGTGATAATTGCCAAGATTCCTATAGATAATAATTGCTGTGAGTTTGATGGTGCTGGCAGGTGCTGGTGTGTCGTTCACGTTTAGAGCTCCGTAGCTTTTCACTTTTGATGTGATGAACTTCTAGTCTCTTGAAAAAGTGACAGGATTTCAGAATAATGCCTTGAGTTGTCGCAAAGGGAATATCAATATAGCTCAAGCTCACACGAAATAACTTGCTGAAAAATGTTCAGTGTGTTAAAAGATAAAATAAATGAGAAATATTGAGAAGAAATGAAACAAAAACTAAAAGGAAGGACTTATTTGTTCTAGGAGTTTTTATCTACCTACAATTCTGCTATTGAATGACCGAATCAGAAACCAGGCTGCTCTCTTTTTTTCAGGTTCAAAGCGTATTGAAAATGGACAGCCGGTACCTGCTCGTGCTGGGCCTGGGCCTGCTGCTGCGGTGGGCGGTCTCCCTTCACCCCCACTCTGGTCAGCGGAAGCCTCCCATGTTCGGTGACTACGAGGCGCAGCGGCACTGGATGGAGTTGACCCACAACCTGCCGCTGGCTGACTGGTACCGCAACACCACCAACAACGACCTGCTGTACTGGGGCCTCGACTACCCGCCGCTGACGGCCTACCACAGCTACCTGTGCGGCGCCGTGGCGGCCAGGGTCGACCCCAGCTTTGTGGCGCTGCATGCGTCGCGCGGGCTAGAGACGCCCGAGCACCGGCTGTTCATGCGCGCCACGGTGCTGGTGGCCGACCTGCTGGTGTTTTTGCCGGCGGCGCTGTGGTTCGCGGTGGCGCTGCGCCGCAGCCGCGCCGTGACGCTCACCGTACTGGCCGTGCTGGTGCTGTACCCGGGCCTGCTGCTGATCGACCACGGGCACTTCCAGTACAACGGCGTCTCGCTGGGCCTGATGGTGGCCGCCGCCGCCGCGCTGCTCGGCCGCCGAGACGCTACCGGCGCGGCGCTCTTCTCGCTGGCGCTCAACTACAAGCAGATGGAGTTGTACCACGCGCTGCCGTTCTTCTGCTACCTGCTGGGCACGTGCCTGCGCCAGCGGACCTGGGCCGCCTCGGTCGGGAAGCTGGCCAAGATCGGCGCGGCCACGGTGCTGACGTTCGGACTGGTGTGGCTGCCGTTCCTGGTGGACGCGCAGCGGGCGGTGGAAGTCGGTGCCCGCCTGTTCCCCTTCAACCGGGGCCTGTTCGAGGACAAGGTGGCCAACTTCTGGTGCAGCCTGTCGGTGGTGTACAAGGTGAAGCAGATGCACAGCGTGGCCGCTATCGCCAGCATGTGCCTGTCGACGACGGCGCTGTTCCTGCTGCCGACCAACCTGCTGCTCCTGGCCGACCCCACGCCGCACAACCTGCTGCTCTCGCTGCTCAACTCGGCGCTCACCTTCTTCCTGTTCTCGTTCCAAGTGCACGAGAAGAGCATCCTGCTGGCGGCGCTGCCGGCCGCCATGCTGTTCCCCGACTACCCGCTCTCGTCGCTCTGGTTCCTACTGGCCTCCACGCTCAGCATGCTGCCGCTGCTGCTGAAGGACGACCTCCTGCTGGCCACCGTCGCCACCACCGTCTTCTTCACGGTGACCGTCAACATGGCCACGGGGGTGCTGGACGCCGGCCGGCGCGCGGCGGCGCCCAAGCAGCGCTCGCGGCTGACGACGACCAGCGGCGGCCCGCCGGCCGACCCGTGCTCGCGCTGGGCCGTGCCGGCGCTCTACCTCTCGCTGGCCGGGTACGCGGTGCTGGCGCTGACCTCCGTGACGGTCAGTCCGCCGGAGCGCTACCCCGATCTCTGGCCGGTGCTCGTCTCACTCTACTCATTTGCACACTTTGCTGGGTTTTTCCTGTACTATCATCTCATTCAGTTCCAGTTTTTCGATGAGAAGTTTAAAGTTTGCTAATGCATGGGAGTTGTGTTTGTTACATGATCATTTTCTAATGCAGTGGGGTTGTGGGTTTGTTAATGATCAGGGAAAAGACCGGGGCACTGTAAGGGTTACTCGTGCTTGGGACCTCGGCTTTACACTGCCTCTGACGTGGTTTTCCCACGAGACATTGTTTTGGCATCGATGTGGCTAATGGGTTGCGCCGTAATGGACAGGGTTGGCCAGTGACAGCGCAAGTCATAAGGTGACACCCCACCGAACCTTTAAACTAACCACCGAGGTGGTTGAGGTGGACAGTGGACACAAGTCATAACATCACGTTCGAGTGGCAGTCACTTCATATTGTGCCTTACGATGACTGAGCTGAGCTGGTGATAAACTCGTGTCTAGACTGCTCAGAACACGAACCAACGTCTGAGTGATTTTTTTCTCTCTACCGGTTTCTACTAGGAAATGCTTCTCCGTGACTATAGTTTAACGTGGTGCAGTACAATCACTGACATTGTTTGGGAATAGGACAACGGCCAAGGCCTAACGCTTACACGGGATCGGGCACGGGTGTTTGTGGTGCACAATACTGTGATTTTTTGTGGGTTTCCATTAAACATATTTTTGAAGAACAGACTCGTTTCGTTGGATGGCAGTCTACCGGGCGATAACACCTTTCCCGTTCTTTACCCGTTCTTACAAACAAACTTTTCGTGACTTTGCAATGCGAGCTTGGCAATGTCTGGTGCAATGTTCATCACCATCTGCAAGCACGAGTCTTCAATCATGTATTGCCGAAACTAGGAAGTCGTTGGTCACGCTGAATTTAAGAGGGAGCCTCAGCCGAGTTTGTGCGGCTCGTATACCTCCGCGGGCGGCCTGTCATGTCGCGTTCCGAGAAGGTGTGTCGCCAAATACCGGCCTGGGTCGCCGGCCGCTGCCATTATCCGTATTGGTCGTCCGTAGTCTGTGACTCTCCGTACCCAGGCCGGGGCCGGCTGGCGTCGGTCGCGCCATGAGTCTTCTGTCCTCTCCGGGACACCACAGGACCGCCCACTGCGAAACAATGCCCTTCCCCGGGGATGGCACAGATCAATGAGCGTATTGTTTCTATACAATGCGGCGTTATAGAGCCGGCATAAATGTCGGCATAAAAAGAGACATGCTGGGGACAAGCTCGTCGCGCGGCGGACTTGTCGCCCCCACGGGACGGCGGAACGTCGAATTGATGCGGAAATTGCGCTCGAATCTGCGCTCGTGTGGCAGGGAAGTGAGGAGCATTGTCGGGGGAAGGCAGCGGCAAGCCGCAGCGTGCTCGTGAACCGGTCAGAAATGACCTTACGTTCTGCGCATTCCTTTGTATGCTCATTGTTCAGGCTGACACTCAAGTTCGCCCTTGTGAATACATAAACACCCATATGGCACTCTTATAAACAAGCCCATACACACATGTACACGCATAGATACGCGGAGTCGTCCACACTGCGCACTCGTATGCTCTTATCTAACTACAATCTAAAACTGTTCTCCAATTCGCCCGGCCAGACCCCTCTGCGCTGCTCTGAGTCTGACATACTCGTACGTCTTTATTCCGTAAACACCCGCGTACCCTGCGGATGTGCGCGGCTCACCCCAGTCGCCAGGCTGCTGTGGTAAGGCCCACCGACGGTTCAGGGTCCGCCCGATCCGCTGAGTGACGGGACGGAGGACTGCCCGGAGTCTGTCGCTGGAGAAGGCTCCCGGAGTGAACTATTGTCCGTGTCGTCTGCTAGGGGTGTGTGAGATCCGCAGCACCCTCAGTGTCGAGTGCTAGCCGGCGGGAGTGGCTGGAGATCTCATCAGAGGGCTTCTGATAATCGGAATCTCGGAAATCATGGAATTTATCCCCACTGTGGACATGGAATCAGAAGGTGAGTGACAGATGACGGCATAATTTGTAACATTTGCAACTGTCCAACAGCCAACTGTTTCGCATTATTGTCAACTGTGCAAATGATTATGTCATTGCCAATTGGCATCGGTATAGATAACGTGAATTCATATTATCAATGGTATCGGCCATCTAATGTACCCACAAAGTTATTAAAACATGCTCATCTCCGTGTCCACGCTAAGCGCGGGGACGAACTTAACTCCTTAAAGGGATTGAATCTAGCTATGCCATTTTTCAGGCGTGCCTTTCCCCTTTCTAGTGTTACGTTTGTTCTAACTTCTATGTCACACTTGTCTCATCTCGCAGACCTGCGGGAGCTGAGTGACGACGCCCGTCGCCTGGCGCTGGGCGAGCGGATTCTGGCGGCCCTGCGCGGCATCGGGTTCGTGTACCTGCTGAACCACGACCTGCCAGAGTCGCTGCGCAGCTCCGTGTTCCAGACTGGCCTCCGGTTCTTCGACCTGCCGCTGGAGACCAAGCTCAAGTACCACCGGTTCGTGCGAGCCGGCGCTAACGGCTACATGCCGCCCGCCGAGGAGGATCTATCGCGCTCCGAGACCGCTGACGGCGCCGTCCACGAGCTCAAGGAGTCCTGGGACATGAGGACGCCGGACGGCGGCCTGCCGACCGCTGACGCGCCGCAGTTCGGCGCTGACGTCAGCTCGCTAATGCCAGCGCTGTCGGCGCTCAGTCTGCGCGTGCTGGGCGCGCTGGAGGCGGCTCTGGGCCGGCCGGGTCTGTTCAGCACCGCTCACCGGCGGCAGCTGGGGGCTGCCAACGGTTCCACGCTGCGTGCCGTGCACTACCCTCCAGTGCCGGGCGCGGTGCCGGCCGGCGCCGTGCGCTGCGCCACCCACTCGGACTGGGGCAGCGTGACGCTGCTGCTGCAGGACCAGTGCGGCGGCCTGGAGGTGCTGAGCCGCGCTGGCCGCTGGGTGCCGGCGCCGCCCGTACCCGGCGCCGTGCTGCTCAATGTCGGCGACCTGATGGAGATCTGGACCGGCGGAGAGGTGGTGGCCACCAAACACCGGGTGCTGGTGCCGCCGGAGGAGCGCGCGCGCTGCTGCCGCCGGCTCTCCGTGGTCTTCTTCAGCCATCCGGACGACGAGGTGACGGTGGCGCCGCCCGACGGCAGCCAGACGTACCACGCGGTCAACGCCGGCGAGTACTTGGCCGACAAATACAACGCCACCAACCCCAGTGCACCAAAACAGGGCTAGTGCATTACGGGGCGGCGTCTCGGCTGTTTTGACCATTGTATCGTAATTATGTATTCGAAGGTATGCTACTTACTTAGTCCCAGGATACATCGTCATAAGATTCGTATCGAATGGTAGGTCGATGCGTAATTCGGTAAAGTACACCGCATATCGTGTATCACACTGCTGGTCCAATTCTGATAGCGCTCTACGCGGGTCCGTGATCTATGTAGACGTCAACATCGGGCCCTAATGATGACTGGGTCAATACGTCTTTGTCTTGCACACGGCACGGGCAGTGCTAATTTTGTTTCTGTCACCAGTGCCCTTTCATATAAGCGGATCAATCGGGCGAGGCAAGGCACCGGAGGTGCGGGTTCGGTGTATTCAACGTAGTTATTAGTTAACAAAGGGCGAAGCTCTGAAGTAGATTAAATACGTAGCTTGTTTTTCTTTTCGAGTTTTTTTTTTCACGATTTCAAGCACTGAGCGAAATGAAAAGTTATATGGCTTGCACAATCTTATCGGCGAAATAATGAGCGTAGTAAATGTCATGACTGCCTCTAACTTAACGTATTCGGTCGGTACGATAAGTAATGATAAGCGTTCTAAAACAAATACGGATTTAAAAAAAGATCCCGAGTTGAACTGAATTGTACGGGTCGATCGGGATCCGGTCGACAAAAAGAAATCCGGATTTAATGGTCAATCGCTTCTCTGCAGTGCTGTTTTGGTCATCAAGCTGTCTAGTAAAGTTCTTCTTTTGGTAAACAATTGTCTGGCACAAACTCATCTCGAAGAATTACAGGCAAAACCGGTCGTAACGCCTCGGAAAGCTGGCCGGCTGTCAAAGACGGCTCGTGCGGCGGTAGATAATTGCTGCTGCAGCTGCTCGGCGCTGGGCGAGAATTTGGCCGGCCGACCCGCCGTCCTTTCTCCGTCCGCGCCCCCTCACTACGCCCCTCAGGGTGCCCGCCGGGCCGCCCCCTGCTGTCCACAGCAGCACGGGCTGCCGGACCTCGCGGGGACTCCCGGGTAGTAACAGCGAGGCAACGCCCCGTGAACGTGTGCTAGAACGGCATCTGTTTGCAGCTTCATGTTGGACACTTCTTTGTGAAAATGATCCAGGTTGTCGCTAATAAGTAGGTGAATGCTCCCCTTGGGGCTACTTTTCACAATGCTATTACCATATCGAGCAGTTTATCATGGAGTGTAAATTGAAGCACATTTTCCGCCCACTATGGGGCTCATTTAGTTATGAAGGTCGACTACGCAATTTTCTTTACACCCCTAATGGCATACAGACGTTCACATTAGTCTAGATTTCGAGTTGGATGTGATAACAATGTGGTGCATCTGCAACGTGGGAGCGAACCCCTAGCGCTGAGCCAAAGCTGAAGGTCGGGCGACTGGCTAGTTTCTCGAGCTCGGCACATTTACCTACCCGAAGCACGAGAAGTAGACACTTGAGAGCTATCGACGACATTCACCTGAATTCAGTCACTAACATGTTCGGTCTCTTTTGACTCATTGTTCCTTTAGTGGGACCAAGGCGCTAGACAGAAGAAATAATTCTTTTTCGTCTGGTTTGAATCTCATCAACGGCGCCTAACCCTTGTTTTAGCGAACGACATCCACCTCGACCATCCACCGTCAGATATGCACAGCAGTCAGATGTTAAACTTCGTCCCAGCGATCCCTTTTTCCTACACAGACGGCCCTCTACATACGTCCCACGGCACCTACCCCTCTGCCCCGGTAGGGATGCTGCCCTCTGCCCCGGGAGGGACGCTCCCCTCTGCCCCGGGAGGGACGCTCTCCTCAGCCTCGGGAGGGACGCTCGGCTCTCCTCCGCCCCGACCTTCACCGTCAGCCGAGCAGAGCCGCGGACCTCGCTGACCCTATACCATCGCGGACCGCCGATAAATCCATCCGCAGCCGGGCACATATGTTCAGCAGATGGCGGCGCCATTTCAGCATGTGTTGAGCCCGCTTTGGAAACGATTTCATTGAGCCAGCTCGCGGAGAGAGGATCTGCTCTGGGCTCCATGGACGCCCAGGACCGCTCCGCCGCCGCCGGGCAGACGGCCCAGTCGGCGCTGCGAAATGGATCCAATAATGAGACCTGATGGCCCGCTATCACCCCATCGCTCTGCGCTAACTCCTCTCTCATTATTTCCACACCTCTTCCTTTCTCTATCTCGCCAAAGCTCTTTCCCCTACGTCCCAGCCAGCTCAATCGTTTTCCGCTGCAATGCGTTGCAAACAAATACAAAATTTAATAGGCCAAGAAAGGAATGAAGTTTAACCGGGAAACTCTGACGTCAGGTCATAGGCGTCAAGGCAGGAGCTTCGTTTTTTTTTTGGAAATAATTTCGCCATATATATAGTCACAGAGCTGCAATTTCGACACCATCGTGTTTGTCATGCTGATCCACTCGAATGATATACCTAATCCTACTTTCTGTTTCCGAAGAGTCAACTCTTAACCTGTTGGCATTGGATCAGGTTAAGGTCAATGCTGCTCCGGTCGCGAAATCGGTCGAGGGAGTTCATACAACAGTCATTTCGATTCTGAGCTGATTGCTCCTTTCTCGATTCGCTTATTCAATGTGACTGGCAGTTATTGACGAAAACCCCGATTGTCTGAGAAGCGACCTTAGTGACGCCCTACATGACATCACTCATTGGTTAAGAAATAAACTTAGCTCGAATGTTATAAATAGACGGATTGACAACACTAAAGCCCGCGACGTTTCGGTCGAGCGATTCACAGGTCTGAATTAATCTCAAATTTCATTTTTACCATTAGGTAGGTATCATTTGAAACACTCCAATATTAAATCATTTAAGTTAGTCAGTGTCGTCAGTGATTAGCTTATTTTTCATTTTGATGGATGTCTATTTACTAACTTCATATTTCTCATCACGTTTAACGTAGCAAGTCGTTACAGTAGGTTGATGTGTCTCTAAAAAGTCGTTAAATCATCGCTTCATTTCTGAGTCAGCCCGCGAAACCAGGTGCTGCACGTTTTGGTGACTTATTCGGGTCGTAATCGACAAGGTTCCGCACACATCGACAGCTTGTCTCCATCTCAAATGTGAATTTGACAATATAAATTCATGATGTCGCCGGTCGGCCCAATTCCATCCGGTGACCGGGCCGAACGAGGCCGCCGGTCGGCAGCCGGCCGCGCGTCGGTTCCCACTTACGACCATATCACTCGGACTGATGCCCCAGGGCGCTCTAACGTCCCGGCCATCCCGACCCGTCGCCCTGTGGTGACCCTTTCAGCGGCGGACCCGGTGACCTGGCGCTCTCGGACGACTGTGACCTAGAGATGTCAATCGGATACCAACTTTTTGGTATACCGATACCAAACCGATACCAACTTGGTATTTGGTATTTAAATCGTAATGTGTTTGGTATTTTGTCGGTATCATAAATCCTCATTAATGTATAAGAGGCTAAGAAATCGGTAAAAAGTTGGTATTTCCCTATTTTTCCAAATTTGGTTTGGTTTCGGTATTTTCCCGTGGTTTTGGTTGGTATTTGGTTTGGTATCGGTATTCCGATTTTCCGTAATTGACATCGCTACTGTGACCCGTTCCCTCCCCCGCCGGCCGTCCCGACTGACCCGACAGTCGCCGAGCGGCCGGCCGGCAGTTAGGCGCTACTCGTTGTTGTGCCATGCTGTCCTCTGGCTGCCCAATCTGGCTGATATCGTTAGACGGGCCCGTCGAATCGATGCGGGGACGCGTGGCCGGTCGGTCGGACGCCGGGCCGGGCCGGGCCGGGCCGGCGCCGCCAGTCCACCTGCAGGCGACGCCCGGCGCGCACCCTCCCGGAGAGCGAGCGAGGTGCGGCGGCACTGCAGCGACCGGCGCGCGGTAGACGGTGGTGCGCCGACCGACCGACCGGGCGCACTGTGGACGGCGAGAGAGCGAGCCGGGACGGGAGCTGTAGACAGGAGCAGTCTGATGCTGAATACGACTGTACACAGGCTCGGACCCGCCGTGCGCTGAAGTGAACGGAGTGCGTAGCGTAGTGGCAGCCCGAGGCCGTCAGTGCGCGGCGCCGTGCAGGGTTATCACCCGATTCGTGCAAACGAGGTGTAAAACAGTGCCCATTCAGTTGGTGTGCGTGCAGGCAGTGAACAGGGCGTTACGCCCGGCTCTGAGAAGCTCGTGTCATCAGACGGCGAACGGCGCCCGGTTAAGGAGCTCAGCAGATTGCTGCCAGCCTCACGGCTCCCAGGTAAGCAGACGCCGAGACGGTTTAACGGTTCCATAACTGCGGTCAAGGTCTGGCGGGGATTGTCAGATGATCGGGCTTTAACTGGGTAACGAGGCGGATAAAAGCGCCGCGGAATAGAGCAGACATCGTAACGCTGCCTGGAAGGGCTTTGAAGTCGAGCTTCACAGTCAAGCTCTTCACTAGTGCATATAAGGACGTGCTTCTAAGGCTATCTTTGTCTTAAAAAGGTCGCTGCGTGATAGTTAATTTCTCTATAATGTCGTCGGATGCTGGATAACAAGTAAATTAGTGGATGTGTCGATAATATCTAAGCCAAACCTAGTCCTGAAATGCATTTACATTTGCGAAGTAAGAGCCATGCTGTTTCCAGCTCACATTTGGGCGACTTGTCGCGCGGCGTAATGCGCGCAGCCTGGTTCTCAAAATGCTCGTCTGCATTAGGTGCTAACCACAGTGGCATTTAAACAAACGGGCGCACTCCGACGCGTTTCACTCTGCGTAATGAAAACAGCCCGCGAAGGACGGCCACGGCCGCTCTCCGTGATTGGTTTATCAGTGAGCGGCCTTTCGGCTCTTTTTACGAGAGAAAATTAATTACTTCTAGGGACTTTGTACTCGCTTTTATCCTTATTTATTCCGTGTCGGGGTGCGCATTAGCGAAGATGGTTCGTGACACTGTCCAGTTAGCGACTGGATGCTTGGTTTTAGACTGTCCTCAGATTTTTGCAGAAGTTAATGTCATGCTGCAACACGAGTCTGTTACTAATGACGACATAGTTTTACTTATGTTAGATATTACTCTTGAAGTATATAAAGCTCTACATAATTCGGCATGTGGGCATATATCGCAGTAAAAATTGAAACAAAACGATGAGTGACCTTTATCTTCGATTTTTGAAGCTCATTGCGAAAATGTGAAATTAAATGTACTTGCTGGCAATATCACATCATTTTACAATAATACGTTATTATAATTTTCACATAGGTTTTACAGGACCAAATCCCCAAGCGAATCGAAAGACTTATGAAAAATGCAACTTCGGTACGTCTCATTGTTGACCGATCTTTTTATAAAGAGCCGTTTCATGGAGAGTCGTACCTGAGTATACCTTAACCTGTAACTTTGTCATTCATGTCTTTTAATTAATTTGGGTATTCAACTATCCAGCCAATTAGGATATGTTGCGATATCCTTCATGGTGTCCCACAAGACGCTTAACTAAACTCTCATATCTTATCTACATAAAAGGAAAATATTACCTATAGCAGTCATGCCCGATGGCAAATGTACATTAGACATAAAGTGTGCTTACCTTACTTTCCTTTGAAGCTGTATTACATTGGTCCGTTTTAACCCTCGCCCGGCGAGGGGGAAGGGGGTTGATGCAGCCCCGCCCTAAGGTTTTTCGGAAATGCCAAATTTGGCATACCCTCTGTTGCAACCTTTTCGCACCTACCTATCCTGAAAATTTGAAGTCCCAGTCTTTTCAGGTCAGGTCACCAGGTCACAAAAACCGGTACAAGGTCAGGGGAATATAAGACTAGCTTAGCGGCAGCTGAATTCCAGAAGTCACTTAAATTGGTACAAAAAATATATCATTCGACGCGCACGGACGTCCTGAGTTCACTGGTGCTTTTATTTTTGCTCTATCTTTATTAGGAAAAAAGGTATGAGCGAAAAATGTTTGACATATTTTTGCAAATTTTTTGCACTCATACCCCCTAAAAACCCCCTAAATATTGACTTAGAGTCACCAAATTTTCACAGGGGCGAGACCTCGTATGGACCCAACTACCCTTTAAATTTGGCGTTTCTAAGTGCCATAAGAGCCAATCGCCGGAGGGGGGGGGGGGGGGGGGTCGTACCAACCCCCCCCCCCTCGCCGTCCGTGTTATGGAAAACGCCCTCGCCTGGCGAAGGTTAAAGTGGAGCAAGACTGGACCCCCGGTGCGTTATGCTTTAGCTCTTTCCAGGGAACGTGATACACTTATGCAAACGGGTGGAACCAAGCTTATGCCCAAGAGATAGATGCAACGTCAAAGCCACGCAAAGGCTGCCGTAGCTCGTAATATGGTACGCACACCACGATATTAGAATTAATAACTTTTATAAGCGCGTCTTGGTACAAACCACTAACTTAAATGTTACGAGCACTGCAATATTGTTCAATATGCATTATGAAATGTGCACCTTACGAGTATGCTTTTCCTACAGGTTTAACGTATTTCTTTTTTTGCAACAGTTCACTTACCAGTAATGTCCATTGTCCATTAAAAGGTATATTTAATCAAAGACATATGAATACACTGAGCAGCGAGACACATGATGTTTTACTGGTGTGATTGGTCTGTTACGAGAGACCGACTATCGAGTTCACGATGTCCTGTGGCGTTGCACCGCCAGCCTCCTGCCGTGGGAGTGCATGGTATCACTAGAGTGACCGTCACCGGCCATTAGCGCCCTGCTGGGCACGCCCCCGATGGCCGACCTCGCTGCGACCCGACGCTGGTCTGACCTCCGAGCCGCTGGTCTGACCCGACCCGGCGCTGGTCTGACCTCCCAGGCCATTTATCTGACCCGCCGCCGCTGACCCGGCCGGCCGCCGGTGTCGTCCCGGCTCGATGACGTCACAGGTGACCGGTCGTAAATTACCGTCCGGCCCCAAATGAGCCGCCGCCGTCACCGGAGTGGCCGGTCAGCCCGACCTGATTAATGTCCGCGACCGGGCCACCTCCAAAGAAGCCGCCCGCAATGAGCACCAATCGGTGATAATAACGGCTCGTGCAATTCCATCGATCATTCAGATGCGGCCGATGTCACCGGCGTCCCCGGGCGAGCGCACCGCCTCCGAGGCGGCTTTCAGCGCCGTAAATTAAACTCGATCGAGCTCGAGAGCTGGCGAGTTCCGATGCAGTCTTCAGTTCCGAGACCGCCAAGCAGATGGGCTCAGATGGTCTCCTTAAATCTTTGTTTACGCTTCCAAGTTATATGACTGTTTCTGATGAACTTTATTTATCATTTGGAATGTATTCAGAGTTCAGACCACAGATATGACAGCATCGATATGAAATGATGGACTTTGCAGATCAAAAATGCCTGCACCCATAAAAAAAACTAACAGAATGACACCTCCAAAATAGCAAACAGCCGAAAAGTGTCATCTGCACATGTTGGAGCTTCTGTCTGCTATGTAAGTACATTGTACAAATCAATCAATGTATGACAGGACAGCCTCTTGCACGAATTCGTGCAATCCCTGGATAAGCAGACTTTGCAATCTGTTGCGAGATCCCGTTATAGCATTGCTCGATCTGCGTAGCGGTCGCTAACTAAGCCTGATGTTATAGTGTTCTGGCCTGAGGACATCATTACTGGCTACGGATGCCCTACTACCGATGCTCGGGTCCATGGCTGCTCTGGTGGTCCCTCTTTCTGGTCTCTGCTGCCCAGTGACCGGTGTCACTGTCACCAGTGACCCCGGTGTCTGTGACCGCAGTGACCCCGGTGTCTGTGACCGCAGTGACCGGTGTCTCTGAGCCCTGTGAGTTGTGACCGGTGTTTCTGAATCTGCAGTGACCCCGGTGTCTCTGACGCTTGGGACCCGGTACCCCTAACGCCAGTGACCACTGACCAGTGTCTCTGGCGCCAGTGACTGGTGTCACTGACCCCAGTGACCCCGGTGTCTCTGACACCAGTGACCGGTGTCTGTGACCCCAGTGGCCGGTGTCACTGACCCCAGTGGCCGGTGCTTCTGACTCCAGTGACCCCGGTGTCTCTGACGCCAGTGACCAGTGTCTCTGACTCCAGTGACCGGTATCTCTGACCCCAGTGACCAGTGTCTCTGACCCCAGTGACCTATGTCACTGACCCCAGTGACCTGTGTCTCTAAGGCCTGTGAGTTGTGACCGGTGTTTCTGAATCTGCAGTGACCCGGTGTTTCTGACGCCTGGGACCCCGGTACCCCTAACACCAGTGACCAGTGTCTCTGATACCAGTGACTGGTGTCACTGACCCCAGTGACCACTGACCAGTGTCTCTGACACCAGTGACCGGTGTCTCTGACACCATGTGCGCCACCCGGCGGCCACTGCCCGGCGATATGAATCACGTACGCCGCGATAAACATTGGCAACTCGCATCGATCCCCCGCCGGCGGTCCGCACTGTCGGCACGCACGCGAAGAGCTGGCCCTCGGAGCACCGGGAAGGCACGCCGGCGAGCCGTGAAAGGGAGTAACACCGTCCCTCAGAGAGAGCTATACCTGCCTTCAGATGGAGCTATTCCAACCCTCAGAAGTCACACCGGCATTCAGAGGGAGTTACAACTCTCAGAGGGCTCGCAGAGGGCACCGGTCGGCCCTCAAAGGGAATCCACGCCGCGGCAAGAAGGCCATGCCGATCCCCCCAAAAAGTATTAACTGGCCGATGCTCTGACGGAACACTAGCCTGTGCCTTCAGGTCATCCAACGGTTGCAGATTACCACTAGCCCAGTGACCTGGGGTGGCCTGGATGACCTGCTCCTGCGATCATACGGTCCGCCGGCAGCGGAAAGCTGCTCTGGCCGTCGACCGACCAGTTTGTTTGTGAGCTAATGTAGACATCACCCCGTTGCGCTGGGACGGCCCGAAGAGAGAATTTACGAGATTGGGAGCCAACGCGGGTGCTCAATGTTGCAGGTTTTCCGTGTGTGCGGATTCAGTTCGTGTGCTACGCTGAGCCTTGAAGAGTCAGGTGAGAGATACGGCATAGGAGCCAGCGAGCTATTTCGAGCGCGCTGACGAATGCGTTACTGAGATCGTCTGGGAAAAGTTTCACAACGTCTTTATCTTAAAGCCACAGAAATGGAAGAGCTCACCGTTTATCACATGGATGGTAACTCTCCTGGAAATAGAACAAACATTGGGGCCAAAAGACAGCGGGACTACCACAGAACAATTATGCATGCGGGATTGCTAGGTTGCGGAGTCTGGTATAAGGATGTGACACATGCAATCATGTGCTGGCTTAGCCTCGGCACTCGTATGCTAGTCGCGGCCATGGGGGCCATGGCCCCCATGGCCGATTTTTTTTCAAAAATAAAATAAAAAGTTAAAAAGCTGAAAAGGGGGCCTCCTGAAAATAAAGTGGCCGAAATCCGATGAGTTTTTTTTTAACCTACCCACTTAGTTATTTCTTAGAAGACTAGCTGAGAAGACTTCTTTGTTAGAAGATTGGTAAAGCTTTTCATAACTTTGAGGTCTCTTATACTCACAGAGATGACCACTTTTACAGGGCCTCCTAACCTGCACAGAGGGCCTCCAAGCCTGCACAGATGTCCTAACAAACACAAAATCTCTTAGCCTACACAGAGGCCTCCACTCGCATCCGAACAAAGGGCCTCCTAGCCAACACAGAGGGCCTCCTAACTCACACAGAAGGTCTCCTATCCTGCACAGAGGGACTCCAAGCCTGCACAGATATCCTCTTCGCCAACACAGGACCTCTTAATCTCCACAGAGGGCCTCCACTCGCATCCACACAAAGGGTCTCCAAGCCTGTACTGAGGGCCTGCGCTCGCATCTGCACAGAGGGCCTCCTAGCTATCACAGAGGGCTTCCTAGTTCACATACAAGGCCTCCTAGCAGGGGCGGATCCAGGGGGGCGATAGGGACTATAGCGCCCCCCCGGGCGACTTTCTCATTTTCTTTTTTTTTTTGCAAAAAAAGCATGATAGGGGGCCCCCAAAAATAAAGTGGACGAAATCCAGGCTTAAACTTTTGGGGGTAGGTAGGGCCCCCATCGATGGGGGGCCCCCGATTCGGAATAGCCCCTCCCTTGGCAAAATGCTGGATCCGCCCCTGCTGCAAAATCATAAGCAAAGACATTGATGGACCTGCTATTTTATTCCCAGTTACACTGAATACAGTTTAAATATTCAACCTGATATGCTAAAACGCCACAGATGAAAAGAACATTTTTAGCAATATAGCGTTGTTGCCGGAATTTAGAGGATGCAACAAATTGGTGACATTTTAGTGTTGAGCAGTCAGCAGATACATTTTATAGCTCCCTACGCTTCCGTCAAAACTGGAAGCTATGGGCACGAAAGACACCGAAATACAAAACAGGAGACTGGTGCATATAAAGTTGGTCTGTGAAATGTTAATAATAACTTCATTTACACAGTGGGAGCCAATGTAACGATTTTGACTCACCTCTCCTACATAGGCTCCATCCCTGGTATTTTTTTTTCATTCAAATGATCGCAACACAATTGCTCTGATATACTTTTACCTATAACAACATCAGCATTTACGAAATGTGGCGATTTTTTCACCCGGCATCCAGCGCAGCACCTTTCGACGCTGTGTAGTGGTTAGGCTGTGCCGCAATACTTTGGTGTCCAGCGGGTTGCCTACCGCTCCAGTCACCAGCTTACGGGAGCGCAGCGATAGGCACTGCGTCAGCGTCGAGTGCGCTCCAGCAAGGATAGTGCTCGTGATATTGACAAAGCAGGTAGATTGACGACAGTGATCGTTGATGATTTATAGATTAACAGTCAATGAGTAGAAAATTATGTGAAATAAGCGATTTATTGGAATCATTCACATTTACGCTCCTATATTTTACTTTTGGTGTACTGCCAATGAGAAAAACTATGCGCATGCATATGTGCATTAAATACACAAATGGACAAACATGCACACACATAGGTAAACATACTCAAACGCACAAACAGTATCCAGCAGCAAACATACAAACATTCAAGTGGAAACTTGGGCACATAATCTAGTCGGTTCCCTCCATCCTCGACAGAACTTTCAACTTGCGGTATGCCGAGCACGACCTGGGCACTCTGTCTTCCGCGGCGACCGCGAGCGATCGGCATCCGCGGCCAGGCCGTCTATCGTGGCTCCATATTGGAGGCCAAGTTTGTCGCCGCCGAGAACTTGTCCCTGACGAGAATGGCCAACTTGTGCGGCGAACGACCGCGCTCGTGCCGGCTGACTCCGCTCAGATGCAGCCCGCGCCGCCGCCCTGTTTTATGAAAGCGACTGATTGACGGCTCGGTAATTTGTGGGGCACCCCTGATTTATCGAGAAATTCACAACGCCGGATGATTTAATCGAACGCTAGCGACGCGAACGCTTTAATCTATTGATAGGTGGAGCAAAAACAGGAAATTGCCTGTGTCCTATATAAACTAAGAAAAAGAAAGGGAAACAAGGGAGGCCCACCCATCAGCTGAGGAATTTAGGCAGTGTTTTATGGATTGAATATAATCGTGCTTACCGATAGGCAGGTTTGGAAGTTTTACGGTATACCTAATATCCCACAGGTGGTAACACTAGAGACATTTATCGAGCGCGGTCTTAGCTATTAGATTGAGGTGCAGCATACGATGTTAGTTAATATAGTTATGCATATTATCAGGGAACTTCGGCTGTTTTGTGCTGTGGAGGCTTCAGGACACAGATTGAAGGCCTTCGTCACTTTTATCGGAACAGCTGTACTCGTATTACGTCCTGCCAATCGAGACAAGTTCGCGGCGATTACCAGCATATTGGAGCGGTGCTTTAGCGTACGCCGGCTCTAGAGGAGGCCACTTCAGTACCACGAGGAGATGTGGCGCGGTCGACCAGAAACAGACGACCACTCAGCACAGGCTTTCAACATATGAAGCTCAGTAAAATGACGGACGATATCGATACGATGTTAGCTTCAGTGCTGCACAACATTACATAAAGGTTGTGCCAAGTTCAAAGTTACTTAGTGGCTGGCAGCGTCGCACTTCTAGACATGCCTTGGATTAACTTTTTCCTTAAGCATAAATTCTACAATGGTGAGGCATGGCGTTATGCAAGATATCCTTCAATAACAGAAAAGAGAAAGATCACTTTTCCTGGCTGAAGCTAATATATAGCATAAATGGGAACCAAAAGAACCATATACCTAAAATGATATTTAAGTTGCCTAGTTAGATGAAAGTTTAGGGATAAAGATCTATTCAAGAACCAAGACAAGCAGCTCGACTGATATTTGCATCACTTTTTCGGATCTTTCTCCAGCAAATATTCGCTGGATACCGTAAATTAGTGGAGTAATAGTGCATTGATTTCGCACGCTACGATATGAGAGGTAATTGGCTCGTATAACTTTTGCAATTAACTCTGCAATGGTGTGCTTAATTATGCGGACTATGATGTCCCTATTCCCACGCCTCGTGTTCCAAATAGTGGCGTAATGCGCCGTTAACCGTCTCCGAGATTATAGCAATCAACTCAAATGGATGTCGCACCCGTCCACCCACTCAGCGTGACAGACTAACGCTGCATGCCAATTACCATTTCTATTTGCTCCGGATTTATTCTATAACACGCTGAGTTCGTCTGAACCCACCGTAGTCGACTTATTCTCACTTGATTATTCCCGAAACGACTGCGAAGCGCTGAAGTGATTTCCTTTGGGCTCTCACGCTAACCAAGTAGCGCGTCGTGCAGCCTTTGAAGCCAGCCGGGAAGGCGGGACGGGGGCGGAAGCGGACGCGCCGCGGCCAGTCGCTCGCCCGAAGCCGTCTCAATCCTATTGAGATGTGCGCTGCGGTGTGTGTTTGTGTCCACTGCTGGCTGCAGGAGGGCCCCAGCTCTGCCGGGCCGAGTGGGGAGCCGGGCCGCCTCAGATTGTCTAACCACCGCCGCTCTCGGAGCGCCGTTCAGCTGCTTCACGTATAGAAACTATAGTCTGGCAAACCTAAGAAGGAACGAATTTAAAACGCAATCACCATTGATGCACGTGCCTCTATATTTCCTCCAATATATCCGAGAACATTTTTCTCATGGCTTTTCAGACAGATTTTCTCCGAATCATGCTATCGTAATGATCAAATCACGTACAAAGTGGTTCAGGCGCTTTAACTTTGGTTTGTTCGTTTTGCCAGACTAAAGAAAGCAACGACGGGCGACGGGTGTGAACTTTATTAACCCGCGCCCCGCTGGGGTCTGCCGAGCAACGCGCCCTGCTGGGGGGGGGGGGGCAATTTGCCCCCCTAAGATCTCGAGAACCACGGGAGATAGCGACAAGTGGCAAACGGTGTTGGATAGCCCTACCAGGGAACTACCTTGTGACCCAATTTCATTGACCTAGGTCAAACCGATGACGTCACAGGTCAGGTCAAATGTCAAATTTTCACCGTTAACAGGCATTTCAAGAAATGCGTTGAAAAATCGAGTAAAATGCATTTCATTGAAAATCATCGATGGGGAAATGCTCGTCAAGCACATATTCTGCTATTTGAGGTCACCGGTCCCAGGTCAGGTCAGGTCACAGAGATCAGCTCACTGAGGGTCACAATATGAAAATATCATGTGATGCATGTTTTATGGTCCATTTTATATGCCAAATACGATTATATGGGTCAGGCAGCCTTTGGGGTCAGGTTAGATTATGTTCTGGTGAAGGTCAGGTCAAGGTCAGGTCAAATTAGGTTAAATTTCAAAGTTGATATTTTTGCATAAAATGGGTATCGATTCGATGCAACTCGTCACGGGGAGTTCAATGATGGTCTTTGTTTTGCGCAATGTGATCTAGAATTGCCAAAATTTGAGTTCAAAACTTTGACGTCATCAATTTTGAACAGTTTTTTTTTTCTATAACTTGGCCAAAAAAGGAGTTAAAGTGTTAAAGTGTTATATCATCCATGGTATGTAGATAGAAGAGGGTGGAGACTATGACATATATTCCGGTTTTTACGATATTCGGAAAATTTTGTTTTTTTGTTGCGTTTTTCTAAAAAATCAGTTTTTTTAATTTTTTTTTGGTTTAAAATCCAAAAATTTTGAAAATCCGAGATAGCAGTTTTGTAGCGCCGCCTTTTGTCTACATGGCCATGGAAAGAACTTTGAATTTTCTTGATAACTGTAGCTTTTGTGAGCGTTTCAAGATTTCATGTTTTTTGCTCATTTTTGCTCGAACATGACCTCAGCTTACCTCAATAACTCCTGACCTAAGGTGACCTAAGACTTGAAATTTTGTGTGAAGGTGTCAAATTGATACTCAGGAAGGTACTTAAAATTTGGCGGCGCTGCGCGCTGCCGTTTTCTTGCTATTCAGGAAAAACCACAGGGAGGTCAACTTGCCCCCCCAGCGGGGCGAGGGTTAACGACGGATACATTTTGGCCGTGCTGTCTTACTCTGATGGTGAGCTGGGTCCGTTTCAGAACTTGGTGGTCTTGTTATTGTATGTGGAATGTAAATCCTGATCAATCCTGATGGATCCTGTTAGTTCTTTCCTTGACGGGTCTCGTGTTACCCCTGATATGTCATAACCAGCTCCACCAGCCCAGCTTTCACCATGGTCATGTTGCCAACCAGCTAAGGCAGCTCTTATTCTTGTATTCTTGTATTCTTGTATTTGTAATAGCCGACTACAGGCCTTGCAGCCCATTTACTGTGGCAGTCACGATTAAAATAGGTGACGCAGCACATGCACATTGCACATTACAATGAATACTGCACATTACATGTACGTCCCCTGAGAGCGAGCAAACTCACGGATGTCCGATAAAACGGAACCCGATGATGCCAACATGTCAGCAGTGGGTGTATGCTGCAAGAAGCGATTACAAAGTGCAGGGATACGGACAGTGAACCCTGACTTCACAGTATTCACACGACCGAACGGTACATGGAACAGCCCTGTCTGTCGAGAGCGTCTGTTGGGGACTGCTAGGCCAAAGACTGCCAACAGGTAGGGACAGTCGATCCTACTGCGATACACGTTGAGTAGGAAAGAAAGGTCGGCCTGTACAAAGCGGGACTTAATCGAGCACAGACCAAAGCGGTTCAAGAGGCGCACGTAATCGAGACTGGAGCCATCTCCATCCGAATTCGATGCCAGCCACATCAAAAAACGATGCTGCATTCGCTCAAGTCGCACAAGGTGGGTTTTTGCTGCGCCGCTCCAAATAACGCTGCCGTACTCAGCAATCGAGCGAACGTGAGCCTTGTAGGCGGCAAGCAGCGCAGTTCGATTGAATTTGACCCGCCGGGGACATCGAGGCAACTGCACACTGCGCATTATTAGGCCTAACATCTTATTACATTTCCGTATGGTGGCGTCAACATGCTGCGCAAATGTAAGCTTAGCGTCCAAAAGGATCCCTAAATCGCGTACCTCTTGACAACGATTGAGCTCGTGACCATTCACACTGTAGGTCGACTGAATGGGAGATGTCCTGAGGGTGAAAGTGATCGTCTGACATTTAACCGGATTGAGTTTTAGCTTCCATGTTTTACACCAGTTATGAAGATTGTCTAAGTCAGCCTGAAGTAGAGCGACATCATCATCGGACCCCACTCGGTGGAACAGTTTCACATCATCTGCATATAACAGGCAACCAGTCTTCATACACTTCGGAATATCAGCGACGAAGCACGCGAACAACAAAGGGCCCAAAATGCTGCCTTCGGGCACGCCGGACTGGACAGCAGTCCACGCTGAATGCTTGCCATTCAATACGACGCGCTGCATGCGATCACTGAGGTAGGATGTAAGCCAGGAGTGAGCAGTTCCGGTGATATGAAAGGATGAGCGGAGTTTGTGTAGAAGTAGGACATGGTTTACAGACGTGAATGCGGACGAAAAGTCAGTGTAAATGGCGTCTGTCTGTTTACCTTTGGAAATGGAGGACCAGCAATGATCAAGGAAGCAGGACAGGTTAGTGACACATGAGCGGCCTGGCAGGAATCCGTGTTGGTTGCCGGGGATGGCAGGGAGACAGGCCGGCAGAAGATTCTCCAAGACTATCTTCTCTAGAACCTTTGAGCAGATCGACAGCAAGGAAACGGGTCGGTAATTGTCTGGGATTTTCTTGGAACCTTTCTTGTGAATGGCAACGACATTAGCCCGCCTCCAGTAGGATGGGAAGAATCCACAAGACACAGACATCTCACAAATAATTTCAAGAGGGACGGCTATCTCATCAGCACATTCGCGCAATATGCGAGCGCTGAGGTCATCCGGACCGCAGGCCTTATGCGGGGACAGCTCCCGCAGTAACTGAGCCACCCGGCCGCGCGGCACAGTAAAGCGGTCAGTTCCAGGGGCACCGAGCACCGGCACAACCGGCAGTGCCTCGACAGTCGGGTCACTAAACTTACGGGCAAAACAAGCGTTCAGACAGTTGGCACGCTCACTATCTCCCCTATATACACGGCCGTCACGTTCCAAGACAGGAGACACTTGTGCTGATGACTTAATGGCTTTTACAAACGACCAGTAACGTTTTGGGTTGTCTTTAAAGTCGTCAACAAGACTCAGTAGGTACTGACGGTATTTCGCGGCTGCTACCGATTTAAACTCTGCTCTCGCGGCAGAAAACTGATGTAAGTTCTCCAAGGATGGATCTGCTTTTTTACGGCGAAAAGCTTGTTCTTTTTCGCGGAGGAGATCCCTGACTGACCTATCAAACCAAGGCGGATACTTTGTCTTTAGTTCTACAGTCGGGATGTGATCGGAAATGGCAGCCAGGACAAAATCGTAAAACATCGAAACGGCACCATCCACGTCGCACCCACGCAAGCAGTTCCACGGCAAGAGACGTAGAGTAGTGCGGAGACCTACAAAGTCCGCCTGCTTGTAGTTGTAGGCTCTTGTTCTGGATACGCGCGGAGTGCGACCACAACTCACAGACAATGACGTCACTACCATTCGGTGATCTGAATCAAAAATGCCATCGACTGGCTCCGAGACTGCAGCCGTACCGTGTGTGAGAGCCAAGTCCAAGATATTATCACCGCGCGTGGGGGACATCACTGACTGGTGCACGTCACATTCAGCCAGAGTATCGAGGAAAGTTATTGCACGGGCGGTGCGCCTAAGTAACACAGGCTCACGATTGGCAGACCATTTTATCTCGGGTAAGTTGAAGTCACCCGAGATAAAATGGTCTCTCGGGCCAGCTCGCCGCCAGTGGTTGAAGTTTATTTTTAGAATGGTTCAGACAGTGTAAATATGATTTGTCTAGCGTCAGACAGCTTGCATGAGAAATACTGGAGCAATTGCCCACAACAGGAATATGATCTCAATCCGTCGTTTGATTGAAAATCGTCTTATTGAAGAAGGTGGTTCTTAACTGGTCACACAAGTGACCTGCGGTACAGGTTCCGCAGTCCAGGTGGCCGATAGCTGTGTGAAAACCCCGGCTGTATGTGGCAGACCATTAGACGGCATGCGATCATATCCGGGCTAAGCAGGACTCCAGATTGTTTGCACGACTGGTCTATAATTATCCGGGAATAAAGCACTATTAATAGGGCACTTTTGTTGTGAATTTTTCATCAAATACGGCCATTATCTAGGTCGAGGGCAAAAAACGGTGACACTTCCAAACAATATTGTTTGCGGTCTTTTGCTCTAAGAGCAAATTCGCTGTAATAAAACCTTGGAGACTGTCCCAAAGGGGCACTTTTAATAACTACTTCTGGAAATTGCTTTACCGGAAGTTACCATTAAGCTCCGCTAGAAATTAATGCCAGTGTGGCTAAATTGCATTATCAATTTGAGCCTAGATGTTATGCTGTCAGTGTGATATTACCATGTTTTTAGGGTGGAAGTAGAGCTGAGAGATTTCGAACTCCGATATGCAAATTAAAACAACATCAGCTAGTGGAGCATGGACAATGGGCATTCGATGCATCACATTTGGACTTTTCATAAATTATCTACAGCCAGTTTTTCGACATTTAAAACTCATCCATGATTCGAGTTAATTTCAGGTTCTCCCGTTCTTTATGTTCCTTCTCCCGTTCTCCCTTTATGTTCGGTGGTAGCTGCTCGTCCAGTGGCACAAGGCCCGTCTGCACGGCCACCGCTTGGAACGGTGCCAACGGCGCGCCATTCCGCCCAATTTATGATTATCAGCTGTTTCTGCTTCATTGATAGTCGTATCTCAGGGTTACCATTCATCGCACAAACACTTTACGCACTCCGTTAGAAGTATTTTCAGCTGGCTCTGACACCAACAGCCTAATCAGCTGGAGTCTGAAATCGATAGCGATGATTTTCCGTTTAGGATGAACATTTTCGTCCACTCGATTTGATTAGTTTGCATGATCCATAATGAGGGCTGATAAGTTGTTGAGAAAATTGCCCAACATAAAGCGTTTTGTATTTGGTTCGCCATTCTGTTCAATTAAAATACTCGCATGAACAGGGGAGGATCAGAACAGGGGAGCTGGTGCCGGAGCAGAGTCGTAATCAGAGGCGTAACACGAATCAGAGTCGTAATCAGGGGCGTAACTGGAACCAGAGTCGTAATCAGAGTCGTAACTGGAGTCAGCTCCGTAACCTGAGTCGCAGCTGGACCTAAAGCTGTAGCAGGACCGTAATTGGAACTAAAGCCGTAGCCGGAGCCTATGGCTACGTCCGCAGTGTGAATCCGATCTTCTCCGTGAGATGAGCTACGGTAAACGAGACCGGTACTTACGAGTGCAGTAGTGCCTGCAATTCTCAGAACAGCATCGATCCAAGCCGAGCCGCCTGGGGGCACATCAGGTCAGCAACAGCGTAAACGCTTTGGCCCGGTCGAATGGTGCGTTTAGCCATCAAGCATATCATAGGTCTTTATCTAGATAGAGCTGTAAAGAAAGAGGAGGAGAAGCATGACGGTGTGTGTGTAAGGCTGGTCCAAATTTTATGCGGAAACGTAGTTGAGGACAAAATGGTCTCCCGTGTCGAGAAAGTCACAGCAAACACTTAGCAAGGATCTGCAATCGCTGTTTTCAAAACGAAACGATGCAGTAGCGGGTGCTCTATCCTATTTATAAATTAACTTGCCAAGCATACAACTATTCTGCCGCATATGACGAATGCTTCTTTGAAGAGCCTAGAACGTGTAAAAGATTTTGGGGTCAGCCCGTGATCCCAGTTAATAACTGGCTAACCTATAGATTAGCCAACAATCACGGCCTGACCAGCTAGTGACCCTCTGGTATCCGCAAGCCATCCTTTCACTAGCAGCCGTCACTGGTGGGCGAAACGACGTCTCAGTTGACCGGCGTGGTTTCAAACGTCACGGATGGAGATTTAGTGAGCGAACGGGTTGACATATCAAGAGCAGACTGACTGTGGGCTCGCGTGCAGTGTCGAGCATGGCAGTTTCGTGTTACTCTAACAGCTCAAGTATGGCGTCACAAGTGCTTTCGTAAATACATCACATATCATTTCATGATGACACATAGCATGGCCGAATTTATCGTCCGTATTTTCTAGGTACGTGACTCACGACTTAAGGTGTCACATTCAACTACGTAAATACCTAATACATAGTCCGATACGTACTGTATGAACCCTGCAATGGTGACGTCTTATACTTGCAGAGATCGCAACAACAATGCTTCAGCTTTGAATTGACACTCAGGATTCACACGAGGCGCGATTTGTTCGCCGCTGCTCAGATGCCATGAAGTTCGTGACTGGCAGAATGGGATGTGACCACTCTGACCAGAGCACTGCCGATCCCGGATCCCGCCTCCCCTCCCTCCCCCTCTTCCCCGCGGCGTGGCACGTGCCCCGGGCGTGGCGGGCGCCTCTGGTGGTTTGGTTGACGCCACGCCGCAGCTGCCGGCGAGACCGCGGGAATGGCCGCTCGCTACCCGCCCGGGTAGGCCCATCGTGGAATGGAACGGCCGCCATCGGGCAGAAACAATACTGCCGTGATTGATCAGTGATCGAATCGCAGCCACACGGTCGTTGAGTTGAAGCTTCCAATTACAGAACCGAAGATTGTTGTAGGGAAATGTGTAAGAACCAGCCGCTCGATGGTTTTACTCTGATCCAGCCTATTCAGAGGCGTGTTTCATTTAGTTTTCTAGTCTTTTTGCTGATATCGCATTTGTATGTGTCTTCAACAGCACGGCAAGGCTGTGTAACAGTGCAATGTTCGTGGGATCGTGTTGGTGATCGTGAATCGTGATGCCTTTTGTACATTTTTTTTTTTTTGTAAACGCAACACAAACATAAATGAATGGTAACGCCTGTCATCACAAAGCATCAATTTTGTTAGGCATCAGTCTCAAATCCGTGACTATTCACGTAAACAAAGAAAGATATAAATGTTACATAGACTGCACCATCGCAGCGGGAAATACGTAGTTATCTGAGAAAGTAGTATTTCCATTCGTTCCATTGTGTCGGGCGGCGTGGAGACTGTCTCCCCGTCTCCCCGTCTCCCGGGCGACGCTGAGACCGTCTCCCCGTCTTCCTGGAGGCCATGGGTCAGCGTGGGAATAACGACAGGAGTCACATGCCGAGGCCGCACGGCCGCACCAACACGGTCCCACCACAGACGTCATCGCCATTACGGCAGTCGCTTTTATCTCTACAACTGCAGTTACCACCGCCATTAGAGTCCCTTCTACCAACACCACAACTTCGCCAACGCCAACAATGCATACCACCAGCACCACCATCAAAAATATCATCGCTTTCATCATAACCAACACTATACCATTTATTTATACTATACCTGTGGCTATCACCAACGAAACAACTGCTACCTCGGATCCCTAGTCCCTCTTCCACCCCCCCCCCATCTCATTCACCACTACTGACTTCTCCGCCACCACCAACTCCGCCGCCGCCGCCACGGCCGCCGCCACGCGCGCGAGGGCTGGCCGGTTCATTTGGCAGGGGAGCCATGGTCATTGTGCCGATTGTCACCGGGGCGCTCGTAAAGATAACGCAGTGCCATCGGGTACCGGCGAGGCCGAGCCGAGTCGCCGCCGAGGCGCAGAGGATAGGGACTAGGGAGGCAGGGAGGAGAGGAGAGGGAGACAGGGAGGAGAGGGAAGGAGAAGAGGGAGGAGAGGAAGTGAGGAAGGGAGGAGAGGGAGGAGAATGGGAAGAGAGAGGATAATGGGAGAGAGAAGAGATTGGGAAAAGAGATGAACGGAGGGAGGATAGAAGGGAGGAGATGGAGGAGAGGGAGGACGGGAGGAAGGGAAGAAGGGCATCGGAGCAGAGGGAGAAAGGGAAAAATGGGAGAGAGTCAAGGAGGGAGGAAGACAGAAAGGGAGGCAAGGAAGCAGGGAGGGAGGGAGGTAGAGAGGAAGTCAGAGAGGTGTAGAGCCAGGGAGGTAGGGAGGCTTGTCTGTCTCTCTTTCTCCTTTCCTCTCTCTCTCTCTCTCTCTCTCTCTCTCTCTCTCTCTCTCTCTCTCTCTCTCTCTCTCTCTCTCTCTCTCTCACTCACGAGTCATACAATCAACCGACACACACATGCATGAATATTATATAAACCGCAGCTCTGCTGTCCCTTCCCAAGCACCGCCGTCCTGTGCCATCCTTCCCCATCCTCCCGGCAGCGTGTCCCTCCTCGGCTCGGTGCGTATTGACTTTGTCCGTTTGCAGAGGCGACGGCACTTAGCGGGCCGGTGCGTGTCGCCGACGCTGGCCGGTCAGCGGGGGCGGGTCTGCTGCTGCAAGGGCGGGACGGCTGCGCGGCAGTCGGACCTGCCACAGCAGTCGGGACAGCTGCAGAGCTGATTGAACACAAGCCGCAGCTGAGTAAAATTGCTCTAGACTCCTGAAATCGCCAGTGGTGACATTGAAAAAAGCTAAACAAAAGCGTGACATAAAATCCACAGCCTTCGGTCAAAAGCCATTTCCCTTCTCGATACCCCTTTCATAGGAATGTGTCCACCGTATCAAACATTGACAGGGTGATTCGCTGGTGGGTCAGCCGCGGACCTCATTTTCCCACTATGCATACCCAAAGAGCGCATTCCTTGCCAAACACGGATCAGACGGCGGAGATCAAAGCCTGCCTGCCGCCCTGGCCCCGCTGGCCCCGCCGTCCCGTCGGCACATTCTGAGCACGCGCCATAGTTCCTCGTCCGTCGGCAACGCCCCGTCGCTGACGACACGCGCCCACGCGCCACGATGTGCTCATCGTTCGCCGGCGGCGCGCCGCAATCGCCGCCGGCGCGGAGACGAGCTGTGGCGCGGCTCATCCGTCAGACGTCGCTGAGTCTCAATAGGTGGGCCGCTCACCAGCGCCGCCCGCGCCCCGATAAATCGATGGCCTTTTCGTGGCGTCAGAGGTCGCTTAATTGCGGGGGCGGGGCGGGTGCAGGGGTCAGTCAGCGGGGAGGTAACGGAACAGTCAACCAGGGCCCAATCTCACCGAGGGTATTAAACGAGATATTACAGCAATGGCCAGCACAAACTCGCAGCCAGTAAGGTATGTGCAAAGTATGGGAGGTTTAGCAGGCATTTGACTTTATCGAATTTCTATCCATATCTATGGACGCTGGTAATTCTTGAGCGGGCTCAATTGCAAGTACCGATGCATCATACAGCAAAGTCGCTCCTTTTTTAGTCGAGATTCTGGGCAATTGTTAACACTTGCACTAGCCGATTAGTTGCGAAAGGAACGTTTTTATTTTAATCATGGCTGAGCGAGGATTACTGACGACATCGTGGTGGGACAAACGTGACCATCAGGCATCCCCCTGATCCTTTTTTGCCACACCACACCCTTTAATCTGTTTCTGGAGGATAGGGACACTGTATCTAAGGACTTTGCGACCGTGCAATCCCAAAACTTGTTTAATGGAAGTTTGCACCTTTGTCATAATTGTTTGGTTATAATAATTGCTATAACAAATTGCCATAGCAATTTGCTTATATCATTTATTACATAGATGCGGCCTCAGATTTGGGACCTCATCAACAATCCACATTTGGGCAGGAATCTAATTACATTTGGGCAGGTCAGATTTGGGACCTCGTTCCTCGGCGTTATGCTAAATACATATCAGTGTTTCATTTAAATTAAACTTTTGAAGTCTTATTTTGCATTCATTTCATAGTTCTTCCGTCATTCATTGATATAATAGCTTCCTTCGATTCAAAGAGATCGTAGAAATGGGAGCCACTCCGCTGTGAACCGTTAGAGACTACTCCAGAAATCGGCGGCGGCCGCTGAAAAGAACCGGTCGCCCCGGCTCCCCGGGTGGCGAGCACGCTGCCCTGGAAGTGAATTCGGTGAGACTGTTTCCGCGTCGGCAGACGATCAGGCCGGCTCATTGCTCCGTGGAGAGGCCTTTGGCGCTGACCGGACCGGCCACCAACGGTTGGCTTCGACCGGAGCCTTTCAAGTGCTTCACCGCCGAGCACGAGACTAAGAAGTGCGGCCTACCTGCCGGGCGGCCGCCGCAACTGGGATGGTCTTCTAAATGGGCGACCGCCAGGGCTGAGACGGTCTACCTGACCGGGCGGTTGCCATGGGGCTGCCCACCGCGCTGGAACGGTCTACCTGCAATCTACATCACTGACCACCGAGACTGGAGCGGTCTTATACCTGACCGCGCTGCCGCAGAGACCGGGACGGTGCTCCCGCCGTGCCCCCGCGCTGCGCCCGCAGCTCGGTCTCGAGGGCCGCCTCGGCTGCGGGACAGAGGCGGCCCCAGACGCAGCGCGCTTACCGGGATCAAAGCCGCCGCCAGGGCCGCTCCCGGAAGTCATAATTATGCAGCTGATCAGGCGTGGCGGCGACGCACCGACGGGCCGCGGCCGCCGAGATTGTGCGGAAGCGGGGACTGTTTGGCAGGCCCTCCGGCGTCCGTGGGATGAAAAGGCACTTCACATTCACGACCCGAGAGCTACGCGTTGCCGCGAGCAGAAAATGGGTTTCTGATTGTGATGCATGCCCCAGAGGTGATATATCTTCATCAGTTGGAAACATTTTAAAGTGATTTTGAGGTGGTTGGAAGTGGAGCATCTAATCACATTACGCATTGCTTGGATAATTTACTGTTCTGCTAAGCCGGGAAAAGAGTAGCTTTTCCATTACCAGTAATGCAATACGCTTGCACAGTTTTTAAATTTATTCATTATTTATATGCTTTTACGAGTATAAGACAGACTTTTGGTTAGAAATGCTCATCGACGCTACCCGCGGTGTAGCAGTATTTAAAGAGCATCGTTTTTGGTCGATGATCAGTAGTCATGGGCTCTCAGCGTTACATGGTCATACGAGGTCGTCCCATCTCGGGCCGCTCTCTGGACCTCCGGAACTCCGTAATCTGGTCGGGGGAGGGGGTGGAGGAGGGAGTGGATCGAGCCGACTCAGCAGCTCTGACACACCCAGTCAGCTCGCACTGAGCTCACTTGAGGGGCGCCGCGGCCTCTCATCGCCGCTCGGTAGTCGCCAGGGAGGAATAGAGACTGTTCAGATCGTGACGGACAGCGCCGCTTGGCTTGAGAAGCTCCTGCCCTTAGGAAAGCGCTGTGAATTGCATGCCTCTCATGAATTGAACAAATTAATTATCCCATTAGAAATTGTGTTGTTGTTTGTTCCGAGTATGCAAAAGTCGACGAACTTGTGCAAATTGTTAGCTTTTACTTACAAGTTTTTTTTTAAGCCTATTGCCTTTCGTAAAAATCTGTTAATGTTTTTCCTAAGCTTGTAAAGCATTGGAAGACCTCTTAGGCGTGGAGCTCTTGGAGCCTCCTCTAACAGATGAGATGTTGAATATAACGAATGTATTCCATCCCTTATAACAACGATCATTAACATACTTGGCGTACTTGATATGTACTCACCGTCGAAATTTTCCGCTCTCCACTGCTAACTACATGCCATTGAAGTTTAGCTGCTCATTGGAAACACGCCGGGGGTCGGTGTACATCATTTAACGGCGACAAATGACAGGTCTGGTGTCCCGTGCACAAAGGCTCGGGCCGTTCACGTCCCCACGCCGATAAATCATACCGGTTACGACCCCGACTGCCGACCCCCGTCCCATGTGCACGCGGATCAAACAGACGCTGTATGACGGCCGGGCCATTCGGAGTGTTCGCGGTAGTTTCCGCGGCACGGCGACTTGACGGTGCCGGCACCTGCCGCCGCTGCATCGTTAGTCATGCATTCAGATCAAGCTGACCCTGTTTGCGCAAGCCGATTATCCGCATGAATTATTCAGACGGATTGCACGACAGTAAGCCGCGCGGCCGACGTTTGTGACGTCACAGGTATGCGGCAGGACTTCGGGGTTCGAAACTCGGCCGACGGAGCTCGAATTCTCCAACGACCCCGGTAAAGTAAAATCGGTCCCTCCAGCGTCCTGTGTAGGGATTCCATTGTCGGCCTCCGAAACATGGGCTCGCAGCCAGAATCTCGGATCGACAATAAAGCACACCCGCGGAAGCGGCCGGCGCTGGCTGTGTGTGTGTGTGGGGTGTGTGTGTGTGTGTGTGTGTGTGTGTGTGTGTGTGTGTGTGTGTGTGTGTGTGTGTGTGTGTGAGTCGACAGAGTGCGTCGTCCGCCGAACCATCGCCGGCCGTCGAAATGGGTCGCCCGCCCGCCGAATGGCGTCTCTACAGTCCGACTGAGTTGCCGCTATCGGCTTTGGGACCGGCCTCCCGGAAGACGGGGTGGGGGCGTTCCTCCGCTACCTCCAAACGAAGAGAGCGGGATCGCGGCACCCGTTCACCACACTTCCACTGTCGCCAACGCCGCAGATTGAGGAGGAGAAGAGAGAAGGAGGGAGAGGGGTGGAGAGAGCCGAGGACGGTGAGCGGCGCCAGGCTGGATTATACGGAGACTGTCGATCGGCGCCACACTGCAGCCTCTCCTCGCCGCCGGCTATGAATAATTTGTGCGCAGATTAGCCGGCGTGGCGCCTGGTGAAGAGCTATTAGCGGGCCGGCGCGGAGGCGGGGCCGAGCGCCGTCCTCCGGCCGCCCGACCTGGGAGCGTCCCCGGCGGCACGGGCTCCATAACCGGGCGGCAGGGACGTGACACAACACGGGACCGCCGGGGTCTATTTATCTCGCGAGAGGCGGCTGTCTGGGCCACTGCGCCGCGGCGGTCGGCCGGTCCGCAGTGTCGCAGCCTTTGTTCACCGGGCGGGGTCGGCCGACGCAGGGCCGCCACGGCTGCCGGTGATGGGATATTGCCGCTGCCGCTGCCGGCGCCGCCGCGATGGGCTGACGAGTGACGGGCGCAGTCAGCAGCAGATGATGTGGCCGGCCGGCCCAGATCAGCATGGTGAGCCGAGCCGCCGGACCCCGTGTATTGACCCCAAATATCAGCGGCGACCCGACCCAACGCCAGCCACGAGCAGCAGCGAGGGGAGACGGCGGGGGCGCAGCGGTCATAAAAAGAACTACATATGTTATCGTAAAACACTTCCCTTGCACAGGTAGGTAGGTGCTTTAATTTTTAGTTTCAATAAAAAGACATGGGTTTTTTATTTTTAAAGGGAGTAGCGACAACAGGTATACTACTTTCCTCCCCTTGGATACAACACAGACAGCCCGCACATTCTTGGCTCAGTCTCGAGTACCAAAGCAGCCTCAATAACAATGAATATTGAATGAGCCTGGCTGGAGTCGCTGTAGCATTGACATGTTTGACGGAGTTCGGTCGTACACAGCGCCACCAGGTCCCCGGGCACGCAGTGATTGCGCCCTTATTGACTGTAGTTTGAGGCTATTTGTCTCTGACGGGCCGTGAACGCCTGAGCCGGGCTTCAGGCGAGCCATCTCTGCCACCACCATCACAGAAGCCAGCACAGGCACCCTTGCATCACCTTCGTACGGCGTACGCCGCCTCAGCCCACACGCCGCCGAGCTGGCACGGTGGCTGCAGCGTTTCGGTAGTGCAGGGGCGTCGCCGACGGGGGGGTCGGGGGGGTCGTGACCCCCCCACTCTTGAAAACTGGGGGTGTCGACCCCCCCACTTTTTGCGATGCTGAGTATGCTTTTTTAGCTTTTATGTCAGTGAAGCAGGCGTCAGCAACACCAACAAATACATCAGATTCAAAATCGCTTCAAGAGCTCCCTAAAGCCAATTAGCCAATTACCTAAAGGTCAATTAGCTGTGGGCGGGGAACACCAGCACAACAATGTTTTTAAGAAGCCCCCATCCTAGTACCTTTTTATCCCTCAAAGGATTGGACGCGCCAAAACTGCCCCGAGCGTTCGTCTGATCGTTTTAAAAAAATGGTCGCAGTCGATTCGTCGGATCAGTACCTAACTACAAAACTACAAACTAGCCTCAGCCCCATGGCTACCGAGTACCGTCACAACTAGCTGTACAGTGCACATGTAGGGGAAAGGGAGTCAGATGGAACCGTCTCGGGCTTTCGCAAAGAAGTCGCGCAAAAAGGAGCCGATTGCAACAAAACTTCCAGTGCGCTCGAGTTAATCACCTACTTAAAATAAATCGATATCCCTGATTCAAATAAAGATGACCTTAGTTCACTTTTTCATAACGTGCTTTTAATTGATAGGGTAGTTTTTAGAACTGATTTTAAACTTAGCGCCCATCTGAACATTTAAGAAGTAGTTGTGTTGCTTATTCATATAACATGCTAGGAAGCAATCGGTGGTGGTCATCCGACATCCACTATTAGGTACTGGTCGATCTGACCTGACATGATCTACCCCAAATGCATGGAGTCATCATCTTCGTTCAAAACTAAGATAACATTCGTAATCAGAACCTCGAAAAACCATCACAACTTACATTCGTTAAGTTCTAGCAGGTCCCGAGTTTCTCTACTTATTGGCGATGACCTGAGTCCTGAGATGACCCGAAAACTTGTAAATGGGTATCATCGGCTTTCTCTCGTCACGGGCAGCATGCTCTTTTTCCGCAAACCTGTAGATCGATCAGGGGTCGAAAGCATGCCTCAGCGTTAGTTTAGTATACGTTATACGTTAGCGACTGGGAAACCACCAATAGAAGGGCTACAGTGAAGCAGAAAACTATTCGATAGCTCTTTTAACGCTCTTTCGCTAGCTTCGCGTTATAGATTTCATCTCAGGTCTATGTTTGGCCCATAAGAAGGCAAACAGCTAACTGGACAGATTCTGCCGAAACATCTGCTTTGCAATAACTTTCGATTCCGTGAATTTGTATGGTATGTACATATGTTGTCTTGTCACCACCGTCTTGATCTCTTTGAGACGCGTCACATGAGTTAAAATTTGACCATTCAGAATTAACGTTAAAACGACCTCAGGTCAACGTTATGTCCTGATCGAAAAAGGACCTCCTGCTGCATATGAATGGATCCGTGTTGTTGAGCTGAACAGTGAACACCTTCCAGGTGCTGTCATCGCTCTACCGCGTCTTCGTCAAAAGTTGTAGAAAAAAAATGCTGGTGGCCATCGATGGACATTTCCACTAATGACCTTTCGAGTCATCACTCGCCATAAGTTGCACCCTGTCCCTGGCAATGATGAGCTGATTTGTCATGGCTCCAAAGATATTTTGCGTTTCTGACGAACTTTTTCAAAGCAGGAGGCATTCGTGCTTTTTCTAATTTCTCATTATTTTCTAATGATGAGGTCACGTATTTGACCTGCCTTCAGATCATAGATGTAAATCCTCAGTTAGAATCATGAATTGCTGACACGTATAACCCCATACATTAGGTACAGCCCACCGCTAAAGTAATGTAGGGTTTTACCAATATCAACGGTTGGCTTTGACTGGCGATTGTTTAATGCGGAGTGATCGAAAAGAAGATGTCAATAGCTAAAGTTGCAGCTGCAAGGGTGACGATACATATAAGCTACATTCAAAGTTTCATTGTAGTCTGGTTAATCGTTCCTAAGCTTCAGAAGCAGAACATATACCTATGACTGAAACCCCACATTACTTCTGCTGTGGACTGTACCTATACAGTGTACCAAATTTCGAAGTTATGGGAGAAAAGCTACAAGAATGGCGAGAGGGGAAAGTTTTTATAGAGGTATACCATATAACTGAACTTGACATGGCGACCTGACCTTAAGTGACCAGTGATAATTTTTACGCAAGTGATGTAGGTAGGTATACCTACCTAATAGGTTATACCAAATTTGGCGGCGCTGCGCGCCGATTTGTTACGCACACACACACACACATACGCACGCACAAAACTGGGAAGTGTGGCAAAAAAAAAAAACACCCCTACCCATCGGGTGAAGACTAGAAACCCGACCCCCCCACTCAAAAATCCGTGGCGACGCCCCTGCGGTAGTGGTTTAATGGGCACCAGCCGGCCCCCGAGCCGGTGCGAACGGACACAGACGCGGCCAAACGGACCAGTCGCCGACCTACGCTTCAGCCGCCGTTCGGACCTGGTTATTGCCCGGTCTGTGGACGAGCAGACGAGGCCGCAGTTCCAAATACCCGCAATGCGGCAGAGCAAGTCGGACGTAAAGGCGACAAAGTTCATCTCGTGTTTGAAGTTGGGCTGGGGTTTTGTCCTGGTGTGTAACAGCCAACGCAATATGAACGTCTTTGGGAGTTACCTGATTTAATCTCGGGTTGTCACCAACTTTCTGCATGTTGGAGCATATTTGCGAGGAATCCAAAGTAAAACTTTGATCAGTGTTGCCTGTGCGTTCCTGCTAAACATGCTCCATCCAGGTTCGGTCTAACTTGTATGTTGATCAATGGTCGACCGCACCGCAGAGACCTCAGGGAAAGTTCCGTGTGACTGATGGTTATAAATAGGTTCCACATGTGTTATTTCAGGAGACCGGTCCGCTCTCAGGGACAGCTGTCGGGTGCAGGCCGCTGACGAAACTGAAATCAGCGCCTGCTCCTACAGAAGGGCAGGGCTAAGATGCGCAGAATAGCGCCGGTCCCAACAGAAAAGCGGCGCAGAACTTACGGCGCAAAAGTGCCGAAAAGCATAACAGCGTAGCTGAGCGTAGAACAGCTCAGGTCTCAGTAGAAGGGCGCATGAATGACGCCGGACTCAACAGAACAGCTCAGATCAGCGACAGGCCTTACAGAGCAGTGGTGAGCGGAGCAGAGTGGTGTATGGTCTGACAGACCCCTGGGCAGTGTTAGATTTTTGTTAAAGCGTAAGTACTTCCAAAGAGTTCATGCGATGCGCCAGCCAGTCATGTTCGGTGAACGGCGAGGTGATTACCTACATATAAGCTGAACCGGTCGGAACTGATACAGAAACTCCACATTTAACTACTCTTCTTCATTGTAGGTATGACAAAAGCAACTTGGAATGTAGCATTGGAATGGAATTTAAAGAAGCCAGCATTTACTGCGCCGCTGTTTTATTACAAAAAGTCAATACAATATCCATTGAATATGAAGATCGAGGTATTTCATGTGGGCTGCATGAAGATACAGCTATGTCAGGTGACTGGTGAGCTCCTACGGCTAAATCAGCAATAGTAAACCTCTTTCGACATTCACAAGTCAAAGTGTTTCAGGTCTCATACCATTATGCTCCGCATTCTCAGCAATTCCAGCGGCGAGGGATGCTAGACCGTCCATAAAAAGTCACTTGTCGTCTACAATCGATAGGCAATCGGAGCCGGCCGATTGTCAGGCCCCGTCTGAGCTGGAGACTCCGGGAACGGCCCGGGAGGATGATGATTACAGGAAATCCCAGCGCCTGCCGCACTCACCAACCGCCATGGTTACAGGACTGGCATTTAGGACAATCAATCATTGACAACGGACATGCATTGTATAGGTACGCATACACATAGCTACTTACAGCATAGCTACGTAGTTAAATCGGAACACTCCACTGACAGTCAATTCTGTCAAGGAATTGGATCAACCACCGATCTTGTCCGTGTAATGGTTCGCAGCTAATGTTTAACTGTCCAGTGTCCACTCCTGTAAGCATGCCTTCCCCTGTCCTATCTCGCCGACAAACGGGATAGAACAGTGGGTGTCTGCTGGCGGTCCAATCCAGTGTAACGTCCACACTGCCCGTTTCATCAGTCCACTGTCGCTCCCCATTCAGGGGTGACTATGACTAGCACCGCCGCTAGACACCAGGGAATAACTAGTCTGGGGCGTCCGCGCTGTGTGCCGCTGGAGAGGAGGCCGATCTCACTCGGATGGTGTGGGCGCCCTCAAATGAACCACGGTAATGACACCCGCCCACGGTCGCCGTGGCCCAATTCAGTACTCGACAGAGGGCACTCTATTCAAATGATCGATTCCATCAAACACTATAGCGACATGTAATAATTATAGTACTTAGGTATGTTCTTAATCTATCTGCGATTTACCGTTAAATGATTAACAAATTGTCTCACCTATTTACATATGCAAACTTTACGAATGTTAAACAATTTAACGAAGTTCATTGCTGGATATTTTTGCGTTCATAAGGTCATGTTCAAAATATGTAACGGTTCACAGATAAGGTCCTGCACCACGCACAATAGTAGGTACTTTCAAGGCACACCATACAAACCCATCTTCCGTACGCCAAACGGCAAGCCATCAAATTGAAGCGCAATAGCCTTGCCACTCAGGGTGGAAACTCAACGGAAATGTTCAGCGACCTTTCAGCGCTAGAAGCGCATATCCTAGCCGGTCAACATGTATGTAAGCACATCCATTCGCATACCTCCGGGTGATTCCAGTATTGACGGCGCTGGGCTCGAATGCGTCAACCCGGCACACGATAATAAAGACTGACGGGGCCGGCGACGGCCCCGCCGCCGTAACTGGTCATGCAGCAGTCGTCATGCATGCAAACGGCACGTGTCCGGCCCCTCGTTCGACACTGCTTGTTAGCTGCCACTAAAGACCATCATTCACGAATCGAGTCCTGACTAAGAATTAGGACATTCGGAGCCGGCGCCGGCGCTGTGTAATTGTGATATATGGTTTTGTGCGACGGGCGATCGGCCCACGTCGAACCGCGGCCGCAGGTGACGGCTTTTAATTAACACTTGAGTTCCCTCATCTGGGCTCTAAGTCGGCCGATCGGCGGCGGATATCAGATTTCTGCACACTCTCAGTGGCGGATTCGTCGGTGAAATAGCGCGATCTTGTGTCGGCGCCGGATAACATCACAATGGCCCTATCTGGCGGCCATCCGAACGGCAGCCGAACTAAGCCGCCGGATCCGGCCGGGCCGCTCTAAAGAGCCAGAGCGCCGGCCGAGTCAGCGCCGCTCCGCCGCGCCCGTCACATATTTGTTCTTCTCCGGAGCCGCCGAACGGCAGGACTTGAAAAATCGAACACCGCCAGCTCCTGGTAGTAAAGTGTTACTCGGTCTGGCGGCCTCGGCTTATTTTTTTCCGCGAGAGAAAAACGGTGTTTACGGGCGGCGCACACCAATGTTGACCCTCCGACACCAGATAATCCCCAGCGAAATTGGAGGCCAGCCACACTGGCTAGCTCTCTTTACAGAATGTGCAATTAGTTTTATGAATTACGCATGCAATATGCTTTACTTCCAGTCGTGGTCTACAATTACGCTGTATCCGCCTGCCAACATTCACTTGGCACGCTTCAATAGCACATCCATCAGGGGCGCGATACGGGGCGTGCCGCCGGCCGGCCGGCCGGGGCCCGTGCCTACGCCGACACGTCAGCGAATTTCCTCCGCTGTGCTGTATTTACAGAGTACACGGACCGAATTAGTGTTACACAGGTAGCCGAGTTCGAGTCGGTCTGACCTCGCCGGCACTGTTCACTGACACATCCCGGCTCCACAGGTTGTATAAATAATGCAGCGGTTCCTCGATTGGTCCCAGCAGTGACAGCTGTCCCCGTCACTGATACTGTGTCACAGCGACAAGATTGTCTCTATTGACATACTCGTATATAACTCAGTGGTGAACCGACTTCGCAGAACCGTTGACAATTATTAATTAAAGAACCCCACCGGTGCACCACCATCCAGAGAGAATAGGGGAGCTCACAGGCAGGAATGTTTTCTGCAAGACTGTTTGTCACAAGTTGAGTTGTAAACAAACATCAGGTCTCACTTAGTATATCTGTCAAAAAGAAATAAAAAGATGTGAGGGAGCGAGGCCGCTACACTTTCAAATGACAGCGATGGTAGAGAGACGTAAAACCGACACAAGCATTACCGACCCATCCCTTTATACAGCCCCTGGCCGGCGCGCCGGCGGGGTAGCCTTTCAGACAACAGTCGACACCGCGGCCACCCCGCCCGGTGCGGCGCCGTCCGAAGCCCAATATAGTCCAACGACATCGATTGTCGTCCACACAGGCCAGCATCACGGCACAGTCTGTCGGAGAATGGAGCACAGTGGTACAGTCTGTCAGGGAATGGAGCACAGTGGCACAGTCTGTCAGGGAATGGAGCACAGTGGTACAGTCTGTTAGGGAATGGAGCGAAGTGGCACAGTCTGTCAGGAAATGAAGCAGTGGCACAATAAGGGAATGGAGCAAATTGGTACAGTCTGTCAGGGAATGGAGCACAGTGGTGCGTCTGTCAGGGAATGGAGCACATTGGTACAGTCTGTCAGGGAATGGAGCACAATGGTACAGTCTGTCAGGGAATGGAGCACATTGGTACAGTCTGTCAGGGAATGGAGCACAGTAGTGCAGCGTCTGTCGGGGAATAAAGCACAGCAAACTTACGATTATGCCTTATTTCTAGACAGACTTTATCACTGCGCTCCATTCCCCGACAGACTCTACGACCATGCCCTATTCCCTGACAGACAGTAACACTGTGCCTTATTCCCTAACGGACTGTACTACTGTACCTCCCAGCCTACAAGGTGGCAAACATCGCGACTTTGTACTTTGAAAGGAACAGATCTGTTTTCAGCAGCGACAAGCGGCTACGTTGCAGCTCAATTAGACATTACTGCCAGCGACAAGATGCTTCAATGGTCTGCTGCGATAGACGCAAATTTGACAGCACAGCCCGCGTGACTCCTTGCGAGGCGCTGTTGGCATTTGGCTCACGTCCTCTCCGGATTGCTGGCTTCTTTGCTGCGAGATCCAATACGGGACCGTGTCCCCGAGCGCCGGCATTCAGTCAGCTGTCAGTGGCTCAATCGTGTAACACATCAGCCGACAGCCAACGTTAGTCTTTATTTGAACGCCGAGGAACAGAAATTCAGGCCTTCGACTTAGCTAGTGATTAGGTCTAATCGTCCGATTAATCTTAATATTGTATGACATTCTCGTAATCGCTGATCCTAATCTAGACAAAGCTATCATTAGCATTGGCAGATTTTGGCTAATACATGGGGCAGCACAATAAACACAAGTGCGAATCATTAGCATATATGTGAAAGTATAGGCTAGATCTTTTGTCAGTCTCATTCCATTATGCACTGAAAATCTTGGTTTATAGGTATTGGTCGTCTTGGGTTAATAACATTTTTTAGTTAATAAACGTACTATGTCATAAGTGCCCTTATGCTGTGCGTCCTCTTCGTTCTGCAGGCAAATCCATCTCATTTTTATTCACAAATCCTACCAAATCTTGCATTTATTAAACATGCAGTATGGCTGCAACTACAGTAGCTATTCTTAAAGTATCTCTTAGTAATACTATACAATTTTACATGTTCAATTACAGAGTGAACGCCATTTCATGTTCGTCATAATGATCAGTTGCTTTTTTGTCATGTCGCTCTTTATAGACTACCGGCACGTCACGAGTCAGACCACCCCCTGGCGTGCACTGGCTCGTGAAGTCTGCGAAATTCTGGCATTTCCGTCAGCCGGGCATCTTTTGGCTGATTAAAACAGCCCATGGCGAGTCTGCTGGGGCCGGTAAATCGGCGCTGGCCGCACCCCGGCTCCGCGGAATGCCTCCTCCTCGTCTGCATACGGTCATCAGCGGGACAGCGAGAGCGTCCGAGCGGCGCCGGTTCGGCTCCGGGCAGCAAAGCTGAACAACCGGCGCCGGCACTCAGCCCGAGTGCGCCCGGCCGGATTTTATCCGGAGAAGCCGGCGGCAGTCTCCTTCACTGCGCTAGGAGCAAGCTGTTTTCTAATAAGATTGCAAATAAATGATAACAAACTCGGTGTTTATAATTTTTTGGTATATAAATTATAAAACTGGGAGATAGAACGCGTAAATGAAGCCGACTACCAACAAAGTGGTCTGTAAAATTGATAATGTTCCTTGAAAAGTACTGCCTGATTTTTTTTTGTGGATTCAGTTCTAATTTATGACGAACCTCTTTGGGCTCAATTTCGGTTGAAACTTGAATGTCACTACCTGTGTCAACGCTGCAGGAAATGGGTACCAAGCTCTCAACGCGTCACCAACCAGTTTCCCTCTTACAAAAAGGGAATTTTATATCACGGTCTCGGTGAGTGATCAAGTGAACAGGTCTAGTCCTCGCAGCGCTGTGTCGTGTGCGATGAGCCCGTATGTATAGTCGACTACAGAATGATGTTCCACTCCTCAGAAGCTATCAGTTGACCGGAGCGCTAAGTTGTGCCGTTTATCACGCAATTAAGCTTGTCGATTATGAGCATTGGGACAAAGCTATAATTTGTGAACTCAGCCCGTGTGATGCGGCACAGCCTACCACTCCAGGCAAATAATTGCCTGTGAAAAGTGGAACATCATTCTGTAGTCGACTATACTTACTTACATACGTCCCACCTTCGCTGGCGTTAGCCAGCATAGGAAAGAAGACGCGGCGGACGCGGGCGGCAGGGGTAGGATACTCTTATACGGCCTTGGGTAGGATAGACGCGATGGCCGGGGTAGGCAGGACAGACGCGGCAGCCGGCCCGTCCCGGGGATGACAGACGCGCCGGCGATGGCCCGATCGCGTGCTCACAACCCACCCAGCCGCTGGACGGTGATTACCAGCACAGGCGAGAGCCCTGATTCAGGGACATTCACAGAGGGTGGGAAGAACACGCTGAGGTTGAGAGATATCATGATTTGAGTGGTCATAATCGCGCTCAGATTTAGCCTTTTTCAATGGTGAAGAGTTGAGAGTTTAAATAAAGTATTGTTCACGGTTTAACAACTGCTAAGTAAAAGCAAAGAAGAAGTAGGCAGGGATGAATCCACAGGGTTGCGCCTGGTTATATCCACTGCATCTCGGGGCCAGGTTGTGTCTATGTCTGCTACATCTGCAGGGGCCAGGTTGTGTCTATATCTGCTACATCTGCGGGACCAGGTTGTGTGTGTCTCCGAGCCGAGCCCCCACGTAACGATCGTTCCGCCGTCCGCCGTCCGCGGCCAATCCTATTGCCTTCATCGCTCGTCCGGCCCGGATAACGCCGCACACGTATACGATTCCCCGGCCGGCCTGAGCGGCCCGCACCAGCCCCCCCCCCCATCCCTCCCGGCCCGCCCATATATCCCCGATATCGACATCGTATCGCTTTGTCTATTGTGGCGCGCCAGCGCCGCAGTTCCGTTTAGCTTTCCAAAGGGAAGCGGATGCGCTCAGCACGCAAGAAAAGTCATCGCACGCAAGCGTTTTTGCTGGCTGGATTATGACCTCTTTTTCTTATTGTTACATCTCTAAGTTGTCTGTTGATGCGGAAAGCTACACAAAAACGATGATTTCAAAGCCATACTAAAATGGAAACTGGAAATGGACACGCAGAACCAATAATAAGCATCCCTGAAATCATGAAGCTTCTATTTTTAGAGGAATAAGCTTCTCTTATCGATGACCTAAGCCATTAAGCGAAGCACATTAAGATAGTGTATTCATGAACTGAGGTCGACATAGATCAGTGGTAAGTGCCGACCCAGACGCCCATCTATTTCTGCTAGCAGCACTTATTCCTATAGCCTTACTATGGCCGACGTGGAGGGCGCCGCTATAATGGCCATATTGAATGCGTGCTGGGAAGCTTACAGTAAGCTTAGTTATTTATTGCTTCAGTATATAGCCGTTTATTGCAAGCCTGTTTCATTATGAGCTCGGCTTCTTGGTTTTGTGTGAGTTTTAGGCCATAGTTTTATAAGGATTGAAATTGCGTCCAATGAAACACTTTACCATCTAATTTATTCTAAGTGAGGTAAGGGAAGTGTTTTAGCAGCGATTGCGTACCAGGTATTGATCGTATGTATAAAGAATCTTGAAAGGCAGAAAGCGAGATAGACTAATGGAATCGGCACCAAGCAGAGTGGAGACTGATCGTTCTTATACTGATCGAACCAGCGCAAGTCTACATAGAGTGAGCCGTCGGCAAAGCTCAAAACCCAAATGTGGAAACTTGTCGGCACTACGTTGGAAGGGTGGATCCCGGGCCGGAGATCTCTCAGCCCCGGTCAGACGGGCGCCGGGCGCTCTGACCGAGCTGGACGCGCTCCTTCGGCGGCCGGCGGACGGCGCAGCGCTCTGTTGACCCGGCACAAACAGTCGCCTCCGTCTCCGGAGCGGGTGCAGCGCCCAATGACCGCGCCGACGGGCGATCGACATGTGTGCTCGGGGCACACCGCGCCGGTGCCGACGGCCCATCGGACCCGCCGAGCGGTCAGTGAGTCCCAACAGCTCACCCCGGTCAACCGCCGGCCCACTCCGGCTCACCAGTTTGGAACTCCCTCCATAAAAGTTCAGACAGAGCTCAATTAAGCCAAATCAGGCATCCCCACTGGAGTGGTGCTAACTTCCATCATCAGTTTTCGTTTGGCGGTGCATGGGAGCCCGCTGAAATCATTCGGATGCCCCAGTCGGCTGGGCGGGCAGAGATTCCGGTCGTCCCTGGTCGCCGCGGCTCCGGGAAATCGGTGGCTAGCCGAGCCGGCGCCGGGAACCCGGTCATGACCGGTACGGACCGCGCTCATAGGCCGAGGCGCCGACACGGAGCCATTTGATTAGAATCAGCCCGCTAGGCCAAACATAATTACGTTCCGCCGTCCGGATCCCAGGAGGTACGGCGCCACCGATCCGCGCGCACTGCCGCCGGGGGCGGTCTACCGGGCTGCCTGGCAAGGTCAGTGAAGGTCACACTCGGCGGGGCACCTGGGTCACCGGGTGGCGGCGGCGGAGGAACCCTCAGCGGCCGTCGGCTCCGCTCAGCCAGACGGAGCGCGTTGATCAAACGTCCGGCGGTCGGCAGACAGCGGCGAAGGACGACAGAGGCGCGCCGGAGTCCGGACGGCCATTTATTCCGCGCTGCCGCCGGCCATGCCATGCCCAGGCCGCACTCGTTCATTCTGGATGACAGGCTGGCCATGCAACATACACGAGACGGCCGACATATGGCCGCGTGCCGTAAACGCAGCACAAACGGGAGCGGCCGCGGCCGGGCGTGACAGCTCTGCGGCCGTCCCGGCCCTGTGAGGGACGGGCCGTCCGCCAGGCACGGGATGCCCGCCAAACGACGACGCCGCACATACGCGACGGCTCATGAATAAATATCGTTACCGACTCACTAAAGCAGGCGCCGTATGGCGGACAGGTGATGGCGCAGTGGCCATAGCTGAAAGTGAACGGCAGTCTCGCGTCAAGGCAAGCGATTCAGAGGGAAATTAGCCATCCAAGTAACTGTGGGCCCGACAGTATGAAAGGCATCATGATATATCTCAGATGTTCTCTTGAGATTGAATTACTTCCTGGCCTACCGGCTGCGTTTTACGTGATAAGCATGTGTAGTCTTTATGTCTCGCTTCAAGGATGATTTACGAGAATGACTGTAATTGCAGTCATTAGGGTACTCAATGATTAATCGGAACGATCTGATATAACAAATGTTTTAAATGTACAAAAGGCTCCGAGGCAGCTTTCAACGTGACCGGTGAAATGTAATTAATCTGTCAGATGTTTGATAACGTAAAACACTTAGGTAGGCCTGAAATTAACAAATTTACTGTAAGCACGACATTCCTGTGGCCCCTAGCAGTGGTTTAGAACTGAGCTTTTTCCTTTGAATCGTCGCCTTATTCTGCAGCCTAACCTCAGGCACGTCATGACCTCTGCAGGCCTGAGCGCATCTCCACAGATCACAGATCAGCTCCTGATCCTGACACAGCACACAACAGCCAAAGATTCGCCAGAAGTTTGCAAAGTTACCGCCGAGAAATCAACGGAGTCAAGCCAGTCAGCCGAAAGCGATTTTTACGGATAACATCTGTACCTCGAAGGACGGGGCTAAATGACTGCTCTTCTGAGACTGGCTCGACAATCCACATTGACGGTAAAATTGTACAGACTTAAACGATGTTTTAACTTTTATCTTATACAAGCAAAGGTGATACTGAAGATGACATTAATATCATTGTGCCTAAATACCGAAGAACAAAGTAAAAGCATGGAAAAGGCCCCACGCATTTTCCTTCCACTGAACGACGACGACCTTATCCTGTCTCACACGATATCAAAGCCTCTTGGTCTCTACTCGTTCCCTGCAAGCCACCCCACGCCAACCTCCGTGGGTTTCCGGTGAAGCGTCATTCACGCAAATACGGCGTGAGCTGGGTCGCAGGTTTTCTACCCGACCCGTCATGTCCCCTCTCGTGCTCCGTTGCGCCTCGGGAGTCCGCTCCATCGGCACGGCGCGGCGGCGGCGGCTGTCCATTGGTGTCCACCGGTGGCCGTCGAAGACCGTCGAGCCGTTTTCTAACCCTTTTATATAATCAGACACAAGATAAAAGACACGTCCGACACAATGCACACAAAGCTCACGCTGTCACAGGGCCGGGAGGCGGGAATCGTGAGAGCCCTCTCCACTTATTAACCGTCGAGCCCTACCGGTGACCGTCGAGCGTCCACCGTCGCCCGTCGGTGACCGTCGAGCGTCCACCGTCGGTGACCGTCGGTCGGCTGGGCCCGGCAGCGGCCGTATATTCGACGGCGCCGTGTCGATTTATGGTCGGCGGCGTCTTGTTCTGATAAGGCGGCCGCTGCCGGCGCTCAGCGGCTCTTGTAATGGCAGCCGGCCGCCGAGTTATGGCCCGGACAGAGTTCATAATTCGACCGGCTCCACCAGCCAGCCCGACCTCAATATCGCCCACAGGGATTTAGATACACATGAGCGACATGTTTACAATACACATGTGCCAGCTTCTCAGCACGCCTCATGTATTTAATTTCCAGACTATTGGAGCGGAAAGGGAAATATGAAGTTATGCTCTTATTGCCTACCATTCTGGAAATATGCAACATTAAATAGTACCCTTGAAGTTTTCAAGATCATGGAGAACTCAGTCAATTACGTATATACCAAATTAAGTCGCATATATTTTGTCGATGTGTTTTTCCTTTATCGATGAAGTTCGGAACGTTTTAATACAGACGTTTGCAATTGGATGACGTGATCAGGACTATTTAACCCTCGCATGTGTGCGGCGTTTGCCAGCTTCTAATGTGTAGGGGGGGGGGGGGTCGGTTGGACCCCCCCCCTTGCCGTTTGGCCCCTGATCGAGCTAGAGCTTCGCGGAAAAAACGAGCGTGTTGCCCGTGACGAGAGGAAGCCGATGATACCCAATTTTAAGGTCCTAGGTCATTGATTGACCTTCCAGGTCAGGTCAATGACCCAAAGTCGGGAAAATCGGGACCTGTTAGAAAGTCGTAAAGTGTGGCTGCTAAGGGGTTTTTTCGGGGTGCTGATCACGAATATCGTGTTAATTTTGATCACAGATGATGTCTTTAAGCATTTAGACCAGGTCGGGTCAGGTCAGGTCAGGTCAACCAGTAGGCGTCGTGACGGGTATTCGTAGTACGTGTCAACCGCCTCTGACAGCTTCGTAACATGTTACGAAGTCACCAAAACTACTTCGTAAATGTTCAAATGGTTGCTAAATTCGAATTCAGCTCCAAAAACTAGCCTAGAAACATGTACAACTCGAAAAAGTGACCCGAGGTCACCCGAGGTCACCAAAGGTCAATGACCTGACCTGACCTTCAGGTGACCTTGACACACACGGCAGTAACATCAAATCACATGTTGGAACGTTTGAAACCACGAAAAGCTTGCAAACACGCGGCTAGTGCGAGCCGACATACGCGAAATCGCGATTCCGGCCAAACATGGTCTCGGAAAAGAGGTCACAGGTCAAAGGTCATTTGGGTCAGGGTCATGAAATTTCAGGGTAGGTGTAAAATTGATCAATGCGAGGGTACTGAAAGTTTCGTTGCGATCGGCCGCTTTTTACGCGAGTTATTCGCGAAAAACCATGGGGGGGGGTCCATCCGACCCCCCCCTACACATGCGAGGGTTAAATCGCAACGACGTTTTTATTAGTGGTACTGCTAAGTAAAATGAAGAACCGGTTAGAAGATACTGACACACTTTGGGGTGTCCAGGCTCGCGGTTGGTAGAGGGAAATGTCGGTTTGTGAGAGATTGTTATATCAAGAAGATTTGATTTACTACGCTAACATAAATCTCCCCAGACCGTTGGTTTAAGCCGGACGTGATTTGGTCCCCCTACTGAATACATGTTCCGCCTATCGAGCCCCTCCCCAGCACGGTTCGTCGGAAGGTCATCTCAGGCTCAAAAGAAACGGAATATACCATTCGAAAGCTGACGGTGAGCTGAATCCAAAAATGTCATTTTTATCAAAATCGATCGATGGCCTTTTTGAAAATTGCGTTTTTGTAAAAACTTTTTAATTTTTTATTCAACGGGCTGTCCCGGGTATTCTTGAAAACATAAGCATGTTTTTTCGAGTTCCAGTGAAAGCTGAATGCCAATAGAACGATATTTAGCGAAGCAATATTTCCTAACATTAATATGCGTCTCCCACAGCCGACAATAAGGCGCAATCACACAGCTCAGTGTCACGATGGACCAAAGTCGGCCACACAGACGCGTGAAATGACCCTTATCGACTCGCAGACCCGGCGCTCTCGGCCCGCCTGACCAGCCACGGAAAGAACGTTCGGCTCTCGTTCTACTAAATAAATGTCATATTTGTCAGTTTAACTGTCCACATCGCTATTAAAGTTATACAGGATACCTGTGAAGAAAATTCATTGTTTTGCTCGATTTACAACATGCTTTAATTTACATTTTTCTTATACATGTTTTGTTCCATCCAGCTGCGCTCAGTGCCCGCGCAGGGGAAGTGAGCGGGGTTTCACTGTCAGAGGCTGTACTGGTGACAGCTGCTCGGCCGTGCGACCGGTCAAAGGTTACCCTGCCCCGCCGGGCGCTACCCCCACTCCACCCGAGCTGAGGCCGGAGCAGCCTCTGACATTTCAGCGCGGCCAATTTTCCTTATATGGGCATGATACCAAGCTTAATTGAGCAAAGTAGACATGAACAAATGCAAATTAATGCATGATGTGAAGGTGACCGAGCAATGAATCTTCTGCTCATGTATCCTGAATAACTCAAGTACCGACTTGAATCGTTAAACAAACAAATATGACGCCCGTTTGAAGAACGACAGCCGAAACTCCTTGCCGTGGCCGGTCAGGCGGGCCGAGAGCGCCGGGTCTGCGAGCCGATAAGGGTCATTTCACGCTTCTGTGTGGCCGACTTTGGTCCATCGTGACATTGAGCTGTGTAATTGCGCCTTATTGTCGGCTGTGGGAGACGCATATAATGTTAGGAAATATTGCTTCGCTAAATATTTTCTTTTGGCGTTCGGCTTTCACTGGAACTCAAAAATACATGCTTGTGTTTTTAAGAATGTCCGGGACAGCCCGTTGAATAAAAACTTATAAAGTTTTTACAAAACGCGATTTTCAAAAAAGGCCATCGATCGATTTTGATAAAAATTACATTTTTGGATTCAGCTCACCGTCAGCTTTCGAATGGTACATATCGTTTCTTTTGAGCCTGAGATGACCTTCCGACGAACCGTGCCAGGCAGTCAGAGTCGCTCCGGTCTGACCTGATAAGCTGACACGATCTCTCTCTTCCCCAGGGTGAGCGGCAGCTGGGCCGCCGCGCTGCCGACCGGCGGGGTCCACTGAAGCCGAGCTGCCCCTCCGTCTGCCCGCCGCCCTGCCCGCCGAGCCGGCCGCCGCGTGCTCCCCGGGCCGGGTCGGGATTGATGCGTGGGGGCCGCGGCCGGCGCGCCCGGCTGCGGCTGCCGCCACTATGACCGGTGCCCTTCCCGGCCATGGTCGCCAGCCGCCCTCCGCCGGCGCCGCCGCCGCCGCCGCCCCCGCCGCTGCTCCCGCTGCTGCTGCTGCTGCTCACCGCCGCCTCCGCCGGCGCCTGTCCTCTGCGCAGCTGTGAGTGCAAGTGGAGAGACGGCAAGGAGACGGCGCTGTGTGCCAACGCTTCGCTGGACGAGGTGCCGGCCGCGCTGGACACGGGAACACAGGTGCTCCAGCTGGGCGGGAACCCACTGCGCGTGCTCACCGCGGACGTGTTCTCGGAGCGCGGTCTAGTGAACCTGCAGAGGCTGCATCTGTCGCGCTGCAGGATCGGACACGTTGATCGACGCGCTTTCTCCGATCTCATCAATTTGGTGGAGCTGGACCTGAGCCACAACGAGCTGCGCCTGGTGCCGTCCGACACGCTGACGCACGTGCAGGCGCTGAGAGAGCTGCGAATCAGCGGTAACCCCATAGAGCGTGTGCCGGCGGCCGCGTTCATAGCGGTGCCGAACCTGTTCAGGTTAGAGATGAGTGACTGTGCGATAGCCGCGATGCACGAGGACGCGTTCCGAGGGCTGGTGAAGCTCCAGTGGCTGAAGTTGGACGGTAATCGGCTGCGTACGCTGCCCGATAGTTCTCTGATGCCGCTGAACAGTATCCGCGAGCTGCACCTGCACGGCAACCCGTGGACGTGCGACTGCCACGCGCGCTACCTGCGCCGCTGGCTAGACAAGGTGAACCCGTCGCGCGCCGAGCCGCCCACCTGCGCGGCGCCCAGTCGGCTGCGGCGGCGCGCGTTCGAGGCCGTGCCGCTGTCGCAGTTCGCGTGTCCGCCGCAGATCCGCGAGGGCGCGCGCACCGTCACCGCCTGGTCGGGAGATAACGTGACGCTCTCGTGTTCGGTGAGTGCGTCCCCGGAGGCACGCGTGCGCTGGACGTGGCACGGCCGGCCGGTGGTGAACGGCTCCGTCTCGCAGCCGCCCACCCGGTACCGCGTGTTCGAGCACGGCCGAGAGGAGAAGACCAGCCTGCTGACGCTGCACGCCGTCTCCGAGAGCACGGCCGGCCGGTACGTCTGCGCCGCCCATAACCCGGCCGGAGGCGTCACCGGCAACGTCACCGTCAGGGTGTCCGGCCGAAAAGCCGTCACTCACGTGACGCTGCGGCTCGACAACGGACTGCTGATCGGAGCGCTGTCGGCCGGCCTGGCCGTCAGTCTGGCGGCCTGCGCCTGTGCCTGTCTACTCTGCGCCCGGCTCCGGCAGCGGCCAGCCGCGCGCGCGGCGGTCACCACCGAGGCGCCGCAGATTGAGCTCAACCACAAGCCCGCCGTCGCCAACCACGTCAACGAAAAACCGGCGCCAGGCTCGTCGGGCTCGTCAGGCGCAGCGCGAGGAAATCATGTAAACGCCACTCGACCAGCGTCTGCAACTGCTTCGGTTACATCCAACTCGACGTCAGCCAACAAGGTGACCCACCCGCGGTACCGGGTACTCGCGCGTGCCGCAGACGGAGCCGGACCGGACGCCCGCCGCCGGTCCGGTCCCTCCCGGCAAGACCCAGTCCGGCGCCGGTCAGCCGGCCGACCGCCAATGGTACCGGCACCGGCACCGGCGAGCGGTCCGGCCCGCGGCACCCGGACGCCCTGTGTCCCCCGGTCCCGGACACGCGCCACGAGCCGGCGACCGGCCCGGCCACCGACCGGGTCGACTGGAGTGACGAAACCAGGCCGGTGTCACGATCGATGTCGGCCCGGCCGTCCCGGTCGTACGGCGACACGGAACGTGCGCTCGGCACGCCGGACGAGCCGCTGCCGAGGCCGGCGACCAGAGCCGGCAGCCTGCGGCGCCGCGAGGAGCCGTACACCATCACCCGGCGGCTGGACTGCAGCGGCGGCGGTGGCGGCGGCGGCGTCGCGCAGGGCACCTCCAGCGTGTCGGGCGGTTCGTCCACCGGGTACGGCTCGCTGCCGCGCCGTCTGATGCCGCGCGTGCCAGTGGCGCCGCCGCCGCCGGCCGAGCCGTCGCCGGACAGTGAGCTGTCGCGGCTCTCGGACCTGTCCGGCTCGCTGCTGAGCTCGACCTCTGCCGAGCCGTCTGCGGGCCGTCGGCTGCCGACTCTGACGCCGCTACCGGACCGGCTGCCGTCGCTGCCGGACCGTCCGGCGTCGCCGCCGCCGCCGCTCGGCGAGCTGACGGCCGGCAGAAGCCGCACCCTGGAGCTGCTGCGCGGCCCGCGCTCGGCGCCCGTCCGACGGCGCCGACACCCGAGCCTGCCCACCTCGCCGGTGCTCGAGCAGGGCGACGAGGACGGCTACATGTCCGACTACTGTGGCCGCTACAAGTACCGGCCGCGGCCGGCCTACAACCCGTACACGTACCACGCCGTGCAGCTGGACCGATACCTTCAGGAGTACCGCACGCTCCAGGACCAGCTCATCAACATGCAGTACAGCTGCGACACGATGGAGCGCGAGCGGCGACGCGCCGGCCGCCGCTCTCTTCCCTCCCTGGGCGTCACCGACGACCTCGACCTGCCGGCCGAGCCGCGCGAAAAGACGCTCAAGCCGATCCTGAAGAACCGCGATCAGCTCTCGGTGGGCTCCACGCCGAGCACGCGCCGCAAGAGCCCGCGGTTCTCCTCCACCAATGACTATTTCTCGTACCACGAGAGCTAGCGGCCGCGCCGCGCGGTGGTCGGTGGGGGTTTCCAGCAGACAGCAGTGTGGAGAGGTGTGTGGACTCCGGGCGGGGTCGGGGCGGGGTGGGGGGCGGACTGAGTGACCCCAGGGTGAGGACGCGGGACCGTCTGACTGACCGGTCGGCTGCCATTCTCAGGCTTCCATTTGAACGGCGGGGTGTGGCGGCGCAGCAGCTGGATGGATGTGTGTTATGGATGGATACGTGAATGTATGCATGCATTTGTGGTGGATCGACGGTGGCATTCCGTGAAGCTGCCGATAAGGAAAACAACGACCCGGTTTGTTACTGTAAACAAAGGACTCCTTGCAATGTGGACAATTTCTAAACAGCTCGTTACTCTGCGCTAAAATGCATTGTTATTTTCACCCTCTCTCTTGAGCGGTGGAAGGCGAGGCCACGAAGTTATTCCTTTGTACAACTTAATCAACTTTAATTGAGAGAACAATTATCTTTGCGCTTGCATTGCTGGTTTAATTACAATGGGAGGATCATGGGATGGCCCGATTAAAAAAGGCACCATTCCATGTCTTATCTCACATGGTTTCGAGGCAACTAATATTGCGCATGCAGCATGCTATAATTACTAAATGTAATATTCTGTTAAATTGTTGCAATTGTAGTATTGACTGTGCTGTTTTATATGAAGCCAATGCGAGTCGCTGCGAGCGTGAATAAAACTAAAAATTAAGCATGGTTTTTAATATTGTACTTACTCAGGTGCCCATTTACGTACATATTTTGTAGTATACGAGCAGTAGGTATCCTCACTGCTCAGTGTATCCTCCTCACAGCTCCGTCTTCCCTCTGGAGTCTTTGGTAGTCTTGTTTTTAGCTCTCTTTGGTAGTCTTGTTTTTAGCTAGACCGTTCAAATTCTTATGAACAGGGGCTCCACCACGGCCCGGGGGAGGGGGAGGGAGTCGTGGAGTCCGGACCCCCAAATAATTTTGACTTCCGTTATGCAGCCTAATGTATAAGGATGTGCATTTTTAGGTTGGACTCCCCAATCCTGAGACCATGGCAGAGCCCCTGCTCACCAAGGCTAATTGTTGACAAAGAGCACCGCGCAAAAGGGGAAGCCTTCCAATTCCAAGACAAACACCTCTCCTGCACCTGTATTTCTACAGTGCCACGACAAAGGTTTTCCCTCAATGATTCAATGAAATTGATGCTTTTGAGCGTTTAACTGATCTTTCATTGCGAACTACTTGTCATAAAATAAAAATGTAACATAATTTATCACCTATCCCAATTCCTCGCTACAATACCTGCAGGTCGCCGAATATCCTCAGTGATCTGTCAGGGCCGAGATCTCATTTGGTCACACAACAAAGGACTATGATTGATGAAGTTGCAGAAAAGGCAATTTCCAGATCCGCTGGAGCCTGTGTGGGACCGGGCGATTTGTCCGATCGATGTCGGGACTAAAATGTAGGCGCTTCTAATGCGCGGCGACGTTGCCAGGTGGATTTTGTCGTCACGTGTCCGGTCCAGTATCACTCATTTACGGCGACAGCGGCCCGCTGCGCCCGCGGATAATCGGATTACGGTCGGCGCTCCATTCTATATATGTTCTTCAGAAATGTCGGCTTACTTAGAACCCGTACATTATTAATGTTACACAAAGGGCGCATTCCTTGCCCACGACTACGGGGACACGCACCTGGTTTCATGGAAAAGCTCTTGCTATTCCCCATCTGGCCGAGGTCGAACTTTTCCCACCAGCGAACGTCACGACCAGGACATTGCTCTGGACCTGACCAGGTAGACACGCAGTTCCCGAACGATCTACGGCGCCACCGTCCCAGAAACAGTCCGCGGAAATCTACATCGCCGCCGGCCGGCAGTCGATAACATTCTATGAGCGACGAGTGGATATCACAGACATCGAGCGGCCGGCCGGGCGTCTGTTCGTCCGCCTCTCGCAGCCGGCCAGACCGGAAGATTAAAATAGTTGGTCGCCACGAGATGTTGGCCGACTTTTCTCGTTGGCTCGCCGGACGCGACGATTCGTCAGTGAGCTGTGCTGGTGGTGGCACATGCGGGTCCGGACGGGGAGGGGTCTGGGGTCCAAGGGGTTCCGATGTGGGACTCGGGGAATCGACCGTCGGCTGCGACGCTCTGCGGATCACCGTCGCGCCCGACGCGACACAGATACGGCGCGGCGAGTGACGACGACACCGGCGCCGGAAAGTGCCGCGCCGATAGCGGCGACAGGCTAGGGATGGGTTCGACCGGCACTCTCACGGCACCGTCAGACGGGGAGAGCTGTGGTGTCAGGGCGCTCAATGGCAGAGCGAGAGTGAGATCCGAATGGAATACCAAGAACGGGGAGATGCAGGTGGGATCACTTGGGAAGCGGTATAAGAAGGAAGTCCCATCCACTTAAGTGCCTCTTGTTAGTCGTTTTATGTAAATTGTAAAAGGGTTAATTAACGATCTGACATGGTAATTACAGGAGCTGTAATTGCTCAACCCAAGACCAGTCTCTTGGGCAGCCTAATGGGCATCACAAAGGTATGCCATCGATTGAGATTAATGATATTCTTATGAGTCGATATCACCTGTCAGTCTTCATCAACTCTCGCCCACATATGCATGAGCCATGAAGACAAAGGCTGGAGCCCATTCGGGCGCGTAATAAGTCCTCCTCCGGCGGCGCTGGCGAGGTGTCGGGAGGGGCGGCCGGTCCCGGCGGAGGTATTTGTTTCAGTCCGATGCGCGCTGATCCTCAGCCGGTATCCGTATATCGTATCAGAACCGTCCTTGGACGCCCAACACGTCCCCAGAGCCCACTCTGTCTCACCGGCCGACCACCGCTCACAGCGCGCGCCGGAGGTAAGAAAACGCTCCAGTCAGCGAGCGGATGGCCGGGGATTTTCCGACAGTCCGAAACAGATCGGACTATTTTTGGTAAGTACGAGTTGGGTAAAACGCATTGTCCGTTATCGGTCAGGTGCGGATCAGAATCGAAACGCTCAATGTCACTAAAGCCCGATAGGCCTTAAAGCCACTTACAGCAATGCGGGCAGCAGTTTAATGTTCTGTAACACCCGGTCGCCTGGTGTGGAGTCACCTGCGCAATTCCATTTGAAACCACCTGGAGCAGGCCGACACACCAGTGTAGCACTACTATCAGATGCGGCAAGTGTCGCTGATCCCGACTGAGCTGAGCTGAGCCGCTCTGAGCTGAGCTGAGCCGGACGGTGACCTGCCGGCGCGCCGCTCACCCCGTTAGCCGGAGCGGCGCGGCGGCTCGGGTCGCACCGGGCAGCAGCGGCCGGCCGCGGCGGGCTTCCGAAGCTGCAGCGTCACAGCGGGTTCCTCGCCAACCGGTGCGGAGCCACCGCCAACCGCCGCAACATGCGTCGGAGTGGTGTCACGCGACCGGGATGGACTGGGGTCTCCCCCGCCGCCGCCGCTCCGCACGCCCGTAAAATCGGCCCGTGTCGCCGACAGCTCAGCGCGGCAGCGAGGTGTTAAGTGTCAACGCTACCTGAGCCGGGCCGGGCCACAACATGACGTCAGACCACAGCCAGAGACCGACCGGGACGTCAGCTTACGAGAAGCTTTCGAGGAAATGCATGATGCAGTAAGAAAGGTGCGCTGAGTTTTTGGCGGAGTTTTCACTTGTATGAGTATGAGTTTTAACTCATCACCTTTGTCATGAGTTGGGCCTAAGTGTTTCCGGTCTCTTTTATGCATATGCAAGCTATTTTGTGCTAATTAAAAAAAAACGTTTTTGACCTAATGGGAGACTCAGAAACTGCACGGTACAGCATGAGATTGTTAACCATTGGGATGCAAAGTAAATGTTTCCTTCCGCGGTAGACAAAAAGTGAAACGGACATGGCGAATGGCTACCAGTAGGTATTTACATATGCTGTTTCATATGAGCGCTGAAGTGCAAATGCAGTCCATGGAAAGCAATATCATGGCTAGTTTTATATCGGAACCAAGTAGCACTGCATCCAATGCCTACATAGTTGTTCGAGAAACACAAGCATGCGGATAGGATCATGCATTAGGGTAGCATGAATCGCCATTATGCTCGGCGTATTCTTGAGACACCTTTTTCATATATTTATTATTTATCGCTTTTGGACCTCATATATCATGCCATGGATGGAAATGACAGGCAATAAAAGTGATTTACATAGAATAGGAATTTATGTTTGGCAAGGTTTAAGGGGAAAATATTTTAAAAGTTATAAAAAGCGAATATTATCTCCATATATGTTAGGGTACGGTCATTCCTTGGGGTAGAGGTCCCTCCCGTCTTTCTCTCCGCATGTATATTGTGCGGTAATGGCATGCCATATTATGATTTCTTTGATAAAACATATGTCATTCGTTATCTCCCGCTTGGGAGTTTCTCGCTGTGTTCTTTTGTCGCATCCAGCTGCTGTTATTAGCACAGCTGAAGCAAAAGTAACAATGCGAATGAGGGAATCATTACTATCTGTTTGCTCAGTGCCTGTGAGGTGTTTGCCGTGCCATTTCTGTCCCCGGCACTGTTTCCAGGGTGGCGGTAAAATTGTCCTGAGCCGCTAGAATTACAGCGGCCAGCACGCCCGGCTCAATACGGGCTGACCTTTAGTGTCTGGCACAACGCAGCCACTGCCCATCACTTTAACCCGGCCTGACTTCGGAGCAGACCCGAGCTCCTTTGAACCACCCGTTTTGGAGTCGACTGATGTGTAAGCCAATTTTCCTGAAACCAGAGACCGTACCAACAGTGGTCGTCATCCAGCACGCCCAAAGTCCCTGTGCTTTCCCGCTTTTTACCACAACCACTAGTCTCTTGTTGATCTCTCTCGACCCAGCTCCTCGAATTACATCGTCGTTTGTCCTGACCTCTCCGTGCTCTGCCGTTCGCTCCGGTCCTCTACCCTTATCGCCCTTCTTCGCCCCGTTTCATTTCCCTCACTCGATCCATCGTCACTTTTCTTCCGTCGCCCTTTTTCTGCCCTATCCATACCCCACCACTCTCTCATTTCCCAGTCCTCTCTCCCCCCGGGCTCCCCTAGTGCGGCGTCTGGCCGGCTCAGCAGCGTAAGCCGCCGGCCGGCGATAAGGCCCAATAAGGCGGACGGAAGAATGGCGGCGGCCGCCGGCGGCATTGTTGTGGGACGCGTGAGCACGGCGCACCGCGGCCCGCCCTGACAGATGTGCTGGTTACAGGCGGACGCACCCGGGGCCTGGACACCGGCCGACACCAGCGCACAGCGCCCGAGCAACGGCGGCGGCCGGCCATACCGCCAGCTCAGCGTAATTACAGGCTGCCGGTGGATTGATTGGCACCGGCGCTGAGCGGACCCTATCGGACACCCAGTGATTCTGAGGGAACAGTTTAGCGAGTTGATTATATATATATGACTTACGGCTCAGTGTTTTGAATGAACGTGGGCTCTGTCGGGTCGGAACTTGAGCGTCGGTCGGTATATGAACATTCAACAGCTTGCAGCGCGTTTCTCAGTTTCCGACTCTACGGTTTGAACTGGAAATCAGATGGTCTGTTGGGGTTAAAAGAAAAACAGCGTTGATTGTGTCATATGGCCTCAGGCCTGTTCCATGTTCACCAGCATCAATCGACTGACGCCTCTTCCATCACCCACATACCGAACCCGTCAATTTTCACCGGGCCGACCGGAACCCGATGGCTTTTGTCAGCAGGAGCTCGATGCTCTGAAAACGAGAAACGGGGCGGACTGCAATTAGACAAAGTTCACTGATGTGATAATCCAGTCCTCTAAAGCAATACAGAAACAAATTGTCATGATATTTGAAGAAGATGGCAACTATACTCGTATTGTGCTATACACGTATATAATTATATATTGTGCTATGGTAATGCTATCAAATCGTGGGTCAGGTAGTAAATGCCAAGATAAATGGGAGAGGATGAACTATCGCAATACATGGCCACTACCAGAGATATTGTACGCCGCATAATTACTTGACATTAAGCTGATGAGGTCAGCGTCTAATGTGTGAAGTCTCGGCGTGAGCTTAGATGTGCGTTCTGAGGAATATCACTCGTGGCTGAAACGCTTGATGTGGCTCTTAACTTCTGCCTTTTGCGTCGGATGATGTCGGAACGTGACTTCTTCAAGTCTGGCACAAAGAAGTTGTTGGTGGTAACGATTTTCCTGAAACTGAGCGCACCCTTGGAGAACTGGAGCTATCTTTTTCACCGCTATTCAAGAGACCCGTGAAGCAGAGATCTAATCGCCATCTGATGTGCTCATTAGGTGAGAAAAGACATCGGCGATAATGACACCCGAAGGACACGGCACGATTTTAGGAAAAGTTCAGAGCTGAGCGTTGAGATTCCATCACCGTTAAAGTTCAGCGAACGACTGGAATGGAGCCATCGTCTTGCCTTAATGGCACGCACTTAGAGGAATCAAACGATTCGGATTTTTTTCCTAAATTATTTCAACAGCAGTAGAGAGGGCACAACCTTCAAAGCGAATTTTCATTTTACTAAACTATAAATGGATGTGCTATTGTGGGACGCTTTTAACCCACAGACTGAAAGCAATGCTTGTAAGTTGTAGCTGCAGCTGTAACGTTAACTAAATGTATTTGGTGGCATAAGAAATGCACCGTGATAAGTCATTATATTAGATTGCATCTCCCTGACGGGCATAAGGCATTCCACCTAAAACTTCAACTACACAGAATAAGCTAGGTAAAATGTTAATGTAGTGGTTTTGTTATATATTATCCGACTGATGTCGGCTAGGTAACTAATATTACCAAAAGTTCACTGATTTAGCATTTTAGAGACATTTATCACACATTTAGCCATCATTTATGAAATTGAAACTGACAAGTGACCAGCGTACGTAGCCCGCACAGGCCAATTATACCTACAAACTCAACTTCCCACAAGTAACATATTCAATCGTCAGCGTTAGGATTGCAATATGAAAATTGCAACTTTACATCATCTGTGTAATTAAAGCTGATGACATTTTCCTTTCACCAAAGCAATGTGCTCAAGGATGGATGCCGACACCTTGATGTGTTTCCATGCTGAATGGCGCCTCGCTGTGAGTGTTCTGTGGAGTGGCACAACAAATTACCGACGCCCCTGCCAGATGACATTTACTGTGAGCAAAGCGCAAACAGACGCCCTTTAATAGCAATTAATCTGTGCTTAATGTGACGGCCCCAGCGAACGCCCTTTAGCTGCAATAGCCATGTGTGACCTGACGCCTTGACCGACCCAGGCCAATCCTGCAGACCCCCTCTACTTTGTTAGTGCCATTGTTGAATATATTATATTTTCACGGTTACCTACTGTTGCGACCGGTCGCCGTTTGTGAGAAATCTGGCGGCTCTTTACGTTCGGGAGCCGGCCCGTCATTTAGTGGCCGCGTTTGCTCGCGTGTCTTTGACGAGTTTGGCGCACGAGACGCATCCAAATTGTCGACCACGCAGGCTCATTCTTGAATGAACCACTGGTGTCGAGGGCCGTCGTACGTATGCTTTCATTTTCTTATTGATGATTGTCTGAAATGTTTAATGAATGCATCCAAGTGATAGCTAGCACAATTAGTATTGTCTGATATATTTTCTGTTAGCTGTGAGCGATGTTGAATTCAGCGGAAATGGCAACAAACCAACGTAGCGCCACTTTCGTCGCGCTTTCAATTTTGTACTTTGATTTACTGTACTACTGGGTGCAGGTTCTTTAGTTTTGCTGTTTACAGTCATTAGTTTATCATTGTCAAAGTAGACAACGTTTATACATATGTTTGGGGTGGTTCTAGGGCCGTCCAGCTGAGTGTGAGCAGCTGAGCCGCGGACCTACGAGTGCGGACTGAGATTGAGCCAGCCGCTGCCACTGTTTTTGTTCCACCGTCGTGCCCAAACATATCTGGTCAGTACAACTGTTAATTTAAAGATGCAAGTTAGCAAACTGTTGATTGCGTGCTAACATCAATGAACTTGAACTGTTAAAGTAATGATTGTCAAACGTCAACCTTGACTTAATGTTGATTGAAGGTTTATTGCTGTGTTTATACGGAGTTAACAGCAATTCTTGACATAACTATGGATGCAGTACGTGATGTGCCCATACTGAGTGTAATTCCCATCTGTGATTGTTTGCAGAAAACCGTCCGTCTGTTTGTCTCTCCGACCGACTGTCTGTTGGTACATCACTGCCTGCTTGCTGCTCCTTGAATACCATTTGTTTCATGACTTTCCTTTTTTATTTTATTTTGGTTTATTTGACGTCAAGGCAGTAGGGACTCAGGACGCGTCTGAAGATATGGGTGAAGGGCGATTGTGGAAACACCTACCGTGCGGCAGGCATGCATATATACCTACCAGCATCATGTTGAATGCACCAAGGCGAATTCGGGCCGTAACCAAAGGTTCATTTGAAGCACTAAAGTGATGAGTCATTGAACCACCGTTTGGGGAAAACGGTGGGTAACAGCAGAAAAAAGAAAGCATGTTACAGATACCTGTTTTTCGCAAGAACTGTATGTACATTGCACATCAACGGCAACAAGAAAATAGTTGATAGGGCTCGCTCAATGCCATTCTATAGGTAGTTCAATTCAATTATGATATTTCATTTAAAGCCATTAATCACTAGACCTGCTCGCTCATAACATTTGACAGAGTATTTACAGCAGCATCATCCCATACCTCTCCAATCCCAGTCCACCCATGTAGGCTGGAGAAATAGCCTCGAAGAGAGCGCTGAACAGTGGACGCGGCACGACACGATGACGCTAGACTCGTGCGGCGTACAGTAGGTCTATTAAAAAAGTCCCCAGCACCAGTGGGCGCTGCCTTCGCTGAGCCGAACCCCCGTCTGCCTGTCCCATATCGCGCCGGGCTCAGGTCAGGTAGGGTCAGCGGGACCGCTCGGTCCGGCCCGCGGGCGGTGGACGGGCGGCCGGTAACGCTTTCCGCCAGCCAGCTCTGTAGAATCCAACAAACGGGACGGCCACCGCTCAGCGCAGCGAAACCGGTGTTAATGAATGGCAGTAGATGTTCATGGCCACAATGATTATGAGATAGTCATTGTTAGCCCGTGCCCCACAGGAATGCCTAGACTCTCAAGCCCTGTTGGAGTGGAAATGGGGATTGAGCATCATTCTTATAACTCAGCTTTGGGTATTTAAGTGGTATTCGAAGTAGCGTCAAAAGTAGCAAAAAGAAGAAAAGATACTTCAGCCAATTTTAGATCGGTTCAGAGCAAAAGATCATGTCACCAGAGGTCATCGATGATAAAATTTTGCTTGGACAGGGTGCGTTGCGCGCACCGGTGCATTGGGTTTCCAATTTCCATGGATGCATCAACAGACTCGGAAGCTCATAACGCTAGCGTGGAGCCGAATTCATATCAACCGCCGCAACAATGCATGGCAGCGCAGCGCAGCGTGCTGCAGCGCGGGGCCGTGAAACACCGCCCACGGCTATCCATGTCAGGGCAATCCAACCCACGTGATTTGCTCGGCCCCAGCGGAGCATGAGGCCCAGGACTCCCGCCCAGGCCCCCTGTCTCCCCCTAATTCCTGTCATCCTTACCACTCTGTAATTGACCGAAAGAGCCTAACCTAACACAACAAGTAGCTCGTTTACCGCTATGTCTGAATAATATTGTCAGATTTAATTAAGGTCAACGGCTAAGCACGTAAATAACAGCAACTGCCATCATCGGTATTATGAGAAAACCAGTTGCTTTTCCACAAACACTAAAAGCTCTAAGCTAAACTTGCATGAAATTAATTTTACCAGCCTCGTGTTCCTCTTATCAAAACGCTTCGAATGAATCAAAAGTTGATCTTTAACCCGCGCCCCGTAGGGCTACCGGCGGACCCTACCACCCGTAGGGGGGGGGGGGGCGTTTCGGCCCCCCCCCTAAGATCTCGGAAAGTTACCGGCCGATTTTCAAAATTCAAACGGCGTTCGATAGCCCCACCCGGGAACTACCTTGTGACCAAATTTCATTGACCTAGGTCAAACCGATGACGTCACAGGTCAGGTCAAAGGTCAGATTTTCACCGTTCACAGGCATTTCAAGAAATGTGTTGTGAAATCGAGTAAATTGGTAATTTATTGAAAACCATCGATGGTACATTGTTCGTCAAACACATACTTTGCTATCTGAGGTCACTGATACCAGGTCAGGTCACAGCGAGGTCAGGTCACCGGGGGTCACATTATGAAAGTGTCGTGTGATACATGTTTTATGGTCTATTTTACATGACAAATGCGATTATGTGGGTTAGGTAGCCTTTGGGGCCAGCTTAGGTCACGGTTTGGTGAAGGTCAGGTCAAGGTCAGGTCAAATTAGGTCAAATTTCAAAGTTGATATTTTTGCATAAAATGGGTATCGATTCGATGCAGCTCGTCACGGGGAGTCCAATGGTGGTCTTTGTTTTGCTCTACGAGGTCTAGAATTGCCAAAAATTGAGTTTGAAAATTTGACGTCATCATTTTTGAACAGTTTTTTCGCTATAACTTGGCCAAAAAACGAGGTATCAATCTGAAATTTGGTATGTAGATAGAAGACGGTAGGTACTATCACATATATTCCGGGTTTTTCGAAAATCAAAAAACTTTTTGGATTTTTCGGCTTATATATAAAAAAATGCATTTTTGATTTTTGGGGGTCAAAACTCAAAAATGTTAAAAATCCGAGATAGCAGTTTTGTAGCCCTGGCAATTCTACACCTTTTGTGTCTGATCATTTTTCTCTATCTTCAAAGCTGTAGCCCTGACAGGTCTTCTCGCGAAGGTCTTTTTTCGGTCGAAAATGACAGAACATGACGTCATTCTGACGTCATTTGTGGCCAACCTATCATAGCCTCTGGAAAAATTTTTGGTCACAATGTGTAAAATCGATGCCCGGAGGGGTCCTGAAAGTTTGGTGGCGATATCTCCAGCCGTTTAGGAGATATCGACCGAAAAGGACAGGGGGGCCGTTTCGGCCCCCCTACGGGGCGCGGGTTAAAGGTCATTTCAAGAATTTGGCCGATGTTCAAAGACATGACCTGACCAGAAATGGTCATGATGCATAGCAGGATATTAGATCCGTATCGTGGAACTTTACAAACACTTTAGATGATTTCATAACTTAAGCAAGCATGTCTATCAAAAATATTTATTACATGGCTCACGTGTAAGCTGGGTGTGTGATCATGCTTACGAGTATCTTGAACGCAACTGATAATGTTCTGTTGGCCACAATTTCTATATTTAATTTATCCTCCCGGATTTCATATTTTTATTAACCCTCGCCCGTAAACGGCGATCTGCCACCTTCGCCCATGCAGGGGGGGGGTTGGTGCGACCCCCCCTTGGCGTTTGAAAACGGAGCGTCGTAGAGCTTAGCGGAAAAGACCAACGGATTGCTCTCGCCGAGATCTCGCGATTGGTGGTATATTTTTTGGTCCTAGGTCAACATTTGACCTACTTTTGACCGGTCAAAGGTCAAATTTTCGGAAAAATAGACTTTTTTCAACTTTCCGCGGCGATTGCGGCAAAACGGTGAGAGATATCGACTTGAAACCTTCACTATCGCGTTCCTTGATCAATTCTCTATCGTTTGGTATGTATTTCGTTTCCCTAGCTCTAAAAATGGCGCGTTGGGAGCGCCGGAAGTCGGCAAGGTCACAGTCGGCGGCAGAAATTCGAAAAATCAAAATTTAAATTTTTGAAATCTGATTGTATTTTTGGATTTCGGAGATCCATTTGCTCCCTATAGAAGCTAATATTGCTGCATATTCCCATTGAGGTGACAAGAATTAGCAAAATAGTGGTTCGGGCGCTTTTCAAAAATAGTACCGGACGCTGTTCCTCTTGTGACGTCATAGCTCCGTGACCTGACCTGACCCGGTCAAGTTTCTTATACCATATGATAGCCAATACTTGCCCCAACATGCATGGGCAGTTTCATCACGATCCATCAACCGATGTCCGTACCACCGGCAGGAAACCTCGGGCGTTGGCACTCAGTTTGTGAAAATCCGGCCGGAGGCTGTTCCCTTTGTGACGTCATAACTCCGTGACCTGACATGACCCGGTCAAATTTTTTTTCATCAAAAGATGCGCAAGGTTTGCCCCATAAGGTACCCAAAATTTGGCGGCGCTGCGCGCCGCCGTTTTTGCACTATTTCCGAAAAGCCTCAGGGGGGGGGTTGCACCAACCCCCCCCTACATGGGCGAGGGTTAAGCCGGGTTCCCACTACGACCGTTCAACATCTTAAAGTAAAATAACGGGAGAAAACCGGCAAGATCGGCAAAATCACAGCATGCATTTTTACGATCTCTGCCGGTGGTGGTGGGAACCGGGTATTTGACACGTGTTTTCGGATGGAGACATTTGTAAGGTTTTGAAAGTTTGCTCCCCATGCTGGTTGGTTGGTGAGGTCGCCAAAAAGTTGAACAGTGTTCAACTTTTTGAACGTTCTTGAAGGTTTGTGCAGATATTAAATGACAATGATAAGCATTTTTAGGCAGTGCATAGAGCAGGAAGCCCTTTTTGGGAAGTTTCTTGATATTCAAAGTGAGAAGACAAGCAGCAAGGCATGAAAGGTGGTGCATTTTTGCGGATAAAGGCTATATAACTCTAATTATATACATATGTAGATGTAGGCGAGCGCTAAGTGGCGATGACATAACAACTTTTCGGCAGGTTTACCGTAGGTCTAGTGCAATTTATTCATTTACCTACCATCAGCGCCTGGAAAATAAGAATCTTACAAATAATGTCATGCCACTGCAAATGCGGCGCAAATAACAAACGTTTATTTACATCATCTAACAGTGATACATAGCTGTAGCAGCACTTGCTCTTGTGAAACTAAAGGCAGAGTTTCCGACAATCGTGGCCACCGGCGTCGTCGCTCACTTATTACCTCAAACGGGCGGCCACTCCTCGTTCAACACACGCAGCTTCCGCCGTCGGATCGTCACTGAGGGCCTCATTCGAGGCTCAAGCAATCACAGTGTCTTCTGGATCAAGGCCATCTGGACCGCGCCATGTGATTGGAACGACGACATGCGAAGCATGCGATTGTCATTGGGCTGTCTGGTCCTTGTTATGCACATCGCATGCGACTCTTGAGCGAATGATCCTCGCTATGTCAGAACATGTGCGACTTGTAATTCATCTCCCTCTTTTCGTAGCACCGCTCCGGAACTCAGAATCTCGGAGATAGATAAAGTAGCCACCCGGTTGCGCGCCAGCTACCAAGAGTTGCATCGTAGATTTAGGTAGACAGGCTTGGGAGTTGGGATCTCAAACGCTTAGGCCAAGCTCTCCTCTGGAAGACCGCTGCATTGTAATGCCACGCCACATTGCAGAGTCAGACAAACGTCGACAGTTGCCACCATCTGCTGTGAACCGTTGTGCTCGAATACACTCGTTTATCTTCATTGAGCACACGGCGTCAGTTTCCTTGCTGAACTCATAAGTGTTTCTCGTCTGTTCAGTTGATATTAGTATAATTGCCTTTATACAATTCTAGCATCGCCTGACGAGATGGCGTAGTCACATGATGATGGTGACATGAGCTGTGACACTGCTGTAAGTTGGAATGTCATGCCGGCTCCATACACTTGCACTCGTATACCTAAATCGCTGAACCTGTGTCGGCAAATTCAGTTGCATTGCAGCCTGCTTCAACTTGCTAGACGTTTTATCGAGGCTTGCCACAATAAACTGTTAAGAAATCATCGGAACCTGCAATTTATCGGTTACAGCTTCCCGAAGGTATTCACAGCAAAACCACAATGAGTTATATCAACTGCACACATTTTCTCTTCAAAAGTCAATAGATTGTCGTTATCACAGCTGTGAATGCTTTTCGTTGACATTGTTGATATATTTTCTCATGCTCGCGTACTTTCAATACGCTGATAACTTTTAAGTTTTTCTAATTTTATCATTCATTCAGTTGCATGGGATCTTTTACCACGTCAACTACCTATATTCGGAACTTTTTTTTACAATAGCTTATTGTGCCAATCCCTCCTTCATCATCGCTCCTCTCAACCGGCTTTGTCCAAGCCGTTTGCCGATGTCTCATGATGTTTCCCCATCTTGCCCCGTATACCAGATCTAGGGAAGTGTTAAACTTTTTTTAGAAAAGTCTCTAGATCAACGATCTCGTCCGTTTTCTCCCGTTCTTGCAATTTACGATGTTGAACGGTCGTAGTGGGAACGCGGCCTTAATGACACCTTGACGATGTCGAGAAAAAAAAACGCTTAGGAGATTTAACAGCCTGAGATACATTCAGTATAAGGAAGGGTCAAGGGTGCTAGATTCCTTCCGTCCTCGCATAGATAACATGAACTGGATTGGACACTCGTTTTTGGTGCGAAAAATAAGAGGCCACTCTGGCCTCTTATTTTTAATGACGGATTTTTAATCAGTATTTTGAGAGGCTGATATCTCAGCAACCGCTGGGCCGATTCGCCTGCGGTCTTTTTTGTTGGGTAGCTCCATTCTTTCTGCCCCGCAATTCACTTATCGTGATGCATTCAGGTGACCGTCGTGGCACGTGGCACGTGAAAAGTCGGGGTGTTCAAGTCGTTCTGCTGGAGTAACAATTTTGATAGGCCTATATCTCAGTAACCACTGGGGCGATTGACTTGCGGTAACTTTTGTAGAGTAGCTGTATCCCTTCTAACAAACATTGGATACTCTTGGTGCACGTGAGTGACCCCCGCTGCACGTGCAAAGTGCAAAAAAAAAACAGAAGAGGTGTTAAATTTGTTCCCATTACAGTAATTCAGCAACTACTGAGGCGATTTCGCTGAGACTTGGCATTAATGTAGGCAGTAGGCACCAACCGGGCAATGCATATCCGTATGTCATGGTTGGGGTGCTATTGCACGTGCGCACGTGCAGGGGTCGCTTCCAGATCTCGAGAACGGCTGGACCGATTGCGCTCAAATTTGGTACGCGATTAGAGACCGGTGAGAAGGGTGCCGTGCAAAACTCAGTTGGGACCCATATTGCACGTGCGCACGTGCAGGGTGCCGCTTCCAGATCTCGAGAACGGCTGGGCCGATTGCACTCAAATTTGGCACCTCGCAAGAGACCAGTAAGGAGAGTGCCGTGCACCGGGGAGGTTGTAGCTCTGCGCGTGCTCACGTGCTCACGTGACACCCCTCTGTCATATCTCAGAAACGGACTGACTGATTGCAATGAAATTTAGTGTGTGATTGGATACTGAATGTGCATGAGTTTTTCTAAGTCGATGAAGGTGAGGTAATGCACGTGCGCACGTGCAGGGGTCGCCTCCAGATCTCGAGAACGGCTGGACCGATTGCGCTCAAATTTGCCACAATTAGAGACCATCGAGAAGGGTGCCTTGCGAAAGTCAGTTGGGACCTATATTGCACGTGCGCACGTGCAAGGTGCTGCTCCAACATCTGAAGAACGGCTGTGTCGATTGCAATCATATTTGGCACATCGCAGGAGACCAATAGGTAGGTGCCGTGCACCGAGGAGCCTGTAGCTCTGCGCGTGCTCACGTGCGCACGTGCACACCCATCTGTCATATCTCAGGAACGGAGTGACCGATTGCAATGAAATTTGGTGTGTGATTGGATGCTGAATGTGTATGAGTTTTTCTAAGTCGATGTAGGTGAGGTAATGCACGTGCGCACGTGCAGGGGTCGCCTCCAGATCTCGAAAACGGCTGGACCGATTGCGCTCAAATTTGCCACAATTAGAGACCATCGAGAAGGGTGCCTTGCGAAAGTCAGTTGGGACCTATATTGCACATGCGCACGTGCAAGGTGCTGCTCCAACATCTGAAGAACGGCTGTGTCGATTGCAATCATATTTGGCACATCGCAGGAGACCAATAGGTAGGTGCCGTGCACCGAGGAGCCTGTAGCTCTGCGCGTGCTCACGTGCGCACGTGCACACCCATCTGTCATATCTCAGGAACGAACGGACCGATTACAATGAAATTTTGTGTGTGATTGGATGCTGACCGTGTATGAGTTTTTCTAAGTCGACGAAGGTGTGATAATGCACGTGCACACCGCACACCCCATATTTACAGTTAAAAACGGACAAGCCGATCTTAGTAAAAACTGGTGTGCGATTCGGAAATAACAAAGTGCATTAATTGTATGCTCCAGCACTGAATATGCATGTGCGCAAGTACACACCCAACAGCAACAGCTTAAAAACTGGAAGGCCGATTTCGATCAAATTTGCCGTGCGATTAAGGGATAAGATGACAAAGTGAATTGACTGTGTGCATCATAATCGGTGTGCGTATGCACATATGAAGGTGCACAACCCATTTTTAGAGCTGAAAAACAGGCAGAGGCTGGTGGTGATCAGATTCGGGACATAATCGATAGCGTAGCTCGCTCAGACTGGGGATTTCAGTCAGGTCAGGTATATACCTGACCTGAGCGTACTACCCAGCCTGAGTGAGCTACGCTATCGATTATGAACCGAATGTAATCACCACCAGCGTGCTCATTTTTCAGCTCTAAAAAATGGGTTGTGCATATTCACACTTATTCTGATGCACACAGTCAATGCAATTTGTTGTCTTTTCCCCTAATCGCACGGCAAATTTGATCGAAATCGGCCTTCCAGTTTTTAAGCTGTTAATGTTGGGTGTGCTCGTGCACGTGCGCACGTGCATTATCACACCTTCGTCGACTTAGAAAAACTCATACACGGTCAGCATCCAATCACACACCAGATTTCATTATAATCGGTCCGTCCGTTCCTGAGATATGACAGATGGGTGCGCACGTGAGCACGCGCGGAGCTATAGGCTCCTTGGTGCACGGCACCCTACCAACTGGTCTCTTGCAATGTACCAAATATGATTGCAATCGACACGGTCGTTCTTCATATGTGGGAGCGGCACCTTGCACGTGCGCACGTGCAATATGGGTCCCAACCAACTGACTTTGGTAAGGCAACCTTCTCGCCGGCCTCTAGCCGTGTGACAAATTTGAGCGCAATCGGTCCAGCCGTTCTCGAGATCTGGAGGCGACCCCTGCACGTGCGCACGTGCATTACCTCACCTTCATCGACTTAGAAAAACTCATGCACATTCAGTATCCAATCACACACTAAATTTCATTGCAATCAGTCAGTCCGTTTCTGAGATATGACAGAGGGGTGTCACGTGAGCACGTGAGCACGCGCAGAGCTACAACCTCCCCGGTGCACGGCACTCTCCTTACTGGTCTCTTGCGAGGTGCCAAATTTGAGTGCAATCGGCCCAGCCGTTCTCGAGATCTGGAAGCGGCACCCTGCACGTGCGCACGTGCAATATGGGTCCCAACTGAGTTTTGCACGGCACCCTTCTCACCGGTCTCTAATCGCGTACCAAATTTGAGCGCAATCGGTCCAGCCGTTCTCGAGATCTGGAAGCGACCCCTGCACGTGCGCACGTGCAATAGCACCCCAACCATGACATACGGATATGCATTGCCCGGTGGGTGCCTACTGCCTACATTAATGCCAAGTCTCAGCGAAATCGCCCCAGTAGTTGCTGAGTTACTGTAATGGGAGCACATTTAACACCTCTTCTGTTTTTTTTGCACTTTGCACGTGCAGCGGGGGTCACTCACGTGCACCAAGAGTATCCAATGTTTGTTAGAAGGGATACAGCTACTCTACAAAAGTTACCGCAAGTCAATCGCCCCAGTGGTTACTGAGATATAGGCCTCTCAAAATTGTTACTCCAGCAGAACGACTTGAACACCCCGACTTTTCACGTGCCACGTGCCACGACGGTCACCTGAATGCATCACGATAAGCGAATTGCGGGGCAGAAAGGATGGAGCTACCCAACAAAAAAGACCGCAGGCGAATCGGCCCAGCGATTGCTGAGATATCAGCCTCTCAAAAGACTGATTAAAAATCCGTCATTAAAAATAAGAGGCCAAAGTGGCCTCTTATTTTTCGCGCCAAAAACGAGTGTCCAATCCAGGTAGTTCATGTTATCTATGGTCCTCGCTATCCTCAGGATAAACCAATCCGCATCGCCCCTATAGTCTTCATGCTTCCCTCTCTGGACTGGAGGTCACCCCACCAGCCAACCTGTAGTTGATGTCGGTTCCATTCCAGGACACATAATCCTCTTCGGGTGACCGTTGGGGAGACGACTGGAACGCCCCGACAGGGCAATCGTCCCACGGGAACAGTCACGCTTCCACAGATCACTGTCGCTGGCTCGCACATCAAATTTCTACACCAGAGCATAGTTATGTCATAGCTCTGCAAGGGCCTTCTCAGACCGAAAAAGATGGCTCCCAACAAAACAAACAATTTTCTCATTCAGTATTGTATCTCATTAGGCACCACATGTTTTCAGACTTCAGAGTGTTTATTATGCGTTCCGTCCAAAAAAAGCGCAGTTCAACTTTCTCCCATTGACTTTAGCGATCTCAAAATTGACTCGACCTTTCTGTCAGCAATGTCAAACTTGCAAAGTAAACGTTTCAAATACATATACCGTTGCCCAATGAAATCGCTGAAGGTTCTAAAGCGATCGGTTAGTCGATGCATTTAGATATGATGAGCACAGGAACTTTCCTTGAGGTAAGGTCACTTGACGTGACCTGGTGTTATGACCTTCAATTGAAAGACTTGGGCGGAAACAAATGGGTCATTTGAAATCTTAAATGTTAGATTTTAACAATAATTGCGAACACTATCCCGGCAAAATAGTGAGTGAGAAGGGAGCGATTCCCCAACCCCATGTTTAGCTCCTATAATTGAGCTAACTGCTAGAGCCTCGCGGAAAAAAACGAGCGTTTGCGTCGTTACGTGACGCAGCGACTGTTACCCCATTTTAAAATATCAGTAACCTCTTAGGGCAGGTCAAGGGCCCCACGGCATTGGATTGGTTTTTAGTGAAAAACTTCGCAAAAAATGGTCGCATTATCGTCATTTCGATACAATCGTGTTTTCTGTTCTCAGACGCGTCGATTGATATGCTTTTTTGCTTAGGTGAAGCAATTTAGGATGTTTAGGTCAATGTCATGTTAGGGCAACACAGGTCACGAAGCTGTTGAAAGGAGGACATGTTGCATAACATTTGATTCGGCAAGTCTTGCAGAGTCCATTGATGGCTGTCCCGACTGGCTAGCTCATTTTGATCGGGAGTTATTGACGAAGCACTCCTATTGACGAGCACTCCGTCACGCAAGGTGAACAATGCAAAAGTGAAGCATTAAACCTTGCCAAGAATGTATGAAGTCACGATTTCATGTGCTTGAGGTATAGTTTTAGGTCATTTCCGACGCCAAATTAACAGTTTCCATATTTTCCCATTATGCTTATATGAGACTAAGTGCATTACAGATTTGCATCATTTTATAACCGACAACCGTGCAGTCTGCAGAGGTTTACTTAAGACGTCATAGTTAACCCGCGCGGGGCTGGGGGGGTAAATTTTACCCCCCCCCCCCTCGCGAATTTTTGCAATATCTCGAAAACGGCGGCGCGCAGCGCCGCCAAACTTTCAGTACCTTTTCTTCTTACATCAATTTGACACGTTCCCTGAAAATTTGAGCGAAATCCGCCTCGGAAATTTTTTGAGAAATTGACGTTTTAGTGACGTCATGTTCGCCATTTTCGCCTCAAAAACGGCAAAATTTCAAACGCCGCTAACATCTTCATTTTTAAAGGAATCAAGACGTAACAAAAAAGGTTATACGTAATTCTACTTTGTCTATCAAATGGCTATCTCGGTTTTTTAAAATTTTGGATTTTGGCCCAAATTTAAAAAAAAAACTGATATTTTTGGTAATAATTATAAAATCCAAAATTTTGAGTGTATCGAAAAAAACGGAATATATGTCAGAGAAGTGGTCTATGTGCACCTTCATACCAATTGTCAGAAGAATCGGTTCAAAAATGTGGGATTTATTCAAAATTTTATGGCGTCACGACACACAAAAATTTTGAAAATGATTTTTTTGGAAGTTCTAGACCTCGTACGGAAACAAAAATAGCACCATTCGATTCGCCGTGAAAAATTGCATCAGATAGACAACTTTTTAGGCCTTAACAACCAACTTCAAAATTTGACCTCACTTGACCTGACCTTGACCTGACCTCAACCTGAAATTCATCCAGAGGTGGTCCATATCACTTATTGAGTGTGCCTATTGAATTCTATGAGTAAAATGACCCATAAAACATGTGTCGCACATGCCCTTTTCTATATTTTGTTTTTGGTGACCTGACCTGACCTGACCTGACCTTGACCTTGACCTCTGAATGATATTTTATGCAGCGAATATTGTCTTGGTAGCCTAAGAACACGTTTTGGGCAATCAGTCTCAGTCCATGACTCCATTCTTCGGCAACTACGGTGCAAGGCCGATACTGTAGGAACTTGCAATTTGTACCCTTGACCTGACCTTGACCTTGACCTCAAACTTTAAATTAAGTACATGTTTTTAGTTGTTCGTGATGAGATCTTTCGATTGACATTTGAATTTTCCAAATCGGACCATTAGTTCGGGAGATAACAGGGGGGTAAAATTTACCCCCCCCCCCCCAGCCCCGCGCGTTCGGCTGGAGACCCCAGCCCCGCGCGGGTAAAGTGACCTGACATGAAAACGTGGTTGATTTCAAATGATCCGGCTTGAATCAAATGTAAGGCATATGAAATGTCAGCCTTCTATCATCACTGTGCTTTGAGCTACCACAAAAAAATACAAGGTGGCGGCATCCACCCCTTTTTCTCGGCCGGCGAGGGTTAAGCCTCGTTTCGAATAATTGCAGATAATGATGCGACCGAAAACAAAGTATTTATCGGTGTCTAGAACGGCCGCTGACTTGTTCGACAAGATCCCCAATCCTAATTTGCTAGATGGGAATAAAATACTCGGCATATGATACATATACCCCTCGATTTGCCCTCGCGCTAAGTCAATTCTAATCATCACTGTCGCTTTTTTATCCGAGATGATGTCGCCGCTAAACGGGTTGTTTTGTTTGCTTGCTTGCGTTGAATGGTCATTACGGATTATTGAAGGATTATGATATGCATGATAGGAATGGGGCGAGGGAGGATATGCACTGCAGTGCAGGTGTTTAATTTAGATCACAAAGGCATCATTTCTGGCATCGTGCAGTCACTATCTTCCCCTCTACTGCACTGCGGCATCGCTGCGCCCCACACACGGCGTCCTCGCTCCACGGCCGGCCGCCGCCAACTGACCCACTCGCCGGGCGCCGCGACCTGACCCGTGTCACTGCCGCGGCCTGCGCAATTGAGTCGGGGCTGGAATCCGGGGGTTCAGCCGGCCGGCCGCCTCTGGAGCGGGGGACTTTTTTAGTAGACCTACTGTACCGTCAGACACGGCTGTGCTGCGGTGCAGTCTACCAGTGCAGGGCACTGGGCTGTCCACGCGCTCGGCGAGGGAGGTCCAAATGCGAACCGCTGCGCCGCGCTGTCTGAGTCATCCACTTTGACTACTCTATTCTACCCTATATCAGGCGAGAGGTGTGTCACAAGTTTTGTGATAGCCATAAAAAATATTGTCAAATTTATGGATGCTTGGATAAGGTAAGTAAAAGTAAGCAGTGGCAGTGTCGTTATCGGTCGTTGTCATAGCATGCCGAGTGAGTTTTACGCCGCCAAAACAGCTTGAGCCATTCATGGGTGTAGGATTCGAGTGAGAGTGTGCCGAGTAATTTTGCCATGCCTATAAGTTACTTATTATTGTCATAACTTTGCGTTTGTTTTGAAGGCAAGCTGCTAGAACAATCGCCATATATGTTTTTTTAGTGCCCATTTGATGCAGAAGTTTAATCAGGAGAAGTTCACTCAATATCAATCTGTTATACAACTATTGTTGATATTGATTCGTCTTATTGATGATGAAAGCAAAAAAAAAAATCACATCGTACAACCTTTAATATTCTCTACAGTCTTGCGTTCCTTCAACATCTCGTTACGTCATTCTAATCCCCTTTAAGGCCGCCCCACACTGGTGGACCTCGCATCACGCATGCGGGTTGCGAGTTTGCGGGTTTTGAGTTTGTGGGCATGATACTGATTACGGAGCGAGCGAAGCGAGCGGAGTCTTACGTAACGGAAATTTCTGAGTATGAGCGGCCGGCCGGCCGGCCGGCCGGCCGTGCGGACGCTTTTACGAGGCTTATATCTTAGCAACCACTTGACCGATTTACACGCGGTAATTTTTGTAGGGTAGCTTCATTCCTTCTACCAAGTATTGGACTATTCCCGATGCATGTGGGTGACCCCTTATGCACGTGCCACGTGCAAAACGAAGAGGTGTCACTTTTGTAATTGTTGCAATATCTCGGTAACTACTTGGCCGATTGCGCTGAAACTTGGCATGTAGGTAGGCACCCACTAGGCACTGCATATCCATGTGCCAGAATTGGGGTGCTGCTGCACGTGCGCACGTGCAGGGGTCGTTTCCAGATCTCGAGAACGGCTGGACCGATGGCGCTCAAATTTGGTACATGGTTAGGGACCAGTTAGTAGGGTGCCGTGCACAAGTCAGTTGGGACCCATTTAGCACGTGCGCACGTGCAGGGTGCCGCTCCCAGATCTCGAGAACGGCTGGGCCGATTGTGCTCAAATTTGGCACATCGCTAGAAACCGGTCAGTAGGGTGCCGTGCACAAGTCAGTTGGAGGTACCCCCTCGAAATTTCGCACGTGCAAGACTCACCCCCTCGCTCGCTCCGTTAGTCGCCCCAAAAGGCGCTATACTGGTTTATAGAGTGATTAGACCGTTCCCTCATGGTAACTTCATGATTGCAGTGAAGCCGGTACACCTTCAGAAAATTACATATAGTCGCAATACCAGCGTAACGAACCAAAATTCGACTCTAACGAAAAACCCGCAAACCTCGCAGAACTCGCAGACCTCGCAGCGAGGAAAATCGAAAGTTGACTCAAAATCAACTTTTGGAATGCGATGCAAGGTGGCTCGCAAGCTAAGAACATGCAGACTCGTTTGCTAGATGGTTGTGTGGGTCACTCAGCATAGATTGTATTATTTAATTTTGAAGAACCCCCAAAACCCAAAAACCCGCAACTCGCATGCGAGTTCCAGTGTGGGGCGGCCATTATTGGTCGATTCATGAAGCTAGTTTCCAATTGAGGTAAGAGCTAAAGCAGAATAAATTAAGATTCAGATTAGCTGGTGGTTAGAAAGCAGCCCAAATGGGAGGCGTTACATGATAAAGAGAAACCGATATCACAGGCTCCGCTTGCTGGTTAATTGGCTGCACAGTTTTACTAGCGCAAGTTATGGAGGCTGTGAACGGTGATGCCACATGATGCTCCAAAGTCGTTTTCTGACGACGCACTGTTGTTGTTTGATTCGCAGCCGAGCTGCTTGGGCGTGTTGGTTAGCACAAGGCGCCTACAAGTTTCACAGACAAGAAACGGCCATTATCATAAAAGTTGAAGCCGCAAAAAGCAGCGAGGCATCAAGGCTTGAAACTCAACAGATACCAGTCGTATCGTGTTTCTTTTTCCGTGCACACCGCTCCTGCACTCCTGTACGAACTATACAACAATTCCACTCCTAGCCACACAGGTATATCTATATAATTGCGCCCGGCTGTTGACACCTGCCGCGTATGAACCAGGAGCCCAATTCTATTCAGGGCGCGGGCGGCACCGATCAAAAGGAGCCGACGGCCTGCTAATGGGGCCCGGAAGGGTGGTGGTGGGAACGACACCGCCCCCGTATCGAGCGACGCGTTTGTTTATTGACACAATGCGTGTAAGTGTAACCATGACATGACTGCGTTAACAACCAGGACGCGTGTTGGGACGGCCCACTGGAGCTGAAAGCGCTCACGATATGAAAAGGGAGGGTTCTATACCTATAAGTAGGCGGTTTTACTTCCGTGTCAACTGAAACTTACCTTTCGTTGGTACTTGGGTTAGGATTACTAAAGTGTATTTTTATTTACGTGACGAAATAATACACACTTAAGCGTTTGTACTGCACGCAGTACCAGCTTTTCCTAAAACCAACATAAAGTCTTTGCGAATGATTTCAGCCAACTCTTGGGCCACCAATAGTTTTTATCAAGTCTGTCAAGTTCTTGTTAACCCTCGCCCGTAAACGGTGTTTTGCCACCTTCGCCCATGCAGGGAGGGGGGTTGGTGCGACCCCCCGCTGGCGTTTGAAAACGGAGCGTCGTAGAGCTTACTGCTTAGCGGAAAAGACCAACGGATTGCTCTCAACGAGATCTCGCGATTGATGGTATATTTTTTGGTCCTAGGTCGACATTTGACCTACTTATGACCGGTCAAAGGTCAAATTTTCGGAAAAATCTAGCCTTTTCAGATTTCCGCGCCGATTGCGGCAAAAAGGTAAGAGATATCGACTTCTTGAAACCTTCACTTTCGTGATCCTTGATCAATTCTTTATCGTTTGGTGTGTATTTCGATGTCATAACTCTAAAAATGATGCGTTGGGAGCATAGGAAGTCTGCAAGGTCATCTGTGCATTGGGTCACGTTAGGCGTAGGGTGAAGTCGTATAAGAGTACGCACTTAGTGGATTTCTTGCTCTCGTTTGTTTAATATTTGAAAGAAAGAAATCGCAAATAGGGAATATTAAAGTTAATTGAATTAGCCATCAACCCATGGGGCAACGATCCTTCAGCGTAAATGGAAGTGGTCTAAAACTGACATTTTCTGAACCGCTGCAGTTGCGTACTCTTACCATATGGGGTGTGTAAGAGTACGCACGCCAGGCGGGTGGAGTACGCAAGCATATGAACACACGCCTATGCAGCTTGTACTGTCCAAATGCTTAACTTCAAACTCAGAAGGCATTTAAGTTAATTCTAGTATCCAAAAAGAAAAACATAAAATAAATCTTTCAAGTCTATAAATCAGGAAATAATCATGTTGTGTGTTTCTTTAAAAAAAATGCACAATCAATAGGGAGAATAACTCGTATTTGGAAGAATTTCGGGTACCCATCTGCATCACAGTGCTCCATTGATGATATACCTACAAAACAAACGTCATTGAGCGATAGATTAATAATTTTATATTTCTGTATCTTCGATTTAATGCATAATTCTGCGTACTCTTACCCTCCTGAACAGTGCGTCCTCTTACCGTACATGCAATTCGCGCACAAAACAACCCCGAAACGTTGTGCAAAACTTCGCAAACAGAATATTGCACTGCACAGTATTTCCCCAGATAACCTCACAAGTTTCCCACAACAATCACGGAAATGCACCTTATCTCAACTGCCAAGTATCAAAATTATTGTACCATACCATAATAATATCATAACGCTCGAAAATAATATTCATCGCCATAAACTCAACAGCGTCGCCGCTCAACGCCCACGTTCCGTTGGTGACAAGCACGCACTGGCGGCTTCATGTCACTTCATGAATTTACAACCCTGCGTTGCTAAGCAACCGAAACAGCTGATGCGTACTCTTATCGCCCGCGTACTCTTACCCGCCCTTACCCTATGACGTCACCGACCTGACCCTGACCCAAAATGAACTACAAGAAACAACCGACGATGCCTGAAATGGATAGCAAATTCGAATTCAGGGCATCAAAATACCCCGAAAAGGCATACAAGTGCAAGAAGTCATTACAGGTCAACCGAGGTCACTGACATTACCTTGACCTTTAGTAACCTTCAAAATGTCAACGGACATTGTGCCAATGTCAAATCAGCCAGTTATGATTCTAAAACAGTCCATCAGTGTGTCAGGTCAGTCGGCATTTATACCAATGTGAAGCAATCTCCAATTTAGCGTAAATCTGGCCGGAGGTTGTTCCCTTTATGGCGTCATAACTCCGTGACCTGACATGACCTTGACAAAAAAATACCAAAAGTTGCGCAAAGGATGCCCCATAGGGTACTGAAAATTTGAGCAGGCTATCTGAAACGGTTCGGCGTGTAGCTAAGAAAAACCTCAAGGGGGGGGGGGGGTTGCACCACCACCCCCCCCCCCTACATGGGCGAGGGTTAAGATGAATTATACTCGTAGATTATTCCATTAACCAATTTTGCTTTGTCTGAACCTTGAATTAGGCGATTCTGGATACAGCAACTTTTACCTCAGGCAGTGTTTTATTCCTGCCGTGAGGCTTTCTTATATCAATCACCGGTGAGGCTCCCCTGGACGTTCCGTTCCACAGTCGCGCTGCGGTGCTTCCCGGACCGGTCGTCCGCGGGCCGCCGCCCACATCTGAATGCTGATCACGACAGCGATTGCGGCCGCAGTCCGCATGTAGATACGGACCGGCCGTCGTCCGGGGAGCGCCTGTGTGAATGGCCCGGCCATGATAAGCCGCCTGTTCTTCCGGCGGCGGCGGGCATCGCTGATTGGTCATCACCGGCTGATGGGCGCCGCGCCGCGCCGCGCCGCCGCGGCTCCGGTCAGCGCGCGGCGTCCTCGGCGGCGGCGCATTAGCCGCGCCGGCCCGGCCCGACCCGGCCCGCGGCCCAATCAATGTTGGCCCGGTGCGTGACCCGGCCACCCGACCGCCACCGCCCGGCCGCGCCGCACTGACCACCACCAATAAAAGAGGCCGAAATTGACAGGCGCGGCCAGCTTGCGAGAGTTATGGACGCTTTAGGGGCCAGCTTCCCCCGGTCAAAGGCGGAAATGGACTAGCGGTCACCTCGGTTAGGGCGAAATAAAACCGGCACTGCGCGCTGTCTGGCCACTGTGCCGCCCCTTACGCCGTGTAATTTGTTGACTTATGACGGATATCTCGGAGTTTCATAATTTATTTCTCGCAGCTACGACCTGATTGGGCGATATCGTATCAGTGCCGCTCGTACCAGTGGATCACTCTAGAAATGTCCATGCATTGTGATATATATCATCAACAGTAATCATGCCTGGGAAGCTGATTAGTAAGCAAGTGTGGACATCGTCACATGGAGTTAGTTTCCTTTGTGTTCACCAACGCACAGTGAGCGGTGCGAACTGGTGCGATCTAACTTACACACGACAAACAAAACGACGTGAGGATACTCAGATATGCATAATAAAAGTGGCAGCTTTTCTCAGGTCAGGTCACAAGTAGAATTGTAGCTGCGTCGTTGAAAGAGCAAACACTTTCAGGTAGCGATACCAGGAAGACAGGTCAAAGACAGGTCACTTCAAACGAAACGCTCAGTTCTCTGGCGAAATTGTTCAAAGTTCCTCGGAAGTCATTTAACAACTGAATGACAGGGAAGAAGTTTTAGGCTAGGAAAATGGGTCGATCTTATCATGAAACTTGAGACGAAATGAAAGATGAATTATGCAATAAGCGCAACGTTCAATCTGGCGCCAAAATCAATATGATCCCAACCCAAGAGCATAAGGCTAAAGACTCCAGTTCAGTAAAACGAATTTTATTACCATAAATGAACTCAAATGAATTGCATTCTACCAAATTGTGTACAATGTTTAGTGCGATAGAAATCCATTGTAATAGCTTTTTATAGAAATATATCCATGCTATCAATTTCAATTCTACTTCAATATGACCTAATCAATGTTTGCTGATGCCTTCCATACACGCGGTTTCGTTTTACACCAACGCATTCGTTTCATTAAACCACATCACTTCTTCCATAGCACTTTCATTTCGGCGGTCTCTTTAAATCTGAGCCACACTAGATGGGGCGGTCACAATACGATGAGCTGCGATCAGCGGCGGTCGGCCGACCTATCCGGGGGCGGCGGGCTGACCTTTCGCCGGCGGCAGGTGCTCTTTCCGGGGTCTGTGGCGCGGCTGCGGCGCCACTGTGCGCCCGCCGACACCTCTCTGACCTTTGGGCGCGCGTCCCCAATGTTCCAGATCAGCCCCCGGAGCCATCTGTCTGGCGGAGGTCGTCAGGTCGGAGCGGCGCGGACGGGGCGCTCATCGGCGACCGATTCGTCAGTCGGTTACAGGGCGGCACATCCGCCCGAGCGCCGAGCGCTGCCAGCGCGGCGCCCCCGCTCTGATGGGTGGCGCGCTGCTCAGCGCTGAGACGCCCCCGCCGCCGCCGCCGCCGCCGCCGCCGCCGCCGCCGCCGCCGCCGCCGCAGGAAGCTGCCCCTCCGACACATTCAACAAGTCCCAGCGGCCGTCAACGCCAGCCTAAGTGTCGATTTCCGTCACACATTTCTGATCGTTTGTAGCACTCCTCAACATTGGCGCTCGCGTAAAGGCGCTGCGGACGGAAGATTTTATAACATAATAAGATTTTGGCCGTAGAAGGCGTTAAGCGGGCATCTTTTTTAGCTTACATACATCCCCTGCCTGCATTTAACTTGTCGCTCACTATTTTATATATTTAGTTGTAGAGCTCATGTGTCCAGAGAAATTCACGAGCTTTACCAGGACAAGGCATCCAGAAATGGTAAAATGTAAGGTATAGCTTTTACCACATGCCGAGATATCCCTTTAACATTAGCACGTGCATTTGGGAAATGGCTTCGGCCCGCCTCGGCTAATGTTGAAGGTATTTGGGAAACGATTCGGCCCTAGGGCTTTTTGATTTTCCCAGACAAAGTTTTACTGAATATTCTGAGCGGAAGAACCAATTTCAAAGAAGATATTTACGAAATGTGTGTTCACTAACAGCAACAGCAAAAGTGAGTGACTGCGTGTTTACATACTTTTGCTGTCAACGTAATTCAACTAAACAATGTTATCGTTCCAATGCCAATGTATTTATTGCTGCAGAACATGTTCGGAATAATAATTATTTCTACAAAATGCACGCAAAAAAACGAACAATTTAAATGCGTGAAGCATCTTAACGTGCCACAATGAAACATTTGATATTGTTCCAGCTGGGATCCAAGACGCGTTTGATTCAGCGTTTCACCCAATTTTTAGTTTTCATCACGGTTTCCTCACTCCTGCTGGACTCCATATCTTTATTCTAACTTCTGGCGCTTCACCATCTTCATCCTCAGCTTTTTCAAACCCTAAATAAGGGGGAAGTAGGAATTTCATCTTTCATACTCAACGCAGCCTAATAATGAAAAACAAAAAATAATAATCACGGTGACTATAAATATGAACATAGTATTGATATCATATTAACACAATATTAAGATTAAAGTGTAAAATATCAAATGAATATGATATTAACTATTGCGCCGGTACGGCATGTGGTAAATCTCTTCCCAAGTCCCAACCTTGGGCTGTGAAAATGCAGTTTTATTCACCTCGGTTTTTGGCTACGGACCTCGTGCCTACCGGCACTCGGTCCTCCGCACAAAAACCTCGGTGAATAAAACGCATTTTCCCAGCCCCGGTCGGGAATATATAAACCCGCGCACCGACGGGGGTCTGCGCCAACTTAGTACCGACGGGGGGGGGGGCGGATGACCGCCCCCCCCCCCTGAGATCTCGAGAACGAAGCAAGATAGCGACAAGCGGTAAACGGCATCGGATACGCACGGACAAGGTCTACAATTTTTACTAAGGTCATTTTCAGGTCAGGTCAAAGATGACGTCACAGGGGTCGAAAAAGTCAAAATGGCGGCGCTAGATATGGAGAGGGTTTTTCTCGAATAACGTTCGAAGTAGTCGAGATAGGAACAAACTAAGGGCATCATCGTGATCCTCTCGTCAATCCGCATCGAATGATATATATTTTGACCTCGAAAGGTCAAGGTCAAAGGTTGACCTCAGGTCACGTGACCTCGAGGTCATCATGTATATCATTCGATGCGTCTTGACGAGCTGAACACAATGAGACCATCCGCGCGGCTGTATCTTGTTCCTGTAAGGAGTTATTGTCAAAAAACCTTTGGTGACCTTTGATGACGTCACATGACCTTACAGCTGCCCAACAGCAAAACAGACCTCAAGGTAGTGAAGGTTGATCGTATGTGAAGTCATGTATGGTATATGGGGCCATTCCGACCCGTTTTAGTGGTAAAAACAGGGAGTTGATTTTTCCCCCATTGACTTATAATGGGGAGGTCGCGAAATTGACCTGACCTTAGGTCACCGACATCAAAATTCCGAGATATACAAATTGTAGCTACTAATGACCTAATAACATCCTGCGACTTTCAAAGGCCTCCGACATCTACTGTAGCTCTGGCACGGTGACAAAGTTGCAAAAAAGTGACTTGAGGTTGGGTCATTCAAAGTGACCTGGTGACCTGACCTTAAAAGTTAGGAGGTTCAAACTTGCACACCATGTGTAAAATTGATGAGAGAATAGTCATACAAAATTTCGCGGCGCTACGCGCCGCGGTTTTCCCGCTATCCGCGAAAAACCTCAGGGGGGGCGGATATCCGCCCCCCCCCCGTCGGTGCGCGGGTTAAAACTCATCACCGACTGCGGTGGCATCATCCGGAGGCTATAGATCTATTGCATTTTCTCAAATCCGTCTTTGTTCTTAAATCAATTTATCCGTTTTTGTCCGTATTGACCCATTACAACCACCGTCGTGTGCTAGCACTCGAACCGTGAATTTGGGACCAGTGCTCGGACCTTCTCGGAGCGGTTCCGGTCGTGCCAAGGTCGCCACTGGTCCCGCCGAGTTGTGGGCATCTTGTCCCATGATATCCCACTCCATCGCCGCCCGATCTGGGGCGCCGCCGATGGGGCCACGTCCTGTCCCAGATTCCCCTCTCCATCGCCCGATGAGGGGGGGGGGACGCCGCCGATGGCCGCGTCCTGTCCCAGATTCCCCACTCCATCGCCCGCGTCCCGGCGTCGCCGCAAAAACGACATCGATGAATGGGCAATCAACGCAGTGCCGGCGCAAGATTAATGTGGCTCGGTCGCGTCCTTCGTCGCTGTCGTGGCCAGCCCCGGCGGAGAATGGGCCTTAACGCGTCCTTATAGTGGGAGTCGTGAGCCCTAGATCAAGCGATGTGCTAATCGGTGTGTGGGTGGCATATGAAGTTTCTTTTTGCAACTTCTGCCGGAAGAACAGGTTTTCACTCGTATGCTTTAAGGTGCTTTCATGTGGAGATCATATCATTAACATTTGTCTTGTGCATTTGCCTTTCATTGCAAGGGTGGTTATCAGGGCTCGTAAAATTGCACACTTTGTCGGATCATGGCATCATGGCATGCAACTCTACGTGGATTTCTTTTCCTATTTTCTTTTCTGCACATGCAAGTGTCAGTCTATTTTAAAGACTGCTAGTAAATTTCACTTTAAAATTTATGAGTTACCTGTAGAAACGTTTAAACCGCATTATGCTCAGTTACACTCTCACTGATGTCTTGGAATGGCTTAATGAGTTTCCATTTAGACGGAACACTTGCTCACATGGGTATTGACGGGGTTCAACAGTTCAGGCGGCGCAGAACAATCTTGAGGCAGCGCTTTTAGATGTACACACATAAACCATTTAGATGAGCGCTTACTATACTTTTAGAGGATTTCCTAATGTTTTAATTACTCTGCATTGCCGATGCGCTTACATGTAGCATACTTCCTTTTGTTTCACTCAACCTATATATTTGTATTCATCAGCACGTATCAGCCATGTTATTTACTCCTTTCAGTTCATTTCAAGAGGCTTGTTCAGTTTGCGAAGGCTTGCCATACAAATCACCGTCATTTTTAAGCCGGCGTGTGGTAATTAGGTTACAATGCATCGAAGCCAGCGACTCGCTTCCTATGCTAGTGATTTCTCAGTAAGTCACAGCGGATGTGATAACCTCTTAGCATAACAGGGCCTGGAATGTTACGCTAACAAAGGTCGACTTTTTCCTTGAAGTTAGCGTCGACGCGAAATTAACAGTCAGGTTAGCACTAATGGTCATGTTCAACTGTGAACTTCAGCCGAGGCCGGCTGGACGTCACGGAAGGAGACAGTTATGGCGAGTTAGCGGCTCGGAGCATGAGCGCGGCGGCCGGAACAGCGCAATTAAGACCCGGTTCCGGCCGCGATGCACTGTAGGCCGGCAGCCTGAAAAAGCGCTAGAAATTCCCCCAAACTGACTGTCCGCAATATGAACAAAATAGGTATCATTTAATCCCAAATTGATCGAAGAATACGATTCCGATGCTAGTTTTGCCCTAAGGTCAAAATTGAGGTCGTCAGTTGTCACCAAACACAAGACAATTTAGACTCTCTATAGGCCACCACATTTACCGATTTTAATGATGAACTTTAGTGGTAATTTATTAGTTGACCAATCGTCGTTTTGAACGAAATTTCCTGTCAGACTAGTTCAGGGAACTGTTGTTCACTGTGCCAACATCATTCTGACATATTGCATCGCTTTTCTGCAAGATAAGCTAGCTGTTTGCAAGCAGCTGCAAGACGTAATTTAAAATCATATCCAATTTTTCAATTAGACTTTTATAAAAACGTTATTTCGAGCAGCTAAAAATGAACATTTCATACTAGCCTCTGATTACTCATCTTCTGTTCCATATAGGTGCTTTGCTGCTTTTCCCTGCTACTTTTCGAGATATGCGCCAGTAAACCACATGATGTAGGGGCAATTGTCACCTCGCCGCTCTACTGAAGGCCCGGCGCTCTTCAAAACGCTGGAAGTTGTGAAAAACAAATGCTTATAATCTAAATGAAATATATGTCCCTGAGCTCAGAATTGATCAACGCACACAATCTGTCAACATTTCTGGGCCAAACTAAAAAAATCAGTCATTATTAACCCCTAAACACAAGTCAGTGATAATCAACAACAACTTGCTCTTTAGTTAGACTTTTTGAGAAATGTTATTTCGAGCCGTTAAAAATGGCCATGCCATACAAACCACCAATCATCTTTCTGTCATGCCCTACTCACAATTTTTGCTAATGCCTGCTACTCTTCGAGGTCACGTGACCTCACCATTAAAAGTGAATGGGGAAATAAGGAAACTGTTGTTTTTGCGCATGGAATGATTTCAAACTATCTCAAGCACACGGAATCGTGATTTCGTGCACTCCTTGCAAGATCCGATGCTTTACTTTTGCATTTTTGACCTTCCGTGACGTCATTTATGACGTCACACCGGTCATAGGAGTTTCTCGTCAATAACTCATGATCGAATTGAGTCAGCGACTCGGGAAAGCCACCAATGGACTCGGGAAGACCTCCCGAATCGAATGATATGCGATACGACCTTTTCGATTAAGTTCGTGGCCTGATGGGCTCTGAACTGACCTTGACTCGAGGTCAATACCTTAAGTTGACCTCACCCGAACCAGTGTTGCCGTCCTGGTACTATAGTACCAGATCTGGTACTTTTTCGACCTTTCTGGTACGGAGGTACGCCTAAACGAAATCTGGTACTTTTTCGCCGAAATGCATTTTTTGGTATTTTAATATTTCTTTCGATCTAAAAAAATTCTTTTAGTCAGGAGGGATGGTGTTTCTAACTTTCTTATCATAATGTCTCATGCATCGGATTCGGAATTATTGATACCTAAATTCCTGTTGTGTGCTAGTAAACAAGTGGAAAATTCGCGCGCCACACCGGCTGCCAAGGACGGTCCGCTGGCTACAGGCTGAGGCAGTTGTTCGTCCAAGGCAATATAACTTATAAGAGGTTGTGTCGTGAGCTGGGAATTGACCGGGCCCAAATGCAGCGATTTGTGGTACGGCTCGTAAGCTGAGATACCAATAACCAATGGTTGGGAATTGTAGTTGTATTGTGAACAGTGAAATGTGAGTTCCGTCGACGGTCGAAGGGCTAAGGAAAGAGGCTAGTTTGAAAATCACTGTCCCAAAATTGTGCGATTTCGTTGGAAAACTAAATGACACCCAGCAAATAATTTTCCATTCTCACTGGCATATTACTGTGGGAATTTTCGGATTCTGGGTGCAAGCTAGGATCCTGGGTGCAAGCTAGGATCCTGGGTGCAATCGCCAGTCTCAACTGGAGTGCCCCCCCCTCGAAGGCAGGATTTCGATTTATCTATTTTTAGGCCAATTTTAAGTAGGTATAGGTACAGTTCGGGAGCTTTCAGAAGAGCGCCTTTCTGCCTTTCAAGGGCAGTAGCGGCGGAACACCCTCCCAAAAGTCGGGCACTGCCGACTTTTGGTCCCATTCTTTCCATGCAACGCCCATAGGGCTAATGTTAAAATGCCAAAATCAAAGGGGGGCACGGTGCCCCGGTGCCCTCCCCGTTCCGCCGCCTATGTTCAAGGGGCGACGCGGGGAGACGAATGGGTCGAACTTCTGGGTCAAATGAGTCATAAATTACTTGCTGGCATGAACATACCGAAATTTTGGCTATTTTTAAGTACTGAATTAATAACAATTTGACCTACTACGATCTGGTACGGTACGCAGCCAAAAACAGCCAATCTGGTACGATTTGGATGCGATCCTGGTACGCTGTAAAATCTGGCCGCGGCAACACTGACCCGAACAAAAAGTATACCATTCGACGCGCCTGAGCCAGACGAACACGATGGTGCCAAAATCGCTGCTCTGCGGTCATTTTTTGCGAAATTATTTGCCAAAAACCAAACCCTACCTTGGGCTTTTTGACATCACCTCAGAGGTTACCGGTTGACCTGGAACCTTAAAATCGGGTATCAATCGTTCCGCCTTGAAACGGCGCACACGCTTGTTTTTTTTTCCGCGAGGCTCTAGCTCCATCAGGGGCGAAACGGCAAAAAGGGGTCGTACCAACCCTCCCCCCTCGGCCGGCCGAGGGGGTGGGGGGTCCGACAATAGGTCCGGCGAGGGTTAAGCAGCCCCACTTCGTTTTTAGCATGTTTGCTTGTCACTGAGATCAACAACTCAATCACAAATAATTTCTAGCACTTTTCCGGACCCCCGGCCCAGTGTGCGATGGGGTCACCCGTCCCTGCGGAGCGGCCGGGCGCCCAGCCGGCCGGCCGGTGAGTGCCCCAGAGAGGGCGGCGGGCGGCGGGCGGCGGGCGGCGCGGCGCTCCATCGGAGTCAGATTGAAACGGAGACGGGTATAAACCAGTCAGAGATGTATCCACCGCCGCCGCACGTCCACGATATGTCAGTCTGATTGCACTATACCGCACACGCGGGTAGACTGGGGCAGCGGTCGAGGCGGGTTCCTTACCGACTGGGTCAGTTATGCCACCAGCGCTATTGGGGGTGGCATGGGACCCATAGTGATCAGTGCTGCACTGGTACACCGCAGTTCAGATAAATCAGCGTTATTGCACCGCATGGTTCAGACGCTGTCCAGCAGATTGCAGGTGGCACACATGCGCGGTGTTATCCTAGCCTGCATATACAAACTATGAGTCATACAAGTCGTCTCTGTATAAATGAATAAGCGAGTCATAAAAATCATCCACCACACGACCCCAGACGAACCCCAGACGAAAAAATCACGAACATAATGATGTAAAATACCTGTTGTTACCTCGCTCGTAAAATAAATCAATCTGGAGATGAAGTGTCAAAACAGATGAGGTTTTATGAGTGGTTATTTTACTTGACCCCAGGGCCCGACCAATGCAATAGCAAACCGCTCAGGCATGCTGAATTGCTGAGCATGAACGCATAAAGTCAGTTAAAACGCCAGACACTTTATGGGATGTCGTACGCTACATACCGCTTATATCGGATTGCCAACGAATACAGCACCTGATATAAAATCGTGCTCTGGTCCTCCGTGAATCGGCTCTTGTATTATATAATGTAAGCACACTTCACATTACTTGTGTTCCAACTGTTGCCGGTAGCGTTCGTTTAATCACGAGTCGCCCCATTTCCACGCACTGAGCACTAAGCTCGATTCATATTTCACATTCCAGTGCCGCTCGGCCCGAGTTCCGGCCTTAGACCGGCTCCGGCGCCAGCTGAGCGCCCGGCACGTGGCCCCAATACCACCGCGGTGACCGGCCGGCGCCGCCAGCCCGGCTGTCCCGGCACTCGGGGCTGGGACGGCCTCCTCCTCCCCTGCCGGCACGGTGGAAACTTGCGGCTGATGCCGGAGTTTGGACAACTCGCGTGGCTTGACTGGCAAGAAGTATAGCGAGCTCCCAGCCAACTTGGTGGCCTTTTTAAGTGCGTCCGTGATGTCTGAGCAACGCTTCTGCCCTCAGGTGATGTTTGATCGGTAATGGTGTATCAATAAAAACGTTACACTTCTGTACAGCATTAGTTTTGCACGTTAGATCGATAAAACGTGGATGAACTAAAACACCATTTCCTCAATTCATTTAACACTACGCATAATTTCATCGCACGAGCAATTTTGCGAGTTTCTGACAGAACGTCTCAGTTCCAGGGTAGGGTCAGTGATAATTCATGGCGCGTCGCGGAGTGTAGCACTGTGCCGTCAGGGCCGAACGGCGCAGCAGAAAATCACGTCACTGCCACCGAGATGGCCGAGTCAAGCGCGCCTCTAGTAGCCCATATTCTACGGCGAATGAGCTCGTTTGTCATGGCCAAGCAGGGTGCCGCTTCTTGGATATCAACCAGCCGCGTCTGTCCCGGAACTGCGGTGGAATCTGGCCGTCGGGTGATATCAGGAGGGGAGGGGAGGGGTGGAGCCACGCAGTGCCTGACACTTTCCTCAGGCTAGCCGTAGGTAAATCAATAATAGAGCTGCCTGGCGCTGACTTAGGTACGTGAAAGTAAATAAAGTCAAGACAGGAGATGTAATTAACGGAATGTTTTGTCAGTTAAACCAACTCACACAGTTTCGCCTTAAATTATATAAGTTACCAGCATCTATGAGCCGAAAACCAATCGGCGAATGCAAAACCATTGCCGATGCGGAGGCCGCAGAGGCCACATTGCATTTGTGGATTAGTTATGACGCTGAGCAGCGACGCCAAAGTGCGTTCCGTGTAACAGGCTCACGCAATATTGATGAGTTGGGTCGTTAACGAATCCACGCGTCTGGCACGCGGATTTCCCGATATCCCGTATCGGGTCGGTCGCAGACGGCCTATAACCCCGCGGACGGCGCCACGCCATTCCGACAGCTCCCCTGTCATCGCGGCGAGCACTGCCCATCGACAACGACATGGGCCGCGACGGCGCTCATCAGCGATAGCAGCCACCACGTGACCGACGGCCGCCGCCGGCAGCGACCGACGACGGAAGTCACGTGACCGGGACGGTCCAGCGGCGGCGGTGGCGGCGGCGGCGCGGCGGGTCAATCGGCGCACGTGGGCCCATCAGGAATTCATAGGGTCGTGGGGCGCGTGTCGCGGTCGGCGGGCTATCGGGCCGGTGATGTACTGTGCGCCGGTCCGCCGGCCGTCGGCCGACGTGCCGGTCACGACCCGATAATGCCACAGGTGAGCTGACCTGCAGGCCAGACTACAGAGGTCACATTACGTTGCTTTTTTCGCTCTGTGCAGTGCATCAGAAACAGTAGACGAGGGCACTTCGAATGAATTTTGTATTATTTAAGATTGAGCGTGGCATGCTGAGAGAGCAAAGATACAAAGAAGAACTATTGCTAAAGCAGATCGATCAGGAATAAACAATGAGCATTTCCACGCATCACTGCTTGGGAACGAAACATCCTTGCTTAGTAAAAACACTCTGACGGAAACTTTTCTAGCTTTATTCGATTTGATCTAAATATTTTATATTTTCTTTGACTCAATATATCCCCTTACGTGCTCTTTTCGATGTTTATCTCTTCTGTTATTTTGCCAAATTGTCAGGGAACTCAGATTTGTTTTTCAATAGAAAAACACAATTCTAAAGAATAGTGTTTTAACTATTGACAACAAACCTTCGGTTATTTTCACTTATATAGGTATTTCACAAAGTAAACAAAGGTCTGACGGAAAATAAATTACAAAGCAGAAACCTGCACCAAAAAGCTGCTACTTTCTATTAATACCAGGCTCTGAACTAGTGTAAAAGTTTCCGAAAAATACTGGCAAACGTCGCGCCCAACCGAACTCGAAGTCAACTCAGATATGCATTCTGAAAAGATGCATCGACCAGACTAACGTGATCGTGTAAGGGCGAACTTGGATCAAAAGCTATTAGGATTGATGTGCCTCGGATGGAAGACTTCAGTCGGATGTCGTTTGATCTCCTCCGCCTGTCCGGCCTTGAGACATCAGAAAAAGAGGAGCTGCGATTGAACGGGAACGGAGAGGAAAGAAGGACGGAAGACGGTCGGCGTGACAGCCACTAGGCAGCAGACAGGGCGTGGGCGAAACACTACGGTGGAGCGAAACACAAACGGTCGAGAGAGGAGTGCAGCATGGGATGTCGAACGACGGGTGTTGCTTGCCTGTGAACGTCTTGGTCTATGAAGACTGAGCAGGCAGTAGACATTGGATGGATGAAATGGAGTGGAACGGATGTAATATATAATGTAATAATGATCGATGAGCGGTAGGCAGTCTAAACCAGTTTGGACGTGGGCAGTGGATAGTCAAGAGTACATGCATGTATATAGCGAGGTCCGAGGATGTGGAAAGAAGGTAGATGAAGTTGTCAAGCATTCAAAAGGCATTGAAGATCGGTATTTATGGATGAATTTCATATGTAGGTACACTGAAATTGGGAAAATGAAATAAACAGAATGCTGTTATCATTTGATGATATCATTATGCGAGATGGGCATAACGCCTACAGGAAGCGTTTGGGCAGATACAGCAGCCCACCTTTCTACAGACAGGAAGCACCTGACTGGCGGCCGGGTGCGCAGTGTCAATAGTTCCGGCAGCCCTGAGGGGCTCTGATTGTTTTTCCGTCACGCACCGTGCGCGCAGAAGTCACCTTGCGTGGTGAGCGGCTGGTCGAGGCGTTGGACCGCGCTGCCACGGAGACCAGGCTGTCACAGAGGCCGCCTTGCGTGCCGATACGTGGTCCCTGCGCCGCCGCTGTGCGTACCACCTGACCGCCCTCCCCAGCCCATTAAATGTCGATTAACGGCTCAGCGACCCCGGACAAGCTGCTCCACTAAGGCAAGGAACCAGCACGCTGCTATGTCAGGCTATGTTTAAAACAAAAGTCAGAAGGTAAAGATATTTAGAACATAAATTTTACCAGAATCTTGTGCTGCAAAGTTTGGTAATATTAAACTTATGAAAAGCCCGTCAAGGCACATCCGCGGGGTTGTAAAGTCTCATAACGTGGCCGAAATCTGCTCCTGAGGCGCGTACGGCGAGAGGTAATCGTTTCCAGGATGGCTGGGAAGAGTGGTGAGATGGGCTTGTCGTCCGCTTTATATATGTGTGCCACGGAGGATGAATTTACGAGGCGCGAGGCATTGGCGAATTGGAGAGCCAAGCACTGGCCTAGTTGTACGGAAATAGGAAGCCACATAATTTATGCGCTTCAATGATAATTAGATGAATATCTTTGGGGGAGACCATCTAAACGCGATGGCTATGTATAAAAACAAGTAAATTGGAAGCAATCTTATCACCAGCTTTGCATTAGAAAGTGGGTCGGCTCCAGTGAAAAGGGGAGAGGAAATTGAATTAAGCTTACACACCAGCATTAGCATGCAAGAGAGATGAAGACCGGCACTGGGAGGCATCTTGCTGTGACGCGAAGCGTCCTGAGCAGGGCTGGCCCGGGCAGTCGGCAGCAGACAGCGACGCCAGCCTGCCAGCGCCGCCGGCACACACCTTAGTGGGGCGCCCGATCCATCAGCCGACGGCGCGGCGCGCGAGGCTTTCTCGCCGGGAACAGTCTCTCTGTCTCGGGGGAGTCGGCGGCGAGCACGCAGAGAGGCAACCTCGGCGCTCTGGAGACCTTTAATCAGACGCCCGGCCGGGATCACTGAGCGTCAGCCGGCCCCGACGGCCTCAGGCGTGGACTGGAGCCGCAGGCTGTGGGTGTGGGGTCGGCGCGGGGTCACAGTATGTGGGAGCGGGTTTGACGCAGGGTCAAAGTGGGGCCGGTGCAGTTTTCTCCCCGCTAGGGACAGTCCCAAGTACTGTATTGCCAACTGAAGACCGTCCTCAGTCCCTCGGACTGTCCTCAGCGAACTGAAGGCAGTCCCCCTGTGCCGCCGCGCCGACTGAAGGCAGTCCCCAGAGCCGTGGCGCCGACGGACGGCCCGGGACGGATGGCACCAGTTTACCGCCCGACTATACGGCCAGAGCGGCCAGTTCCAGCTTTATTACATGGTTAGTCGCAGGCCCGGGCAGCTGCCGGCTCCACTTAGTCGCCCGGAAACGGACATGAACTAAATTGTAATGCAGCGGGGCTCACCCTCACAGAGTTATTTGCCTTTTCCGACTTTATTTGTCATGATAAATGATATAACATAGCGTGATGGTGTCAAAGGTCGTCAGTATTATATTCAATCTCGCTCTTACTTACTTTTGGTAAATTACTGTACCTGCTTTCTGGGGATAAAAAAATTTCAAAGATGGGGAAAAAGTTTATTACAAATACAATTATCCTAAAATATACAAATGCGTGGAACATCAACCTTATTCCATATTTAAAGGTAGTGTGCCAGCTTTCCTGGACCGTATGGAGTTAATGGCCCAGATAAGGAGAACCGGATTTTTAGAACTTATCCATACCTTCAAAACTCATGGAAACGTCTTAAATTCTTCAAATTTTGAGTACCCCAGTGCGAAATTCGCCCCGACGGGTTGTCGGTCGTACCCCAACCACATTTCACACCACTATGAACAATAAATGCACACACTTAAATCGCTATTACCGATAGGATCATCCAATCAAGTTTCGATAAACCCGTTCATCATCATCTCCTGCGGTTTCGAACACGCCTGTTAGGTGGTGCGGTAGACCGCGCCCAAAGCCAGGGCCCCGGTAACGTGAGGTAGACGAGTCGGGGCAGCGTGCGCTGACCCAAGCCGGGGCCGCGCGTCCTCCCGGTGTCATGTGATAGGCCGGGGCTGCCCGCGGGGAGCGGTAGACCGCGCCCAAAGCCGCGGCCCCGGCTTGGGACAGCGCACGCTGCCCCGACTCGGCTACCTCACGTTACCGGGGCCTGGCTTTGGGCGCGGCTTCTGCTCATACTTTGTGGTGCGGTGGTGGTGCGTCGGGCCGCGCGCTCTGACTTCGGCCAAGAAAAATGCGTCAGCTGATCATTGTCATTTCTGCCACTTTCATGTGGTGAGATGGGGTCATAACTTTAGAGACGGCTGTTTCATATCAATTATTTTGCATAAAATAATATTTCAAACCATAAATTAATGTTTGACAGCCAAATTAAAGAAACAATACCAATACAGGCTTACAGTTTAAATTCGACATTGTGTTGTCTACGATTAGACAGCTGATAACTCATTCCCGTACGTCGTAACTCTATAATGACCTTTGCTTATTGTCACATGTGCGCCGCGTGCGCCGCATTCGTGATTGTTGCCGAAGCCTGTTTGCAGGTCAGCCCACTACAGTTGTTATACATATCGAAAACCGATAAACTTTTAGGCGAAAAAAAGCACTATTTTAGGCCCATTTTTGATTTTTTTGCGATATTAGGTAAAAACAGAAGCTTCTTATCCTAGGAAAAATAAAATGGGAAATCATTCGAAGGTGGCACACTACCATTAACCCTGCTACATTTGACAGCAATATATTGTTAGGATTATAATCGAAGAAGAAAAAACTGCTCGCGCTTGGCGCTGTGTCACGTACGACAATGATTTATTGATAACTGATTTGCTCAGGGTCGCTCAACATGTCATTGCATCTCACGATCGAACGTAGGAAGTATCGACTGCAGCTCAAGATAGTAGTACCGTTTAGCACCGATCGCTTCTCTTACGACTCCCCCACCCGTTCACCTTCCAACCCTGTCGGAGAGTGGGACAGACGGTCGGACGACAGGACCGGTGGGTTGCGGACAGCCCCATCGATCGCTGCACCGCCGCTGGGCCACATCCAACGGACCTTGTTCGCTCGGATGAAGTAGCGACTGCCCCGGGCGGCCGGCGGTACTGGGCGCTCTCTGCTGGGGTCCTTGAGCGGCGATCGGCGGGCTACAGTCCTACGACACCCCTCCCCGGCCATACGGCGCAGCCGGGCCGGCACCACGAGCCGCACAGCTGGGCCCAATGAATTAGTGATTTCTCTCTAACAGAACTATGGGCTGTTTCAACTTTAAAAGAAGCTGTGTCAAACGAAGTTCTCGTGCTAGAATTAAAGATCGCTTACTTGAAGCAGACTGAAATAAATTGCAAGCGAGATACGCACGACATCGGGTCGAAAGTAGATTAGCAACTCGCAGTAATTTACCAACTTCTTTGATATTCATACTTTAACCCTCGCAGGCACGGCGAGGGGGTTGATGCAACCCCTACCTAAGGTTTTTCGCGAATAACTCACGTAAAAAGCACCCGATCGCGACGAAACTTTCAATACCTTCGCATTGATCAATTTTACACCAACCCTGAAAATTTCATGACCCTGACCCAAATGACCTTTGACCTGTGACCTACTTTCCGAGACCATCTTTGGCCGGAATCGCGATTCGGCTTATGTCGGCTCGCATTAGCCGCAGGGGTGGAGAATTAGGGGTTTTGGGGGTGCTCGAGCACCCCCTGAAATTCAAAAGTCACCGTATAAAAGTGTTCCAGGGGTGCTTAAATTACATCTGAGACACAAACTGCTTTGCGCAAGTCGCGAGGAGAGTGATGCTGCTAGGAAAACGTACCTATACGTGCTTTTCCACACAAGAATTCGACAGTTCCATTCGCCAGGTGCTAGAAATGCACCCTCTGGGATTATGACAATTCTCCGCTCCTGATTAGCCGCTCGTTTGCAAGCTTTTCGTGGTTTCAAGCGTTCTAGCATGTGATTTGGTGTTGCTGCCATGCATTAGGATGGATTTCAAGGTCACCTGAACATCAAGTCAGGTCATTGACCTTTGGTGACCACGGTTCAATTTTTCGAGTTTTAAATGTTTGTAAGCTAGTTTTTGGAGCTGAATTCGAATGTAGCAACCATTTGAACATTTACGAAGTAGTTTTGGTGCCTTCGTAATAAGTGACTAAGCTGTCAGAGGCGGTTGACACGCACCACGAATACCCGTTACGACCCCTACTGGTGGACCTGACCTGACCTGACCCGACCTGGTCGAAATGCTTAAAGACATCATCTGTGATCAAAACTAACACGATATTCGTGATCAGCACCCCGAAAAAACCATAGTAGCCATACGTTACAACTTTCTAACAGGTCTCGATTTTCCCGACCTTCGGGTCATTGACCTGACCTGGAAGGTCAACCGATGAGCTAGGACCTTAAGATTGGGTAGCATCGGCCTCCTTTCGTGACGGCCAGCACGCTCGTTTTTTTTTCTGCGAAGCTCTAGCTCGATCATACGCCAAACGCGAGGAAGGGGGTCGTACCCTCCCCCCCTTGTGCCGTCGAAGGACGCAAAATGGCCTGTGCCGGCGAGGGTTAAAGAAACAACTATGGCTGCACCTTGCAGTTTGTCGCCTCGACGTCCGACTGCATTGATCGCAACAGACAGGCTCTCCTGGTAGCTAGACTGTTTTGTAGGATGTTAATGTGTATTGTGTGCGGTATTGTGGCATTACGCTACATTATCGTACAATGATGCCAATAAGTTCTTCACAAAAAGCGTAGAGCTCTTGTTCTGTCATTGATTTCCCATATCGTCGGGGCGCACTTAACAAGTGCAGCCAGGTGTCGTACCAAACAGCACGCATCGCTGGAAGTGCGTGCGAACCGACATGTGTTTTCGACGCCCCTCAATGTTGACCGACCGTGCGTTATTTGATTCAACAGAAACCGCCTTCCTCTACGACGACTCATATTGCAACACGACTTCACGTGTGTGGTTATGCTGTCTGAGACGTGCCGACGTGCTGATATCGGGCGGTGTGATGATATTTAGTTCACGTCATTGACTGTAAACAGTGTGGTCACCTGTGGCGTTCGACGCGGTGTTCCATCGGAGCCGCTCCGGCCGGTCGGGTGGTCCGTCTGTTCTCCCTACTGCCGGATCCCATTTCCTGTGCCGGGAGGAGGCCGCCCGTAGTTCTTCCCTTCTGCAGCTCACCCCTCCAGCAGTAACTCGGCGCCCGCAGCTCCCCCCCCCGTAGTAGCTTACCTCTCCGCCGCAGTAGCTCCCTCCCGCAGCTCACCCCAGAAGCTTACCCCCGCTAACAGCTCACCCCGCAGTAACTCTCCCGCAGCTCACCCCAGAAGCTTACCCCCGCTAACAGCTCACCCCGCAGTAACTCTCCCGCAGCTCACTCACAGCTCACAGTAACTCTCGCCGTGATCAATAGGTGGCACTGATGCTGTGCCGCCGTCCGCCGATAGAGCGTCCATTATGGTCCGTCGACAGCAGAGCCAACAAAGGGAGAACAAATCAAGAATAACACACACCAACCGTTCCTGCATACACTGTTCTCGTGAGCTAGCATGCAAGAAATACCATCAAAATTGCAGCACAATGAGTCAATAACTTCAGTACACAGATGTAATGGGCTGTTTTATTCAACGGAGCAAAAGATACCTTTGTATTTGAATGAACTTCCTCATGCAATTTTCTAACTGACGAGTCTGTTTTAGCTTTACTTATGCGTCATGTGATTAGCAATTTTACCCAGCGCTGTCTCCCGCCTTTCAACCTGCACGGGAGCCAGAGCAGTGGCGACTCTCGGACAATCAGACGGTGGCCGTCGCGCTGCTCGAAGGCCATATTCTCTGCCTGCAGCTGTCGCGTCCGCCGCCGGTATATGGCCGCGTGGGAACGGACGCGGGGGCCAAGGACGGTCCGTGCTCGGCTCAATAGGACACTGCCAGACGTGCCGGGGACACTACCAGACGTGCCGGGAAACTGGTGGGACATTGGCGGGACGTGACGGGACATTGGCGGGACGTGACGTGACACTGTGCCGGGACAATGGCGGAGCGTGCGGGGCACGTTTGGGGATACCCGTCAGGTCAAACTGGCTGAAGCTCGAATGGTGCCTGCTAAGTGCTTGCGAAAAGCCCGTGCATGTATTAACCCGCGACCGCCTGGGGGGGGGGTCGGATCCGACCCCCCCTCCGTTTTTCTTAAATAACTCATGAACCACTTTCGCTATCTACTTGAAACTTGGCATACCTTCTCCCCCATCAATTTGACGTCTCCTGTGCAATTTTTAAGAAAAAAAAAACTTTTTTTTTAGATATATCGATTTTAGTGATGTAACTACATGGCGTTTTTAGTTAAAAAGTGGTAAATGTTTAAAAAATCGCCAAAAATCAGGATTTGAAGCAAATTGCAAATTAAGGATATGAAAAGACGCAGCTCAACGAGTTCTTTAAAATGGCTATCTCGGATTTTCCATAAAATGCGTTTTTTTACCCCTAAAAATTCAAAAAACTATATTTTTTGGAAACAGCTAATTAAATCCAAAATTTTGGGAATTTCCAAAAACCGGAATATATGTTGTAGAGCTCTATTAGAACATTAGATGCCCCAAATTTCAACTTTCTATCTTGATTTTTGACCCCCAAATTGTAAAAAATAGCTCCAACATTCATAGGGCATGGTGACGTCATAAGCATTTTCGCGAATTAGAGGCACTTCTGAACATCGCATGTGAAAACAAATGGCACCACTAGATTCCTGGGACAAAGCTTGTCTAGAAAAGTGCATTTTTATGTCAAAAATAAAAAGTTGAAAAATTGACTTTTTTTCTTAGCCCTCGTTTAGTTATGTATGGTATAAACGAATTTTTATGCTTTCAATGCACACTTATCACCATCACAGTGACTTGGGGTCACATATAACCATTACCATCGGATTCGGCGTGAAAAATAAGCCATAAAACATGTGTCGCACGCCCATGTAGTAGAAAGTGAAAACCGTGACCTTTCGTGACCTGACCTGACCTTGACCCGTACTTAGTATGACCGCTATACGCACATGGTACCTTCACTAGACCTTTGAGATCATTTTTGGTGAGTTTCGAGCAGCAGCTATTGATTCCGCTGTCCGTAAGCCTAATCATGCAAAACCCCTGAATTTGACCTTTGACCTGACCTTGACCCGAAAGTTGACCTCAATCTTAAAATCTTAAGAGTGCTTTGGGAAGGTCTCGTAGAGACCTTTCGAACGCCGCCGATACGACCATTGGTTCTCGAGATAACAGGGGGGGGGGGGTCGGATCCGACCCCCCAGGCTGTCGTGGGTACGGAAATAGCCCAGGCGGTGCCGGGTTATACCGGGTGGCCCAGAAAAAACGTTCCCAACTTTAAATCAATATTTCTCAGAAAGTGATAAAGATACAACATAGTTAACCCCGCCCATAACCATAGTTAACCCCGCCAACGGCCCCCGCCGAAGTTAGTTGGTAGCACTGCTGCTCCACGGCGTACATTTCCTACCAGCCCATAGGGTTTACATGTTAAATGGCCTGTTTTCAGCGAGCGATATCTCGGTCAACCTTTGAAGGAATCAATGGTTCTTAGTCTCAAATGATAGATCGATGAATTTTCTTTCGACAATTCCTCTACAATTTTTCACGAAACCCAGCCGATCTTCTACGGCGTACAGGGTAAAGATTTCTCTGCACGCCAACACCCGCGATCCGCCTCTCCGATCGTCGGCGCGCGGTCCTCGGTAGCGCAGTCGGTAGCGTATCGGGCTGCGGATCCGAGGGTCGTGAGTTCGAATCCTGGGAGCACCGCGTGATTTTGGCTAGAATTGAATGATTTAGATTCTTGAATGTTTGCATAATCAATTATTAACAGCTAATTGAATGTATCTGCCCACTAATCGTCCCCTAAAACATGTTATTTTAGAAATTTAAGAAATGAATGTCACGTGCGCGTCACAACTGCCAACCGTAAGCGTTACCATATTCTAGTTTGAACTAACTTTTTGCTAGTCCCGACCACATATAGTAGGTTTTCTAGTAGATATACTAGAAATTCCTACCAAAGTTCGTCCTACCCTTCACTTCACTCAATATACCCTGGTTAACCCTCGCCGGCCGAGGGGGGGGGGGGGGCGGCACCCGCCCCCCCTATAGGGTTTTTTCGCGATAGCTCCGAACACGCTCGCGATAGAGAGCTGAAACTTGGCATACCTGACCTTTGATCCAAGCCGCATCTTTTGACACCAACCGCATTTTTGGGTCAGGTCAGGTCACTGACCTATGACGTCATAAGTGAACCTCTGCACGGTCTTCAGATGTCGCAACTTCGCAACGCCCTCACTGCCAGAGGAGATGTCACAGGGAAATGAAACTTGCAGGATCTAGTATCCATTATGAGTCCCACAACTTGTATATCTCGGATTTTTCCTAAAGGTCATATGAGGTCAGGTCATTTTCGTAACCTCACCATTATAAGTCAATGGGGAAAAATTAAAACTGCTATTCTGGCGCCGGGAACGATCTCCAACTATCTCAAGCACACAGAATCGTGATTTCATGCACTCCTTGCAAGGTTAGATGCGTCACTTTTGCAATGTTGACCTTGCGTGACGTCATTTATGACGTCATCAAGGTCATATTAGTTTTTCGTCAATAACTCTTGATCAAATTGAGCTAGCGAGTCGGAAAAGCCACCAATGGACTCAGGAAGACCCGCCGAATCGAATGATATGCGACATGACCTCTTTCGACCAACTTCGTGACCTGTGGGTGCTGACCTGACCTTGACCTGAGGTCAACACCCCAAGTTGATCTGACCCGGACAAAAAGTATATCATTCGACGCGCCTGAGCGAGACGAACACGATGCTGCCAAAATCGGCGCTCTGCGACCGTTTTTGCGAAGTTATTCACCAAAAACTGAACCGTACCTTGGGGCAATTGACCTGACCTCAGAGGTCACCGGTTGACCTAGGACCTTAAAATCGGGTACCAATCTCTGCGTCTCATAACGGCGCACACGGTCGTTTTTTCCGCGACGCGCTAGCTCCACCAGGGGCGAAACGGCGAGGGGGGGGGGTCGTACCCGCCCCCCCCCCCCTCGGCCGGCGCGTATGTAGAAAACCAATAGGTCCGGCGAGGGTTAATGCGGCACACATTTTCAGTAAATGGTGTGATTTTCATGGTGCTCGGTAAACAACTGTTTAAACGGTTTGTGTTTCAAGCATGCCATGTAAAAATTACTTTTTTTATCCGATGTTTACTAAAATAATGTGAGTGAACGGGTCACTTTCACCCCACGGCACCGCGGCCTGGAGGCTGGAGCCATGACTTCTACTGGCAGATAGTTTCATTGGTGGTTCGGGTCTCAGGATGACACATTCCCTCAGGCAACCACGATGGCTCTGTGCCAGCGGCATCGGAAGAAGTTTCCAGTTTTCTAACCATCTTGTGGCTCAAATGCTTTCGTGGCTGACATTCCAGGGAAAATATAGCTTTTCAACCAGTTTTTTTTTTGTCATCTGCTGACAATGTTGTTTTTCCTAAGCTATTCTTTGGTCTTCTGGCACAGGAACCAGTCTGCTTTAGTTTGTTTTCCTTATCCGGTCGATTTACTGTTTGATCTACTGAAAGGAGGGTAATCAGCAGTAATCCATGCACCGTGCCACTCCTACTCGAAACATGATTTGGTGTTGAAACGAATGACATCCATGAGCACCATTTTGGCTCAGTATTTGAATATTTGGCACATAATTGAGGAGACAAAAATAATTAAAATAAGAACACACGTGTTGGTTTCATTCACGTGCTCTATTTTTTATTCTTTTTTATAACATGGGACGTCTAACCCAGTCATCACTATCGTTTGACATCGGCAAAAAAAGCAAAAACGTCTTGCTTAATTCAACTCAAGATTGCCAGCTTGAAAATGATGGCATAGCGTTATAATTTGGCATACCAATGCGCAAAGAAATGACGCAAACTTGATGAAAATTTTGATTCGTTATTTGTACTCATATTTGATATATAGGCCTCCAAAGTTCGGAACGTTTTTTGTTTCTGGGCCACCCGGTATAGGTATACTATATCCCCACGAACCCTCCAAAGTGACAGTGTTGGGCTATTCTCAAAGACGTTTTCAGACAAAAACGAAATAAATGAGCCCAGTTCTATGAGAAAAAAAAAACACTTCTAAATGGCCTCCTTACAATGAAATACCAAATGATGACATACATAATGAAATAACTACATATTGATGATTTCGACCACAGGTCATTATCAAAATAAGCCGGACAGAACTTTTGTCCAAAAGCTCCGTCCAACTTATTGACCTAAACGCAAAGCCATGCAGACTACCACACAGAAATGGCTCGGCGGTCTGAATGGCCGCCTGCAACGGGGATTGTCGGAAGCAGAAACTGGCGTGATGCGGCACAGCATCGTTCAGGCGTCGCGTAGCCAGTGACATCTACCGTCAAACGTAGAAACTTGCTGCTCAGCGGCACAGCATCATTCAGGCGTCAGGCAGCTAGTGACATCTAGCGTTAAAAGCAGAAACTCGTGTAGTGCGGCACAGCATCGTGCAGGCGTCGGGCTGTTAGCGACATCTAGCGTCAAATGCAGAAACTTGTGTAATGCGGCACAGCATCGTTCAGGCGTCGGACTGTTAACGACATCTAGCGTCAAATGCAGAACCTTGTGTAATGCGGCACAGCATCGTTCAAGCGTTGGGCAGTTAGTGACATCTAACGGTAAAAGCAAAAAACTTGTGTAGTGCGGCACAGCATCGTTCAGGCGTCGGGCAGTTAGCGACTTCTACCGTTAGAAGCAGAAGCTCGTGCAGTGCAGAGGCCTCTTGCACCAAACTACCTAGCTAGGTAAAATCGAAAAACCGGTTTCAGAATAAGCTAATCAAACGGTGGTAAATTTGTTTGCAATAGCCCAATGCATAATCCTACAGGTGCTTGGTAAATTTTACACGCAAATTGTCACATTTGAGTCTTGGATTGGGTATACGATGCAAAATAATCTAAGCATTGGTGCAAGAGGATTTTGGTGCAAGAGGCCTCTGCACAGCATCTTTGAGGTATCTGTTAGTCGTCACCGACATTTATCGGTGAATGTAGAAGCTTGGTGGCATGCTCAGCGGCACGGCGTCATTCAGGCGTGAGAAAGCTCATCGTGACATGTATCGTCAGAAAAGAGGTTCGTGTATAGTTAGAGCGGAACAGCAAAGGCGTTCGACGCCTATCGACATAGAAGGATTAGCTCGAATGTTATGGGGTCATCAGTGACATCTGCCACGTTGCGCGCTCCTGAAGGAGGTATCGATCGGGGAAGTGCAGGAATGATTGTGGAAGGTTTCGCGTGAGTTCCGCAATCAGTGATAACACTCAATAGCTAAAGCAGAGACCAATGAAAGTAGAACACTCAATGGCGTTTTCGTGGACTGGACAGTTGTGGTAGCACACATAAGTTTTACACCTGCTGTTACGTTCATCTAATAAGTTTGATGGGTCTGCGTAATTGTGGCTTGTGCAGCATATTTTGAGAAAGCTATGCTCTTACTTGGTTTTTGCTGCGGCCATCATATAATTTTTTATGCAATTTCACCAAAAAATTGTTTCTGATTATTTTCCTTCACCAAAATCTGGCAAGCAATATATATTGGCATTTAATTTAACTGGGATGTCGACTGTTCATAACAAATATATCAAATATCCAGCAAATCAAATTAGTTCAAGCGCTCCTGCCACGCTGCTCATGCAAACAAACTGCGGTTGATATCAACTACTTGCGAATGTAAGGCACAAATCACAAACAATGACAAGTTTGCACCAGAAGGACCTGACGCCCTATCGGTCTTTCATCTTGTACCGTCGTTTTTATCGGTAGGCGGGTCGATCAGAAAAGCGCCAACCAATAACTCGCAAGGCAGTTTTTCATTCAAGGATAGCCGAGCATTGGGCCGAGCCGCACGCTACCCGTTTGAAAGATTTACCGACTATTGGCTGCGCCACCAACCACGTAATCCTACCTATCAACATGTGTGTCAAGTCAGAACATTACGAACACTACCCGTTATCAAATCATTTTGCTAAACTATGGTTGAAATCAGTAATGTTTGGCAAAGCCAATCCTTTATGGAAAATGGAAACAGAGTTAAGATAATAGCTACAACGCACCAACTCATAAGTGTAAATCCTATTAACAGCCCCATGGAAGTGATCTAGAGTGGCGAGAAGGGAAAGACGAGGGAGGGAAAAGGGGAAATGAAGAAAGGAGAAATATGAATTATAGGTAAAACAAAAGGACATAGGAGGGAAGGGATGAAGGATGCAGAAAGTGAGCCGAATGGATAAAGGAAAAAGGAAGAAAAGACGATGGCAAAATGACGGAAGGCTTTGTGAGTCATTGTGATAGTTGGTCATTTCCCAAGAATCACGTCGCTCGAGGTCAGCGAGTTCATGCAGCGATGAAGCGGAGAAATTGCCGTCAGTCTATGAGTGTCATGGACTCCCTCCAACTGAGGTAGATGGCCGGCGTCAGACGAGCTCCATATTAGCCGGGCACTGATGAAAGCCGCAGACTTAGACACTTAGCTTTTCGTCTGAAGTCGAAATTAGTTCCGGCAATCCTTAGCTCAGGAGCAAGTAGCGAAGTAGCTACGAGTAACAAAGATACTGCGCTCTTGCTGCATTCAATCCAGGATTGTGAGTTTGGCAAGGTAAAATTCACAGATGTCATTGACAAAATGATGCTAGGAGCGATGCCTATAACTGAACTGATGTGTTGTGTAGTATACTCGAATGTATGTCAATTACTTATGCATACTGCTGGCCTACATATTATGTAGGCATAGCTTGAGTGGGTTTGCTCCCAACTCTGTCCGGTAGGACAGAGTTGGGACAAAGTAATAAGATGGCGCCTAGAGCGATCGAGCTACCAAGAAACTAGCTACTTTCTCTTTTCTGTCCAGTGTCCAAGTGATCTCCACATACCGGGTGGCCCAAAAAAAACGTTCCGAACTTTGGAGGCCTATATCTCAAATTCGAGTGCACATAACGAGCCAAAATTTTCATCAGGTTTGCGTCACTTCTTTGCGCATTGGTATGCCAAATTATAACACTGTACCATCATTTTCAAGCCAGCAATCTTATGTTGAATTAAGTAAGACGTTTTTGCTTTTTTTGCCGTTGTTGAACGGAAGTAATGATTGGCTTAGACGTACCATGTTAGAAAAATACAAAAAATAGAACAACGTGAATGATACCAGCGCGCGTGTTGCTATTTTAGATATTTTTGTCACACTTATGTGCCAAATATTCAAATACTAAGCCAAAGTCGTGTTAATGGATGCCATTCGTTTCAACAATCAACACAAGTCCTGTTTCGAGGCGAAGCCGAGTGGCACGGTGCATGGGTTACTGCTGATCGCCCTCCCTTCAAGAAGATCAAATAGTAAATCGACCGAATAAGGAAAAAAGCTAGAGGGAATGTGTCACCCTGAGGCCTTAACCACCAATGAGACTAGTTGCCAGTAGCAGTCATGGCTGTAGGCCGTGGTGCCGAGATGGAAGTGGCCCGTTCACTCACATTTTTGGTAAACATCAGAGCAAAAAAGTGATTTTTACATGGCATGCTAGAAACAAGAACCGTTTATAAAGTAATTGACCGAATAACATGAAAATCATACCATTCACTGAAAATATATGTCGCATTGACTATTGGAAGTTTCAATGTTGTATCTTTATCACTTTCTGAGAAATGTTCATTTAAAATTGGGAACGTTTTTTTCTGGGCCACCCGGTATATCTGTGATTTATTCAGCAGGCTGCAATGTGTTCCAGTATGAAGTATGAACCCTTTGTCAATCGAGAATCAAGTACTGAGAACTACTGCAGAAGGACGAGTTTAACCCTCGCATGTGTGCGGCGTTTGCCAGCTTCTAATGTGTAGGGGGGGGGGTCGGTTGGACCCCCCTTGCCGTTTGGCCCCTGATCGAGCTAGAGCTTCGCGGAAAAAACGAGCGTGTTGCCCGTGACGAGAGGAAGCCGATGATACCCAATTTTAAGGTCCTAGGTCATTGGTTGACCTTCCAGGTCAGGTCAATGACCCTTAAGTCGGGAAAATCGGGACCTGTTAGAAAGTCGTAAAGTGTGGCTGCTAAGAGGTTTTTCGGGGTGCTGATCACGAATATCGTGTTAGTTTTGATCACAGATGATGTCTTGAAGCATTTAGACCAGGTCGGGTCAGGTCAGGTCAGGTCAACCAATAGGCGTCGTGACGGGTATTCGTAGTACGTGTCAACCGCCTCTGACAGCTTCGTAACATGTTACGAAGTCACCAAAACTACTTCGTAAATGTTCAAATGGTTGCTAAATTCGAATTCAGCTCCAAAAACTAGCCTAGAAACATGTAAAACTCGAAAAAGTGACCCAAGGTCACCCGAGGTCACCAAAGGTCAATGACCTGACCTGACCTTCAGGTGACCTTGACACACACGGGAGTAACATCAAATCACAAGTTTGAACGTTTGAAACCACGAAAAGCTTGCAAACACGCGGCTAGTGCGAGCCGACATACGCGAAATCGCGATTCCGGCCAAACATGGTCTCGGAAAAGAGGTCACAGGTCAAAGGTCATTTGGGTCAGGGTCATGAAATTTTCAGGGTAGGTGTCAAATTGATCAATGCGAGGGTACTGAAAGTTTCGTCGCGATCGGCCGCTTTTTACGCGAGTTATTTGCGAAAAACCATGGGGGGGGTCCATCCGACCCCCCCCCCCCCCCTACACATGCGAGGGTTAAGGTTCATCGTCTCACGGGGTCCGTCGCTCCCTCCATATTAAGCAAAGGTCAGGACGCATCAACAAAGCAAATAGCAGAGCTTCTAATCTTGTTTGTCGACAAACTAAGCGACACGTCAGCAGAATTAGCTGGCACGAAGCCTCCGTGCACGTGCTACTCGAGGCACGACAGTTGGCCCTGCCTCCTGTCGGCAGAGAATAAATGGCCACACACATATCGCTGGCAGGGTTCGCCATTCACCAATCATGGTTCACATGCATTAACAAATATTAATGTGGGCATATGTAGGAATATCAAATGAACGCATAAGAAATAGACATTTTGTTTCTTCTTTCTCAGGATCGTTCTTTGATCGATCTTCACTCGTTGGTCCATTAATTCGTTCGTTCTCACGGAGTGCTTTATTAAATTTGGTAAAACTTGGTCCAATAAAAATCATGTAAGGAGTGTTAGCCAAGCCCAATAGTTCAGCTGCGTTAAACGCAATTCCAAATAATTCGAACCTGAACAACTACAGCATCTCAATGAGGATTCAGTTTGAATAATTAATAGGTACTCCACTTTACGCCCAGCCTTATCGCCAGAAGCGCACGAAAGGAAGCGCTTTGCAGCGTCGGCTTTGATTCTGTTATCGCACTTGCATCTTTTTTCGCGCCGGGTGTGAAAGTTTTAGCACTGGGCCACTTGAGATCAAATTAACAAGTCAGGTCAAGTAAGTTCGGCTTCGACATAAGTTTGAAAACGAGCCACAGCCGCGCAGGTCGGGTGACTGATTAATGATGGTGACAATATCAGTGACACTGCATGCCACTACGTGCCATCACTCCAGCTTTGTCAACTCAAATAGAATAGCTTTGTCAAACAAGGAGCTTTGTCTCTTCCAGCTGATCCACCCGGTCCTCTTTCCACCTAAGAAGGAAGACGGGGATGGACGAGCGGGGACGGACGGAGGACGGACGGGGGAACGGGTGGGGACGGACGTGGGGATGGACGGGGGAACGGGTGGGGATGGACGTGGGGATGGAGGGGGACGGACGGGGGCATGGACGGGGGACGGAGGACGGACGGACCCGGACGGTCACCCCCTCCGGTGTCCGACCTGTGCGGCTATCTGCGCCGCCGGCGCCGCGAGGCGTTTGTTTAATTGTCGCCGGATGTCGTCACACCACTGACAATGTGCCGTAAACGGGTCCACATCTGGTCGGCGCCGCGGCAAATGGCGCCGAACGCGGCCCGATGGAGCCGAACCGAGCCGATCGCAGTGCCAATGGAGCGGCCCGCCCGGCCAAACCGGGACATACGAGGCGCCCGCTCCGGAGAGCGAAAATCGAGCTTTATCTAGTGGATGGCTAGTTCATTTGGTAAAAAGGTGGTTGTTTGAAATGCCGGCTGCTGGTTTTAACATAGTATAGGCGAGGAATTAATTCAAACACTGGTAGAAGTGCATGTGAATAGTTGGAACAACTGGTTGACATCGCTGGTCCTGGACGCTTGTTCGGGCATGGTTCGTCTGTTGACATTGCAGGTATAGATAGCTCAGCTTTGATTTATTATATTAAATTAGTTATGGCAACATAAATGATAGCGTTTTGACTTGAAACTCTGAAATGAATTGAGTAGAATTAGAATTAAATCCTTGAATGCCTACCTAAATCGTAGGTAAAATTACCTATTGTGGAGGTAGTCTAATGATCCAATCAGTTACATTACATCGTGTCGATTACAGAGCACTGACGCAGAAACAAATGGAAAACTCTTGTGCTGTGGGAGAGTCATTGGAAAGGTGCATTGATTTTACAAAAGTCCTTCCAAACAGTGCCATGCAGTTTGCATGCAAGGAGTAAATTGTTTAAGGTGCCCCAATCTCCACAAAGCAGTTAAAGATGCTATAAAAGAGACATTTGAAGCATTCATTGCCTGTTAGCAATTTATATCAACTACTTTGTGTCGTGATTAAACGATTAATCCATTCAAGAACAGTCGAATCATTTTAATTGCGCCCTTAACAAGAATAAGATTGCATTAATGATACCAATCAAGCGACAAATGGTCGCGGTAACACGTCTTTTCATCCATGTAACATTGTGAATACTATCAGAGCAGCCACTACTGCAAAAGTGGATGTATTTTTCATTGAATGCAGCACTCAGCTTAATTTTGTTTATGTGGCCGACTCTGTTTCATTGCCTTCATGCCGTTTACGGTTGGTTCTGTACGACCCCTGGAAGCTGAAAGCAAGGAACTGGAAGAAGTGTGGTGAAATGTTTAGCATTCAAATATTCAAAACGCTCCAACTAATGGATTTTGAGTTCGCTGAAAAATAAAATTTCGAAAGCTGATAGTTAACCCAGTTAACCTAAGATCTAAAAGCTAAACCGCAATGATACCATCGTACCATTCAAAAAGTGGTACGGTATTTCTCCTAGCATTTTAGCAACTTAAAGGGACCCTCCCACCTTCAAAAAAGTTAATGAATTGGCATGAAAGTGATGTCGCTCGGTTCAGAAAGAGCAAAAATGAATATCTACCAAATTTCATCGAAAAATATTCACCGGTTTTCAAGATATTAGACTTTTACTTTTGTTTACTTTTTGGGATCTCCGCTGTTCCTAGCGACTTTATTTGAAAGTGCGGCATTTGTTGCGCGCAAAGCAGCATATACCACCGCCGTGCTGCCAAACGTTTTAGTAAAAGATTTAAAAATCGTTAGATCTCCGCTGACGTCACAAATTCTAAGGGGGCATACCAATGCATTAGCCCCTTAGAATCCGAAAACTGCAAGTTTGAAATTCCATATCTCCGAATTAAAGCATTTTTCGATGTTGTGAATGCCCAAACCGGTATTTTCAGGCCATGGCCACCAATTTGGCTATCTCAACTCAAAACTAATGTTAAGGTGGGAGGGTCCCTTTAATTGCAATTTATGAACTAATAAAAAACTTACACCCGCAGAATGCTCACGCCTCAGTGATATGATTAGCCAAACCACAGACCGGTGCGGCGGCGGCGCGCCCGTTCGCTCAGCTCCAGCTAACGCGCGGCCCTTGTCTGCGTTTTAAAGCCGACTCCCGTGGGAGTGCAGAAGTCGAGCAATCCGTCATAGCTCGGGAGGCGCGCGCTCTAAAATGGCGTGTGTTGGCGTGTTTTACGGTGAGTGTGCAGCTGCTCAGCCGTGCAGGCCCAACGGCGGTGAACAGACACCGGGGGAGGACGGTGGGACAGAGGAGCGGGCCGGGGTTCCAGACAGAAGCGAGCAGTGAACACTGAACAGTGAACACACAGAGGGTAGAGAGCGACGGAGAGTCAGTGGGACGGACTGTGAAGGGACGGGACAACGGAGCAGGTGGGTGGCTCCCAAGTCCCACCACCCGACGGCGGTCAACACACGAGGGGGAGGGGGAGGGGCGGGACAGCGGAGCGGGCGTGTCTCCCGTCAGCAGTGAACACACAAGGGGACGGGATAGTGTGCGACCCACACCACAGCCAGGTCAACACGTCGTGACGGAGGCGCTCGTTTTTACGTCAAGTCCCCACTAACTGTCCGGTGGCTAAACAGTGGGTGGACAGCGCCGTGAAACCACTGGTTCCGCCCCGGTTCAGAAGTTGCCGACGGAGTGGACACCCCTGACGGTCCGCCGCCGTGTAACCAGTCCTGAGTCCACCACCGCCGCCGGCTCCCTGTTAAATCGAACACACGGCGGCCAATAATCATTCGTTTTCTGCGGAATTGGTCCACTCTGTCGGCCGACGGTCGTCATCGACGAGCAGAGGCGCGCGTCGAGTGTGAACAGCTGCAAAACCAAGTCGGCCGGCGATATACGACCGCGACGAACGCTACCGTTCCTGGAGGCCGGCGCCCCTTACCGGGGAAGTTCGCGGCTTATAGCGCCGGCTTATAGTTGGGTGTAAATTGTTTGGATGCGGCATGAATAGAGGCAGGCATATGGAAGCGTGAAGTTTTGCAGTGCCTTCTAGTGGATGCTTTGAGTAAATAAGCAGGGGTCACGCCAGACAGGTCGTGAGAAATCACCAGACATATATTCTGCTATTTCAACGCCGCTTGGCCAAACAAAGCGAACGTAAACTATACGAGAAATCAATTTAGGAACAGGTTAAGGAATCCTCGGTTCTTGCCTCCTCGTATTTCAAGCAACATAAAAACGGTTAGGGAAGCTGGTTGACTTGAAGACTGTCCAGCTAAGTGGACACAAAAAATGATGACGTAATGAAAGTTAAGTAAGAAATTATACCTCACCTGACTGAACTTCACCGATTGAGCAGTGTAAGCACTAAGCGCATGCCTATAGGCTATGCCGGAAGACCTGCATATGCACCTGAAAAATACAGAAGACTTCTTGAGAAGAATATGAGAGAGCACCATTCTAGCCGACCTTAAGAATTCCTCTGGTGTCCGCAGCCGTGGACGACATCCGACCGGCCTTATGAACGGCTCCTGTCATGTCGTCTCAGCGGCAGCTGTGCGGCGGTGGACGGCCGGCGGAGCTCTGCACTGGCCGTCCCCGTCCACCGTGGAAGTTGTGGACACAGTCGTGCTCCCGGCAGAAGGGGAGTAAAATCTCGGAAATATGTATAGGAGGAGATAGGTTTATGTTTTAGTAGCACCCAGGAAAATGGTCCATGTGAATATGAGGCAGTAGTTATATACCTCGTCCCAATTGAAGTATTCGAAATCGGTACAGGCGAGGAGAGATAGCCTGTAGCTCAATGATAGCATGCATTATGCTTCCTTTTCTGGACGTCTCACATTTGCATCTACCGAATATTGTCCATAAAAAGCACACGAAACGTATCCTCTATGGGGTGTAACTGTGTGGCAGACACTGCTAAAGGACTGTTCCCACACAGTCGGTTGGAGAGAGTGGGTTCATCTCTCGTCTTCCATGAGGTGTGATCCCAGCGACGCCCGCTGTGCGGCAGTCCAATATGGTAATGGGAGACGACCGCGTCACCGCACCGCGACCGGCCGGGCGGCGAGGTAATTCGACACCCCGAGAGGCCCCAGACGGCCGCGTCACAGAGAAGTCTGCGGCGGCTGAGGTGGCAGTGACTGTTGAGGTGTACTGGAGATGGCAGTGACTTCTGAAGTGCACAGAGGTGGCAGTGACTGTGGAGGAAGCGGGAGGGTGGCAGTGACTGTAGCAGTGGGTGTCAGAGGCTGCTGAGTGCTGACCATGCTGAGGTGCGCGGAGGTGGCAGTGACAGCGGAGGAAGTGGTTGGTGATGGCGGTAGCGAAAACAGCACTGACGTCAAAGTGACACAGCAGAGGATACTATCAACGGAGCAGAAACGGTAAGTGGCAGTATTGGCGGAGACGACTGTAAGAGACATGACCAGTTGTCACATAGAAGCAGGGAGTATGGGGCAGAAGCAGGGATGCGGAGCCGTGAAAAATTTAGACGGCTCCGGCTCCGGCTCCGGCTCAGGAGAAAAAAATCGGCTCCGGCTCCGGCTTCGGCCCCGGGTGAAATGTCATGGCGGCTCCGGCTCCGGCTCCCGCTCCGAGTAAAATGGTCCGGCTCCGGCGGTTCCGGCTCCGGCTCCGGCTCCTACTCAGTACATCCCCTATGCGATTAATTAAACGGGTGGAAGAAAAAAGGCGATTGGATTTGTGCACGCTGCTTCCGTATTTGCATAACAAGGCTATTTTGAATACTACGTTTTTTACTGCCTTGTACTGTCAAACCGAACTAGGTCAATATTTTTTCCCTCTTCAAAAAAAGAGCCGGAGTCGCCCCCTTTTTACGGCTCCGGCTCCGGCTCCGGCTTCAGGCAAAATATGCCGGCTCCGGCGGCTCCGGCTCCAGCTCCGGATCCGGCTCCGCACCCCTGGGCAGAAGCAGTAGCGGTGGTGGCGGGTGGCAGGCTGACAGCAAAGGAGGAATAGGCGGAGGAGTCGGAGTTAGGTGGAGCTGGCAATTCGGTGCCCCCGTATGTGATTTCCATCGCAAACAAAGCTTTGTCCTGTGTTGGAGGTGTATGCGGCCGGATATATATATATATATATATATATATATATATATATATATATATATATATATATATATATATATATATATATATATATATATATATATATATATATATATATATATATATATGTAAGGGGCCCGCCTATTAGAAGAAGAAAGCGCTCGTGGGCCGTGACGGGTACCGAGTAAAAGACGTGTGATTTGAGCCGAGTCAGAGAGCTAACCTTGATTTGTGTACACGCTGGCGAGGAATGATCGAGAAGGTCGGCGTTTTGTGCGTTCCCCCGTGGCGTTGCTGAAGATATTGGGTTTTGTTGTGTGGCCGGCCGGAGATCGTGTGAATACGACGGAAAATACCAAGATAACGAGTGTTTTTATTTACACGTCGCTACGGAAGAGTAAGCGAGCTCTTACATCAGCGGTGGGATACTGATACGACGCCCTGAAGGACTGAAAATCGGGTGATGTCCCTGAATGGCGGCGAAAGCGGCGCAACGCTATCAGAGAAAATCAAGATGGAACCGGGAGCTAGTGGGAATGCGGAATGGAGGCCACCGGTGTTCTGCAAGAATACCGAGGACATTCAGAGATATTTTCGTATATTCAAACGAGTGGCAAGGGCTAACGGCTGGTCTGAGGCCAGACAGCTGTCGGTCTTACCGGCGCTGTTCACGGGGGAGGCAGAATGGGTGGCAGAGGAACTGGAGTCTGCAGCACCTACCTCCGTCGAACAGGCCGAGCAGCTGGCTGTGAGGCTGCTGTGCCCTAAAGAAAAGCGAAAGGTGAGGTTGCATCAGTTTTATGAAGCCAGGCTGAGTGAGAAGGATGAACCTCGTGAGTTTGTTCAACGGCTTCGTGAGTCGCTGAAGGCAGGGATGCCAGACCTGAATCAAGAAGGTCAGGAAGAGCTGTTGATGGAACACTTACCTCGAGTGGTACCGTCAAGGTGGCAGCTAAAATTGTTGGATTGTGATGCAAGCGATGTGGAAGGGTTGGTCAGGCGGCTGGAACGCATGAAGACTGTGGAGCAGTTGCATCATGATATGACGAAGAAGCATGATGATGCCAGCCAGGTGAGGCTGGTACAGAGGACAAAGCGCTGCTTCAACTGTGGCCGCCAGGGCCACCTCCGAGCTCAGTGTTTCCGGGGACCCAGGGTTCCCAGTGCACCAGCTCCTCCAGCAGCGACGTCTGCAGGTCCTGGTGCCACTGCACCGGCTTCTGCACCGCAGACCAGGATGACTGGAACCGGTGATCGCCAGCCAGCTGTTGGTGGTCTTCGCTGCTTCACCTGTGGAGGGGTAGGCCACTTCCAAAGGGAGTGCCCCAGTCGCAGAGAGGTAAGGAAGCTGAGCACCAACAGGGAGTCTGAGGTTAAAGTCAGAGTCACGATTGGAGGAATGTCCAGTGTGGGTGTTCTGGATACGGGTAGCGCTGTGAGTCTTCTGAGTGAAGAAGAGGTTCAGGAGCTAGGCCTTGACATGCACCAAAAGGATGATATCCAGTGTGTTGCTGCCAATGGGACTACTGTACAAGTATGTGGTCTGGTGGACGCCCCGATTGTTGTTGGGAAAGCTAGTGTCGAGCACACGTTTCATGTTGCTAGGAACCTGGCTGACCCGTTGCTTCTGGGCATGGACATACTGAGGAAGCTGGACATTGTGATTCACTGTGGGTCTGGAGAACTAAGTGTGGATGGAGAGAGACTGGACTTGTGTCGTCCTGAGGATGTCATCACCAGGCACCAGTTGTCCTGCCCACCACTGTCGGAAAGCTTTTTCAGCATTCGGAGGGTAGCAATGGCTGAGCCCCAGCTGTTCGAACCTGTCCCACTGAATGACCTTGAGATAGCTTCATCACTGTTCCTGCCCTGTCAAGGTGTGCCAGTGCGCTTGGTGAACCGGACAGATGAAGAGATTCTCATTCCGGCAGGGACTGTACTCGGACACAGAGAGGAGCTGAAGACAGCAGAGCTGGTGATGCCCGAAGTTGCAGGAAATCAAGCTGCTGAGTCTGTCCAGGAGCCCAGGTCGTCTGAGCAAGAGACGCTCCAAGCTCGCAGAGGCCAGCTGGAATCTGGGAGTTCAGCTGGTGTTCCAAGTGTCACCCTGGAAGAGGAAGTAAGCAGCGCAGCGGGTACCTATCGGCTGCCAGAGGTCGGGCATGTGCCGGAGCCCTACCAGTCGCAGCTCCAGCAGATGCTAGTGGAGTACAGGGATGTTTTCTCACAGTCAAATGAAGACATCGGACGGTACGTCGGTGACAAGGTCATGAGCATTGACACGGGAGATGCGAAGCCCATCTGTCAGCGTGCGTATCGCACTCCGTTCCATGTGCGAGACAAGATGAAGGACAAGTTGGAAAGAATGCTACAGCAGGGTGTGGTCGTGGAGTCCCATTCGCCTTGGGCGAGCCCCGTCGTGCTCGTAAAGAAGAAAAATGGAGACCTGCGCTTCTGCTGTGATTTTCGGGCCGTGAACACGGTGGTAAAGCATGATGCGTACCCTTTACCCCGTATTGAAGATCTCTTGGAAGCCACTTCTGGGTCCAGGTACTTCTCCATTCTGGACCAGACCTCTGCGTACTGGGCGATCCCACTGGACCAGAGCTCCCAAGAGAAGACAGCATTCATCACAGAGTATGGCCTGTACCAATGGACGAGACAACCATTCGGTCTTAAAACCAGTCCTGCCTCCTTTCAGAGAATCATGGAGGATGTGTTGGGTGAGCAGCTGCAGAAGCAAGCAGTTGTTTACCTGGATGATGTGATCCTGTTCACTGATGACCTGACCAGTCATCTGAAGTACCTGAAGGAGACACTGGACAAGTACCGAAGCCACGGGCTGAAGTTGAATCCCCAAAAGTGCCTGATCGCAAAGACTGAGGTCGACTTCTTGGGACATCGTGTGAGCTGTGAGGGAATCCGACCATCCGCTGCCAAGCTGGAAGCACTCGAAAGCTGGCCCACTCCGAGGACCAGTAAGGAGTTGCGAACGTTTCTGGGCTTCGCTGGCTACTATCATCGCTTTGTTCCAGGGTTCTCTCAGAAGGCAGCACCTCTCACTGACCTTTTGCAGAAGGACAAGGACTTCAACTGGAGTGAGGAGTGCGACAGGAACTTCAAGCAGCTGAAGGAGGATCTGCAGTCGTACCCAGTGCTCCAGTGTCCTCGGATTGAAGAGGAGTTCACACTCACGACTGATGCTAGCCTGACCGGCTGGGGAGCTGAGTTACGCCAACCTGCGGGAGTGATAGCATTTGCTTCAGGCAAATGGAACTCAGCCGAGTCAAACCGAAGTGTCACGGAAAGGGAGTTAACTGCAGTAGTGAAGGCCGTCACGAAGTTCAGACATTACCTACTGGGAAAGCACTTCACTCTGAGAACGGATCACGAGGCAATCAAATACCTTCAGCGCTCGAGAGTACCGTCGGGACGGCTGTTTCGCTGGCTGGAACTTCTCCAGGACTACGACTTCGCCGTGGAACATGTTCCAGGACGAGTGATTCCACACGTCGACGCGCTCTCGCGGCGTCCGTCCGAAGGAGCTCCGACCGAGCGACCGGCTTCACAACTACGACCAACGGCCCCTGAGTTCAAGCCGAAGAGTCAACAAGAACGAGAAGAGAAAGAAATCGAGGGAAAACGAACGGAGGAACCTGCTGGTGCTCAAGCAAGCCGAGCTGTGATCAGAGAGACCAGGATCCTGGATGATGAAGAACTCTCTCTAGCTGAGGAAGTTCGAAGAGATCCAGTGCTGAGTCTGCTGAAAAGTGCATTGCAAGGCAAGGCAATCGATCCGGAGACGCTGACTTCCGACCAGCGAAAGGAACTGGAGTTCTATCAGAGAATGGATGGCCTCATGCTGAAGCAGGGAGTGATCTGGCGGAAGACATCGGAGTCTATGGATCCACAGATGTTGGTGCCTGAGAAGTTGCGCGCCAGGGTTTTGTACTTAGCCCACGACACGCCTTTGGCAGCACACGGAGGTGTCAAGAGAACATTGGGAAGAGTGAGCAAACGCCACTACTGGTATCGTATCAGGCAAGACGTCCACGACAAAGTACAGGCATGTCCTTCCTGTCTGGCGGTGAAGGCGAAGACATGCAAGACCAAAGATGGACGAGGGACGGTGCCCGTGGTGGGAGAACCTCTGACGCAGTGGGCAGCTGATATCCTCGAACTACCAGCAACGAACGAAGGCTTCAAGTATGTGCTGGTCGTTACGGATTATTTTTCCAAATGGGCGGAAACGTTTGCATTGAAAAACCAGACAGCAGAAGCGGTAGCGGAATGCCTTCTCCGAGTGATCTGCCGTTTCGGTGTGATGAGCTCCATACTGACTGATCAAGGTCGCAACTTTGAGAGTAGCCTGGTCAGCGCGCTGTGTAAGCTACTCGGAGTACGCAAGCTGAGGACCTCGATCTACCACCCTGCTTGCAACGGACAAGTCGAGAGATTCAACCGTTCTCTGGTGGAGAGTCTGAGACATTTCTGCCAAGCGAATGGCTCGGACTGGGTTCGATGGCTACCGTTGGTTACTTTCGCGTACAACTCGGGTGTCCATGCTGTGACTGGATTTTCTCCATGGGAACTGGTGTTCGGCAGGGAGGCGCGGACACCGGTTTGTGTCGAATTCGAGGAAGAAGTCAAGAGCCTGTCACATCGGGAGCACCTGAGTCGACTGAAAGAGAGGCTGAAACAACTCCGAGAAGGGACGCTGCTGAAGATCGAGGAGGACCGATCGAAGAGAACCGAGACGAGTGAGGTGAATTTCCCAGTGGGAGACCAGGTCTACTGCAGGAATTTCACGGCGGCTAAGGGCAAGAAAGGGAAGTTGCAACCGCGGTTTGAAGGACCGTATCGGGTGGTCGATGCGAGACCCCCAGACTACCTCATTCGGAAGGGGAGGCGAAGGCGTTTGGTTCACGGCTGTCACTTGAAGCCAGTGAGAGGGCGCTTCGCTTCTCTGGCGTTCGACTCTGGCATGGCTGGAGAAAACAGCCCTGCGGAGGCAGCATTCACGGGAGAAGCGCTGTCGCTCTGTTCAGAGGACGAGTCAGAGGAGGTGCTGCAGACTGGTCGGGAGTCTGCAGCTGCCGTTGGGAGAACGCCTACAGACAGGGACGCCACATGTGGTACCGGTACGTTCGGGTACTCGAGCCGGGGGACGGAACACGGTAGCAGACCACGGTGTGCGGTGGAGGACCGCCACCAGGTACCAGGTTCCGGGCGCCAGGCGGCGGAGGACCGCCGACGGAATGCTGATCCAGTAGATATCGGACGTCAGTCGGCGGCGGAGGGCCGTCGGCAGGACCCCAGCACGGACGAACCTGAGGCTGCAGCGACTCAGAGCCGGGGACAAGAGGGCGCTGCTGTTCCTGAAAGTGCAGTGACGGAGGGCCGTGGACAAGAGGGCGCTGCTGTTCCTGAAAGCGCAGCGACGGAGGACCGTCTACGGGAGGAAGCTGGTGTGCCAGAGAGCGTGGCGGAGGAGGACCGCCGGCAGGACTCGAGCACGGACGATCCTGAGAGGGCTGTGGTGGATGGCCGTGAGCAGGAGGACGGTTCTGCTCGTGAAAGTCGAGGGACGACGGAGACCGGGCTGCGGGACGCAGCCGGTGCTCATGCTGACGCAGAGGCGTACGGGTATACGCGTCGTGGTCGTCCGTTACGACTGCCCGCTAGATATCGCGAGTAGTGCGGCAGTGCTAGAGCCCTAGTGAAGTGCAAGTCGTTGTGCTGAAAACCGATTTAATGTTTGAGTCTGTGAAGTTTATCGTTTTCAGTTCATTTGGTATTGCGATTCGGGGAGTTCGAGTCGGCATAGTGTGTTTGTGCGCGTACTTTGAAGCTGCTGCTGTGAAGGGTTTGATCTGTGTTTGAGCCGTGCATAGTGTATGTAGCGTGATGACTGATGTTATCAGGTCCTTGAGACAGGGGGAGTGTAAGGGGCCCGCCTATTAGAAGAAGAAAGCGCTCGTGGGCCGTGACGGGTACCGAGTAAAAGACGTGTGATTTGAGCCGAGTCAGAGAGCTAACCTTGATTTGTGTACACGCTGGCGAGGAATGATCGAGAAGGTCGGCGTTTTGTGCGTTCCCCCGTGGCGTTGCTGAAGATATTGGGTTTTGTTGTGTGGCCGGCCGGAGATCGTGTGAATACGACGGAAAATACCAAGATAACGAGTGTTTTTATTTACACGTCGCTACGGAAGAGTAAGCGAGCTCTTACATATATATATATATATATATATATATATATATATATATATATATATATATATATATATATATATATATATATATATATATATATATATATATATATATATATATATATATATATATATATATATATATTACTAATAGTATTCAGCTGTCACTTTGAGATATATTTTATGATATCCTCAGATAGGCTCGACTCTTCTTAATTTTTTTTATTTCGAACATAGCCACTCATGCCATAAAATATTTTCATTTTTACATAATATCCATATTGGATAGCTTCGAAGGTCAGCAGCTTGATGAGAAGTGGAGAGCTAGGAGAGGAGATGGGGAGATTGAATGAAAGTGAGAGAGAAAAGGAAAGAAGAGGGGAGGGAGAGGAGAGGAGAGGAGAGGAGAGGAGAGGAGAGGAGAGGAGAGGAGAGGAGAGGAGAGGAGAGGAGAGGAGAGGAGAGGAGAGGAGAGGAGAGGAGAGGAGAGGAGAGGAGAGGAGAGGAGAGGAGCGAGAGAGCACATGGAAAACTACACTAAGACTGTTTGTATTGTGTTTCCGGAATCTCGGCAAGATAAACACAATTAGTCGCGATCGGTCCGCAGAACCGACCGATCGGTGCCGGAACAGACGATCAGCAGGAGTCTGGTGTATGTGACGGACAGGACAGGACAGGACAGGACAGGACAGGAGTAACGGAACGGGACAGGACAGGAGACTGACCAGTTGTACCGGTCAGGACAGGCTAGCAGATTGATAGCGAGGCGGGACAGGACAGGCCAGAAGAGGGCAGCGTGACGGGACAGGTCAGAGGACTAGGCTGATGTTCCAGGCCAGAAAGGACAGGCAAGTAGACCGAACTGTGATGAACTGGGAATAGACATCTGATCAAATGTACCGGACCGAACACATCAGCTGACCGAACTGATGTGCCGGGGTCCGGGACAGCTTGAGCTAACAGCCCCCGTGATAGCTCCTGGGCCATTGATCAATTGTGACAGACAGACAGCTTGAATCAGACGTGTCCCAAACACATGGTATGACATTCTCAATTTCCCCATTTGGGCGGGCCGCGGCAGTCATAGGTTTTATGATCCGCCTTCAGACGTCAACTAGCGCTTCCGTGCTCAACTGCTCCCTTCCCGCGACCTTTCCACTCTGCACGGCGCCCCGGTGCTCTCACGGAGCACGTCTGTCATGAAGTCATTCGTGGGCAGGACATCGCTTCCCATTCGGTCGTCGGGTGGCCGTCTCACCGAGTCTCTATGGCGGCCCCTATAGCTCGTCTCTTGTCGTTGAGGACCTCCCCATGAGAAATAAGGGATGTGGAGAGAATATCAAGAACAATGCCGTCCGAGCAGCGCTTAGAAAGGGAGCAATAACGGCCTCTCGGCGACTGGATGAAAAGAATAATGAAAGGAGAAAAGTGGATGAATGAATTCCACTAGAACAATGGCTGCGGCGGCGTAATAAAATTGTTTTACGACATAGGAAGCCAGAAGACATAATAAGAAAGCCATTCATTTGCTGAGTGGTCGTTTCATCTCATATAGTTTCAGCTTGATCCCCTGCAGTCTCCCGTTTGGCAGCCTGATGTGGTGGAGACAGTGGAATTTGGTAAAGGTCGCTCTCATTGGCACCCAAGTCCCAAACAGTGAGCGACCCATGACCCGTGACACCCGTGACTAAAGCTGTAGGGTCTCTAGTCTAGTCTCTACCCTTCCGATTGCTATTTATCCGACGTTTTAGGATGACTACTGCAGGTCAGACGACATATGCAGTAGATTCCCGATAAAGTCGTTGACATGACGTATAAACAATTATCAATTATAATTTTCCCCTGTCTCCCGCGTTCACTGTCCAGGAAACTTTTTTTGCACTGATCTCTGTAAAATTCCGCGATCCTTCATAGCCATTAACCCTCGCCGGCACAGGGGGGGGGTTGATGCAACCCCCCTAAGGTTTTTCGCGAATAACTCGCGTAAAAAGCGGCTGATCGCGACGAAATTTTCAGTACCCTCGCATTGATCAATTGTACACCTACCCTGAAAATTTCATGACCCTGACCCCAATGACCTTTGACCTGTGACCTCTTTTCTGTGACCATGTTTGGCCGAAATCGCAGTTCGGCGCATGTCGGCTCGCATTAGCCGCGCGTTTGCAAGCTTTTCGTGGTTTCAAACGTTCAAACATGTGATTTGATGTTGCTCCCATGCACTAGGGTGGGTGTCAAGGTCACCTGAAGGTCAGGTCAGGTCATTGACCTTTGGTGACCTCGGGTGACCTCGGTTCACTTTTTCGAGTTTTACATGTTTCTAGGCTAGTTTTTGGAGCTGAATTCGAATTTAGCAACCATTTGAACATTTACGAAGTAGTTTTGGTGCCTTCGTAACATGTTACGAAGCTGTCCGAGGCGGTTGACACGTATTACGAATACCTGTCACAACCCCTACCGGTTGACCTGACCTGACCTGACCCGACCTGGTCTAAATGCTTAAAGACATCATCTCTGATCAAAACTAACACGATATTCGTGATCAGCACCCCGGAAAACCACATAGCAGCCACACTTTACGACTTTCTAACAGGTCCCGATTTTCCCGGTTTTCGGGTCATTGACCTGACCTGGAAGGTCACCCGATGACCTAGGACCTTAAAATTGGGTATCATCGGCTTCGTCTCGTGACGGGCAACACGCTCGTTTTTTCCGCGAAGCTCTAGCTCGATCAGGGGCCAAACGCGAGGGGGGGTCGTACCAACCCCCCCCCCCCTTGTGCCGTCGAAGGACTCAAAATGGCCTGTGCCGGCGAGGGTTAATTTCGTTCCTTTTCATGTCGTTGACCGGAGGTTGGAAAGTTGTCATGGCTTGTACTTATAGGCCCGTCAGACAAACGGTGGGGGCTGGTGCAGCCGGAGCATCCCCTCCGGACTGCAGTGTCCGTAAGTCCTTCATCCTTCACGGACCTTCCGGCCCCGGAGTTGCCGTTTGCGTGGCTGGGTGGCCTGTCCATGGGACGTGTCTGTTCCACGAGAGGGGCTCAGTCACGAGCGCCCGGCTGTGCAATAGGAGGTGGTCACATCTGCCCACTTTACACAATGCATATGTCTGTCCTATAAAATATCGGCCCATGCATCGGCCCATGCATTGACCTCAATAGTCCTCAAGGGTCCAACTACCTATAACTCAACGTAAAAAAAGACAATCCGGTTAGGTGGAGACACCACAGCTTGAGTCGATTGCGGTTTGTGTCAGTGTAGTGATGGCGCCATTTTTCATCTTACTAACTCGTTACATTTGCCCTCTCTAACACATCCTCTCAAAGTAGCTAGGTATTTTGCATAAACCGAAGTCACAACAGCTATGTCGTTTGGGGCGCATCAGACCATGGCGATGGCTAGCGCCACATTTGCCTCTAGCGACAAAACAGCGTCAGCCTAGCTGCTCTAACCGACGATGAGATGTCGCTAGGCTGCCCAGTGTGAAACGGGTGCCGTCTCGTACTGTAAGGGCTATGTCATATGTGTAATGTATGCGTGCTCCGGAGGCTGAATCCGGCGTAAGGTGAGAATCTTGTTCATTATGTGATGGCTGCGGGGCGAACGATTCACTCAAATCCATTTCGTCCAATTCAAATGAGGGAAGAAACAAAAAGGAATGAAATGCGACATTTCAATGTTACATACCAGTCCATAAAACGGCATCAGCTGAGGCAAAAGTCAGGAGCCCTGTTTCACGGCCGCTGCCAGCGCGCTGCCAGCACACGTGTGAAATTGGGTTTCCATGGAGACATCAACAAGCCCATTGCTCCAACACTACCACAAGTGTGACGTCAGCTCGCGAAATGCGCTGGCAGTGGCTGGCAGCGCGGCCGTGAACAGCCCCAGGAGCTGGGCATGGGACCTACAGCGCTAAATGTACTCCTAGCGGCAGTCGGTAGCAAGTAGTGCCTCTTACTGAAGATGTCGCTACTGTTACCAGACGTGTTGCTCGTCTAACTTGCAAATGCATGACCGTCATCAGATGAAATAGAAAAGTACCACTAGGTTTTATGTTGATAAAACGCTAGGGTTTTCTCATGACCAGAAGCCCTTTCTACCCTTTTATCGTATCTAAACAAGCACCATGAGCGATTTTTGAGCACACCACGACCACAATAAGTTAACAACAGCTCCTACATATAATACAATAAAAAGCAAAGCTCGATTGAGCAAAGCTTTATCGAGCATAGGTACCTCGATTAGTGATTGAGCGATGGGACTGCAGGGTCCTGTCCGGCTGGCATCCTTCCCGTAAAGCAAGCTTATTCTTACATGATCGTGGGTATACTGTAAAAAGCAAACAAACGGGAGATATACATTGTCGACAGTCCGTAGGGATTAAATCCAAATCGATTTACGATTACAGCGCCATAGAACAGCTTCAATCAGTTCCTCTTTAGGGTACCAAATTGTCCCTTTACGACAACAATCCACCCATCAGTGCCAATCTCGCTTCGCTTGGCTGAATCACTGCTGTTCCCTAATTTACACACGGTGCGTTTAAAGCCGGAAATCACCCTCGAAAACATGTCCCAAGCGATCGGAACACTGTCGTTATTCTCACTTCGTGGCGAATGATCACACAGTGTGGCACAAACGGCAGCCTATCGGGCATATGACAGAGCTGTCTTGGGATCCTGACGAACCGCTCTAAGCTGCTGCCTGCTCTGTCGACGATGACACTGTTCAACCCCAGGGAAATCACCGATTGAACCACCGACGGAGGCACGCCGGGCAAACTGGACCTTTGAGCAGTCTGTCGCACAGTCTGTGAGAAATTTGAGATTCCCTGTGATCCCGGGAAACTGTCGTTTAGCCTGTGAGACCGTCTGTGAGCATGTGAGGCCGTCTGTGAGCCTGTGCGACCGTCTGTGAGAAGTGTTTTAGTCACTGATAGTGGGCCGCCTAGCGAATGCTTAGCGAAGGCGGAACCAGTGCATCTAATGTTGAATTATGTAATACGGCTACATACTGACAATGGCAGGCAGCAAGCAGAGAGTTGAAAAGCACAATGGCAGCTCATCAAGATCCCGTGTTCTGTATTCAGAATTTCAGGCAGCGCATTTGTTGCATTTCGGGACAATAATGTGAAGATAGACGAGTGACACGGTCCCGGTGGCTCTCGCTTACGCTCCCATTCACGCGGCACTGAAACCCCACCGAGAGCTGGTTCCAGTCGTGCATTTATCATGTTTGCAGTTGTGGAAATGAGGCAAACGGTCGCAGCGCGGCCCACAAAAGAAGGCGTGTGTTTGCTGCTGTATACCGCTGGGCGAGCGCGGCTATCCATCCACATCAGGGAGGCCGCGGAAATGAAATGGCCCGGTCCGACTGGGCGGTGAACGGTACAAAGTGGCAGCCACAGATCACGGCGGTCAACATGGGCAGGACTGAGTGAAATTCACGATTGTTGCATTACTGAGAATGAAGTGAATTTGTTTATTTCACTTACAACGAGCATCGATAAAAGTATAAGTGATTCAATTTCATCACAAATATCTCACACCAAAGTACCTACAATGAAAGCGGAGTTTTCATGGTTTATCTCCCTGAGTGCTGAAATGCGAGCGAATCAGCGTAATTGACTGTCAAAGGTACATACTGGTAAATGCTTGCAGTACGATTGAGGCTATTTTGCAATGCATGCCAAAAAGTTAACTTATGGGTCATTTTTCCATCACTTCAGCACTTCCATTGACCCTGATCTTATGCTTTGGCGTTCAGCCTTCATCTGAGTGATAAAATGCTGTTGCGTGTTTGCCAGACTCCATAGCTCGTAACTGTGATTTGCCCACTCATGTTTCTGACGTCATGAGACGCATAAAAAAAACACAATCCGTCATCCCCTTTTTCTTTGGAAGCATCCTTCCTAACACATACCTATGTATACCGCCACCATTTTCAGAATTTCAGATAAACGATCGTTTAGCAGTCCGGGCCCTTTAGTGTGCGCCCCAATAGCCGTCAGTGCCGTCGGCGGCGATCTATGGCGCACCACGGCCGTCGCCGCTGCGCCGGAATAGCCGCCGATTAGAGCGGCCTCTCTAGCCGGTGCCACTGAGCGATGGCCTCCAGTGGTTGGACGATTTCAGAGGTGGTCACTGGCCACCGATCGGGGACTGCCTACCCAGAACCCGCCCGAGTCGAGCGGGGTCAAACCCGGGTCAAATCTAGTTGGAGCCGTGCGCCCGAACCGACCGATCAACGTCACTATCCCCGCCGCCATTGGTATGGATATAGGCGAACTTTGATCGCAGCTCTTTAAACGGGACACGCGTCTCACGAGCTCGCTGATGACGGCGATTTATACTGGTGCACGTCTCACACAGCTTACGACTGAACTTTGAATTTATTCATAGCATTGATATGAGCGAAAAGAGTACCATAAAATTTTAGCAACACCATCGGCTATAGATCTCAGGCAGCTTTTGCCAAATTGTCAGGGAACTCAGATTTGTTTTTCAATAGAAAAACACAATTCTAAAGAATAGTGTTTTAACTATTGACAACAAACCTTCGGTTATGTATTATGTAATTTGCGTTTTTCCTATGCACTTTACCTTCAGGGGCAGCATAAGTAAAAATGACATTAACAAGCACTATCAACGAGACTGTCTTTCGAACAGACAGTCTCTATCATCCATTCATTGATATAGAACCTTACGTGCAGGCAGTCCCGATCGCCCAACCATCGACAGACTAGATCGCTGATCTCTCGAACAGAGCAGTCTCAATCTACATATAGACGGCTGGTGGCTGATCCCCCGACTAGCCAGTCTCGATCACATGTCCAGACCCGGGACCAGCTCCGCTCCTGGTCGATCAGAGACTGACAGCTTCATTGTCGGCAGAGCCGACTGGCTGTCACAGCTCACGCGCCAGGGAGCAGCAAGTATAAGGCGGTCGGGCAGCTCCGGGAACCGCTGAGCCGGCCAGATGCTGGGATAACCATGGCACGAATACACACGGACACGGGTGTTGGATATGTTCTGCGGTGTGAGGCATATGCCGAGTGTGTGTGTGTTTTTTCTTAGCTATGAATAGGCGAAGTTCTGTGTATTCCAAGAAGCACATAAAATCTTGAGCTTGATTTTATTTTTAGTCAGGAGCGCTTAGGAACATTACAGTAGTGTCTTATAACCATTATGCCTAGCTCTAGCTATTCCCGCACTTGGCGCATTTGCAGCCTTTTCAGTACAATGGCAGTTGTTTTTCTGCAGTTAGCCTGGGGGCTGGGCGACCGTCATCAGCAAAATTTAACCCTCGCCGGACCTATTGGTTTTCTACATACGCGCCGGCCGAGGGGGGGGGGGGGCGGGTACGACCCCCCCTCGCCGTTTCGCCCCTGGTGGAGCTAGCGCGTCGCGGAAAAAACGAGCGTGTGCGCCGTTACGAGACGCAGAGATTGGTACCCGATTTTAAGGTCCTAGGTCAACCGGTGACCTCTGAGGTCAGGTCAAGTGCCCCAGGGTACGGTTCAGTTTTTGGTGAATAACTTCGCAAAAAACGGCCGCAGAGCCGCGATTTTGGCAGCATCGTGTTCGCCTTGATCAGGCGCGTCGAATGATATACTTTTTGTCCGGGTCAGGTCAACTTGGGGTGTTGACCTCAGGTCAAGGTCAGGTCAGCACCCCCAGGTCACGAAGTTGGTCGAAAGAGGTCATGTCGCATATCATTCGATTCGGCAGGTCTTCCTGAGTCCATTGGTGGCTTTCCCGACTCGCTAGCTCAATTTGATCGGGAGTTATTGACGAAAAACTAATATGACCTTGATGACGTCATAAATGACGTCACGGAAGGTCAACATTGCAAAAGTGACGCATCTAACCTTGCAAGGAGTGCATCAAACCACGATTCTGTGTGCTTGAGATAGTTGGAGATCGTTCCCGGCGCCAGAATAGCAGTTTGAATTTTTCCCCATTGACTTATAATGGTGAGGTCACGAAAATGACCTGACCTCATATGACCTCTAGGAAAAATCCGAGATATACAAGTTGTGAGACTCATAATGGATACTAGATCCTGCAAGTTTCATTTCCCTGTGACATCTCCTCTGGCAGTGAGGGCGTTGCGAAGTTGCGACATCTGAAGACCGTGCAGAGGTTCACTTATGACGTCATAGGTCAGTGACCTGACCTGACCCAAAATGCGGTTGGTGTCAAAAGATGCGGCTTGGATCAAAGGTCAGGTATGCCAAGTTTCAGCTCTCTATCGCCAGCGTGTTCGGAGCTATCGCGAAAAAACCCTATGGGGGGGCGGCACCCGCCCCCCCCTCGGCCGGCGAGGGTTAATACCGGTCTTCTCATTCACGTCGCAATACCGCTCTTTAATCAAACCAATGTAATAATAGCTGTGACAGACGACCTCTGCGTAAAATGTGACCGGTCGCATTCATCGTGCGTGCCCGGGCGGCGCGGCGGCCGGCTCTCGCGCGTCGGTCAGAGTCAGTGATTTATCGGCCCACTTTCGGAGCCGGCCGACCGACACAGAAATACCACCGGTGGCCGTCTCCCCGGGATTGATCTCACTCTCTCAGCGTCTTACAGCTCCCGGAGCCGGGCCGGGCAAAAACGCCGCCGGGTGAGAATGTCGCTCCGTCTCCCTGCAGGTCGACAGGCGCGGCGCGGCGCGCTCGCCGCTGTCGATTTTGTCCCAGTGCGAAGAGCGCGCTCAGAAGCATACGTCGCGACAATCGAATGATCCGCCGCCGGTCTCGATGGATGGGGACCGACAATGGGACCAGCCCGGCCGATCGCATTACATTCGGACTCTACGTCTCCTCGATTTGACAATTCAAGCGGATTTCATATGCATTAGACTCGTCGGGCTGATTCATAATACGGTGGCATGCGGCAATTCTCCCAGGATATGCTGGAAAACCCACCATGCATTAGTCCCCAGTCCCCTTTTATTCGGAATCCAATCCCACCCGCTAAAATCTGTCAAAAGCTGGTCCACAAGTCCGGGGCTAGTTAGTGAGGCGGACAGTAGATGGCAGCAGCGGTCCTTACCTGCGAAGGTAGGCTAGCCCGCAGCAACACAGGGGATTGGCCAAGCGTGGCAAGGCGAGAAGCGGCTTCCTTCCGGTTTCGACGTTGCCAGACGTTTTTGTCAATTTTGTCACATGTTATTCTGACACACATGATTGTATTTTTTAATGATTTCAAATAAATTATTATAAAAATGAACATATATTCCGTTCTATATGGTAGTCGGCGCGCGGCGGAGCGACCCAATCACATCCATCACGTGCGGCGCGGACGTCCATTGGGCGGCGGAGCTGGCGGCGCGCCGGCTGGCCAGGTGCTACCGTCTCACCATTTCCCATTATAGCGGGCCGCCGGTAGGCCGCCAGCCGGAGGACCGCCTCCCTGAGGACCCCCGCCGGCCCAAATAGTGACCCGGCCCCGCAGTCGGCAGTCGGGAGCGCAGTTTACGCCGACAGGCTTCTGCTAACGTTCGGTGGAGCGCGGCGGCTGCCCGCGTGCTGAGCGCCGGCTCCTCCTTATCTATGGGGCTTTTAGCAGCCACGATTTTCTCCGAGCTAAGGAGGGTGCAGGTTAAATTGGTTGCTATCTTCCTTACCTGGTGGAGAATAAAGAGACGGCCGATTTCACAGCTTCGATACTGCGCTTGATTTTCCCCTAAATCACGCTTACTGTATAATTTATTTATTTGAGACCTCTCTGTAATATTTCCTCCTTATTTTACACTGGGCTGAGTTTCTGAAGCTAACTTTCCGAACGTTGCCTAGGCCGATCCAATCAACTGAGAACGGCGGCTGCGTAGGTGGCGCTGGCATTAATTTGCCGATCTGCCGCCTCCTCAGACGTCATCGATCAAACCGGTTAATGGTAATGATGTGCTCTCCGGCCTCCCGGCCCTACTGGCCTGCCTAGTGCGTCTCTACGCAGCAGTGCTCTGTGAGTGCCGCTTCTGAGGATACAGTGTGCCAGGCCCTTGAGACAAACGTCTGGGCCACTCGACGCTCGTGAGAGGATGTCAGTACGCTGGTGAATGGTACTTACAGGATGCGTCAGTTATTCTCGGTCGAATGCGGCAAGTAGGCATGTAGTACAATAATGGTATACAACAGCTCTTAGGCAGACATGTTCTAAGGCTCTACAATATGTGCGATCTAGGGTTCGCAGAATTCATGGTCTATCGAGTATCGATAAACCTAGTGCATCAATATTCCTAATAGGCAGGACGTAAATGTAGACGTTAAGCTGCGCGAATGCAAGACGACTTGGCCTTGGGATTATCATTCAATAGTAATCGGAACATGAAGAAATTTAACTGATACGACTGGTTAATGACCACGTCATTAGGGATGGATGACGTTGGAGATGCCGTACCACTCAGTAAGGCGACAACTGGCTCTGTCCAGTATCCAGTGCCCAGTGCCCGCCGGCAGGCCCTCGGGTCCTCTCGGCTGTTCTCCGGTGCCAAGGTGTCACCATTTATTTCAGCCCCACTGCGGCACCGGCCGCTGTCGTCTGACCGTGACCAGAGCCGACCTCCCGGCCAGGCCGACCCGGGCGCCAGACACCGGCCAATTTGTCGTCCGGCCGCCGTAACAAATGGACCCTTGTCGCGCTCGTGTCGCTCCAAACGCTGCCAAAGGCTGGCGCGGGCCGACCGCTGCGCCCGTGGGCGGCTATTGCTGCCTGGAAAGACCGGCCAGCGTTCATTTGACCTCGGCCGCCCGGCGGACATATTTGACGGAAGCTGCGACGGTGGCCGTGTTCCTAATTAGAGCAAGTTTGGACGGGACAATGAGTTATTTCAGAGCCATCACGAGCAGACATACTTGATCCATTCGAGGAAAACGAGGGTGGAGACGATGCTTGAGACTCAACAGCCTCTTCCGTTAAATTCCCAGCGAGATGAATTATGGCTGACTATCGATTTCGTCACCAGAATCACCGCCGTCAGAGGTAATAAGTCATCAGAACACATGACACAAAACGCTTTGACAGCAGCATGACGTCACTGCTCGGCCGTCCGGAATGGCGCTGTCGTTCGCAGATGGGGCCCAGACTGCCTGGCGCCCCGACTGCTGACGTCACTCTGACGTCACTCCGACGACCGGCGACCGGCGGGGACGTCAGGCTGAGCCGGGCCGCGGCCGAGTCGGTCGGCGCTTTTTCCAGAATTGAGAGCGGGACAGAGCGTTCGGCAGCGGGAGCAGGGCAGAGGGTGGGAGCGCGGCCGGTGTAGCCCCAGGGAGTTGGCTCTTTGTTTCTACGCCGCCGGCGCGCGAGACAGGATCGGACGGCGTTCGAGTGGAGAGCCGCCGCAGCCACCGCCGGCGGCGCACCACGGTCGCCGATGAATATTTTGGTGCCGCTGTTGAGTGGACGCGAAAACACTCAGCAGTGAACGAAATTGGAACTCTCGGAGACAAACAGATATTTTCGGTTGTGCCTGAGTGTTCCCTCTCGCTTTAGCGTTCGCACTATTTTGCGCTTTCGCAAATGGAAATAAGTGGGTCGACAATCAAAACACATAACTTAGAGAACAAATCAGTGTGTTCAACAGGTGGAAACTGGAAAGGTCATGGTAAAATTCTAAAAGGATTCTTATACGATGTGAGCTATTTTTGCAATAGCTTTCTTTGGATAATGATGTAAATAATAAACCAATTAATACAAATCAAATATATTCAAAATACACAAAGCTTTCGGCTTAAACAGCCTTGATCACTGTGAGTTGTGGCAATGTATGTGCTACACATAGAGCAATGCAACCATTTACCTGATTGGGAAAATACGAAAATATTAGAAAAGAACATGAAGAAATCTACGAGAAAGATCCTGGAAGCGGCTCATATTATCACACGGGACACATTCAACAGTAGAAACGGATTCATTACTTGGTCATCGAAGGCAGCAAAATCGACAGTTGGCCAGTAAAACAAGAAACACGTGATTCATTATTTTCAAGAATTCTTAGACGGTTACTGCGAATATTTGTGTTGTACCGATTTGGTACCGATTATACATTGCCACAACTCACAGTATCAAGGCTGTTTAAGCCGAAAGCTTTGTGTATTTTGAATATATTTGATTTGTATTAATTGGTTTATTATTTACATCATTATCCAATCTGTCATGGATACTCAACAATAGCTTTCTTTGTTTTTAATAAAACATCGCAATTACCATTATGCACGTTTTAACAACAGGGTCAAAATTACGTATACCTAATTGGACATGTAGGTATGCATAATTAACAACACTGGAGATCGTCATTGGCCTTAGGTATATGTTTGATGCATTAAAAACCCCATTTGAGGAAAGCTATATCAGATTGGCTTGTAACGGTCAATAAAAACAGCCCCAGCTCAAAGTGTCCCCTCCGGAAGTGTCTGCTATCCCATGCACCTTCTTCAGGTTGCATGAGTCTGTGATTGAGAGTGCCACTCTGGGAAGCACAGAGTCTGAGTGGTCGCCAGAGGCCGTGGTCGTCTATCTTGACCATAGCGGGATCACAGACAGCGATCGAAGCACTTAGCGCCACCGACACCGACACCGACACCGACACCGTCGCTGACACCAACACTGACACCAACGCCGACACAGCCCACACCATCCCGCCCCGCGGTGTTTTGCGGCCAGCGTCCCCGCCTCTCTGAAACTTTAATCCCAGCACCGACCACCGCGGAGAAACACCTCAAGCTGCCAAAGTGTGCGGTTCTCGAATTTCCAGAGGTCCGAGAGGCGAAACTTGCTGTCGACACCCAGTTGATGGATTGTCGAAATGACCGAAAGTGCCCGCTGAAAGGATGGACTGACGAGAAGAGATAGAAAGTAGAAACGGTATTTTGGAGTGACTGCAACATCAAAGAATTCAGTTTATCGAAGAAAATTAAGAGAGAAGGAAAGCAAGGGTAGGAAGAGTGAGTGATACACTGAAAAATGGTGAGATGATCCTTGTATGGAAAAACACTCGCTGGTAGTCATGCAGTAAAATCGCGCTCAGTATGTATTGCAAGCAGCATCAGCAATCCAAGTCCCACTGTATATCAGTCGACAGTGTTAATGCTTTTTCCAGTAATTTCCGAAGTAAATACATAGGTAATCCAACAGGCTGGCAAAGGCTTTACGATATTCTTTCCTGTGCTGCACAACACAAACTCAGGAGAAGTGCGAACAAATCAGATCTGCAGCTCTGACTAAAGTTGGCAGATACCGTCTAATCCCATCAGCATAGGAGTCGCCCAGTTAAAACTTTAACATGGCTGTTAAAACTTAACGCCGCTACAATTTACATGGACTGACACCCTGAAGATTTCAAGTGAAATTGTCACTAGCTGCATCTTAAAAATGCAAATGTAGTAAAAGTAAATCAAAATAGTTATATTTTAGACTCTTTGGATCAAATATATTTTGGTTAGCCAACGACTAACGAGCTTGCCAAGCGAAGTGTTGATGCATCTTTTTTTAAGATTTTTCGATCTGGAGGTGATGAAAACTGAAACCGAATAAGTACTCGTACATCCAAGGTATCAATAACGAATGCAATCAACCTATACGTACTTACAAGTCGAACGTAATTCATGTCAGTGTCAATGTTATTACCTATTAAGCCCACAGAAGCAGACTTGTGCCGGGATCAAAAATCAAGATCCAGGATCCTCAAGGTCCCACGGCAAATTCAATTTTTAGAATCCAAGGTTTCCAAGGTCCCACGGCAAACTCAATTTCTAGAATCCAAGGTTTCCAAGGTCCCACGGCAAATTCAATTTCTAGAATCCAAGGTTTCCAAGGTCCCATAGCAAGTATACTTTGCAGGGTCCACAGTCCCCAAGGTCCCACGACAAGAATGCATTGCAGGATCAACAGTCCCCAAGGTCCCACGACAAGAATGCATTGCAGGATCCACAGTCCCTAGGGTCCCACGACAAGTGTGAATTTCAGGATCCACAGTCCCCAAGGTCCCATGACAAGTACACACTTCAGAGTTCAGGGTCCACAGTCCTCAATGTCCCACGGCAAGAATACATCTCAGGATCCAAAGTATTCAGGGTCCCACAACAAGAACTTAAACAAACTAACATTCTGATGAGCAGACTTACTTCTAAATATTCTGCCAACAGATGCCCAGCAACATTGAAAGGGGCAGAACCTATGCAAACCTGTGGACTGTGGTGGTTTTATCGTTAACCAACATAGGTAGGGGGAGCTTCAACACAAGTTAAAAATGAATCATAATATCAATCTCTCCTTCTTTAACCTGACAAATTCATAAAAAATATAGGTAGGTAATAGGTACCTTGCAATTTGTATTGTCATGTCCCTTTCAATTCAAACTTACCTTATTCAGTAGGAATGTAGGATAGCACCTTACAGTTATTGAAGACAGACATTCAAGTATTCTTTCAGGCAATATAAAAAACAGAAATAAAACCTACAGGCTTCATAGAAATGGAAAAGTTGAAATGGATAGGTACATGCTTTCGATTTTCTGCACATTCAGTTACATAATACCTAGGATAAAAAGTAAAATATGTTCTAAGTCTTATTTGCGCGAGCGCTCACAGAAAAACTGATCGACTAAGCCAATAGAATTCGAGTATCAGCGAGCACAAACCTTACTTACTGTTCATTCACATTAGATTGAAGGCTCTGAACAAAATTCCATCTGACAATTTTTTCGTCAGCCGGTTATTCGTCGGCAGATTTTCGTCTGAATTTTTCGTCTTGCATTTTTTCGTCTGTTCGAATTAATTTGGTGCATTTTTCGTCTGAGTATTTTTCTGTCCGGCATTTTTTCGTCTGGACGAGGCGGAAAATGTCCTTATGAAAATAATGCGAAGACTTAAAAATGCACAGACGAACAAATGCATACCGTAAAGTGGGGCTATTTGAGACAGTGGGGCTATTTGAGACAGTATTTAAAATCGCTATAAAATGAAGATCGTTTGATTTTTGTGTGATATTTTTACACAGGGAGGTGTGGAATCGAGCAGTAAATCGCCTGAGCAAAAAATTAAGCATGAATCTTAAGTGGTTTTTATTTTATAGCAATTTTAAATACTGTCTCAAATAGCCCCACTGTCTCAAATAGCCCCACCTTACGGTAGACGAAAGTGTGCGGACGAAAATCTGCAGACGAAAAATTGTCCGGCGAAAACCTGCTAAACGAAAAAGTTGAACTGTCATGGAATCATTGCTTATATTGCTCATTGCTCAATGGTGATTTGATGAATTGCAAAACAAATAAGTTTGACACTTACTTGGTCAGTGGGTAGCTTCCAAGTAGCTTCAAGCCCGGCATATCACAACCCAGAAAATATGTGAGGTGAGATTAGAAAAGAACTTTCCAAACCACCACTGTCCACTGTTTGACAGTTTCATAATCCATGTTCATTGATAATGTAAAAAGCTACCATGTCTCTTGTTCCAGTTCTGCCTCACAGCCATGGCAACGATTTTGCTCTATATATGTCTACACAGTCTGGTTCGTTCTCTTCGTGTAGCTATCTAGCCCCTTGCAGCTGGTCGCTCAACCATAGATATTTATTGAAGTGCTTACAGACAAAACCTAGTGCAGGGTCCTTAGTGGCCCATGTGCAACATAAACCTCATGGTCCAGCATCCAGGATTCTTGAGGTCCCTTAACAAAATGATGGTGTAGGTCCAGACCGTTCTCCTAAGATCCCATGACAAATAATAAAACTGGTACTGAAGGTCTGCATTCTGCAGGGTCTTGCAGCATACCAAAATTTTGAGGTCCTAACCCCTGGGTTTCCATGGTTTTACGGCATATGAAATGTTGAGGTCCTGGGTTTCTAAGGTCTCATGTCACATGAAATGTTGATGTCCTGGGATTCCAAGGTCTCACGGCATATGCAAATGTTGAGGTCCTGGGATTCCAAGGTCTCGCGACATATGCTAATGTTGAGGTCCTGGGATTCCAAGGTCTTGCGGCATATGGATGTTTTAAGGTCCTGGGATTCCAAGGTCTCGCGGCATATGGATGTTTTAAGGTCCTGGGTTTCCAAGGTCTCGCGACAAAAATGACAATGCAAGGTCCAGGATCCATCAAGGTCCCAGACCTAGGACTCTGCGAACCCTGGATCTCGGATCTTTTTGAGACCTTGGCACAAGTCTGCACAGAAGTTCACCTAATGTTTGACTGTATCGACGTATCGTGGCAATCACTACTCAAGTTATACCACAAACCATTAAGGATAGCTTTTTCTCTTCTTGACATTTAGGTACGAGTAAATCAGAGCTACAGGCTCACTCGCATTGTACTTGCAACTGTAACTTACAGCGGACGGTTACTTGAAGCCATGTGACTTGGAGCCGATTGCGATGGACAGCTTGGCGGCTGGTGCAAGAAAAATATGTCATTTCCACTGCCCTTTAAACATCCAAGCTCCTTTTGTCACAAAGTTTATATTTTTTCGGACCAAGAGAGCTGCTCAATATTTTATTGAATCTGTATCCTAGTGACGCTTCCCTTTCATCGATTGCGATGAAGCTATCAATATGTATAAGTTTTAGCGATAGGGAGAAATGATGACTTATGGATACACTAACCGATATTTCCGGCATCATTTGTTTCCATTTTTCTCTCCAAACAGTACAAATAGCCGTAAATCACGCTGCTCGGCTGATCGGACCCCGCTGGAGCAGACAGCCCCGGCCGCAGACGCTGCTTTCCTGCACCTCTCGGAGCAGCGCGGCTCAACTTGTGGCATTTGCGGCACTAATGGCGCGCCTCGCGCCAGACGCCGGGCGGGCCGTGCGCGACCATACATCTCGTTTATGACCCTCTCCGGAAAAGCCGTCATGAACGCAAACGCCGGCCAAAATGTGAATGTCAGACGTTAAATGCTTTGCAGGGTAACACGGTGTTAAGGCCCAGGGGTTCCGGCTTCTCGGAGAATCTTAATGAAATGGCATAGCCCCGCACTGAAATTGATGCCCTAGAAGGTGCTGGTCATGCAAATATGCATTGCAAAATATATATTCAATGTGCAATTTGCCATGTGCTTGTGTCAGAACAATTACGTGTCTCGGTTGCTCAATAAAACTCACATGTTTTTTTCAAACTCACTTCATATTTCAATAAAACCCACTTCGTTGTTCTTCAAACGATGCTGTGATAAAGCAATATTTACACCGAAAACAACTGATAAAAAATTGTAAGTTATCTATAGAAAGTCAGCCTGATGACACGAAGCACAGTCGATTGCGCCACTATAAGGGGATTTCCTCGGCCTGATGATCCGGTGACTATGCCGTCCATCTGACAGTGCCGCCTCGCCCCAGGGTGGGCCCGGGGCTCCCTACCGCCGTGCCGTCAGGAGGGCAGAGACAGATCATATTTCACAGCGCTCATCCCGACCCTCGAGGGACGCGGCGGGTCGAAATACCACGGGCCGTCCCAGAGCAGCTACGCAGATTAGATCTATCGCCTCAGAGACCCGGCGCGGACCGACCCAAACCTGCAGCTCCTCGGCGTCATGTTCGTTTGCACAAGCCGTATCATCTTTGACACAGCTTATACCAGACCATTCAAGGTGATGCACAAGTTAGACCGACTTGAGCCGATTCATAGTTACCTCATTCTATAAATCGAGGGCAGCAAGAAACACAAACAAAAGCGATCCCAACAACCGTCCCGGATTCGCCTGAAGTTCAAAGATAGTTTCATTCTGGGGTCGGAGTCTGATCGTAGCAGTGATCGGACGTGCCGGTGGGACCCGCAGAAACAGACCACACGGATGACGACGACAAAAACCAGCTGGGGGAGGCGCGGGGATACCGCGGGCGCCTCTCGCTGACGCCAACGTTTCCCTTTCAGCGGCCGTCAACACTGCCGCCCTGCCGATAAGACGCACAATAGAGATCGCGAAATACGACTTCAGCCCTGAAAGAGTTTTATCGACGCTGGAAAAACAGCCAGCGCAATTGGACAAACCGGACAGCTATAAAGCTTAGAGCCGGACGAAATCAGCCGCGAGGAGACGGCAAAAATAACAGTTGGCCGAAGACGGAAACATGTTTGAGACCATTTCAAATTTATTGATAGGAAATTGCTGCCATAACTCTTGATTGGATCTATTTAGATCTTATAAAACATAGCTTAAAGTTAATTGCCACTCACAATGCTGATCAGAAAACGTATCAAAGCCAAGAGTTGCAAGATGGCAAATAATCAAATGAGGCAAGAAGATATCGACACAACATACATAAAGCAAATAATGATGTAAATAATAAATAAATTACTACAAATCAAATATATTCAAAAACACACAAAGCTTTCGGCTTCAACAGCCTTGGTCACTGTGTCATAGGTAAAGGTATAATGGGAACAAATATTCACCGTAACCGTCTAAAACTCTAAAAATTATTAATCACGTGTTTCTTCGTTTACTGGCCTACCGCGGATTTTGCTGCCATCGATGACCCATTATACATGTGACCCATCGACCCATTATACCTTTACCTTACCTATGACACAGTGACCAAGGCTGTTGAAGCCGAAAGCTCTTTGTGTTTTTGAATATATTTGATTGGTACTAATTGGTTTGTTTTCATCATTATCCAATCTGTCATGGATACTCAACATAAAGCAAAGTTGAATTGAAGAACGTTAATCGGTATATGAACATGATGCATAGATGGCTTTCTCATTCACACCTATCATTTAACGAGAGCAAAGAAACGACATATCTCAAGTCAAACACCTCCTCTAAAAACTGCCACATCATCAGCCTCAAACAGCTATACCGGCAGCGGCGGTCGTTGGATTCGACAGACCCCGCCGCCACGGGACTCACCCTCTCCGGTCGGCCGTCCGACCACCGCCCCTAACGAGAGATGCAAACAATAACTGCCGTCCGACGGTGTATCGACTCGCGTGAGTGGTGCGGTCATTAACGTCACGGGCAGTGCGGTCCGAGCGGGGCTGTGTGCATTGGACCCGCGGGTCATATCTCTCGGTCTACCGGGTCGTTAGCTCAGATCAATGGCTATTGTCCATGTTCTGAGGGACGATCCGAGCATGAACTTCTGATGATGCTGACAATTGCACCTCAGAGGGGGGAAGATCTTTAATGATAAAAAGCTAGTTATTCGGATGAAGTGAATTTACTCTACGATGCGTTCTTCGATTGGTTTTCTGCTAGTAGGTGCATCACTTCAGTTCATGCTGTCGCTGATATGTTCAGTGTTTACTAACCCCTTCTTTAGCTGCTTACGAGACCCGATTAACACGCACCCCTTACTGATGCTCTCAGCGACCAAAGCTAAACAAACTGTCTGCTGACGAGTCGCTGACACTGGCGGTTTGTATTTACTGCGCCCTCGACCGGCTCACTCAACCACTTGTTCGCTCACAGACGGCAGTGCGGCGACAGGCGGCTTTTTCGCTCCCCTCGCCGAGTGATTGTCCCCGACCGCCACCACAGCCGGGCCGGGCCGGCACCCCGGGACATTTCATCATTAATCGAATCAGCTCCCCTCTGTCTGCCGCGGAGAGTTGCCGGGGACGCGGCACAGCTGAGGGTGCAGCCGGGACGGCAGCTTCCACTGCACCCCGGTCCCCTCCGCGGTCCCCTCACCAGTCCTCACCCGGAATTGGAGCCGCCAGATTTCCAGAGGTGTCACCGGCACACCGACGGTTTGTTAGCTTTGGAAACTACTGGGACAACGAATTTATAGTTTGCCAATAACCACAGGAGCCAATTTAGAGAAGTTCGCTGGTAGCAAACTTTGCGGTGAACCCTGATATTTACGAGCTAGGAGGCCTGTGTAAATGGAAAATGTCTTATTGCATTAGGTACAGGTTGATGAAGTGTTCCAGTGATTCACCACCTGATGACTCAAATTTTTGTAATGATAAGAATTGAAGGCATAATTTGTTTGAACTTCATAATAATATTATTAACCCGCGCCCCACTGGGGGGGGGGGGGCTATTTATAGCCCCCCTCCCGCTTTTCTGCAATAACTTCCAAACCGCTTGACGTATCGACGCCAAACTTTTAGCACCTTCGGCTGCATCCATTTGACACCTTGTGTCAAAATTTGAACTTCGTAGCTACCATAGGTCGGCCGAAAATGACGTCAGAGTGACGTCATGTTCGGCCGATTTCGACGCAAAACATTGAACCACGGCAATCGCTCCCAAGAGCTCAGTTTTTAAGCTAGATCCAATTTTTTTGCATGAGAGGACTCAGAATAGACTGCGCTATCAAACTGCTATCTCGGATTTTCGAAAGTTTGAAAATTTCGAAAATTGTATATAATAAAATTCAAAATTTATATTTTTACATTTTTTTTTCAAAAACTTTTTGACTGCTCGAAAAAAAACCGGAATATATGTGATAGAACGCATTATTATGACTAACTCTAGCAAGTTTTAGCTAAATATCTTTAAAAATGGCTAAGTTATACGCATTTTTGCAAAAAATTAACAATTATTAATTTTTCAAATCAATTTTTCAGCACAAATTTGACATCGTACGCCAATATAAATAGCACCATCGTGTTCCTGAGCTCAAACTGCATCCAATAGACACCTTTTTTGTTGAAAAATTTTAACTTCAAAATTTGACCTTTTTTTACCTGAAAGTGACCTGACCTAAGCTAAATTTGACTCAAAATGACCTCGAATGACACAGACGACATCAAATTCGAAAATGTTTGGCCTAAATGGACCAGAAAACATTTGTCACGTGACCGACGGATGATATAATATTTTCGTGACCTGTGATGACCTGACCTTGACCTGAAAATCAAAGTACAAGTTTGGGACCCTCAGAGTATCTAGAGCATCTGTTCACGAGTGTGTGAACCAAAAATGAGCCTGATCTGACTTGTAAGACGGCGGCCAGAGCCCAAAACGTGAAGAAGCCAAAATGCTAATAATGTTTACTTTGACCTGACCTGTGACGTCATCGGTGACCTCGAGGTCAATGAAATTAGGTTTCGCTCGACAGTTTTTCCGGGACTATCAGACGCCGTTTGAATTTTGACGATCGACCCAGTAGTTTCGGAGTTAGGAGGGGGGCTATGAATAGCCCCCCCCCCCAGTAGGGCGTGTTATAGGTACGCAGACCCCAGTGGGGCGAGGGTTAACCCGCGCCCCGTCGGGCTACCGGTGGACCCTACCACCCGTAGGGGGGCCGTTTCGGCCCCCCCCCAGATCTAAAAAAAAATACCGGCCGATTTTCAAAATTCAAGCGGTGTTCGATAGCCCCACCGGAGAACTACCTTGTGACCAAATTTCATTGACCTAGGTCAAACCGATGACGTCACAGGCCAGGTCAAAGGTCAGATTTTCACCGTTCACAGGCATTTCAAGAAATGTGCTGTGAAATCTAGTAAATTGGTAAGTTATTGAAAACCATCGATGATACATTGTTCGTCAAACACATGCTTCGCTATCTGAGGTCACTGATACCAGGTCAGGTCACAGAGGTCAGGTCACTGGGGGTCACAATATAAATGTGTCGTGTGATACATGTTTTATGGTCCATTTTACATGGCAAATGCGATTATGTGGGTCAGGCAGCCTTTGGGGCCAGCTAAGGTCACGTTTTGGTGAAGGTCAGGTCAAGGTCAGGTCAAATTAGGTCAAACTTCGAAGTTGATATTTTGCATAAAATTGGTATTCATTCGATGCAGCTCGTCACGGGGAGTCCAATGGTGGTCTTTTTTTTGCCCTACGTGGTCTAGAACTGCCAAAAAATGAGTTTGAAAATTTGATGTCATTATTTTTGAACAGTTTTTTCGCTATAACTTGGCCAAAAACGAGATATCGATCTGGAATTTGGTATGTGGATAGAAGACGATAGGTACTATCACACATATTCCGTTTTTTCGAAACTCAAAAAACATTTTTGATTTTTTGGCTAATATATCCAAAAAATTGCATTTTTGAATTTTGGGGGTTTAAACTCAAAAATTTTTAAAATCCGAGACAGCAGTTTTGTAGCCCTGTCAATTCTACACCTTTTATGTTTGATTATTTTTCTATATCTTCAAAGCTGTAGGCCTGACAGCTCTTCTCGCGAAGGTCTTTTTTCGGTCGAAAATGGCGGAACATGACGTCATTCTGACGTCATTTATGGCCAACCTATCATAGCCTCTGGGAAAAAAATAGTCACAATGTCTAGAATTGATCCCTGGAGGGGTCCTGAAAGTTTGGTGGCGATATCTCCAGCCGCTTAGGAGATATCGACGGAAAAGGACAGTGGGGGGCCGTTTCGGCCCCCCCTACGGGGCGCGGGTTATAAAGCAAAAAATGCACCATAGATGGTAGGTAATTCACACCCAGCATATGCAACTTCATGGCAAGTGATTATGATTCTGTCCAGGAGCTAAATGCAGCTCCAGATAGTTTTGACTGTTTATTGGCCCATGTTCTGACTGACCAAGTGACGGCCACTCGGTGACATGTCAATCACCGCCGATGATGCTACTGTTAGTATTACTGCAGACAGTTGTCGCGCCCAGGCCCGAGTCCGGCGTCCGACCGTCACCGCTGCGCTGCCTCTGCCGCTGCATCTCGTCACCGGGCCATTTCGGCCGGATTGGGCGTCATCCATCAGCGCTGCCCTCGGCGGCCATCTGTCCGACGACGCTCCCGTCGCAGTTTAGAGCCGAGGACGGTGCCGTCGCAGTCGACAGCCGGGGACGGTACCATGGCGGTTGAGAGCCGGGGACGGTCCCGTCGCAGTCGAGAGCCAGGGGACGGTTCCGTCGCAGTCGAGAGCCGGGGACGGTACCGTGGCGGTTGAGAGCCGACAACGCTGAACGTTTCCGTGACGGTCGAGGGCTCGCGAACGGTTCCCCTGGCCGTCGAGAGCGACGGACGGTTCGCCATTTCATTGACACGAGGCCCGGCCGACTCCGGCTCGAGCCCTAAACGCACCCTACCGGTCCCGCCCAGCGCTAGCGCCAGTGTCTAGGTTGACGGGTAATATTGAAAAAATTGACGACTGGGTTGTAATTCCAAGCTTTACTTCCATGCGGTGGATATGTAACACATGCAGGAGAAAAGCTACGAAATTACCGACTATCAGCGTTACAAGAAAGATATTGAATAATAAAGATGGTGAATTATGAACTGGAAAGTAAACAGACTAACAGATTAAAGCAAACAGAATAAACAGAATAAAGTTAGCAGAATAAGGCAATGTGCAGCAATGACCCGGCAGCTCTGCTTTGAGCTGATGCGAGTCATGAAGGACAGCTTTCTGAGCTAGGTATCATCGTCTTTACTCCTTAGTCGTGCCGTCATCGCCCGTCTTGAGCGGTGCCTTCACAGCGGGACCGGTCATCACCGGGTCAGACCGCCGCGGGTAACGACGTCGGCCAGAGGCGGCGGTAGCCGGGGGCGCGGCGGCCCGGGGCAGCTCGGGGCGGCCCGGGGCGGCCTGGAGGCAGCTCGGGGCGACTGGCAGCTCGGGGCGGCTCTGCCGTCATTACCCATTCATCCTGCCGGACGGGGATCGATCAGTGCGGCCCGACTCTAACTGGGCCGGCCAGACGGGCGCACAATGCCGCGTAATGCCCGGCCCTGGTGACGGCTGGGCCTCAGTGACCGGAGCCTAGTGACCGACACAATGGACCATCCGGGACCGGTCACCCGCAGCGCCCGGCGACACAGCATAGTGACCACCGGCCGCTCATGGATAAAAACGGTGCACTGTAACGGCTAAGGAGTTCCTCGACGACGGTGGACGAGCAGCCATAAGAAATGTTTACCGAGAATGAAAGATTTCGCGAGCATTAGCACAATAATTAGTTTTGCGAAAAGGTCACGCTTAAGCTCGGACGTGTTATTAATAGGTAAGACAATATTGAACGCATCCATATAAATGCAAGAAGCCTCTCGAATACCTTCTACATACAGTACAATGAGTGAATAGTTATGCTGGTAGAAATAACAGAAGACCTCTAACTGTCGGCGGGCTGCGCTGAGCGGTGCAGCTGCCGAGTCGCCGCTGTTAGCTGTGGCATTTCATGGTATCGCGGCGCCATTTACAGCAACAGAGCGGCCCGCAATTTGGCCGCCTGTTTGTCAGCCGCTGCTCCATCAACAGCTGGGTCGATGGCGCCCGCTCACCAAAGTCGCGTTAGTTAAACTCGATGAGTACCTCCTCGGCTGCCGAATGCGAGAGCTGATGCCGATTTAAACGGCCTGCCAATCCGGTCGGCTGCAGTCGGCGGCGATAAATGGAAACAACCGGCGCTCGGCTGCGCCTTTCAGACCTACAGGAGATGGCAGAGGTTTTTAGCAAATCACATTTATGAAAAGGAATTGGAAAATGCATCATGTTTGTGAGTGGAAGTCGCTCATGCAGAAAATTTCGTCGGTGGCAGAGTTGATTTTAGCCTTCAAGATTGCGGAGGCTCAACCCCATTGTCTGCATACTGATGCCTAGCTTTGTGGAGTGAGGAGCAAGGCACGTTGTTCGGCCCAAGAATACTGATAGGAAGTGTGATTAGAGTGCAACGTGCATTAGTGCTCTAAAATTGTATTTCTTATATAGTATTTCTTTAACCCGGCGGCCGCTGGGCCTCCGCGCCACCCGCCGGCCGCTGGGGGGGGGGGCATATAGTTGCCCCCCCCCTTTACTTCTGCGACGATATCGTCGCAACGCGAAGAGACAGAGAAGCGAAACGTTGCACACATCTTCCTGAATACCTAATCGAGGTTGTGTCCAAATTTGGTGTTGATCGCATTTGAAATGACGTCACAGTGACGTCATAAGTGAAATTATAGATTTGCGACTCTCATATTCCTTACGATACATCAGATATATGGGACCGAATATAAAGGTCCGATTATTGGTCAGAAACTAGATGGAAGTGTAGTTAGATGTTTTAGGATGACAGCAGGTGCTGTTTAGTTCATTTACAGTTGAGTTTCATGCTCAGCGTCATCAGAAACGGTCCATATCGGAAAACGGCAAAACTTTATGACGTCACTGTGACGTCATCTAAGGTGCTACAACCACCAAACTTTCCTCAAACATGGCCTAGGTATTCATTTAAAGCTATGCCAAGTTTCACGTTCGTAGCTCATCAGGTTTTGGAGATATTTCACAAAACGTAAAGGGGGGGGCAACTTTATGCCCCCCCCCCCCCCCCCCCAGCGGCTCGTGGGTTAATTTCTCTCATGCAACTACCTTACGAAGTCCCGGAAATTTGAGCAATCTAAAAAGAATAAGTAAGACATTTATTAGACGCAGTTATATTAAATGATAAGACTGCATTGCAGGAACGCTTCTCATACAGATAGAATTCAAACACCAGCTGAAGACTTCCTGGTAACAGCCGGTCTCAGTGCACGGTCCGGCCCGATCCGTGCCTGGTCCCAGCAGGTCTGCGGCTGGTCCCAGCGGGTCTGTGGCTGGTTCCAGCAGATCTGTGTCTGGTTCCAGCGGGTCTGTGGCTGGTTCCTGCAGGCCTGGTAGCAGCGGGTCTGTGGCTGGACCCGGCCCGGTAGATCCGATCCGGGCCGGCCGGTCGGCACCTCCGTGTCTCATTTCGCGTCGTTCCGATGCCCGCCGGTAGCCCTCAATATCCGGCCGACCCCGCGGCTGATGGAAGCCGGAATGCCGCCGCAACCACTGACCCGGTTTTCCCGCGGTAAATTCCGCAGGTATGGGGGAAAAATAATGTCAAAGGCAAAAGTTATGACACTTAAATATTTGTAGACAGAGCAGAAAGCTACACGCATCTGACGCAACTGGCGATGACCACTGCATGCAAATTCAACGGTTATCATGATAAAAAAAAAAATGGTAAAGCTCTACAAGCAAAATTAATCACAAAGACTTCGGTGTTTGTAAATTAATGGCGTGCTAAACATGGTTTGGAATAAAACGAGAACACCAAATTACATATCATTCTCTATTTTAAACCATGGACATCAGTAAGCAATAAACAAAACACCAAGCAGCTGAGTAACATCTCTATTGAATTCACGAGGTATCATCGTCAACAATACATAATAACTAAGGTAATGCAGCAAAACGAGGGGAGGTGTTCCATAAAAAACCTGCACTAGAGGATGCTATTGCGCACCGTTTAGTCATGGCGCACTTTGTGTAGCAATGCAATGTGTCAGGGATTACCACGAAACCCACATTTCCTAGGTTATAATTCAACTTTACTGTAATTAAATTCATCCGAAGAGCTCCGTCTAATATCAGTGCCATTGTATTGTTACAAATTACAGATCCGCTAACAGATAGTCGAGAGAAAAGTTTATCAGCAGACATTTAATAAATGGTGCTCTCGCACATGGAAAGGATTCAGAGTTACAGCCACAGCAGGTTTTGGCACTCGGCGGGCAAACGTGATCTGAGAGACAAGCCTGACGTGGCACCCGCACCACTCTCATTGTGCAACACATGCGCGCTTACATAACGCTGGTGTGATTTTGTTTGAGTTTCTTTTAACAGTGTCTCGGACTGGAAATGAATTTTTAGACATTTCAGTTTCATATGTGTATTATCCCCAATCAAAACAGTTATGCATGTGCGTTGTTAACCAGTCATATGGTCCTAGAAACGCAAATGAGAAAAGCGAAGACACAAACATATGTAAAAGTGCACGACAGCTATTTATCCTACATCCAAGCTGTCCGGCCAGCAGCTATCTGCAAGAGCCAGGCGCTAACTATTTACATTACATAGCCCTTTGACAGACACGTATGACGCAACGCACAGGCAGGGAGTCGCCATATAACATCCGTAAATCATGCCGACGGCTGTGGGCTGCCTCAGCCCAGGGCCAACAGCTCCCTGGCCCAGGACAATAGGGCTGTGATGGCCCAAGACCAGCGCGAGCGGCTCGCCGACCGCGTGATCCGCCATGTCGATACAAGGGCCCACTAATCCCCTGGGAGCCAATTCCGGCGAGTTTACAGAAGAGTTGAGCCGCCGCGTCGCGCTCGGCTGAGCCGATACAAATAAATCAGAGCGGTCGGCGCCATTGGCGGCCAGAGCCTCATCCAACGCAGGGGAGGGGAGCGGAGAGGGCAGACAAAGCGCCGATCAAAACCAGCCAGTGAAGGGCCTCAAACGGCTCCTTTAGGCCGGAGCTGAAAGCATTGGAAGTGGCGCTGCTTTTGAGGAGAACTGAAGCTAACGAATGTCGTGTACTTGTCGGGAGATTTGGACGAGAGGCTCATTGAAAGGCATACTTCTGTGCCTCATGTTCAATCAAAAGTCAGAGTCAACCTGATCAATAAGCTGACGGAACCTGAAGCGAATTTTATCCGAGTTTAATGACTAGATCAAAAATGATATGAAGACATACTCTACCGGTAGTCCAAAGTTGGATCAGTTTCTTCCCTGCAATAATGGTCGAATTCTTAATGTGAACCATACAGTTTGTCTGCCACCTACCTTCTCATAAGTAAAGCTACTATGAAAGTTATTAAAAGCTGTAACGTAAAAAGAAATGCAAAGCCTACGGCACTTATCGACCCGGCTTCGAGGCTAGTGAGGAAACCTTCTTGGGCCCTTTGGCCATGATGTCATCTCTGCTAAGCCAAGCCGCTACATTTTTGCCATAACAACAGTGCTCAAGACGGGTGCAGGATGTCACTGACACTTTTGTCGCCTTTCTTTGCATACAAAAGTGATAATGTATGCGAGAGATGATGCATCTGATGACGCATCTGATATGCAGAAGCGGTTTGATTTAATCTGGGCGTTGCAGGCAGCCCGGCGCCGACCTCCTCCCAGTCAGTCTGATTATCAGTGGCGGAGGAGGAGACGGTGTCGGCGGTGGCTGAGAACGCTGAGGAGCCGCCACCGCCGCCGCCGCGGCCCGATGGTGGCAGCTAATTGCGCACAAATGACCGCGGGCCGGCCGACGGACGCCATCGAGGGCCGAAACGAGCCGCGAATCAGACGCCGAGTGGCGCGTTAGGTGTGTAAAACCGCCAGGGAGGGGCATCTGAGGCGAGAGCTGCGCAGAGAGTACGGTTGTAAATGTCGACGGAAGGGCAGAAAGCGGCCCCTCAGCTGAGAGTTTATTACACCAGATAACTGACTTCGAAATAAGATTTGCTGGTGCCACCTACCTATCCGGGTCGTTCATTATTGGCACGACGAGCTCGACACGCGAAATAAGCTGAATTTGCTGATAGGTTCCATATGGCGAGTAGGTTAGAAACGGCACAATGATGCAGTAGATCAAAGTTAGATTTCATTACAATGTGCGATCCTCGTGTCTACAATGGATTTGCATCGTTTGTCGTTTGATGGGCAAACTGCAAAGTTGGGGTATTTTTAGCGCTAACAGAATAGACCTCAGTTTTAACCCTCGCCGGCACAGGCCATTTTGAGTCCTTCGACGGCACAAGGGGGGGGGGGGTTGGTACGACCCCCCCCCCTCGCGTTTGGCCCCTGATCGAGCTAGAGCTTCGCGGAAAAGACGAGCGTGTTGCCCGTCACGAGACGAAGCCGATGATACCCAATTTTAAGGTCCTAGGTCATCGGGTGACCTTCCAGGTCAGGTCAATGACCCGAAAACCGGGAAAATCGGGACCTGTTAGAAAGTCGTAAAGTGTGGCTGCTATGTGGTTTTCCGGGGTGCTGATCACGAATATCGTGTTAGTTTTTATCAGCGATGATGTCTTTAAGCATTTAGACCAGGTCGGGTCAGGTCAGGTCAGGTCAACCGGTAAGGGTTGTGAGGGGTATTCGTAATACGTGTCAACCGCCTCGGACAGCTTCGTAACATGTTACGAAGGCACCAAAACTACTTCGTAAATGTTCAAATGGTTGCTAAATTCGAATTCAGCTCCAAAAACTAGCATAGAAACATGTAAAACTCGAAAAAGTGAACCGAGGTCACCCGAGGTCACCAAAGGTCAATGACCTGACCTGACCTTCAGGTGACCTTGACACCCACCCTAATGCATGGGAGCAACATCAAATAACATGTTTGAACGTTTGAAACCACGAAAAGCTTGCAAACGCGCGGCTAATGCGAGCCGTGTTGCGCCGAACATGCGCCGAACCGCGATTTCGGCCAAACATGGTCACAGAAAAGAGGTCACAGGTCAAAGGTCATTAGGGTCAGGGTCATGAAATTTTCAGGGTAGGTGTAAAATTGATCAATGCGAGGGTACTGAAAGTTTCGTCGCGATCGGCCGCTTTTTACGCGTTATTCGCGAAAAACCTTAGGGGGGTTGCATCAACCCCCCCCCCCTGTGCCGGCGAGGGTTAAATACAAAGAAGGAAATTCTAAGCCATGACTTTTTTGAAAGATGAGTGAATGCTCTACAGAGACACTATTTCCTTATTGACAGCAAAGACAACATATCCTCGCGCCGGGCGCCGGGCGCCGTCCTCTACTTTACCACTCCCGCCGATAGATGTCACTGGCAGTCGACACCTGAAGTTAGGCTGTGCCGCATCACTCCAGCGAGCAGCGGTGGCCACCACGGCGCTCTCCGTCGCGCTGTATAGATATGCGGCGGGACGTTCATTCGTAGCAGCGAACAAGTGAGTGGAATGGAAAGTGTAGTGGAACCGATACCACTTTCTGCTGCCCCTGTCTTTGGTCGTCCACCTCTCCCGTTTCTTCCTACGTGCGCCCGCGTATCGAGGACGTGCGGCGGCCGGCCGACAGCTGGCGGCGGTTCGTTTCACGCTCCGGGACTTTATTGTGGCCGGAGGCAGATTGATGCCACCTCTGGGCAGCGCTCCCCACCTCCGGGACACGCCGCGGGCCCGATCGTAAAACACCTCCCCCCGGCTCCGGGTCGCGCGGCCCGGGCGGGTTCGAGCGGCGCTGCGGACCCGTCAGCTCCCCGCTCCTTGTCAGCGCGTCAGTCAGCAGCGGGGGAACCATCGCGTCGGTGCGGGCCGCTGATGTGATGAGGAATGCCGCGTCTGGTCCCCTGCTCTTCCCTCGCCGGGGATATTGCCCCAGACACGGGAACCAGATGCAGATCTGGCGGGGAAACTGCCGCTGATGGACAGATCAGAGCCGCCGCTGGGTCGATCAGTGGTCGCGGCTCCGACCCGGCTCCGGGCCGCCGTCATTCCGAGATCGTTCGGCCGCAGTTCCGAGCCGGTTCAGCCCCTTCCGGCCGGCAAATTGCGCAGCCCGGCGTGTCAGGTCCTGCCGAAGTTTTGCGCCGTCTGGCAGAGCAGCGTGAAGCCATTTAACTCGGAAAATTGAAAAGTCGACATGGTCTCGCCGGCGGCTGTCGTTCGTCAGCGCGGCCCGGCACGTGTCCCCGAGTGGAGAGCACCTCCCGACAGCAGATACATCACTCTGATCGGGATCGAAGGCGCCCGCTCGCCAGCTTTGGTCGGAAAGGTCTGACATTGGTGGCAGGTCATGACACAATCTGAGTGAAGGCTGAACAGATAGCGCTTCCAAAGGCTGTAAAACGCGATGAAGCTTACTTTTTGGATTGACGGAGGCCGACAAGTTGGAAAGGATAAAAGTGAAGTCAGTTAAAGAAATTCGATTCGGTGGTACAAATTTTGAAATTTTCATTTCACCAAGAGCAAATATTTCTACTGTGAATAGATCAATCTACCGATAATATGTTGTCCCTGAGCCAGACTGTCCTGAAGTGACGTTTTGATATGGGTCCATCACCTGAGTCCCTCTAGCTTTCCCAATTCCCAGACGACTGTCAGTCCGTAGCTGCCGGCGCGGTCCCGGTGACCGTCATTTAGAGCAGTCCAGACGCACTGGGGACGGATTACCCCACGCTCTGCGGTCAGAGCCCGGCCGAGCGCGGCTCCCGTTGCCCCGCGGTAATCGCCGTAAAGAGCTCAGACGCTCCTCAGAGCTGCCTCGTTACCATAGCTTTGTGCCGCTGCGGACGGTGATAGCGCCTGAGCTAACGGCTGCCTGCTGGAGGAACGTCTGAATTGAGTCGGCTGGTGGCGAGTGAATTTACATATTCAGGGCTGTGCGACGCAGGTGCTGTGCTTTGTGGCTCCACATGGTAGTTTTCTGGGAGAATGGAGTGTGACTATGTATGTACAACTGCGCTAAATGTGCGTCTTAGAGTTAGGAGTTAAAGCTTCCAGGTCACATGAATTCCAATTGTTGCATCATGCCTAAATACCTACGCTATAAGATATTAATAAGTAGTAATAATTAGTAATAATATTAGTAATTATAGGAGATTAGGAGATAATTATATGAGATTTATCAAAATACACAAAGCTAAATAGTAAGGAGAGCTTTATGTTTCAAAGTTTAGTGACTGAAAACACCAGCTTTCCTGAACTCACCTTTGGCCCACCTGTTTAGCTTCCGACAGAACAATCTGCATGTTGGTTTGCTGACTGAATGTTACCGCTACAGCCTCCGTCTCCGTCTCCGTCTCCGTCTCCGCCTCTGACTCGATTCACCGAACTCAGAACGGCCGGCGGTATCACATCTAATCTGAGCGAGTGGCACCGCCGCGTGGTGATGGGATTTTCCGCCGCGCTCCGTCGCCCGGTGGAGACGAGGGCGCGATTCGCCCTATTTTCGCGACTGTATCGCCGCGGGCGCCACGCCAGCCGTGTGTCAATTCTGCCGCAGAAATCGGACAGCGCAGCCTTATTGCTGCAAAGCGAGCTGGACATTCCCTTCAAGAGCAGAGTGTATAGAATATCAAGTCGATATAGAGTCACAGATTTTACTTTAGAATAAAGCACTTTATGTATGTATCTGTGCGATAATTGCAGCTATGCTCCATCGCTAATCTCTCGCCGCAATAAGTAGGTTTTACACTAATCTAGCCACTTAATAGGTGCTGGTCGTGTGTATCAAATATTCACTCCCGAAGTCAACTCGCAGTCATTGCATCAAAGACGGCAGGTCGTCTATGTTTGAAGCATCACAGTGCTTTATTGTCCCGCGTCAACCCCCTAAATGCACAACTTTAGTGGCAAGTTGACGCCATAGTACTCAGGGGACATTGCGGCACCACAATCAAGACAGAATAGCTCGTGTTTGGGGTGTCGTGTCACGCACCATGACACTTTCTGAGTTTTATCACTCTGACTAAGGAGATGACTGGATCAGCATGCAGCTGACACCGGACCACGACAGGCCTGGTCCGGTCACAAATCCGGTCATAACCCTCACCGAGCACCGGTACGGATGCAAAATGAAGGCATAAACCCGAGCAGTAAACCACCGGAGCCACCAGACCTGAATGTCAAGGACTAGACCAGGATATTGCAAAAGCCCGGTTACACTGAAAACTTTTTTTACCATTTCCTGAAGGGTAAATCCGCCATAGCATGGTAGCTTGACACACAGACGTTTTTTACCACCTTCCAGATGGTAAATTTTACTCTTTCATGAAGAGTAAACTCGCCAGGGAGGGGTAACATGACACACAGACGTTTTTTACCATCTTCTGAATGGTAAACTCTTTTGATTTACTCTTGTCTGGAGTGTAACATTTTTTGGGTTACACTCTTTGAAAGGGTAAATCTTAAACGGAACCCTTTTCTAGGGAGTAACGCATCATCTACTCTGTGCTTTACCCTCCTACAGAGAGCATATTCTTCTGGCCTACCCTTTGTCACATGGTAATGTTTACTCTTTCCTTTAGTGTAAACCCCCAGAGGATGGTAACAGACTCACAGACGCTTGCTTCAGAAGCTTCACGAAGCTTCTGTTAACCGGAGCTCACCAACTAAAAAAACATGCTTCAAGAGCAACAATGTATATTTGGCTTCCGTACAAACAATACGAGGGGCACACCAGCCATGAACATTGTGAGACTCTTCACTTATGCATACGAATTTATACGAAGCGTTCAGCAATGCACAAGCGGTAAATAAACACCACGATACAACTTGAATGCACTTTGAATGTGAATACAAGACATTCGGCGCCCTCATATTGGATAAGGCACAGCGCACAATATTTGAAGAGAGCGACGGCGTTCCTGGGTGGTAGCCCGTCTGCGTGAGATAATGAGACTGGATCACTACAGTGCAAGGCTTTTTCAAAGTCACCAACAAAATGCATAAACTTGTAGCATCACAACAAAATTAATGTACGTACTCACAACCTAGGCCACGTGGCCGTGCACGGGGTCCTGTTAACCAGGTCAAATTAGCACCACTCAACGGCATGCAATGCTCTAGCACATCGGTACTTACAATAAAATGTCCACAGAGGCTCTATAGGCGATGAACAACACGCAAGCACAATCACCAACGGCCACGCCGCGCGGCACCGACACTGCTCACATCCGCTCTCGGAGACCAACGGCCGAAAACTGACAGATGCGCGCGGCCTTCAAACCGCAAACGGCCGATCTCGTTTCTGATTGGCTGAGCGATTCCATTTCAAATATCATCTTCACGAGGGTAAACAAGATCCACGCATGAAACGACTATCTGTACACGAGTCACGATACCCAGAAGGAAAGAGTTTTCGTGATGTTCTAGATCGCGAGAGTAATATTGATATTTGCATGGTAATAATACTCTTCGCTGGCGAATAAGTTCATATTAACCACGTACCGTTACCATGCACATAATGGTAGCAAAGAGTTACCCTTTCAATATACTCTTATCTTGCTGGTTTGATGAAAATGAACCCTCCAGGAGGTAGTAAAAAAGTTTTGAGTGTAGTCTCTGGTTCGCTCTGCATACAAAATAATTCAGATGAAGCCTGGAAGAGACTACATATAACATTAATCCCAATTTTAGGTGTAGGTATGCTGTAATGTAAAATTAGCCATGAAGCGTGATGTTTTGATGCGATTGCAGCAGCCAGTGGAACCTGATAAGAAACAAAACTGATCAAGTTTCTCTCAAGCAAATTTTCCTTTATATTGATTGTTTATTATTTAGTGAATAGTGCACATCAGCTAGGCATCACCATAGGCAAGACTGAATAGCTGATAGTCGTACTCAGACTAGATATCGTACCTCCACAAAGCTGGATATTTTCTCTAGGCTGGAGTACCTACTGGGCTGGGCGAGAGGTGAAATTTTCGACTGATAATGACTCCGGTGCTCGACCTGCAAGTTGGAGTTGTCCGGAGTTTCGGTAGTCTGCTTTGAACTGACAACATAACAGCCAACTGCCTCTGAGCGACAGCTCTTAGCGATATAGTTGTGCGCGAATTTAATGAGCAGCCGAGAGTGCAAACTGCGATGCAAGCTCAGCTTCAGAGCAGGCAGCCAGTGAACAGGCGCTATCTCACTTTTTCTTGGAACATCTCAGAGCAAGTTGAAGAGTGCGATTATTCACAGATTCGGCAGTCTGCCGAGTCAGATAGCAGCACCCATTCACATCTTCCGCTCTACGAGTCTCCCATGTTCTGCAGGGACCAAAGGATAGTAGGCGGTGGCCAACGCCCTACGGACATTACCGGGTAATGCCGCCCCTAATCACCGTCGGCATAGCCCCTGGAAAATGCTAAAGGCTGTTTCACATCGGCAAATTTATGCAAACGGTCTCCGGAACAAGGCGGGGGTGTCCGTGAATGGCTCCGGGCGCGTCTGGAGGGCTCCGGAGCGGCCGTTCCCGGTCCGGAACAGACCTCTGAGGAGCCTCTGGGACCCGCACCGGCTGCCGGGCCAGACTTCAATTACAATAAATAGGGCAATCGCCGAATATGAAAGGCGTTTGGTGAGCACCGAGGGAATAAGAGCCAGGCGCATGGCGGTTGTGTGCACTGGCATGTGCCTGGACATTGTCTAGAGTCTCCCTGAACAATTTTCGGACTGGGCACAGAGCTGGAAAACGAGAGGTTCTGACAAGCAAGTTAAGCAATGGTCATGAGTTTTTGGCTCTCAATATTGATTTTTCGTTGATAGCCGATGACTCTTGTAGATCCGGCTCCCTAAAAACTATTTCGTCAGAAACTGGAGCTTCAAGAATGGTCAATCGTATCTCTATCATAATAAATCGCACGTTAATTCTACCTCAGCGAACTTGTCAAGCAAATTGGTTCGTCCGCGTCGATAAATCATTGCATTACAGGCGTATGTATTTAGTGTGGTTTTAAAATCTTTGTTCGTCGGCATATGCGAAGCGTGTTTATTTTAAGTGGTAATTCATTTAGAACAACCGCACATTTTTCAGTGTGTGGGATTCAACAAATTGCGTGTCATGAATCATGCAACGTTTGAACGCCGATGGGGCTCTACGTAGTTTTCTATTGCCTTGGCCTCTACACTATGTAGACCAAATATTATTTGCACCCAATTTGCACCGATATTGGTTGTTTGTAATGCGATCGAACTCAGTCTTCAAAATGTCAGAGTGCGAAAGGATGTGCTTTCTTATTATTCTGTGTAAAGCCTATTGCCCAGTTGATGCCGACTATTTAATTTCTTTAACCCTCTAGTGCCCCCGGTATCATATCTGTAAGTCAATTTGCAGAAAATTCGCCTGCTAATCATAGAGGTGAAAACTGTTGAAAACCCTGCAGTATCAGAAGTGGTACGTCTTGGCAACCACCTGGTGGCAAAATTTTTAAGTAATGATATCTCAGTTTCCCACCAGGTGATTTTGAAGAGGGTCAGTTTGTCCTTTGCTGAAAGTCAATTTGAGATGCAAGTGTAAATTTAAGCATTTAGAAAACAAAAAATTAGTTATTTGGAAAGAAACTTGGTATACTGTGAGACAAATGTTCAACATATATCATAGTATGTTGCAAAACATCGCAGCTATTTCAGGGTCAAAGATATGGACCCCTATTTTTGGGGATACTAGATATGATACAGTGGGCATAGCACTCCAATATTTTCTATGATTTTTTCGCCGCTGCAACATACGGTGTGCCAATACCATAGTTTTCTCCGGTGATAAGCATTGCAATGGCCTGTGAGTCATTGCAAATGACGATGGTACAAGATGCATAAATTTGTGAAGTTCGCACCTCTTGCGCCAGATGCTCCAGACTATGTATTCCGCTCCAGACTTAAAATATCATAACGATATTGGTACGCTTATGCCGCCTCTCATCCTTGTCAATCTTCTAACATCTAGCTCTCTATGAGTGGCCTTATGCCTCATACATCTCGACTTTTCTAACGCTCGTAGGAATATGGTTTTGCAACTGTTTGACGATGACAATAGTGAACCTTTTGATCTGCAGGACACTAGCAGACCATATCTTCTAAAACCACGTTAGGAATGACATGCTATCGATGACAAGCTTGTTGATTTCAAGGAACGATCATCCATCCGTGCGAGCATTTATACTCGTGAAACCAAAAATTGAGACTTGATGTTAGGGACAGGAGGATTCAGCGGTCTCTTGCACAATTTCGATGTTCCAACAGGGGTTGTGGACGGGCTTATTTATGTCTTGTGGGTCTATGTGTTAGCTGGGCATGGATGAAGACTTGCATTAGCAGCCAGCCAGCATTTTTCATTCATATTGGAGAACGATTCACAATTTGTTTGCGATTCAGATCTCCTCCGTTCATCCCAGTAGTAAGAGATTGAATGTGGAGTGGAAAACTATATCGTCATCTTCAGAGGAAGCTCGCTAAACGGGCTCGCCATGAAGACAGACTCAGGACCGAAGGGCGTGGTTCCTTTGATTTCCTATCTAAGAAGTAGGCAACCATGCACTGCTGCCAGGTTCCAGCAGGTGCCTGACACCTGGCAAGCATTTTCACTGCCAGGTATGTCATTTGTTGTCATATATTGACATATGCCGCCAACTATGGTAGCTGAGTGTCACTAAACAAAAAGGATTGTACTAAAACATGGATACTACTTTTGTACTGACCATAAGAATAAAAGTTACGGCATTGCGTAATGCGTATGCTCACCTCCATATGAGGTCAATGAACATTGTGCAAGTTCCTGCCGATCGGTACACAGTTACCTGTACCTTTGTTGTCTGACACGTACAACGGTTACTGCACTGGTCAGTGCGCGGCTGTTGTACTGACGCTGATGACATCAGGACCGCACGACCAGTCAAAGTAGTAACTGACGATTCACAGGCTGAGGGTTTCAGTCACCAGGGATTGTCCGGCTATCGTGAAGATAAACCAACATCGTCTTTGGCATTGATCCCGGTCCGTCGGCAGGCTGTCCAGCATTTTGCATCAGAACTGCTTCACTTCAACCACTTACCGCGAGCCAACTGTAATGTCTTCATTTCTATATCAAGTATGCGTAACGCATCTACGTTTGAGAAGCATGGCCCACATGTCTGAATTATGAAAAAATTGCACAAGTGCAACGCGCTGTATCGCGGAAATTGAAGGATGAAAAGGCACTCGTAAATAGATGCCTATGATTAGCGTTGTTCCCTAAGCAGTAAGCACCGACTGAAAGGACATTTTGATACAAGAAGAATGCCAATGAAATATTAAGAAAATGTTCTGATAAAAGGTGCACAGTAAAGGATGTCTTGTTGGCATTTTACACATTGTAACTGCCACTTTTATCACTGAAATTTTTGATAATATATATTTTCTCATCCATGTCTTCACTTCCTTCTGTGTGGTCTGATACCACTAAAAATTAGCAAGTGGAATGCCCAATGTATCATATCTGATACAAAATTTATTTCCGAAATTTGAACTGCGAAAAAATATTTGACATCAGATTTCGAACAAGGGACCCAAAATGAGTCATATGTCACAAGGTGTTAATTTTTGGAACCGTGGAACTATGTGTGGGCATTAGAGGGTTAATCTTTTCAATTAGTCGCTGGAGCTTGTCAAAGCCCTCCAATCGCATTTAATACAAATTCCAAATCGACAGCAGAATTGTTTAGCATTGGCGATAGTTGTTCCGAAGCGTTCAAAGTTTGCCTGAACTACCATTGAGCTTTCTAAAATGACACCGAACTTTGTTCGTCGCCAGGTGTCGGGGCTGCCCCTCCCTCCCCAGCTCCTTCCGTCAGAGGTGCGCCGGCTCCGGGCTGGGCCGGGCCGAGCACTCCCCTGGGGGCCATCGCAGGCCGAGAATCGCCCCATTAGAGTCAGACATTAGTGCGCCACGTCCGACACGGAACCAGCGGCCGCGCCGCGCCGCCAGATGCTCACCTATTCATATGATGGAGAAGCGCCTCAGTAGCGATATATAATCTATTCATCTTAGATTTATCACATCAAGTACATCAGTTATGTTTAGTATATTATTTATATTGTTTTTGTTATGCTCAACATCATTTTAGTTATGCTATGCTTTAAATTAACCAACCAAGCGAACGTACACTCGGGGGCAGATTGATGTTCCACAACTCTTTATCCACCGGGTTCCTATGGCTCAGCGTTGGCAGCAGCCGCCTGGTACCGGTAGACTGTGCCGCTTCACTTACTTGTCAAGCGGCACAGCCTACCCACCTGTATGACACCGGTCTGGGTCGGTGGCTGGAAGGCGATGTGGGCCGCCTGTGACGTCAGCGCAGCGGTGAGGGCCGAGCCCGGAGGCATGGCTCCGGTCGGCGAGGCGCGGCGGCTGGCGAGGACTGGGGAGTGAGGTGGGGTGGGAGCACGGACATCGCGTGGCTGAGCGAGTGTAGTTAACTTTCACATCTCAAGGCGCCAATTATTCTACCTAACAATTGTGCTAAAGCAGTTGTTAAAATGTCCTATCCCCAAGACAGCGCCTATCATCATACTTGCAATGCACATTACGACACACTGAAGCGTGGCAATGGGACAGCCGATAGAACTTATGTCACTCGTGCATCGAGGTGCGGAGCTATATTTTGTATAACATATTAGTATTAAGGCCTTGATCGAGCAGATTGGTGTCTATTGTTTCGCACGGCAATCGTCCAGAGACGTGGGAACTGGGGGTTATGAGTAGTGCCGCAGCCAACGCTCCAATTTAAAGCGATTATTACTGTTGCTCTAATATGTGGTCGCAGCCTCCAATAGCAAACCGTTCCAACTAGGAGCCAAAAAGTCGGGCACTCAGGGGGGTTCGAACCGGGCTTCTCCCACCGGCCAATTCACGACACGAGCGTTCATCCACTGAGCTACCGAGAATGGTCCTCATCCGCACAAAACAAAATGACATTCGCCCACTGACCGCCAATGACAGTATTGTGACATTTGATCGCGTTTGACCGCGGCGGGTGGTCGCTGGTTTCGGCAGCTCAGTGGATACACGCTTAGCGTCGTCGGGTGACCGGTTGGAGAAACCCGGTTCGAACCGTCCCAGGTGCGCGACTTATTTGTTCCTAGATGGAACGGTTTGCTATTGGTTACTGCGACCACACATTAGAGGAACATAGGTAAGAGTTGCTTTGGGACGCCGCGCTATCCAAAAACCCCAGTTCCCACGTCTCTGGACGATTGCTGTGCGAAATAATAGACACCAATGAGCTCAATCAAGGCCTTAATACATATCTGTTAAAAACAATGTAGCTCCGCAACTCGATGCACGTGTGATATAAATTCTATCGGCTGTCCCAATGTCACGTTAAGTGTGTCGTAATGTGCATGGCCAGTATGATGATAGGCGCTGTCTTGGGGATAGGACATTTTAACAACTGCTTTAGCACAATTGTTAGGTAGAATAATTGGCGCCTTGAGACGCGAAAGTTAACTACACTCGCTCAGCCGCACGATGGTCCGTGCTCCCACCCCACCTCACTCCCCAGCCCTCGCCAGCCGCCGCGCCGCGCCGACCCGAGCCATGCCTCCGGGCTCGGCCCTCACCGCTGCGCTGACGTCACAGGCGGCCCACATCGCCTTACAGCCACCGACCCAGACCGGTGGCATACGGTGTGGGTAGGCTGTGCCGCTTGACAAGTAAGTGAAGCGGCACAGTCTACCGGTACCAGGCGGCTGCTGCCAATGCTGAGCCATAGGAACCCGGCGGATAAGGAGTTGTGGAACATCAATCTGCCCCCGAGTGTACAATCTACCTAAGCGCTTCATTCCAATGTAAAACTTAAGGGGCGCGCCTGGCTTCACCCAACATTCGGCAGAATGTATCATCCGCGGCTGCTCCGACTTGGTATCTGCTGGCGGCCAGTGTCTGGTGAACCGTGTCCGACAGTTACCGCAATGCACGGGGCCGTGGCTGGCAAAGTGGCTGCGCCAGCCGCCGGCCGGCATGGAAACATGGCCATTTCAAAGAATGAATCCCGTCAGTGCCGCACCTGGTGCTCAACTTCTAATTCAGTGGCGGGAGACTGAGCTGCACTTATTTACTGTAGTTTCAATGTTATTTGGAGCCCGTAAGGCATTCGCATGTGCTGCAGTAGTTACCCATGATGCATTTTACGTTGCAAACGCAAAGAGTGCCATCAGTCATCACGCATGGTGAAACACCAAGTGACACCGAGCTACATCGCACTTCGCGATGCCATCTAAGGTGGCTTGTTCCATTTCAAATAGTTTTGTGCGACTTCAATGTTCAGCAGGTAACGACAGACACGTTTTCTGAGAGTCCTCCCTGTGACCTATTTAAAAAAAGGCAGATGTGTTCTGAGTAATCCGCACTCTAACCGACGTGCAACAGCTTGACGTGTCTCACGTCTAAGTGCAATCAGCTTCGTCTCTTCTCGAAGTCGCTGGACAGTGTCGGCGTCTCAGGAATGTGTCCTGTGTACTGGCGTTCAGGGGACGACCACCGACACGCCGTCAGATCCTGGCTGTCCGTTCCCTGCCGTCGCTGACGGCAGCGGTGCCAGCGGACCGACCTGCACGGGGTCCTGGCGGACGCGCTGTCGGCGGCTCGCCAGCCGGGCGGCTGCCAGCTCCAGCAGCAGTGTCAGCAGGCCGAGCAGCAGGCCGGCCGCGCACAGCAGCAGCGGTCCGTGCATGCTGGCAACGCTCAGCGGCCGCACCACGCGGCCCGAGTGGCACGCCGGCTGGCCGCGGACGCACGCGTCCGACCGGGCGCGCAGGCCGAAGTGGCGCACCTGCTCCTCGAACCGTCTGCCGCTGGTCAGTCCGCTGGCCAGCCGACGGTTGGCGAAGGCGAAGCGCCGCTCCACCAGCGGGTGGTGTTTGGACCACATGCTGCCGAACAGGGTGACACCGAACGCCTCGTCGCCCATGTTGATGTCCTCGAAGAGCGCGGAGCCGTTGGAGCGTCGCATCACACCCACGACGGTCTCCCAGACGGCCGGCAGCGCCATGGTGTAGGCGGTGCGTCTCCCCAGCAGCGCCTGCGGGATCTTGTCCGGTGAGGAGACGATCTCCATTTCACTGGCCAGCTTGCGCACGTGTGGGTTAGGAGAGTGAGAGTACACGGTCTTCATGTGTCCGAAGTCGGCCAGCAGCCGGTAGTTCTGCTGGACCAGGTCGCGGGCGGTGCGCGGAGGGTAATCGCGCGGCACCGTCAGCGCCGTGATCAGGTCGCTGAGGAAGGCGGTGGTCAGGATCAGCGACATGGCCACCCAGACGCCCACCAGCGGCCGGTGACGGGCCAGCAGCCGCTCCGCACCCAGCGACACGCTCTGACCCAGCAACATCGCCAGCGCATCGCTAAAGCGGACTCCCTGTGAGCCGAGGCGGTGCATCACCACGAGGAGAGCCGCCATCAGCACCGTGCTGACCCCGAGAGCGGCCCACGCGCCCGGCGACAGCAGTCTCAGCAGCTGGGAGGCGTCCAGCCGCGCCGGCCGGCGCACCGTGACGAACGAGAACGGCACCAGGTAGCGGTTGTCGACCATCGAGACGGGCAGCTGGTAGATGGCCGACTGCAGTGCACTGTTGGGCCACGTGTGGTCGGCGCCGCCGGACGCCAGCAGCCCCACGGCGCGCAGCGTGGAGCGCGGCAGGCGGACTGACGTCTTCAGCGGCGGCAGGCGCGCCGTGTCCACAAACTCCAGCGTGGTGTTGTACTGCTGCGCCATCTCCAGCAGCTTCAGCTCCAGCTGGATGAAGCGGAACAACGGCATCTGGGTGTGCACGCCCACAGCGGAGCAGGTGCCGTTTTCGGGGGTGGGCCTGCGGCAGTTGTACTGATTGGACGTGTACTGTACAAAGGCGACACGCAGCGGGGTGCCGTCTGTGACGATGTGGCCGTTGGGCTGGACTCCCGTGCTATAGTCTGTGACCCGCAGACCTCCCGAGGAGCTCCAGCTGCCGATCTCGCGCACCGCCCGCAGCGCGAACGTCCTGCGGAACAGCCGGCTGGAGCGCTCGGCGCTGCCCGGCAGACGGCCGTCCAGCTGGAGACAGAGCGCGTCCGGCAGCCGGTCCAGCTCTGGCCGCAGCAGGGCGGCGCGGCAGTCCAGCCGGCCGAGCAACACCGCCGGCCGCGGCGACCAGTGCGGAAGCGGCCGCGCGCCCGGCCAGTACTGGCAGCCGGCGCCCTGCAGCAGCGCGCGCGGCAGCATCGGCCGGTCGCGCAGCAGTTCGGCGCGGAACGGGCCCTGGCAGCGGCGGCAGGTGCGGACCAGGACCGGCGCGTCCCAGAGCGGCGGCCCCGGCGCCGGCTCCGGGGGGAAGTCGCCGCACAGCGTCAGACCCAGGCCGTCGGCGGCTGTCGGCAGCAGAGCCTGCTCCCGCAGCTGCCGCAGCACCGACAGCTGAGCGGTCAGCGGCAGCACGTCCGACAGCTCCCAGGAGAGCGGAGTAGCACCCAGAGCGGCCCGGGTCGATTCGTAGCTTCTGGTACCGTCCAGGACATCCCATGAGCCGTTGGAATGCTGATCAAAGTCCGTGGAGATCATAGGACGGTTTGGGGATACCAAAGGCCAGCTCGTGGAGTACGACAGGTGGTCTGTGGAGACTAACAAATTAGTCTTAGAGTCGTTGGGAAAATTTGCGGATGGAAGTTGAAACACTGCAATAGGTTCAGCGCTTTCCTGTGAACTGCGAAAAGGTGATAGCGTTGACAGGTAGTCTGAAGGTGGTTCAGAGTTAGAGGCGACGGGGCCGCCTTGGAAAGCACGCTCCAGCTGCGAAGAGGTGTCGGGACCGCCTTGAGATGGACGCCCTAGCTGCGAAGACGTGGCGGCACCTCCTTGGAACGAACTCTCTAATTGCGGAGAGGAGGCGGCACCTTCTTGAAATGCACGTTCCAGCTGCGAAGAGGTGACGAAGCCGCCTTGGAAAGCATGCTCTAGCTGTGGAGAGGTGGCGGTATTGCCTTGGAATTTACGATCTAACTGTGAAGAGGTGTCGGGACCGCCTTGGAACGCACGCTCCAGCTGCAAGGAAGTGGTGCTGCCGCTGGCGGCACTGCCTTGGAACGCACGCTCTAGCTGCAGAGAGGTGGCGGAGCTGCTTTGAATATTGGACTCTCGTTCAGACGAGGTGGCGGCACTGTCCTGAAACGCACGCTCCAGCTGCGAGGACCTGCGAGCGGAACTACCTCGAAACGTATCCTCTAGCTGCGATGAAGTGGTTGTGGCGGTATCGCCTTGTAGCACTCGCTCCAGGTCGATCAGCTGCGTCTTTATCACCGTCAGCCAGCAGAGCAGGCAGAGCGCGGCCGCGAGTGTCATGGTGTCAGGCCACAGTCGGCCGACCGCCCTGGCCCTCCCGGACCGCACCACCGGCCTCAGTGACAGACAACGGTCCTATGACCGGGCCAATGCCGCGGCGATCCATCCAGGACGGTGTCAAACGCAATAATGGACAAAAACAGGGCAAAACAGTCATCACCGAGTCTGAACTAATCTCACTGTTGCGAGAGTTTGACGAGTTTCTGTGTCTAACTAGTTAGTTGCCACTTTGTGGTTGTGGCGGTGATAGTGAGCCATTTAAACTTGTCATCCAATTGTTTCGAGGCCAATAATGGATTGTTTCTAAAAAATGATGAAGGCAGTTTCCTCGTTAAAATGTGTCAAATCGCACATAATAACGGCATTATTTAATAACTCCATCATTTATCAATTAATTGACATTAGTCATGAAATGCTGTGTTAATTAATTGGACAGGCAGGTGTAGGTACAGATAGGCTGTAAAATGGTTTATCAGCTGCTCTTCTTCCCATGGGATTCATGTGTGTTATTTCGGCCGAGACTATTATTACAATTTATTTCGATCGCAACTATTATCATAACAATCGTCGTTTTTCCAGACGCAGTGCTCATCATTTATTCCGACTGACGCAATCTCCCCTGCCTCCATTCCGCCCGGTCGCAATGAATCCCTCATCTTCCTGTTTTGGATGCTCTCTGGCGGGAGGCGCGCGTCTCTCCCCCGGAGTCACGTGCGCTCCCCTGCCGTCTGTCGGTGGGGTCACGTGCCGTCCCGTGCCGTCTGTCACGTGCCGAATTGCTGACGTCGTTATTGGAGCGGCGCGTTCCGCCGGGGCGGAGGGCCTCCCTGTCACCATAGCACGTTATTCGGCCGTAAACCCAGTCACAGACAGCAGACTGGCCGTTGAGATGTCCTTGGCTTTACCCTGCCAAACGTTGATCAGCGCCCCACTCGCGGAGCGTCTCTGCCGGATCTGCTGCTGCCATATGTGTCAACTGCCGATGGCGCCTGCAACTCTTTGTAGGTAGCCAGTGGCTTGATCGTTTTCAAAGAGGAACAATGCCGACACCGCACCCTTGGTTTCTATTATCTTTTACTTTGCATTAAACCACAACAACCTTCTTGTGTGTGCTAATGTGTGTGTCACACATCCATGTTGATCAATGGTCATGACTGCTTATTTAGGAACAGTCGATAGTGGCTACTTGTTACCAATTTGCCCAAGTAACAGGGCATGCATTGCACCATACAATACAACGATCGCTTCCCGTTTGAGCCATCTGTTCATGTCATGTAAGTTATAACTGAAGACAAATGTCCTTCGCAAATAGGGTTTGTGCGCGAGCTTCATCACGTAATAAAGAGACTATGCGTGCCTGCGATTTGCCAGCGCAGCTGATTATGCGCCAAAATGGTCGCCATTCGGCGCGGCATTATCATGACAACAGCACGAGCCGCGCGGCGTGTGCAGTCGCCGCTCTAATCACACAGCTAACCGTCTGATTTACGGCGGTCATATGACGGCTCGGCACCCGGCGGACCCGGCCGAGCCACGGCCGCCGGCCGAGAGGGCACCGCAAATTTATGCCCGATAAATCAAAGGCCAACTACAATTTCATCACGGTGCGCTCTGATCGCGGTAAATTGCGATTAGTTCCTGGCGTGTGTGCGCCGCAGCGCTGAGTTGGCACTGTGTTCTGCGGCCAGACCCGGCTACAGGGTGGGGAGAGTCCCGTCCTGCAGAGCACAGACAGAGCCTGCCGCCCCGACCCGTTCCCGGTAAACAACTCAGATTGGAAGACGGCCCTTGGTATGGGCAGCATCTGCTCCGATACGGAATCCCAGCCGATAATAGAATCGCAGGGAGCATGCTAACACTGAACAGTGAACACTGATTGATTTCGAATGTTGCTTTGAACGGATTTACAAAAAGTGGACTTTTCAGCGAGGACAAAAGTGTTGCTGTAGGTAATAAAGGTATAAAGGTGCTGTTGCTGTAGGTATAAAGGTAAAATGGGCATATGTATGTAAAATATTGCTTGAAAGCTCTCATAATGGCCGATAAGACACTAGACTGTTTAAGTGATGTTAACTAAAAAGTCATTTCGCGTGGCACCGTCTATTCTTCCATTTTCTCAGACTTCAGACATGTTTTTGCCAAACTCAATTGATATTCAACAGAAACCTGTATATGTAAAACGACATCGACGGCCATGACAACTTGACGAAACCCCGAGACTGGGAAGAGACATTTTTATCCGCCTCTGGGTTAGCTAAAGAAACGCATCAGCATTTTTTCTTTCTCAATAGGTAAGTCTAATTTCTAGCACTAGCTAAAGTGTGTGCTTCCGAGACATATCGTCAAACAGACCATCAATCTCTTATTCAGCGTATCCTGAATGTGCCTGCTCAGATTTTGTGTCTGTTTTCGGCGGGGCCATCAGCGGCGGGACGACCTAATCGGATTCGCGCCATCATCACGTGTTATTGTCGCATTTGTCTGCGGCGTCTGTGGCGCACATGGCGTGTGAGTGCGGCGTTCGCAGCGCCCCGCGGCTCCCCGGCTCCCCGGCTCCCTCCCCGGCTCCCCGGCTCCCCGGCTTCCCTCCCCGGACAGACGGACGGCGACAGAGGCGACCGTTCGGCTCTCGGCGGCAGAGCGGCGAAACCAGTCGCACTCGGCCTGGGTGGCCGGCCGCCGCGCCGCAATTCAGCACCGCGCTGTGCGCCCCAGGCTTGGAGAAAGAGAAAAAAAAAACGCTCAAGCATAATCCGATGTCTGTTGTCTGTAGACTGTAGAGTCGCACTTCTTAGATAGACAAGCCCGTCAGGCAGACTGGTCATAGGTCTCGGTTTATGGCTGAGTTGAATACAAATATGACTTGCCAAAATCAAAATGCGAAAGCTTGAACAATCCTGACCTGTTGAACTCAAAATGCCTAAGGCTTGGCCTGCGATAGTTCCAGTCGTCCATTTCAAGACACTGTTGGCCAGGACGGATAGCTGGCGCTTGGCGGTTGGACAATGGACATTGACTCCATGCCGTTATAGCCGTTGTAAAACTAACAAACCGACAGTCGCCATCAGGGTATGTGCACCCTGATGTACGGTTTCTCTTTAGGTTTATACTTGAATGAGCTCGGCCCTGCGACGGTTCGATTATTTAACGCTCAAACGGTCGCACTTGAAGGAGTTCACGCGTGGCGTCGGTGACACTGGTGTAATAATGCAGCTGGAGTCTCATAGATCAACGGCGCGCTATCCATACAGAGAAACCAGCCGCCGCGGATAGAATTCGGCCGGCGCCGGCTGACTTATGGATGCCGCCAATGTGTCAGTGTCAGGCGCTATTTCTGTCAGGGGACACTGAACGTTTTCGCAGGGGTAATACTGGCCTAAAATAGGTATAAGTTGATTTGCTACGAGCAGTCGAAGGTGGTGTTGACATTTTTTATTCGAACGAATCGTTCTTTAGTGAGCTTGAATACAATTAGGTCTACGGATAACAAAGCGGCACCCTGTATTTCACCGGCGTTTTGTGGAACTCCTATTGCCCTGACCTCATCTCTATTGCCTATGATGCTATCCGTCTGATTTTGGCGACGATGAGTGGCTGTTTATTTGCCAAGATATGTCTTTTTTTATTTTATTCAATGTGTTTGCAGTTTGGTGATGATAATACTTGCAAGGAAAAATCATCGTGATGTGATATCTAACCTTGTGCTAAGCCATACATGTAATTTTTGTGAAAAGAGAAAAGGGCATTTCATGGTGGGCCCTACAACTTTTGCCTTATAGCCTAAAGCCTCAGCCTTATAGCCTTATATTTAAACGCCTTATAGCCTTTCGTATAGCTAACTTGTCACATGCTAAGCACTGTGCAATGTGCATATGTAAAACGAATAGGATGGTATTCGCTGATGCAGGAATTTGTCTTCCGCCTCGGGTCCAGCCATTCCAGGCCATTGGTCATGCCCGACAAACACAATCTGCTAATAGCCGGCATCGGATTCACACGCGCGCTGCTCGCATTAGATACCGAGATTAAAGGCCATCGGTCTTGGCTTCCAGCCGTGCTGCGGAGAACAGATGTGTCACGGTTAGGCGTCGTCCGTGTAAAATATACGGCCCACATCAGCCCAGCCGAGGATTCTCAGTACTGCTAGACTGGTGCAGTGGTGCGGCTCTGGTTAAACGTTCCCTGCAATACTGGAGACGGTATGTCCATCGTGAACACTCTCGTTTGGACAATTGTTGTGAAACGTCCAAACAATTCGTAGATAGATCGATCCAGCTACTAATTATTGTTTTGTTTCTAAGTAGCGCAAATCCCAACACCCTAAGGAAAATACCCAGCAAGCATATCTTTATGATTTTATAGAAAAGCGTTTGTAACGATTCCTGAATGAGCAGTTTACCGTGAACCTGATTTAAAGCAACACTTTCGCTAGACGTTCCGATTATTGAATTAATTTTCATTCACCCAGAATATCGAACATCATTGTATTGACAAGTAGGTAACGTGTTGAGGGTAAAGTTCGAACTCGAAGTTGAATGCTTGAATAGGTTCCTCCACACCAAACTAAGTCATGATTACCGGCGGCCAGCGGTAACTGCTTACAGCATTTGATCTTTGTATCGTCAAATGATTGATCTCTGACTCATGTAGTAGAGTTTATCTTCTTTATTGTCGTCGCAGGAGCCAGGGTGGTCCCCATTCGGGTACTCCCGCGGGTCACTGAGCTCCGGCGGTGGAGCAGGCGTGGCGCTGTTATACCCCGCGCTCAATCGACCGACCCGGCGGCAATTACGGCGGGTTATTGACCGTCATCGATACGTAATGACGGACACGGGACGGCGGATGACGCCGCTCGGTCGGTGGATGACGCCATCTGAGGCCTCTTGCACCAAACTACCTAGCTAGGTAAAATCGAAAAAAAGGTTTCAGAATAAGCTAATCTAACGGTGGTAAATTTGTTTGCAATAGCCCAATACATCATCTTACATGTGCTTGCTAAATTTTGCACGCAAATTGTTACATTTGAGACTTGGACTGGGTAAACGATGCAAAATAATCCAAGCATTGGTGCAAGAGGATTTTGGTGCAAGAGGCCACTGTTTGTGCTCAGCTACGACGGTAGATGCGGTGAATGACGCCGCCTGTTTGCGCTCAGCCCGGCCGGGATAGCGCTTCTGTAAACTGACGAACGGCGCCGCTGTAGAGCGAGGGCTATTGTTTGGATGGGATGAATGACACCCCACGAGACGGCTTTTGAGTGAAAGGGGAAAGTGTGACCGGCTGGGACGATGGGTAATTACGGAGTGAGCGAAGCGAGCGTAGTCTTTCCAGGCCGCCCCACACCGGACCTCGCATGCGGGTTGCGAGTTTTTGGGTTTTCGGGTTTCTTCAAAATCAAATAATACAATCTAAGCTGAGTGACCCACACTACCATCTAACAAGCGAGTCTGCATGTTTTTAGCTTGCAAGCGACCTTGCATCGCATTCCAAAAGTTGATTTTGAGTCAACTTTCGATTTTCCTCGAGCTGCGAGGTCTGCGAGTTCTGCGAGGTTTGCGGGTTTTTCGTTGGAGTCGAATTTTGGTTCGTTGCGCTGGTATTGCGACTATATGTAAGTTTCTGAAGGTGTACCGGCTTCCTTGCATTCATGAATTTACCATAAGGTAGCGGTCTAATCACTCTATGAATTAGTATTATGCTCGCAAACTAAAAACCCGCAAACCCGCAACCCGCATGCAAGTTCCAGTGTGGGGCGGCCTTAAGATTAACGGAAATTTCTGAGTATGAGCGGCCGGCCGGCCGGCCGTGCGGACGCTTTTGCGAGGCTTATATCTCAGCAACCACTTGACCGATTTACACGCGGTAATTTTTGTAGGGTAGCTTCATTCCTTCTACCAAGTATTGGACTATTCCCGATGCATGTGGGTGACCCCTTATGCACGTGCCACGTGCAAAACGAAGAGATGTCAGTTTTGTAATTGTTGCAATATCTCGGTAACCACTTGGCCGATTGCGCTGAAAGTTGGCATGTAGGTAGGCACCCACTAGGCACTGCATATCCATGTGCCAGAGTTCGGGTGCTGCTGCACGTGCGCACGTGCAGGGGTCGTTTCCAGATCTCGAAAACGGCCGAACCGATGGCGCTCAAATTTGGTACACGGTTAGGGACCAGTTAGTAGGGTGCCGTGCACAAGTCAGTTGGGACCCATTTTGCACGTGCGCACGTGCAGGGTGCCGCTTCCAGATCTCGAGAACGGCTGGGCCGATTGTGCTCAAATTTGGCACATCGCTAGAAACCGGTTAGTAGGGTGCCGTGCACAAGTCAGTTGGAGGTACCCCTCGAAATTTCGCACGTGCAAGGCTCACCCTCTCGCTCGCTCCGTTAGTCGCCCCAAAAGGCGTTTTACTGGTTGTATACCGACATCTGGGTAATAGATGTCAGTTAAATTGTTTGTTATTGTCACGGACACCCGTTCGACTTCTGTCTGACCTCGATATGCACCTTTGCACTTCTGATTGTTGCCCCGTAGAGCTCAATGCAAAGCTCAATTAAAAGTCACCGCCACCGGAACCTGTAAATACCCTCGAAATGCCTGCGATGGCGCATTGGCCTTTCGGTCACCTTTAAATGTCGTTTGTGTTCTGACGCTCCCGCCGCGCTGATCACAGACGGAGGCGGCGAGCCGCGCACGGCGGCGGGGACAGACCCTCCGCGATGCGGACCACTCGGGCTGATTGTGGCGTCTGGAGGGCCCAAATGTCAGCCGGCTGGGCCAGGTGGGTGGCAAGAGGAGCAGAGGAGACGGTACACCCAGGAACGAGGTGCTTCGGCGGCAGACAGCCGTTTGGGGAGGGCCGCCGGTGGAACTTTTCAGACACGATGTCGCAAAGTTCACTGGGCCATATACAGGGTGATCCAAAAAAATTGGAACCCCTAACTTAAAATGTCTGTAACTCCGAAAGTTTTCACTTTATTGACAAATTGCAAACACCATTAGAAAGAACGTTCAATTTTCTATAACACCAAGTTGATTGTACTTAACTATTACTATAAATATTATCTTAGACTTATGCCTATAAAATTTGTGTCACGAAACTCGGTGAAACGGATTTGAACATTATGCGCAAATCAGTGATTGAATGTTTGCCGTTCTGACCATGTCGCATGTTAGAGGTTCATGAAAAAATAGCTCATTCACGTGCTATTGTAAGGAAAGGAAAGGCTGACGGCCTGCTGGGACCAGTTGTCCCAGAGTCCGCTGGCCTGCGCAGTCGGAGCCGTCCCCAAGCGGCTGCAGGCCTGCGTGAGGGCCCACGGAGAGCACATGCTAGGATGAAGAGCGGAAGCTAGGATGCGTGTATCTGTTCTACCGTGTGCTTCTGTGTTAACTTTTATGTAATGAAATTGAACTTGGATGTGGTATTATTCGCAAAAAAAAAACAACAACAGATAGAGTGTTTTTTGTTTCAGTGCATTGTTAACATTTGGCGATTTCGTTTCACTCAGTTTTCTGACGCTCATTCCAAAAGCTAATAGTGTGCCAATGCTTTACAACATACATGCACCAATTTGACGTGATTTTATAGAAGATTTAATACTCTTTCTAATGGTGTTTGCAATTTGTCAATAAAGTGAATACTTTCGGACTTATAGACATTTTAAGTTAGGGGTTCCAAATTTTTTGGATCACCCTGTATAGGCTGGGGTGAGGCCAGACGCTCGGTACTTAGTTTATGCCGCTTATCGCAAGGGTGAAAGGTGGGCAATACATGTATATGTAAACATGCATACATGTATATGTATATTTCATATATGTAAATACATATACATGTATATGTATTATGTAGTAATAGGTAATAGGTATATTCCATAATTGCAGGCAGCAATAATTATGGTTTGCTTATCATGCATGCATAAATATATGATACTTATAATTATTAAATAAATGCTCGGTGCTTGGATATGGAAACCACACATAGGTATAACGCCTGATAAAAAAAACATAAATTGAATTTCGTCCCACTCCCTTATGTGTCATTCATTACCTACCGTCAAAGATTCATCAAAATCGTCGTTTTTACCAAACTTATATAGAATTTAGGGAAGTTAAATTGTCCTTCAAACCGTTAGTTTTTTTTCAGCGTCACTGAGCATTGCAAAAGCTGTTGAATATCGTTAGCATTTATTGGATCCTTAACACTTAATTTCGTTGTAAAATACGGCTACTTTGCACGTCAGTTTGGACCAACATATGGCCGGTAACGTGAAGCCCTTAAGCCGGTGATTACCCAACTTTCACTGAGGTAGCACGGGTAACAAAGCCTCGCATTGCGTGGCTACAAGGTCATAACGGGTACGTTTTATGTGGCGTCGCTCAGTCTCGATCCGGTCCTCCTTCTGTCCGCTATCTCCCCTCTGCATTGTCTCTGGCCAGCATAAAGCGCCGAATGGGCCTGGGATTTCGGCCATCGCGCATACCGATCTGATAACTCAGAGACGGGGTAAGTAATGCGCTCTCCGATCTCGGCTGGGACACGTCCGGAGAAAAGTCCTGGTTTCTGCAGCGGACGGTGGCGGTCGCCAGTTTCTTCGTTCTCTGGCCGAGGTTCGGAGAGTGTCGCAGCGAGGCCGGAATATTTCACACATATTGTCACCGGTAGTCGATATTCGATGCTCTGCCTCGCGGGACCGAGCGTCATCAAAAGGCCTTTGATGTTCCCCCGGGAAATATGCAATCTATCGAGAGGAATAGTGTCGCGCGCGCATGCAAAAATGCAGACTCAGTTCGGCGCGGGTGCTCGAGGGACGGTTGAAATGTTAAATAGATAGGCCGGTCTTGTGGCCTATGTTGGCTATATTTCTGTCGCAGCAAAGCTCCGCAAAATCCGCATCTAAGGCACGAATAAAAGCACACATTCCACGTCATAGGCGATGGAACGGGGAGGGCACCGGGGCACCGTGCCCCCCTTTGATTTTGGCATTTTAACATTAGCCCTATGGGCGTTGCATGGAAAAAATGGGACCAAAAGTCGGCAGTGCCCCCCTTAATTGAGGGTGTTCCGCCGCTACTGTCCATGCTTCATGTTGGCGACGCTTTCGTTCGAATCTCCTTTCATGGTGTGGACTGTATTTAATCGCGCATCGCACAGCATTCGGTTGTTTGGTGACCGAGATCCAGGAGGAAAATGGTTAAATTGGAAAATTGGGAAAATAAATGTTATAACCTATCACGTTAGCCTAGTTAAGATCCAACTAAATATTGGATACAGGATAGAGCGCCGGATGCCGACGACTAAGGAACCTCCTTCTTAGGAAGTATATTTGGACCTAATAAAAGAGCGCCGGATACCGGCGGCAAAGGAACCCCCTTCTTAGGGTTTATGTTAGGGCCTAAATAAGAGAGCGCCGGATACCGACGTCAAAGGAACCCCCCTCTCAGGGAGTGTGTTAGGGCCTAAATATAGAGCGCCGGATGCCGACGACAAAGGAACCCCCTTCTTAGAGAGTTTAACCCGGCAGTTGCTGGGGTATTTCGCCACCCACCGTTTGCTGGGGGGGGGGGGGGGGCGTTAAACGCCCCCAGCCGATAACTCGAGAACCAATAGGCGCAGCGAAACGCACGAGGCGGCAAACGAAAGAGCGCGACGAGACGCTTCAGACGAGTACTTTAAAGTTGAATTTTGAGGTCACAGGTCGGGTCAAGGTCAGGTCAAACACCTGAAATCGGGCTTTCAGTAGCATGGACTTCAGGACTTCGCAATGGGCGCCTCTCGTCATTAACTCTGTCCAAACGGTGCACAATCCATCATATAAGGCCTACAAGAGTGTCAGCTCCATGTAGGGGTCAGTCAAGCATAGGTCAGGGTCAAGGTCAGGTCAACCGGGTAGGCACATATCCCCGAAAATCAAAACTGATATTCGCAGCCTGTGACACATGTTTTATAGGTAATTTGGGGCGTAGAACACGATGGTGACATTCATTTTATCATATGTGTACGTGTTTGGCTCAAAAAGTTCAATTTAAGAAATGCATGTATCATGGTCGTGAAGTAGTCACGAAAAATTGCCACGATTCAGTTCAAGATTATGGAAAATGCGGAACGATAATCAATAATCGAAGATAGCCATTTGATTGATCATGGTATTGGCAGTCTAATGGCGTTTACGGCATGTCTGTATGTCTATTCTGTGATTTTATATGATTTTTTGAACATATGCCGTTTTTGGTCGAAAACTCAGAAATCATGACGTCACTAAAACCTCGATATCTCAAAAATTTTCCGACCGATTTTTTTGAAACTTTGTCACAATAAACGTCAATAAATTCCCTACAGGTACCCAAAATTTGGCGCGCCTGCGGCGCGCCGTTTTTATGCTATGTCCCGGCGAAAAAAGTGGGGGCGTTTAACGCCCCCCCCCCCCAGCAACTCGCGGGTTAAGGAATGTTTTAGGATGAAAAAAGGATAGTCAGTAGACCTGGTCACCGGAACCGATACGCCTGCCGCATCTCCGTCGAATATCTCATCTGTGTATAGACCGCGCACTGTTTCACTTCTCACTCGGGCTTCTCACACACTTTGTCTTCTAGTTCACTATATTTGGCGGACAAGGCAGCGAAACGTACCGGGAAGAGAGCTAGGGGCAGCGCAGTGTCCCCGTCGAAGTCGAAAGGTGAAGTGAGGGCCGGGGGTGTTTACAGCTAGTTTATATACGGCGACAGGGGGTGAAAATAAGACGCGTTGAGGACGATCAGCCACCCGGAAGACACACACGCCGGGCGCGCACGTGCGTGCCCCACACAATGGCCCGGACCTGGGCCGGTCCTACGCAAACAGGGAGCCGCCCTGCCGCGCCGGCCGGCCAGCCGGGTCAGAGGGGACGCCAGCGTCCCGCGACCGCGGACGGCGCTCGGCTCGGCGGCGCGGCGGCGGTTCGGCTCAGCAGCGCTGAGTCTCTCGCCCGTACTGCCTTGCATAGGTGCAATTTGTCGGCAACACTTCATGTCACCTATTTATCCTATTAGGAGCGAAAAACGAGCGCTCTATTTATATACACTGTGGAGCGCTCAATCTGTTCATGCTCAACTCTTGCTGTAATCCACTCTGGTTTTGGGCTATTCTGCATAGAGGAATATAAAATGCACTCTTTTATAAAAAGCAATACAGTTGCTCATAGTGAATAGGCCAGTGGCAGGCGTAGTTCGACGAAGTTATGCCAATCCTAAATCATTGACGGTAAATTATTTACCAAACTAATTTATAGCACAGTCGATGCCCAACAAAAAGCCCCTCACGCGTGCCTCCCCAGAGTACCGCCCCTCTCCCGTCCCGCTTCACGACTCATGATCGCATCTCTGCGAACAAAGGCGGCGACAACGGGCCGGTAACGGCGTCAGGATAATCGGAGCGGGCACTAGTCACCCCCCCCCCCCATCCCTCGCACCCCGTCCCCGCCTGTCCCCTCGCGACTGCGCCGGAAGGGGGGGGGGGGCGCCGCGGAGAGGGGTCCTCTTTCACGGGCAGGCGCCGCCCGAGGGCGCTAATCCCGTTCATTATGACGTTTTTTTTTGTCCGCACCTCAGAGATAGGATGGCCAGATGCGAGAGGCCGCTTCAGATGACCGGCTTAGCGCGGTGATCATATTTTCTGCCGAGAGGCCAATGTTCATGGGAACACGAGGGCAATGCGCAAAAGTTTCAGTGTTCTACCTACGTAGGGTGTCAACTTGTAAAATCTTCTTCAGCTTTGTCCGTTCATATGCTTCCTTTAGGTAGGCTAACAGCTTACTTACCCATGGCTGCGCCATTTTTATATTACCAATTGATATTGTTTTATTTTATTTGCATTATGCATCTCTTACCAAGACCCACCTATATGATGGTTGCTCTATCGCGAATAACGTTTTGCTTTGTTACTGCCCTCACCCGTTTCCATTTTATCACCGGTCACCTCCAAGCCACACAAACACAGTCTATTTTTTCTGACGTCGCCGGGTTGGCGTGTCGGCATTTTGAAGTGCCATCACATGCTCGGCCTACCGTACTGTTCTGCTTTGCAAAATAATATTGTGACGACTGATGACTATTTGGAGTTGTAGCCTCGCGTATAGCAGACACGATGCGTTGTTTGTTTGATGTTTTTTATACCGCGACCGCTCAGCTGAGCATTGCCGCCCTCCTCGCCTGGGGGTACTCTTCTGTTATGACTGTGTCGGAGGAGTTCAGACGTGTGTCAATGTGTTGTGTGTCATCCCGTCCGGTAAACTATCCCCTCCATACCCCCTGTGTCTGTGTGACACAGGGGGTATGTATCCGGCAATGTGTTGTGTGTATCCGGCAAACGAACCCTCCATCTCCCCATGTGTCTGTGTGCCATCACTGCCATCCGCCCTGTGAACGGTGTCGTCTCCGTTCTCCGCGGCGTCTCTAAAATCACCCCTCTCCTCTCGTCCAGCTGTGCCGCCCTTTACCCCACCGCTCGTCTCCGTGGGCCTCCGCCTGCGCCGGCAGTCGAGGAGCCGGGGCGCATGCGCAGTGTGTCCGCCACCGACTCCAGTGTCCGGCGGCGGCAGTTGGTCGGTGGCGTTCGTTCCGTGGGGTGCGTGTCGGCTGCCGGTCTGCGAGGATAACCGACTGCCGTCTCCTGACGGGCTGAGAGCTGCACAGATACAGCCGGATTGGTCCCCGCAGGAGGCTCATCAGAGAGAGGACACTGAGAAAGGTGAGTCGGGCGCACCGCGCTCGTCACGGATGTCCCGACTGGAAAAAATGCACGCTCTCGTCGAGAACTCGAGCGTAGTTGGGTGTTTGCGCCGAAAATTTTCGGCGTACTTCGGCGTAAATCGACGGCTTGCGCCGAAATTTTCGGCGTACTTCGGCGTAAATCGCGAAAAAAACGTCCGGGGGGTGGCACCAATCCCCCCTCGGCCGGCGAGGGTTAAATGTCTTCGGGAGTTAAACATCTTAAATATCACTTATCTTGTCTCGTGCTCGTCTCAGGGTATTTAAGTCATGTTCAGTGAACCTGATTGCGACTCTCCCACGGCGGGAACAGTTCAACGATCCAGAGTGAGGTTATGGATTGTCGGATCCCCTAGTTCAGATAACGTATGCTATCGTGTGCGTATTGACCGTTGTGATTCCTGTATTTCCGGCGTGTGGTTTGTGAGCGGACGCTGGCAATCGGTCCCGCGTGGCCTGGTATCTGCCCGATCCCATCGGCCGTGCTTGCACCACGCCTGTTGAAGGCCCCGTCAGGCGTCAGTCACCGGCTGGGCACTACTGCTGATCAGAGCCGAGCAACAAAATAAAGGTTACGTTATGGAACATGCCAGTGAGTTTGTGAGTCAGGATATTTTGTGATAGCGAACCCTGGTGCTCGGTCCCGCATGGCCTGCTGATGTCTTTTGTCTGCCCGATCCCGTCGACCGTGCCAACAACCGTCTGTAGACAGTAGTCACTGGAAGACAGTCACACACACACGCCATCCCCCCCCCTCGATGAAAAGTGCGTGGCTACAGCCTGCAGCCATCAGTAAGCCTTGAAAATTTTCGGCGCATGAAGCATGGCTTGGTAAAATAATTTCGGCGCATAAACCCTTGCGCCGAAATTTCGGCGCATCACCTCCGCCGAGAACTTCAGCGTAGTGGAGGCATTTTTTCCAGTCGGGAGTCGGATGTTTCTTTCGACTTAGCGGGTGATGCATTGGCATGGCAGGTATGGGATCGAACGTGTCAGAGATTTGAAGGGGAGTCAATTGGTCGGAGACTCTGCAGTTGTGCCAATCCTTTATATCCTTGGGTACAAGTGATGAAGCATGCTAATTGTTATCACAGGTATTCCAACGGATCAAAATATCGTGAACTTTCATGTTGATGCACGCCTGCCGCTCGGGCTTGTATAACAACTTTCGACATAAGATGTCTATTTATGTATATGTTAAAAGGAGCGACTTTATATGCGAACATATTGCGTATAGGACGTTTTGTTACGGGACATTATTTAGGTATTAAACGGCGAGTAGGTAGAAGAATTCTTTTAAACGTCGAGCCGATAGGCGAGACGTTTGAAAAATTTGTTCTACCTACGAGCGGTTTAATGATTTTATCCCGTTACGCCGGTATCTTGCGGGCGCTTAAAGGTAAAAAATACGTTTCATGTAAAAATACGACATATTGCAGACTAGACAAAATGTCTACTAGACGTTTAACAGTTTGTTAAACGCCTAGACGTTTAACAAATCATTTAAACGACATCTGATAATTTTCTCTCTTTGCACGTGAAGCAATAGTAAACCTGTCTACGGTGCGGGATAATTTCAGATAATTGATAGTTGATTATCCCGCACCGTAGACAGTGTTTACAATTGTTTCACGTGCAAAGAGAGAAAATTATCAGATGTCGTTTAACTGCTTTGTTAAACGTCTAGACGGTTAACAAACTGCTAAATGTCTAGTAGATATTTCGTCTAGTCTGAATTATGTCGTATTTTTTTATATAAAATGTATTTTTTTACCTTTAAGCGCCCGAAACATATCGGCGGTACGGTACGGGATAAAATCATTACCTAAACCGCTCGTAGGTAGAAAAATCTTTTAAACGTCTCGCCTATCGGCTCGACATTTAAAAGATGTGTTCTATACCTACTCACGGTTTGATATATAATATAAGGTTGCCATGCATAGGCACGGGTATATCAATATCGTTTTGTGCAAGCAGAAATAAGAACAATTGAAATTGGAAAAGGATTTTTTTTTTAATTATCTCAATTCGTTTATTATGTAAAATTGTTTTCAACAGCGAGAGTACGTGACTAATAATTGGCAAGTTGGAATAGCGTTTTCATGATTCCTACGATGTTTTCCCTTGGCCTTTGCTTCATTTCTTGGTTCGTGGTTTTCCATCACAGACAAACGAGACTGTTTAGCTGTAGGCTCGCCGTTCAAAATCGGCGCTCGGCTGGGAAAGACGGCCCGATTAGCGCACGACGCAGGAAGTCCGTGGGAATTTGTCCAGTCATTTCACTCCGGTCTGGAGCGGCCTCTCGACTGCGGCTACCTACTCGGTGACTCACTCGTCTGACGTGGCCTCTGCCAATGGTCCGATTGGTTCTGATCGAGATACAGATAATGGATGGCTCCGACAAATGTCTCAGCGTAGTAGTTTGTTTTCCGAATGCGATTTTCTGGATAATTAAGGCCGCTGTCTTTCTTGATGTTGATAAATGCAATATTTGATAGGTGTTTCGGTTTCTAAGCTACAAGGCACGATCCTTTCCGTAATTAATCGATGGTATCGAAGCAATTGGGTAATCTTTGTTCGGATATTTTAAAAACCCTGGGAAACTTTCCTTGAGTTCCAGCCTACAACGAATCATGAGAGTCAATATCGGGTGGCCATTGTTTTTTTTCTATTTAGTTGTTTTATTTATTTATTTATTTATTTTTAGAATGCTTTGGGAATTAAATACCTACTCCTTGACTGTTGGGGTAGGTATGCTCGGTATGCTCTAATGCGCTAAATTCAACATACGAAATGAATAAAACGTGACTTTTTCATTCTTGAATGATAACACTGATTTAACAGCCTGTGTGGTCATGCATGCACGATACTCAATCGCTTGCATGTTCATGCAAGTGCACAATGCAAATGTTTACGGATTAGAGTCACGTTTCACCATGGATTACTTCATTGTTGTGTCCATTTTTAGCTTTGCCGGTGCGCTCGAACTTCGGCATGCAATATTGCATTGCACAAGGCGTGCAGCTCTGCACTCGGCGCAGGGGCAGTGTTAACTAAGGCTGCTTCCTGTCATCGTTAGATATGACGGTCACACGCTACTGACTGGTCATTGGGAAAGTCCCCAACTGACCGGTCAGTGGTAACATTCAGCCAACAGGTCAAGCAGCCCGCACTGACTGGTTAGTTGGGACAGCATACGATATCAATTGCTGACCAGCGGGGACAGGACAGGCCGCGATGCTCACAGCTCAGTAAAAGGCCACGTCCCGGCTCTCCTCAGCTCTCCCGATCTCGCGTTCTCCGGTGGCGGTCAGGACACAATGTCGGCCTTTCCACCCACCATCCGCCCACTCGCTCCAGCTCACTGAACCCTTCAGGCCTCTCTGATATAGCCTGTATTTTCCCGCAACACTACCCCCTTCCCGTCGGACCACCGTCTTCACCGGTTCATGACGCATTTATTATCCCCTGGGGTACCCCATCCCCGCTCTACCAGACTGGCTGTGATCTCATTCTCAGTGGCTGGCGATCTCTGCTGGAGACGGCTTGTCCACTCCAGCTGGAGTTTCGGCTCTCCAGGATCTCGGTAACTGGATGCCGTGAGATTCTCAGCGGGGTGCGACTGTGGGTGCGGTCAGCGGTGTTGACTGCGGTGTGCCCCGTGCTAAGTGCACCGTGACGAGTCTGACCAAAATGTCACGCTCTGTCTGAGTCTGATCAGACTGTCACGGCATATGGAGTTGCCCACAAGAATCAGAGTAAACAGGAATTAGGCCGGGTAGTTACAGCAGAGGTGATAACACCAGCACTTCTCCGCTGATTGCACTTGTCGCCCCTCTGAAAGGCCAACATCGATTCCTCCTTGATTTATGTCCTCTTCGGCCTCTTCTCCATCTGTTTCACCGTGATTCCGTACTTGGCAAGGAATTTGCACGCCTTCTTTGTCACCCTTATCAAGATATCTCGCACACCTTTTTTGCCACTTGCGGTGTGGCCCTGCACCGGTGCACGCGTTCGGTCCCATATCGCGAGGTGCCTACTGCCTGTGTCATGCACCATATATACGAACAATGCACCACGTATGTATGTACGTACGGCTAGAGCCGTCAGTCGGTCATTTTCACCCCAACGATATCACCCGGGTCACGATCCGATCCAGTGCTGACGGCACGTGACACGACCATCCTCGGCCACGAGTTAGCGCGTGCATGGCAGGGGTTTGGCCCTGTAGGTCACGACGGCTGGGTGGAACGGCCGGCATGGTACCCTCGGAACCACGACGCAGATGGTTACGGTTGGTCTTTGATGAGTCGTGGGATGTCAGCTCAGGACAGCGTCCGACTGGTTGTGATTTCAGAGAAGAGAATCCTTGTTGCCCGTGGCTCTCTCTGCTTTGGAGGCCCAGGCGGCTGATCGTCCCCTCGCGTGCCTGGCACAGTTTGCACGGCGCTGTCCGGCCACTGGCCATGGGAGCACACAGCAGTGCGTGACGAGGGGGGTGGGCAGTGGCGTGTCCTTCCACGAGTGCTATCTGAGCTTCCGTCTCCGCCGGCCCCGCGACATGGCCGCTCCGGCCTCCGGGAGTTACTGCAGGTCAGCCGTCAGCTCCAATCGGCTCGGATTTCCCGAGATTAGACCTGCCGGCCGCCGGTGCCTAGTTTACGTCCGGTGCCTTCCGATTCTGTTTCAGCGCTCTGTCATTGCGACACTGGGCGTGCCGGCCGGGCGCTGGATTCCCGCCGGTGGAGTAACCTTCCGGTGACCCGGGTCACGGACGGGGTCTGATCCGGCGCAGGGTGGCCAGAGCCGCTGACGATGGATCGCTCCGCCCGACAATCATTCGGTCTGAGATCAGATAGCGCAGTGAGCGGCCGGGTGGCTGCACCGTGCACAGTTCTCAGTCAGCGCGGGCCGGCCGTAGTTCAGCACTGGCTGGCCGTAGCTCAGCGCGGCGCGGCGCGGCCGTTTGTTGCCGCTGCAGCCGGGGAGTCTCGGCTCAGTCACGATCCCCGGCCCCGCAGACAGCCGCCGGCGGCTCTCTGGCAGACGGTCAATCAATATCACGAGCCTCCACACTGCCAGCCGGCAGCTAACGGCACCGCTGAAAATCGTTCCGGGGGATTTTTATGAGCCACAGCGCTGTGGTTTCGCTCCCAGTGCGCTCCTATGTCACAGTAAGTCCATGGCAGTGTCGCTCGATAAACAACTGGCGGCGCGACCGTCTGGCGACTCGTGATGCCTGTCTGGGTTTCAGAACAGCTTATGCGCTGCAAAGAATGTACTGGTTCTTTCTTTATATACTCGTACTACCAGACTTGTGACAGCTCAAGAAAAAAGTGAGCTCGCTCAGCTCAACTCCGTTTTATCCGCTCCCGCTCAGCTCCCGCTCAGTTTAACACGGCTCAGCTCAGCTCACGCTCCGCTCAAACCGGCTGTGCTCCGCTCACGCTCAGCTCAGCTCAGCTCAGTTTCCGCTCAGCTCAGCTCAGCTCAGTTTCCGCTCAGCTCAGCTCAGCTCAGTTTCCGCTCAGCTCAGCTCAGCTCAGCTTCCGCTCAGCTCAGCTCAGCTCAGTTTCCGCTCAGCTCAGCTCAGCTCAGTTTCCGCTCAGCTCAGTTTCCGCTCAATTCAGCTTAGCTCAGTTTCCGCTCAGTTAAATTCACGCTTAGATCGCTCAGTCGTTCTTTTTAAATCGGACATGCTTAACCCTCGCCCGTATAGGGGGGGGGGGGGGTCGAACGGACCCCCCTCTGTTTTTCGCGAATAACTCGCGTAAAAAGCGGCCGATCGCGACGAAACTTTCAGTACCCTCGCGATAATCAATTTTACACCTATCCTGAAAATTTCATGACCCTGACCCTAATGACCTTTGACCTGTGACCTACTTTTCGAGACCATGTTTGGCCGGAATCGCGATTCGGCGTATGTCGGCTCGCATTAGCCGCGCGTTAGCAGTCTTTTTGTGGTTTCAAGTGTTCAAACATGGCATATGATGTTGCTCCCATGCATTAGGGTGGGTGTCAAGGTCACCGGAAGGTCAGGTCAGGTCATTGACCTTTGATGACCTCGGTTCACTTTTTCGAGTTTTACATGTTTCTAGGCTAGTTTTTGGAGCTGAATTCGAATTTAGCAACCATTTGAACATTTACGAAGCAGTTTTGGTGCCTTGGTAACATGTTTCGAAGCTGTCAGAGGCTACTACGAATACCCGGCAAAATCCTTACTGGTTGACCTGACCTGACCCGACCTGGCCTCAATGCATAAAGACATCATCAGTGATCATAACTAACATGATATTCGTGATCAGCACCCCGAAAAACCCCATAGCAGCCACGTTTTACGACGTTCTAACAGGTCCCGATTTTCCCGACTTTTGGGTCATTGACCTGACCTGGAAGGTCAACCGATAACCTAGGACCTTAAAATTGGGTATCATCGGCTTCCTCTCGTCGCGGGCAGCACGCTCGTTTTTTCCGCGAAGCTCTAGCTCGATCAGGGACGAAACGGCAAGGGGGGGTCCAACGGACCCCCGCCCCCTTATACGTTCGCGGCTGGAAAAACACCAATACGGGCGAGGGTTAAAAAACAGACCAACTCTTGGCGCATAAGTAAGTCTCCTCTAACAAGGAGCGAGGCAACTTACACAATGGGCAAAAGAGATAAGCTCATTAAGACCTTGAGACTTTGCGAGTCGTGCGTCTACTTGGACTCAGACTATAGTTAGGTACATGAAATGGACTGTTCTTGGCAGTGTTATCACATGTTATCAGAGTGTGCACCCGCGATGTTAACATAACATATAAGTTCAAAATATACGAACGAAAAAAGTCTGGACGAAAAAGTTTACAGACGAAAAAATGTACAGACGAAAAAATGCCAGACGAAGAAAAGTCGGACGAAAATCTGCTAGACGAAAAAAACGCCATGGAATCATCTCAACTAGGCGGTGTTTCACGGCCGAGAGCAGCACGCCCACGCCGCCATCCGCTCTTGGCACCCTGCCAGGAGCTGACGTTACATTTTGGGGTAGTGTTGGAACTTGGAGATAAGAGTTTGTTTATATCTCCATGGAAACCCCATTTGACACGTGTGATAGCAGCGTGCTGTTATCAGTGAAACCTTGAGTGAAACCAAACACCACCCTGATCTCAACCAAGGCAATGTCAACACAATTAGAATTCATAGTCGGCGTGTGAATAAGGGAGCTTTTCCCATATTATGGACATCAGAAGGTGAGAGTTCCAGTTAGCGCCTCTGCCCCACCCCACTTTCAATAGGATATGGTTGCTTAGCCCACATTCAACCAACGAAGAGGAACATTTGCTAATTCCTAATTGTAAATATTTTATGCAGAGGTAAGAACCCTTATCGATAAAATCAATTTAAATAACTGCTTAAATAACAAAGTGAAGAATGCTGAATTGTACATTGCGGAGCAGAGTGTCAAGGCGAAGCATCAAAGCCTGACAGTAGGTATTCATCTTGCAGTCAGACTTGAAACTTGAGACTGGCTGTATTAGCCTGTAAATTGGCCAAGACCCTGGTCTTCCAATTTCCATGCAACATGGATGAAATAAATTAAGCTTGATTAGTGATTAATATTGATTTCTTTAGAGTTTTGATATTTTTAAGTGCGATCACGAAGGCAGTGTAATTGCTCACTCCATAGCTAGCTCATAGCTGAAGCATCAAATCCTGAGTTAATTTCCAAGCATGAACTGAAAAGAATTAGAACTGGATCAGCTCAGCTCAGCTAAATCAGCTCAGCTCAATCAGCTCAGCTCAGCTCAGCTCAGCTCAGCTCAATCAGCTCAGCTCAATCAGCTCAGCTCAGCTCAATCAGCTCAGCTCAGCTCAATCAGCTCAGCTCAGCTCAGCTCAGCTCAGCTCAGCTCGCTCAGCTCAATCAGCTCAGCTCAGCTCGCTCAGCTCAGCTCAGCTCAGCTCAGCTCAAGCTCATTCAGCTCAGCTCAGCTCAAGCTCATTCAGCTCAGCTCAGACAGCAGCTCAGCTCAATGCATTACAGAGCCGGCTCAGCTCACAGCTCAACAATTTGGCAAAATGTTGAGCCGGCTCATGAGCTGAGCTGATTTTTGAGCCGGCTCAACTGAGCTGATCACAAGTCTGCGTACTACTGGTCACAAGACACCCGTTTCCGTCAGGCATTATTGAACGGTCACATGACATAGCGGGACCCGGCCACAAACACAGCTAATCCAACCTATCGCCCAGACCTTCCGGCGCCGACCAGTCGATCGGTGTGGGGTCACCGGGACCGGAAGGCCACCGGGTCGCGCCGAGGTCAGCCGGGTCGACCGATGACCCCACCCCGACTGGGCGTGACCGGCCGGCCGACTGGCGACCGCCGCCGCCCACTGTCCAGTTTATTTCCGACAGAGGCGTCCGCGCGCGCCGACAGTGACCGTGAGAGTCGAGTACGTGACCTGGGTGCGGCCGGCGCCGAGTCGGTGACCGGCGCACGTGCCGCGTGTCACCCTGCTGACATGACGGGAAGGAAGTGTTCTCAGCGGTAGGCTGATCCGGGTGAGCCCCTGTAGTGGACGCGCGGGATTGGATGGCCGAGTGAAGTGTTGGTCTTCGTCGGCAGGCCACATTTACAGGGACGGAGGTCCTGCGTGCTAAGTGGAACTGCCTCTTTACGTGACGCATCAGGTTTCCACTTTCCGTCCGTCATTGGATGACTGCTCTAAAAGTCTGAATCTTGTTGAACAAAACAAGAAAAGGTTCAGAGGACAAACTAACCCACGGGTTGCTAGTCCGTTGATGGCATGTTGTTTCGAACTATTTAAGCTGCAAGTGCGAACCTGCAGTTGAGCAAGCGGAGTGTGTAGAAAGTATCGTATCGCTCGCGCAGATGGGCGGCCTGCGATGGGACCAGGGGACCATATTATGTGCCGGCTTGGGCCTATTGAAGTCGAACGCGATCGCTTTGTTCCGGAATAATGCTATGAAAAGTCGCATACATCACCCTTTGAGGACCCTCCGGTGCCCGGTTGGAATTGGACCGTACCGGCGCACATATTAGGCCGTGCGACTGCGATATACGCGGCCGCCATTCGAGGGCAATGGGTTCTACTATGCATGCATGAGATGCTCAATGTTCACGCCGCTGGTAGCGTCTGGTGAGACGAGCTACCGTCCTGACCCGGTGGCGAATTAGTTAAAGCCGTGAACGGGTTAGGAGGCCGCGAGGGGCCTCTGTGCTGCATGCATTGACCTAACGACCACTGCCGGACGTTCAGGCTTCACAGAGACCTGACTGGGAACTGGTTTTCCAGCCTGCAACTTGGTGCGTTTCAAAAGTATGAACTGTCAAACTCCTTGCGTACCATGCTCTGCGTTTTTGCTGTGCGTTGCTTGCAGCCATCCGTATGCTCTGAAGCTGGATTAAAAAATGTGCGGATCGGCTTTCTTGCGACGTTACCGGTTGCGTGACGGCTACACACACGGACCGACGTCAGGTTTTTTCCGGATCGAAGCACAATCACTGTGCAGTGGGAATAGCAGCAAGTACCGAACGACGCTTTGGAGTCGAGTGGGCAGCATTTTCCGGGGCACTGCACACGGCCACTGCGCGTTGTCCTCGCCCCGCTGAGCCGTGGCGTGGACGGCGTTTTTAGTGGGCGAATCGGGCTTTATCGCGGGTCAGATGGCACCGGTCGGCGTGCCGTGTCTCCTCTGATCCGGTCAGAGACCACTTGTTGGCTTACGGCGCATAGTCGGACCCAGCGACCGTGAGCGCGGCCAATGGTGGTCTGACGCTGGCGAGAGACGGTGTGTGACTATACGACGTACTGCACCAAGGGCGAGCGCACCCGACTGGTCCAGTCAGCGGCAGCCGGACTGACTCGTCTCTCAGTCCGGGTCAGGACAAGGGCAGGTCTTTCTAGAATCACGGATGACGCAGAGACACGAGCTAGGCTAGTGGCACGGTCTCTTGCACTGATTTTAAGTGTAAAGTTCACCGCGCATTGTTTCCCAGTTTTCCTGCTGGCCAGTGAAAAACAGCATACGGATGACTTTGATGGGACACTCCAGGAAAACGCAGTTCTCCGAATGCCATCATAGTGCACTAGACAATGCCAGCAAACGACCGCTTTGTCCCCAAAGCTCGGTGGCGGTGGCAAAAATAGGACAAAGCCTATGACGAGATGACCACGATATGTCATTATGAGTTGGACGGTCGTGCTCGTCGGCTGCAGGATCTTCCTCGTGACTTGTGCCGTATCGTGATCTCAAATTAAATTGATATCGTAACCGGCTCAAACAAACAAGGCGTATGAGCTAATTAAGTGCTTATTAAACGTTGTATTTACAGACTGGCAGTGAGCTGTGGTACAGACAATGCATGGTTATTTGGCATTTACCGTAGTTTGAACCGGTATTCTTTGCCTATAAACGGCATGATATCGGAACCGAGATTGTCGTGACATACTTTGGCATCTTCGTCGCCTTTGTCGTTTTAAGCCGGTCACACCAATCATCTGTGTCAGAGGGATGTTCTCGGAAGTTGACATTTTGTGGGTCTGGGATTTACTTCATGTACCAATCTCTTGCACATCCGTGTTTCTGCTAAAGCCTTAGCCTTATACCATATATGACGCACCAACGAATGTCTTCCACCACTGCCCAAGGACTTGCATTATTTTCCCACGCTGCAAATAGAGGCATTTGATCGTAAACCCCATTTGATGTTTTTTATTTGGAATGCGCATTTGACACTTATTCCTAAGGTACGACAATGTTACGGAAATGCATCTGCCGTCATTGTTTTATCTCCGACGGGCAAACAATGATCTTGCCTGTCTCTCTAGTAAAAAGCAGTGCAGAAAAGCTTCTGCTTAGAGCCAGAACTGCATGTCGTTTCCTTCGGAAACTTTCCAGAATCTCGTATGACTCGTAATTCGTGTTAATTTGTCTTTGTTTATCAAACAAGATGTGCGGAGACTTGTTTGTTCCGAGCAGTGGTTCGTTGGTCGCTGCAGTGCGGTCGTTAGCACCTCACAGTTTTTACGGTGCATCATTATTATTTTTAGAAATCTCGCATCCCTCGCAAAGGTGACTGAAAACTGAGTCAGGTGTGGTTGTGTTGGGAAGTTTGAACATCTGCAGATTTCCTTTTTCAACGGTCGACTCGAACAGTCATATGGATACACGATATTCCCGTTGATTCCGGTCTCACCTTAATGATAAAAGGGATGATAGGATATCTAAAAGCGGCCGGTTTGTGGCTCCCCTTTGAATGACATAGCAACTCATCGTTATAGTCAATGCCTTGTCGATTTGTTGTCGATGTCGATTTATGGAGGTATTCCTGTTCAATATAGGTAGCTTATTAAAAACGTGTTGGTCTGGACTTGTATCGGCCTAATATTTTCCCGCATGTTCAGTTGACCGTCCACGCGGTGTCGGCATTCTCCGAAGTGGTGTGGAGGGTTCAGTGTCCCTGTCTCAGATTGTTTGGTGTAGTGTATCCAGTTTCCCTACGCACGGACACAGACCGCCAGCCCTTGGCTGTGAAAGGTGCGCGCAAAAAAATGAGCTGGAACATTTTATATGGACAAAGGATACGCCCCGGAATGCTCGCAGTCGGTGACGCAATCACTTTGTTACGGTTCAGCCTTATGTGCAATAGTTGTTCAGGTTACCATTTCGTTATTTCCGCTGGCTATGTGGACCGAATTCTCAAGACTGGCAACAGACTCCACGTTGTGTTAATGTCACCTGCAGTCTGTTGAAGCTCGTCAGCGCTCGGAGGCAGGCAGGTCCTGCCGCCGGCCGGTCGGACCCGGGGCGGTGGGCCGAGCCGCGTGTCATTGATGAGCGCTCCACACCGAGATCAAAGCTCGTCCAATCGACAGGAAGCGCCCCTGATTGAGCCGCATGCTGTCGCTGAAAACGGATTGTGCTGATGCTGACTGGAGCAGAAAATCGCGGCCCCAACGAGAGCCTTCTGGTGACCGCTTTGAAACTTGGGCAACCGTGATGCGGAAACTTACGCAATAAACCCTCGCCGAAGCGCCAATTGCTTTAGATGGAGAGCTTTTGGACCATTTGACCGCCCGGAAACAAGAGCAATGGTCAATCTCTCTAAGAAGGTGTCGCTCACTCAATGTCGCCCCCGCTGCGCACCGGCGGATGTTGCAGCGGCTCGTATCGACCTGGCCTCTGAGGTCAGTCGCTCGTCCGTTTGCACCGTGTGCCGGCCTGAGCTGAGTGCCCGCTGGGCCGCGGCCCGGCGCTCTCGGCCTCCGGACTCCGGTCGCCAGCTGCGCTCCGGAGCTGGGATTGCGCGGCACTTTGCAGTTGCGGCGGCCGCCGGACTGATTGGCTCCGCGTCGGCCGGAGCGAGCCGCTCCCGGGGGCGGACGGCGCGCGGCAGACGGTGGAGGGCACTGGGGCAGGGCGTGACGCAGGTCACCGACCCACGTCCGCCTCATTGGGCACCAGTGGCCTCTCGGCGCTCTATGGGCCGTATAGCCAAAGTGGGTGCCGCAGACGACACTCCACCCTCTCCTGCCCCTCTCACACCCTCCCCGTCTGAGGCAACCCTGTCCTATTAGCCGTTGAGTAACGAAGGAGATACCATTCCAGGGCCACCCTTTATCGTCTCGCTGGAATGACGCAGGCAGGCGGCTAGCAAAGCACTTGTCCCAGATCTACCGACCCCCTCGTGCGTCAGTTATCTGCTCCTCTCGTGCGTCAGAACTCTGTCCTCTCGGAGAGGAATGGTCACGGTACGTGCACAATGCACATCTGCTCGGCGCGGTGCAGCGTACACACGTTCGAGTCGCATTTCTGGACACGGTCGGCCGCCCACCTGCGATGGGGCCATGCCCGGCCGGTGACTGGTGACGTCATCGACTACGGGCCAACCACGACCCACCCACGGTCCGCCGGTCAAGGGCAACGCTGCAGATTGGGCAATGTATTGAATGGGCGAGATTTACACGTATATCTCAGCTCTGTCCCTCGCGTTATCTTGTTATCCTGGAACCTTTGATGTTTCATTTACGATAGATACAATGTTGGTTGTTGTTTTCCTTTTGTAATCGTCACCTCTGACCGATACGGGTTTGTCCTCCTTTTGCCGTGCAGCTTCCGGTCGATTGCCTCAATACGCCTATCTTCGTTATCTACCAACCACACTGGTCGTTTGCCAATGCCTTTCTTGCCGGTACCAGTGCCCGTGTTTTTACTCTTGTTGACCGTAATCAGGGCATCTGTCCGGCTGGCTTCTCGGTAGTCGGTATCCCAGGCTTCTCCACGACGACGGGGAGGGAGCGGAGCGGGGAAGAAGGAGGCGCTCTCCCCGTTTGCGGTGCTCCTGATTGCCCACTGCACTGCGCCTAACGATGCCGCCCGAGAGCCGCGCGGTGCGTCGAGTTCGTCTTCGCTAACGAGCCCCTCCCCCCCCCCCCCCCGTCTCCAACTCGGCCTCCCCCGCCCCGGTACACAACTTGCCCGATTGAGTATTGTGCCGACCACCCACTAAGTTGCTGCTGCAGCAGCGGCGGTGGCGGAGTCGCGGCGGCGGCGGCGGCGGCGGTGCGGCGCCCGCAAAGTTGGTGTTTGTCACGGGCCGTGGGCCGCGCGGCGGCTGTGTCGGGTCGCTGTTTATGGCTCCGTGCAGCGTCCCGCCCTGCTGACCAGCTGATACAGCACACAGTGGTATTGTGGCCTGTGGGCTCCCCCTGTCAGCACGGCGGCGGGCGATGAAGGTGCTGTGTCAGTGTAAACGTGGGGTGGTGACGTGGAGTGGCTGGAGTGGTTAAAAGTGGTGCGTGTGGCAATGGGAACCTGTCACAGCAAAGATGATCCATTGAGTTGTGGAGAGTAACACACCGAGGTGTTAGCGACACTCCTAGAAGCGCGCCTCTGTCCACACTCAAGGGGTCGGAGGTCGTGTGACCGAGCGTCAGACGGTGAAAGAGTCGTGGGCTTGAGGTAGCACCTGCGTAAGGGTCGTGGGACTGGGCGCACGAGTGGTGTAAGCCCGCAGCCAGGTCCGTACGCGCGAGTCGCCCTGCGACCTCACAACGGTTTACGCTCCGTGGACCAACGGTTTCGCGTGTCGTGAGGTCTGCGTGTACGATCCACCCCGTAATTAGGCGTCCGTTTTATCCATCGTCTGCCTCAGATTATCCGTAAAGATCAGCGGCACAATCAGACCTAATCGTGGGTAATCACCGTCGCAGTCGGCCGCGACGACCTTGAAATCAGCGGCGCCGTCGCATCCCGGGCGAAACTTACTGTTCCGTCTCTATGTTTGGTGCGTGACAGCGGACTTCTTCGGTTCTTGGTTCCACAGTTCATTGCTCTCGGGGTCAACTGCACGCGGGCGGTAAAGCACGTCCGAGCGACAGGAAAATTCCCCACTTTCATGCGTACGGCGGCGGCGGTGATTGCCATTCCTATGCGGCTGTCGGCCGGGCGGCCCGGGCCATTCTGTCGGCCCATCTGCCGCACATTGACCTGCCATCGCTCGGGGCCGGGGCCGACCGACCGCCGCGGAGAGCCGGCGAACGCAGAACGTGCGGCTGACGCTCGGACGCGGCTCTTCAGACCGCGCATCGATCGGTGGTCCGCGCGCGCGGTACACCATGCCACCGACCCGCGCGGGTCCGAGCGGCAGCGCGGTGCAGCGAGGGATGCCCCCAGCACGTCTGTGAGGGACCAGCTGCTCACTATACCCCGTGCACACAGCGGTGAGCTGCCGGTACGTCCCACCTCCTGTGGTGCCCACTGAATGGTCTCCACGACGGTCGGCGGGCGGCGGACAGCCGCTGGCGGCAGACGGTCTATAGACGCTCGCGAGCGACCCTCCCGAGCTGTGATTCATCGTGCCATATTAAAGAAAATTCGTTTGACGAGCGGTGCCATATTTTGCCGTCGTCTCGGGACGGGCGGCGGGGAATTTGTGGCGGTACGGCCCATCTCCGGAGGGATCGCGGCGCCGCCGTATGTCGGCAGCGGACCGATGACGCGGCCCCGGATTTTCAATTTACTGTCGCGGCCGCGGTGCCACCGCCGCCGCCGAAAGTTATACCGGAGCTTGCCGAGCGGCCGGGGTTAATTTTCGTCGAGATAGTGTAATAAATGGGCGGATGGAGGCGGAAAATGGTCCCATTTGGTCTGGAACCGGTGGTGCGTCGCGTCGCCGGTCACCCGTGACTCGTCCAATGTCCTCTCCTGTCACTCTGCCGATGGGACTGTGACTGTGACTTGTTACTGTGACTGTGACTCTGGCTGACACTGACTCAGTCTGAGGGGTGAGTGGACCAACAGGGGCGCACTCGGTCAGTCCGTCGTAAAATGATTGTCACCCTAATCCGGCATGGGCCAATGCGGGCCAGTGAGGGTGGACTGACCGGTATACCTATCGGGCGTATCCTACGGCCGCCGGTTTCATAATGCCCGGCTCTCCTGACCGCTGGCCCAATTATCAGCAGGCTTTGCTGGCGACAGAAAATGTGGGCAATGTAGGCACCCTCTCACACCGGCATGCTTCAGAGTGGAGTTTCGTTTTATTTCGGGATTAGACTCGGTCGCCGGGTGGGGATTGGCGGTCGTAATACGTTGCAGGGCTTCTCTGTTCGAGGCTTTGTGGATAATACGTGCGGTATTTGGCCGAGTTGTGACAGTGGCAGATGGGTTTCATGTAGTTACACGCTGACCGCGAGCAGGCATTGTGAAGGCACCTGCGACTTGCGATTCCTGAGAATGTCGCCTCACACAGTGTTTGGTCATTTTTAGAAGGGACCTCTCGGAAAACTGTGGAAGGTATCATTTTTCAGTGAGATGCAGGCGCGGATACAAGGGGGGGGGGCCATGGGGGCCATGGCCCCCCCCCCCTTGGCCGATTTTTTTCAAAAATAAAATAAAAAGTTAAAAAGCTGAAAAGGGGGCCTCCTGAAAATAAAGTGGCCGAAATCCGATGAGTTTTTTTTTTAACCTACCCACTTAGTTATTTCTTAGAAGACTAGCTGAGAAGACTTCTTTGTTAGAAGATTGGTAAAGCTTTTCATAACTTGGAGGTCTCTTATACTCACAGAGATGACCACTTTTACAGGGCCTCCTAACCTGCACAGAGAGCCTCCAAGCCTGCACAGATGTCCTAACAAACACAAAATCTCTTAGCCTACACAGAGGCCTCCACTCGCATCCGAACAAAGGGCCTCCTAGCCAACACAGAGGGCCTCCTAACTCACACAGAAGGTCTCCTATCCTGCACAGAGGGACTCCAAGCCTGCACAGATATCCTCTTCGCCAACACAGGACCTCTTAATCTCCACAGAGGGCCTCCACTCGCATCCACACAAAGGGTCTCCAAGTCTGTACTGAGGGCCTGCGCTCGCATCTGCACAGAGGGCCTCCTAGCTATCACAGAGGGCTTCCTAGTTCACATACAAGGCCTCCTAGCAGGGGCGGATCCAGAGGGGGCGATAGGGACTATAGCGCCCCCCGGGCGACTTTCTCATTTTCTTTTTTTTTTTGCAAAAAAAAGCATGATAGGGGGCCCCCAAAAATAAAGTGGACGAAATCCAGGCTTAAACTTTTGGGGGTAGGTAGGGCCCCCATCGATGGGGGGCCCCCGATTCGGAATAGCCCCTCCCTTGGCAAAATGCTGGATCCGCCCCTGGTGAGATGAACAAGTTAAGTTAAACTTGTACATTTAAAATAAAACGGTTAATAATGATAGAAACGAGATCAGCAAGAATTATCTCGTTTTAGCCTGCGCACGAATTATCAGGTACCCATCAGCGTAAAGTAATATGGATATATCGTGTAACGTGCTGTTTTACAATGGTGCGAAGTCATGTCTGGGTGCGGTTACAATGCGATAAACACCCAGTGGCATATGCTAATTGTGTCGACCTCTGTCGGAGGCCCGCTGCCAGCGGGGAGCGGCTATCATCTCGGGGAGTGCCTGTCCCCACTCCCTGAGGGAGCGGCTGTAGCTTAGGGCCTCGGTGCACTGGGGAGCAGCCCCACACCGGGTTGCCGCCTGTTGGCCGAAGGACGGCAGCTTTTTCTCGCGTCTGACGCTGCGGACGACTCTCCCAGGCGCCGTCAATGTCTCCCCGTGTTTGGTGGCGTCGCTAACACCGCGGCAGCTCTGTTGAAGTGTTTTTGTCGGTGTGGTAGCACGCCGCTCATTCTCAGTGTTGTTGACATGCCTGTGTTTTCGGGGAAGTCGTCCGAACCTTGGTTTGGTGCCGCGCAGAAACCCGTTCCGTTTGCCGGCCGGTCTGAGCCTGACGCTGTTGTTTGTGTGTTTCAGGTGGCCGCTGTTTTATCGTCACCCCGCCGGGTGCGTCTCTGACGGAGCGACTCTCCTCCCGCCGACCTGCAGCGCTGCCGTCGATGGCGACATGGTGACGCCGTCATGACGCCGGGTCGACGGAGTGCGCTGCTGCTCGTCGCATGCGTCGCGCTCGCCGCCGGCCAGACGGCGCGGCCGCCCGAGTGGCGGCCGGGGGCGGCGGGCGGCGCAGCGGGTCATGGCGCCGCCGACCTGAGGTCAGGGGTCGGCCGGCCGGCGGCCACACCCGGAGCGTCGGCGGGCGGCGGCCGGGCGAGGGATGACGAGGAGCTGACTACCGCTACGCTGAGACTGTCCGCGCCGCAGCCGGCACAGCTGACACCGACACCGACCGTGGCCTCCGCGCCCGCCGCCGGGCAGGGGCGGCACGGACCGCGGAGCGACGGGTCACCGACAGTGAACACTCCCGCCCCCGCTGGTGACGGTAGTGACGGCACCGAGCAGCCGGTGGTGACAGTGGTGCCGGTGGATGGTGCAGGGGACGGCCGCGGGGCCGGACCCGGGGGTGATCATGTCGAGTACGAGCTCGATGTCTCGACGGAGAGAACTGTGGGAGTGATTGCGCGGTCAGGGTCGCGAGGGAGACACCAGATGAAGGCGGATCTACAGCCGCAGCCTCAGCCCACACAGCAGTCGCCGGTGACGCCGACCTCCGGGCTCGTCTACTGGCCGCGGTACGGTCCGACGACGCGCCGCTCGGTGGCCGGCGGATTCATCTACCAGCGGCCGGCGCTCTCCGCGGACCGGATACACTTCCCGACTCTGACTCCCAACCGCGGACTGAACTGGTTCGAGCAACGGCTGGGCGGCCACCGCATCCACTTCCCCACGCAGTCGCCGTTCTCGGGCTACGGCCGCCGGTGGCCGCCGCGGCCGCGGCTGACCACCACGCCTCGCCCGCCGGTCCGAACTGAGAGCCCCGCGGGGCCCGGGGGAACGGAGCGGCCGACCCGGGTTCAGCACCAGCCGCCGGCCACCCGGCTCGAGCCTCCCACCTACCCGTTCTCGAGCTCGGCGCCGCCGCCGGCCCGCTTCGAACCGCCGACTGTGTATGTGCCGAGTATCCCCAGCGACCTCACGCCGCCCAAAAAGAAACACTGGAAACCACTGATGCCGGTGCCTGAGCCAGAGCCGGAACCAAAACCAGAACCAAAGGCTGAACCAGAAGCTGAGCCAGAACCTCAAGCGGAACCGCAACCAGAGGCGGAGCCAGCGCCAAAACCGGAACCGGAACCGGAGCCAGAGCCAGAACCGGAGCCAGAGCCGGAGCCGGAGCCGGAGCCGGAGCCAGAGCCAGAGCCAGAGCCGGAGCCAGAGCCAGAGCCAGAACCAGAGCCAGAATATGAACCGGTGCCGGAGCCGGAATATGAACCGGTACCGGAACCGGAATATGAACCAGTGCCGGAACCGGAATCAGGGCCAGTACTAGAGTCGGTGCCAGAAGTACCCGAGCCAGCGTCTAAGCCGGAGCCCGTGGCGGAGCCTGTGCCGGAGCCTGGTGGGGAGCCGGAGCCGGAGCCGGGCGCCGAGCCGGAGCCGACGGGCCCGGTGCTGGTGTCGGGGATGGGCGGCCACGATCTGGAGCCGTTTGCCGAGCCGATGCCCGAGTGGGACCGGGCGCGCGCCGCCTGGGGCCTGGCCTGGCCGGTGCACGTGTACGCGCTGGGCGGCCTGTTTGCGCTGCTGGCCGCGCTGGCGCTAGTGGCGCTGCTGCGCGTGGCCGCCTTCCCGCACCTGCTCTCCAAGCCGTACTTCATGACGCTGACGGCCATGGTGCTGGTGCTGTCCGCTCTGCGCGCCGCCTACCTGCTTACAGACGCCTACAACGCCGGAGGACTGTACGCGGCGCCCGTCAACTACCTGCTCTTCAACCTGCCCGTGCCGTGCCTGACGTCGGCCTTCTCGATCCTGTTCATGGCCCTGCTGAGCGCCACCCAGGTGCAGATGATGCGGCCGCGCGTCCAGTCGGCCGGCGCGCTCGCCTCCGTCATCGCCTTCCACTTCGCCTTCAGCGTGGGCACGGATCTGATCGTGGGCCTGCAGTTCGAGGGCCGGTTCCTGCTGGCGCTCTGCCAGCTGATGTTCATCTGCTGGGGCCTGGCTCTCAGCGTGACCTACTGGTACATATTCGGCACGCTGTACCGGGCGGCCGTGCGCCGTCAGGCCGAGGCGCTGCGCACCACCGTCACCAAGCTGCAGATCGAGGGCAGCGTGATGCCGCGCCGGCTGCCGCGGCCCACGCTGGGCCTGGCCGTCCGGCTGACGGTGATCGTCTCCGTGCTGGGCCTGTTGCTGGCCGTGCTACAGGCCTACGGCATGGTCTGGGTGTACGACGCGTTCGGCGTGTTCAGCGCGCGCGCCGGCGGCCCGCAGCCCTGGGCCTGGTGGTGCTACCAGACGCTGTCGCGCGCCGTCGAGCTGCTGCTGGCCGGCCTGCTGCTGTACGTGGGCTCTCAGCCGCTGAGGTACCACGAGCCGCGCCGGCGGCCCGCCTGTGCTGTGTTTGCGCTGTGTACCGGGTCGTGCGCGGGCCGGCCGCGGCTGCTGCGACCCAAGCCGCAGCAGGCGGGCCGCGCGGCCGCCGAGCTGGACTACTACCCGGCCGTCTGCAGCCGAAACCAGGTGGTCCAGGTGAGACTAACGGGCAGGGCGGGAGTGGGTTAGATATGTGCTTAGGGAGGAACGGGGTGAGGGTTAGAGAAATCTCAGAGAGTGGGGAGCGGATGGGGACGGAATGATCGGGCTTTTAGGGCGCGTCAACAGCGGGCTAATTATGCACCCATTGCAGGGATTAGTGGGTGTCGGACTAGGAGCGGGGCGCAGTGGGGTGTGAGCTGTGGGTTCACTGCGGCCGGCTGACTGCGCCGTTAGTGTGGAGAGGCCCGTTCCGGGACGTTGCTTCTGCCGTCGTGCCGTGGGCGGGGTCGTGGCAATTGAAGCCTGCTCGGTTGCCGGTGAACGGTTGAGGCCGGTCGGAACCGCCCTCTCAGGTTACGCCGCGTTACGACCGGTAGCTGAAATGACGTATGTCGGCTATGATGGGCTATGATATACTCTGCAATCGTTACGGAACGGCTGTAATAACATAATGGTGGGGCCATTTCAAGAGCCGTGTTATGGGTTTCATAGCCATAATGGCGGCCTAACCTATGATTGAACTCAGCTGTAGCAAAGAGATAGCTGTTGTTGGGTTGGGTGGCAATCAGCAAAGTGTCCAGGGGTCGCCGGGCGCATGCGAGGCGTTGACAGGACGCGCCAGTCGGCTCCAAAATATTGCCCCCGAGCAGACAAGGTCATGTCGTGACAGCTGGTCGCTTGGAGCGGTTGTTCAGTTGTCTCTGTTACAGGGGTGCCGCTATGCAATCAAGCAAATGGGTATGCTCTTTTTGTCATTCACCAGACTGTTCGCTGACGCAAAAAGCGTCTGGTATTGTTTTCTATTTGTGGCTATGACCTTGTCTTTATATCCGTCCATTCCTGTCTGGCGGTGACGACGCCGCTACCGGCGGCAGACGGGCCAATTGAGACGTGCTCCGGTTTTAGATCGGGACGGCCGCGTTCTGGAGCGCCAAACGAGCCTGCCGATATCGCGGTGCGCTCCGGTGGCCGCCCTTCAGGCGATTACGGCCAATGGATCACGTCAGGCGCGCAAAACACTAATTGCTGCCGCTCTGCCGGAGCCGGTCCGCCAGCGGCCAGAGCTAATTAGCGTTACCGGCAGAGCGGCTAGCGGAGGGGGGGGGGGGGGATCAGGTGGATACGGAGACGGAGACGGAGACGGAGACGGAGACGGAGACTGAGAGCGAGACGGAGACGGATATGGAGAGCAGGCTGCATGGGTGTCGTTTTGTATAGGCGTGGTAGGGCCCGAGCCCTACCAATAATTTTGGAAATTTAACATTATGCCTATGGCGTTGCGTGGAAAGAATCGCTTTGAATTGGCAAAAATTTACATTAGAGCCCTACCAATAATTTTCGGAAAGTGTCGCCCCTGGCAGGCTGCGTTCAGCGTAGTTTATTCTCGGTAGGGAATAAGCCACCGCGCCGCCGCCGCCGCCTTTATACAGCCATTGACGGTCGAAGCTGGGATCGTTCCCGAAACTCGTCAGTCGACGTCTCGCTCGCGGCGCTCTCACACCTCTCCGTGGTCGATCGATGTTCCCGGCCTCTGCCGGGCAGCTCTGCGCCGCCAGGTCAGGCCGCCCCGGGCCGGCCGACGCCTCCAGACGGGTCTGGTGGGTCCCCCGGGAGTGGACGGGGATCCTGTGACCCGTCGGCGCCGGCTCATCAGAGGCGGACGGCCCCGGCGGCGCGGCCACACCAAGTTGGCTCGTAAAGTGCCGCGGAGACGCGGGACGAGAATGTACCCCGCGAGACGAGGGGAGCCGAGGCGCAGGCCCTGATTGCAGAGGCCCTGCAGTCGCGGTGTGGCCGCGGGGGACGATGACGCATAAGCGATGAAATGCGGCCGCTTCGATCGGCCAATTTGTTGAATGACGAGCCTGTCGTATTGTCTCACTTCAAAGCGGCGTTTGAATGTCCATTCTCCCATCGTAACGTTGCGTAATAGGAGGAAAACGTCTGAACCTGCGTTTCCCTTTGTATCGTGGTTTCCTTGCCTTCGTCACCAGTTCCTTGCATTGTTTTCCCCATTGCATGTGTCCAGTTGGTGTTGTCAAAGTTGCAGAAAAGTGTCTGCGATTACGCGTGTGACCCCATGTGCGGTTGGTGATTGTTCTCCCCATGTGCGGTTGGTGTAGTCAGAGCTGTAGAAAAGTGTCTAGGAGTACGCGTGTAACCCATGAAACTATCAAACACTCCGCAGGTACGGGAGTTGTATGCCGTGTACTGCCCCCTGTTCGCCGCTCGGCCCCGCTCTGACCGTGCTGTCTGTGTGTGTTTTGCAGAGTGCCAGTCAGGACGGCCGGCTGGCCTACACGGACCGGCTGCCGCTGGCCGGCGGACACGCCATCTCGGTGTCGCTGCCGCAGCGGCGCACCATGCGCCGGTCGGCCTCTGCGGACCGGACCAGCGCTCCGGCCGGCTCCCGGCCCTCCTCGCTGCTGCAGCCGGCGCCGCCCCTCGTGCCGCCGCCGCCGCCCGAGCCGCCGCACGTGGAGACAACCTACCAGCCGGTACTGCGCGCGGCGGCCGCCGAGCCGGGTCGCGCCGCCGGACCCGCCTCCAGCACACTGCGCTCCAGCGGCACTCAGACCAGCGAGGAGTACACAGACGTCTGTGCCACCTACTGCCTGCCGGTCGGCGGCCGGCCCAGTTTGGACACGGACGAGCTGAGCTCGGCGGCGCCCACGCCGTCGCGCGCGCTCTGCCGCCAGGCGAGCACGTGCAGCTCGGAGAGCGCGGCGCACAGCTTCACGGTGCGTCTGTACCGGACCGTGGACGGGCCAGGCCGGCCGCGGCCGAGGGCGGCGCCGGGCGCGCCGGCCGCCGGTCCGGCCACCTGTCCGCGCGCTGCCCGACACCGGCTCAGCTGCCCGCTGCCGCCCGACGACGCCTCCGACGCCGGGCTCGGCTCTGTCGGCTCCGACGCGGCCGTCAACTTCCTGACGGACGTGTCGACCAGCGGCTCGACGTCGCAGCCCAACCTGAGCGACTCGCGCGAGTGCAGCGAGGCGGGCGTGCTGTCGCGCGGCGCCAGCGACCCGTCTCTGGACGGCTCGCCGCGGCGGCAGCGCGGCGCCGCTTTCTCGCTGCCGCTGCGCCGGCCCGCCGCCGCCGACGCCACCTCGGACGACATCACGCCCGACTCTGCCGTCGTCGTCGACTACGATGACGCGTGTGACGTCTGCGCGGGTGGTGACACTCGGCGCGGGGCTGGCGCCGAGGGTGAAGGATACCAGAGCGTCGCGCCGGCGGAGGCTGCGGCGGCGGTGGCGGCGGAGCGGCCGCGGGCCCGGCGCGGCGCCGCCCGGTTCCTGCCGGCCACCTCTGCCGGCAGCCTGCAGGAGGTGCTGCGCCGCTACCGCAGCCGGTCCGGCTCTCGCGGCCTGCTCGACAAGCTGCGCGGCAGCACGTTCTCGCTGCAGGTGGGCCGGCACGGCTACTCGCCGCTGGGCTCCACGGGATCGGTCCCTCAGTCGCCCGGTCCGCCGGCCCAGCTGGTGGACGGCTGCACCCAGACCGACTTCCCGCCGCCCTCGCTGGCCGCATCGCGCTCCGATCTGACCAGCGAGCCGGACCTGTGTGACGTTACCGAGTGTGACGTCACGGACATGACGTCATCGGCCGATGGCGAGCGGCTGCGGCGGCTTGTACTGGGAGGACGGTGCGCCGCCGAGCGACTCGACCTCGAGCGCTGCCAGTGGCCGCCCGAGGAGGAGACCGGTGTGTGATGCCGCGTGACGCCGCCGTGACGGGACGCACAGTGACGCGGCCGTCACGATTGGCGCGCGGCGCGGCCGGCGCCCCCGCGGCCGCTCCGCATGAGTGCTTTGTGAGTCAGTCGCGCGGGCAGTGATGGAGCGGGCCGAGTACGGAAGTGAGTCACGCGGATGTTCCCCGGCCCGGGCCGTGGCCGGACGTTTTTATCCCGCGCGTAGCGGTGGAAGGTGCAGCGCGGCTCTGTCTCCCGCTGTCGTTGATCTTTGTTTGGGAGTGTCGGCTGTGCGCCCCTGGCTGATTGCGAAGCATGCCAAGGTCTAGTCAGGGGGAGGGCGGCGGTGCCCAGTCACGATCTCGAGCTTGGTTTGTTGTGAGTCCTCCGTATGTATATTTCGTTGCCGGGTTTTATTCCTGGTGTCAAGCGCGACACACCATCGCCCTGTATCGCCCTGTATCGCTCCGTATCGAGCTGTATCGCCCCGTATCGCCCTGTATCTCACCCGTACCATCCCGTGTATCGAGTGTGTGTCCATGTGTATCAGATGCGCCGTTTGTACATGTTTCGTGGGCCGTGGGAGTGGCCTGAGGCCGCGCCCCGGTCGCCCTTCCTCCTTGTATTCAATACAGGACGGAGCATATACCCCTGTGCTGTGTGTGAGGTATGATAGCAGCGACTCGATTCGAATAGCTGCCCTCGCCGCTGAGAAAACGGTTCTTCATTCCAGCGCACCGCTCGGCGGGCGGACGCAGCCTGTTGCACGGAACGGGGTGCGTCCGCACAGCCGCGGATTTTTGCCATGTGAACCGCTGCTGTCGGGGAGTCACGCCAGCGCCGACCGGCGGACGCGGCACGATCGTTAAAAAGGCGTTCTGCAGAGGTGCGCGGCGGCGGAGACGCGCTAATCCCCCGTCGAGGACACCGGTATCTGCCCGTTTTCCGGCCGCTCACTGCGCCGCTGGACCTGGCGCCCGCTCTCAGCTAGCGGGACTGCAGGAAAGCCGCGGCTGAAGTTCACTGAATTCACCCCAGCCAGCGGCGAGTCATCACTTGGACAGTGCAGATACACAGAACCCGCCCCCGGATGACGTCACACATCCACGTCTGACGTCTCTCATCCATGACGTCACACAGGCCACAGGGAGGGTTGCCGGCGGCTGGGGTGGCTCAGAGAGTCGCGTGTTGTCTGCTGTGCGAAGGGAGAGGGGTGGCGGAGGGAGGGAGAGAGGGGTGGCGGAGGGAGCGCACGTGTGGCGGCGACAGGATGCGATTGTGGCCGGTTCCGGTTGTCTGGCGATTGGTCAGCTGGCGGGGAGAGAAGGGGAGAGAGGCAGAGGACGGCCGCACCGGGGATGCTCCTCCCTATCCGAACGTCTGCGTGCCGTCTGCGGTGACGGGGCATGGCGGCCGCTGTGGTTGTGTGGGAACTCAGGGAAGGAAGTCTGGAGGTTGCTCGGGAGGCGGATAACGCATCAATTCCGTGTTCCGCGCGGCGACCGCCGTGTCTGAGGGACTGCGGAGTTCCTCGGGTCACTGAACCTTCCCGGCAGGTCATTCCTATTTCGACCCTAATCCGCCGCGTTATCTCTACCAAACCTCAATGATGTATGACTTCACGACCTTCTGCAGAATTTGTTGGCGACTGGCGTTCTCGGAAATGCACAGTGACCAATTTCTCCCCAACCAGTCATGCACTGAGGCCATGAACAGGCGTGCAGCGTATAAGGGTAAGAATGACTAACTAAACCTCACACGGCTTATAGAGCGTTGGCGTCCACGAGACCGTGACCGTGCTGGCCCACTTCCATAAAACAATGGCACGGCCCGTGTCCGGTAAACACAGAGAGCCGACCTGACTTCCCGGTGGCGAGGTCGTGCCGACCCGCGCCGTGGACCCGCTCCGTCAGCCGGCCCCGCCTGGCGCGGACAGAGCAATCAGCGCGGAGACCGAGAGAGTAGAGGGGAGGGGAGGGTCAGGTATCGGCCGCTGCCGGAGCTCGGGGAGGCGGTGGCCGTCTCCAGCTATATCCGGACGGAATAGCCGATATTACCTCCACTGCGCCACCGAGTAGACCTAGGCCCTGTTTCACCGGTGATAGCAGCAAGCTACTATCAAATTGCGCGAGCTGACGTAATGTGATGACGTCATACTGCTGACGTAAGGGGCAATTCTGGCGCACGATTGCCGCAATATTGTTTTACGTCATCAGCTAAATGTTCGAAGTTAATGTAAAAAATTTTCCTAAACCCAACTTCTTTTAAATACATCATATTGAAAAAAATATATATCAAAAATATATATACTATCATGACTGCGTAAACTCTTACTTTTAGGCTCATACGTCACTTAATGCCGCCGCCAAGGTCGCGGCAATCGTGCGCCGGAACTACCCATTACGACAACAGTATGGCGTCACGACATGACGTCAGCTCGCGAAACGTGATAGCAGCTTGCTGCTATCACCGGTGAAACAGGGCCCTGATATCGGCCACCGCCGTGGGCTGTGGGCGGACGGACAGGCGGACAGACACACACGGGACAGACCTGGCCGCCAGAGGGGCCGTAAAGTCCCAGATCAGGGACATATGACTGGCGGACGACAGAGACAGCGAGATCTCGAGGACACCACGAAATGGTTCCTGGTTCGTCAGAGAGATCCACTAAAGAAACCGGCACGCTTGCAGGAGGTGATGCAACAATGACCGCCACATCTTACATGAGTTATTTCAGTTTGCGGCAATTTGTAAAGGTGTTTGTTGCAGTAAACAGGTCTGCATCGGGAACACGGCGCATTGCTGCAGACCCGTTGTGATAAATGGTCTTGATTATGTACCCATAAATCTATTGTGAAGCAACAAAGATGCTAAATCTCAAACACCTTCAAACATCAATTACAACGGCCATTACACTGAAAAACAGTCATTCATGATTTGACCTCCGTGGCTTCCTGACACCGCAGTATGCATCTTGCGGCAGACCACCCGGTAGAAGCGACCGGTCGGACGTAGGTACACAGCACCACGGCATCCGTCATTGCCTGCACGCTGGCACGCGGACGGCCTCGCCGCTGGAAGGTGCGGCTCGTAATGACTGTCATCAGCGGGGTGAAGGGATGCAGCAGTCCGCCGGCGGAGCGGCCGGTGTCGTGCCGAAGGTCATGTGTTGGTCAGACCCGTGCGGCAGAGGAGCCGCCCCGCCCCGCGGCGCAGCTCTGCGGAGTCTGCCTCCATCAAGGCGAACAGGGCCGGCCGCGGACGGAGCTCGACGGACGGAGCTCGGCGTTCTGCGGCTGCCGAGCTGCCCTCAAGGCCGCGGAGGAGGCGGCTCGGGAGCTCGGGAGCCGTCGTGTAGTCGCCGGTCCGGTCCGGCTGACCGCCGATCTAACGACCGCTGCCGAGACCGCGGCGGTACAGATACAGCCCGGTGCAGACAGCGCGGAAATAATGAGCCCAACGATCGGCAAGGCCGGTTTACAGAGCTCGTCACGGTGCGTGCGTTTTTCAGCCGCGGCGAGTCACAGGCGGCACCGGTCTCACCGGCAGTGATAAGTCATATCACTGCGAACAGTGCGAACGGTGACAAGGTCATCTCGACAGGAGACTGCTGCCACCAGCCGGCGGCGACGGCTTGGCTTCACCAACACTCCCCTCATCTGAACAACAATCACCGAGACGACCGGTTTTCAATCTTCGGCTCCTAATCCGGCCGGTCAGCGCTCGATGCTTCAATCACATCAACAAATCCGGGAGCGAAGGTCAGACAAATTGGTCGGCGGGGGCCGTCCGCGGCCGAAATGCGCCACTCTCCAGTCAATAAGAGGGTGCGTTGAACTTATTGCGTGCCGGGGGATACCAATCTCATACGCTATGCAATACGAGACGCTTTCCTCGGGCAAAATTGTGTGACGAATGGGTCTATGAAGGCACGAGGAAAATGCGACCAATGCGTTCACAGTCCGAAGAACGGGCGCAGGAAAACTACAAACTATGGCATGTCTAGAAGGGTACCAGGAATGCATTCGCAGCAAAATACTTGCGTGACTGCACGAATAGCAGTGGAGCCTGCTGAAGAATGGCCTAGAGTATTTGTTGTTTTGCATTGTTGTTACGCATGGGCGGTGAAGCAATCCAAGCCAGTTTTAAGCAGGACATGACTTATCGATGTGGTGGATAATACAAGTTTGCGCGAAACATCAACAGAGTTCAGTAAAGTACGCTATCACGATTCACACTCCCGTAGCGGGAAGTTCCTGAGATCAAATCTATCTCGAGCTCTCAGTCTTTCCTAGACTTTCCCAGCCAGCCACTCGACTCGAGCGATCTAATTTAGACCAGTGACCTTTTCACACCACGCAGCATCGAGCCCTTTCTCCCGCGACGCAACCGGACACTCCACTCGCATGAATCACAAACCTGTGCACTGAACTTTCTCAGCCCTGACCTGTGTGAAGCACACACCTCACTGACCGCTGTTGCGTGTCGATTAGTGACCGCAGAGGTACCCCGCAGCTGCGGGGGCCGGTGGGAGTGGGCCACCCCAGCCCGCTGATATGGCACGGCCCGTCCCGCACCTGGGCACGGTTCGTGCTGCGTACCACAGCGGCCCGCCCCGCTGACCGCGTGTAGCAACGCAGCACGGCACGCAGACCGAGCAGACCGCACGGGGTGGTACGGTGGTCGGAACGGGCTCCACAAGACTCAGTTAGTCTCCGATAATGGGAGCGCAAAACGGGCAGACAGTAATGGACACCCACTTTATCATAGCGATGCTCAATAGAGTAATCGTTTTGCAAAAGTCAGTCAAAGATTTTAACCAATGCACATTAGCCTCTATTCCACTATTCACAGACTACGAATAGCCGATCCCAATGCCGTCGATACCAGATGTTTGGAATAACATACTAGCCCAGCTAATAGCTATCCAGAACCGTTTCAACAGTGTCCACATTATAGCGTTATTGCACCATCGCATCCACGTTCTCACAAGCGGACGACATTGCGACGCCGACTGACCTATCCTTGACCTAAACCCAGTCTTTGACCAGTTTCTTCGCATCCTGCCTGATAATCTTTCCCCTTGAACCGTGACACTCCAACGGTGGCCAGAATCCAGCGAGTTCTGCCTCCCAGGGTCGTCTTTTCGATGTGAACTCTTCTAGTGATGTCAATTACGGAAAATCGGAATACCGATACCAAACCAAATACCAACCAAAACCATAGGAAAATACCGAAACCAAACCAACTTAGGAAAATGAGGGAAATACCAACTTTTTACCGATTTCTTAGCCTCTTATACATTAGTGAGGGATCATGATACCAACAAAATACCAAACACATTACGATTGAAATACCAAATACCAAGTTGGTATCGGTTTGGTATCGGTATACCAAAAAGTTGGTATCCGATTGACATCTCTAAACTCTTCCTAGTCTTTTCTCCTAAGCCTTTACGGTGACCGCCACGCTTCCCCGCCACCTTCGTCCCTCCAGAGCAGCGCGCTATCCATCCATCGACCCATTTATTGCCAGCGTGTCCGCGTGTACGGCCTAAACCAATGACGGCCGCCAGGAGCCAAACCAATACAGCCCGGCCGCGCCGACCGCCGGCCGACGCGGCCACGGACGCGCGGAACGGTGGTGGCGGCCGGCGCCGGACCCGGCTGTCGCTGTCGGCGGCCCGCCCGGCCCGGCGCCGGCCGCCGCACGGAACTGAACGGCAAGGCCCGCCGACAACCAGTAGCACCGGCCACGGGCACACGCCGTGTCGGCAAACAAAACGCTCCTCCTCTCTGTAGATACGGATTCCCTCGCGGGTGTCGCCACCGCCGGCCGACCGCAGCTCCGGCGTCGGCCGGCTCGCTCACTCGCCATATAAAACGCTCGGTAACAAAGCAGGAGTAGGGCGGGCGGCCGCGCGCGACACCGGCCGCCCCGTCACTCGTCTCACAGCCGGCCGGGCGGCGCTCACGTGGCTCCGACGTCCCCGACGAGGCGGGCCACCAGGCGCGGCTCTGGCACGTGTTTGGCCAGCAGCGCGGCCGGCACAGGCTCCAGCGGGGGCGCCAGCTGCGGCAGCGCCGACAGACAGCGCGTCAGGCCGGCCGCCAGGGGCCGCCAGCGCTCGGCGGCGCCGGAGGTCGGCTGCTGCTGACACAGCTGGTCACCCCGCAGTAGCAGCAGCAGCGCCACGGAGACTCCGAACTGTCAGGGACGAGAGGGGAGCAGTTGGTCAGTCTGGGCAAGAAGGCTAAATGGCGTGGGCCGGTTACATGAGTCGAGGGGCAGATGTTAGACGGGGTACGGCGCGTCATACGAGGTCGGTCAGAGGACGGGCACAGTCGGAACAACGTCCATTGGAAGAAACGCATTAGAGGCCAAATGCGGGGTTATATGGGCAGCATCGCGAGTGCAATACGCACCGCCGACAGCTCGACAAAAATGGTACGACTGGACCGTTTAGCTAACATTTCTAGTAGGTTCACGTTAGTAACCGCAAATAATTTCACTCACATATTTCGGTTCATAAGTCCGCCAAGGTTTAGCAGATAGTCAACCATCCGGGGAAGAAACGAACAAAAAAAAAAAAGCAAGACTTTGGCGGCGTCATGTTTGAAGAAGGCAATGGGGAAACAGCTAGCGGCCATTCAATACAAGATTATCTTGATTCACCCTTTCCTAACCAAACCATGGTCAGAGCTTGACCAATGGGCTGGGGTAACTGTCACTGTCAGATAGGACAGCGGGACGGAGCCGGGAGAGACGCTACTCACGGGTGAGCAGGCGACCAGCTGGAGCGGCGTTTTGGCCGGCGTCGCAGAGTCCAGATCCGTGGAGGCAGTGAGGGCCGCCGTCAGCTCGGTGATCTGGGCCAGGTCACTGTTACTGACCACCTGTGGGTAAGGACAAACAGTCAGTGAGAGCCACTCTGTGATCTGCGCCAGGTCACTGTTACTGACCACCTGTGAGTACAGTCAGTGAGAGCCACTCCGTGATATGGGCCAGGTCACTGTTACTGACCACCTGTGGGTAAAGACAGACAGTGAGAGCCACTCCGTGATCTGCGCCAGGTCACTGTTACTGACCACCTGTGGGTACAGACAAACAGTCAGTGAGAGCCACTCCGTGATCTGCGCCAGGTCACTGATCTGCGCCAGGTCACTGACCACCTGTGGGTAAGGACAAACAGTCAGTGAGAGCCACTCCGTGATCTGCGCCAGGTCACTGATCTGCGCCAGGTCACTGACCACCTGTGGGTAAGGACAAACAGTCAGTGAGAGCCACTCCGTGATCTGCGCCAGGTCACTGTTACTGACCACCTGTGGGTACAGTCAGTGAGAGCCGCTCCGTGCTCTGCGCCAGGTCACTGTTACTGACCACCTGTGGGCTGTGAGTAAAGACAAACAGTCAGTGAGAGCCACTCCGTGATCTGCGCCAGGTCACTGTTACTGACCACCTGTGGGTAAGGACAAACAGTCAGTGAGAGAGAACCCGTCAGCTCGGTGATCTCAGACCTGGGCCAGGTCACTAACTGACCACCTGTGGGTAAAGACAGTGAGAGGGAACCCGTCAGCTCGGTGATCTCAGATCTGGGCCAGGTCACTATAACTGACCACCTGTGGGTAAAGACAGTGAGAGGGAACCCGTCAGCTCGGTGATCTCAGATCTGGGCCAGGTCACTATAACTGACCACCTGTGGGCGGGGAAGAGCGGTCAGCGGGGGTCACAATGACCAGCAGCATGAGGCGACTGAAACAGTCCAAACCAAGGCAAGCGTCATAAAAGGCAATGAATAATACCTAATAAAAAAACTAGTGCTTTAGGACATTCATGACTGTAGGCAACTCCTCTGTAAGCAATGTTCAGCTAGTCCAATGGTTTCCCGAGTAGAACAAATGAGGAATCAGAAACACAATATTGATAACACACTTCGAGCCGACGCAACCATTTGCTGGTGTCGTCCAATTACTTTACCGCCCACCCAGCTGTTGTCACTGGGACCGCGGGCCGTTCGCACCCCCTGACCCGGTACGGACAGCCCGCTGACTTCCAGACTCGCTCAGCCGTCCTGTCACGTTCACCACGGGCCGGGCGCCGCTCAATTTAATCCATTACATTAGGACAGTGATAGCCTCGCTGGCAGACCGCTATACGATACAGTGTCGCCAGGGTTGTGCCGTGTTCATGGCGTCTGATGCAAAATAAAGGGAGCGATATTATACCCGGAAAGCGTCATTAAAACAAGACAGTCTGCAAATTAGAAAATAAATATAAGGAAGGTCGCATTGGATAAATATGGTAATAGTTAAGATCTGGACAATGAGCATTCCGACTGAGCCAGCCGCCAGACACTAGGCATTCATTCCCGTTGGGAGCTCGGCTGTACCATCGGCACTCCAATTATGCTGCCACACAGTCGCAATACCTTCGAGGAACTCCATTGGTAGCGCACCATGAAACTCCATTACGTCTTACACAGGTACTGAGCCGTGGAGTCCGCGGAGACCTTTCGACTTACCATCTGCATGCACACGTAGAACTTGTGCAGCATGTTGTCCAGCTTGTCCTTGTGCAGGACGACCGCCAGGTGCTTGAGCAGCGTCAGTGCGATCTGGTAGTACTGCTGGCTGCTGAGGATTGGCAGACAGCGCAGCACCAGACCCTGCGACGGAGACAGCCGGAGGGGCGCGTGTCAGACCAAGAAGTTGATGGCATCGAATAGCAACTAGCAAGTGTGGACCTGTGCCGAGTTCCGACATGTAAAAAATAGCGACGATAAAATGCAATGTCAAAAGGTAAAACAAACAAACAAACGCCGAAACAAGAAACTTTTGAATTTTCGTTTGCAGTTTCTATGTTAACAAGAACAATTCAAATCTCTATTTTCTCGCACGTAGTTTGAGACATAACCCTGTGTTCAGGCATCCGTCCGCCTCACCTTGCCCTTTCTGATGGCGAGTATGTGGACGAGCTGCTGCTCGCGGCTGAGGGCCGACCAGAGCCGGCCGCTGGCGGCGGCTCGCACCTCCTCAGGCGAGAGGCGTGGTCCGGCCGGCTCGGCGGACTCGGCCTCCGACTCCGGCTCCCCGGCCGCCTGCCGGTCGGCGCCCTCCACCAGCATCACCTGATGGTACAGCTGTAATGGGGACAGAGAGGTCAGGGACTGACACCAGCATTACCTGGTGGTACAGCTGTAATAGGGAGAGGGACAGCTAAATTATCAACTGCCGGTCGGCGCCCTCCACCAGCATCACCTGGTGGTACAGCTGTAATGGGGACAGAGATGTCAGGGACTGACACCAGCATTACCTGGTGGTACAGCTGGAATAGCGGGAGGGACAAGGGAGGTAAGTCTACCACGACAATCATTCATCAATCGGCTAGCACAGAAGACAACGGGTCAAAGACACGAGCACAGCTCTGCAGTAGCAGCAAACGCTTAATTTTCATGATTGCATTAATTTAATTGAAGTTTATCTTGAAAAACCTATGACAGTAGCCAGCAATGCACTGCATACACATGTCTGGTTGCACTTGCAGTGCTATCACCTTTAACCCCACAAGACCTCGCGACAGCTTTGTCCCGATTCGCATAATTCTCAGCGACTTTAGAGACACCCAACTCTGCTTCTAGCGTGAGCCCAACTTCAGCGAGCAACAACGACACCGACTGTGCATCCCCATCGTTATCCGGGCGTGTACCATACAACGGACCGATCGGCCGTCGCCCCCACCTGTTCAATGAGCAGCAGCGTCTGCCGGTCGCGCTTGGCCTCCTTGTGGTCGCGTGAGCCGTCAGCGGACTCCTGAGTGATGACGCCCAGATCGATTATCTTCCGCGGCGCCGTCACACTGGCCACCTAAACGGGTGGGGACGGTCAGTCAACAGGGGAGCGGGTTCATGGTAACATAAGGGTAGAATGGGAGAAAAAGATTGGAGGATACAACACAGGAACCCAGAAAAAAAACAGATTAGTTGAAAATGGGAAATGACAGGTCAGCTAGCAAACAGCATAAATAATACTTTCTTTGTCAAGTCATAGTTGTACGACATACGTGAGGTAGCCAGGTCAGCAGAGGCACAGCTAACCAGGGTTTTGAGGCAGCAATAAATCAACTTTGTAAAAGCAAGCAGTGGGCTATGCAAACTCATAATAATGCAAAATCGATGGCCAAGTAGGCGGTAGGAGTGACATGGGGCCCATAGGTCATACAAGTTAGCGGTGGAAATGTTTGCAGTTGCAACATAGTTGCACCATGCCACGTTCTGACTAGAAGTCCTGTGGGATCGCTGGAAAGGTTAGCGGTGCCAGTTTACATCAGCCACGTAACGGTCAGAAAATTACAGGGTGATACATGGCAGAGCTCAGAAATGATAGCGTCTGCTGCATGGTGGACAAAAATCCAGCAAGCACAATTTCAGGAACACATCCCGCCTCTGCAGTCTGCACTGACATGCATACCGAATACAGCGGCCGCCCTCAAACCCATCAATCATCAGTCGTCGGTCAGGCACGGACCTGCAGTTTTCCGAGCGAGTTCTCCATCTCTGGCGGCTTGTAGAGCCGATGGTCGGTATGCTTGTCGTCCCGGTCTTTGTGTTGGTCCCGACCGTGGCCACCGCGCGAGTCGCGACGGCCCTGGCTCAGCTTCCGAGAGTTGAAGTGCTGCGACATAGGGAGGGGTGTCAACACGGTGCCCTGGGCATGTTTACTGGGAGGAGGCAAAAATGTGAGTAGCTGCAGCGACTCTAAAAGAAAGTACTTCGCAACCACCGAATCATTTTCATTGAATTTATGTCGAACTGTAATATGAAACATTCAGATCACTATGTAGACATTCTTAAGGCCATGTTCCGGTAAGTCATCAATGAAAAAGCATAGTCATTACTCTCTTTCGGTCACCAGATTCTAGCAACACCTTTGCCTGGACGAAAAAAACACTCCTGCATTATCAACAAACAGCCGTTAGACGATGACCGTTCGCGCGTTCCCCTCACGTCCTCGAGCCCAGGCTCTCACCTGGAAGTAGTAGTCGGAGTTGCCCTTGATCTGCATGCGCTGGATGTTAAGCAGCCACTGCCGCTCGCGCGAGGTCATCAGGCCGGCGTACGGGTCCTGGCGGCGCCGCTCCTGGTCCTGGCGCCACTGCGGCTGCTGGTGCGGCTGCTGGTGCTGCCGCTGGTGCTGGTGTTGGTGCTGGTGGTGGGAGGGAGCGCCGCGGCCGGCCGGGAGCCCGCGACCCGCGCCGCCGCTGCCCCGGTCTGTGGACGCATCATCGGTGTCACCAACTGCGACCGGGATGGTGGGATGGTACGGAAAGATGCAAGTGACAAAATATGAAGCGAAACAAACTGAAACATCTAAAGTAGTAGTAAGTAAACTGAAGAAAGAAAACTGAAAAGGTAATCAGATTCAACAATTCCTAGTAAAGAATGCTGCTCGCATTATAATGATCGACGTCACGATCGCAACTTGCACCCATCAGCATTATCAGGATCTACATAGACTGTCAGACAGCGTCCTTAGTCCCCCCTATTAGCCCCCCCCCCCGCGTCTCACCTTTGTTCATGAGCTGCGGCGGCAGGATGGAGGTGACGCTGGGCGGCGGCAGGTGGGTGTTGGGCAGCCGGAACTGCTCCCCCGGCGGCGGCGGCGGCGCGCGCATCGGCGGCGGCCGGCTGAAGTCCATGGGCGGCGGCCCGGCCGGCGGCGGCGGCGGCAGCCCGCGGCCGAAGCCCGGCGGCGGCGGGGGACGCGCCGGCGAGCGCGCCAGCAGGTCGTGCTCGAGCTCCTCGACGGTGCGCACCTTGGCGGCGGCGGGCAGCGGCAGCCGGGCGGCCGGCGGCGGCGCGCGCGGACGGCCCACCGACATGATGGCCGGGTCGTCGAAGGCGTTGGCCGGCCGGGTGGGGGTCGTCGACCAGATGGAGTTGGCAGACGGCGAGCCCGAGATGTCTGATTCGAGCAGGGACGAGATGGGCGGCGAGCGCGGCCGGCCGAACTAAGAGACGGGCGGGCGAGAGGGATCGGTTAGAAGTTAGAACAGTGATTGCGGTACGACAACGCAGGCCACGTCCAAATACCTGTCCTCAGTAAATTCACAGAAAAGCAGGCAAGACAGATACAATTACAATCAAAAACATTTCAAAAACTTACTTGGCTAAATACTCTGCGCCAAAGCAAACGAGCAACATCTCGATATTCAACAAAATTGGTCGCACCAGATCACAGAAAACAAATACATAAATTGATGATGGATGTCAGGTCTGACGGCACTGAAGTCAACGTGAAATCAACGTGATCACATCCCACCCATGTGTGAGGGGGTCACCCTCACATCCTTTCCTCCAACCTCACCCAATACACTATCTCCTGTCCGCTATCTCTCGCCCCGTACCTGCGGGTGCGGGATGGGCACGCTGCCCGCCGGCCGGCTGCTGCGGCGCACCGACATGATGCACGGGTCGTCGAGCTCGTCATCAGTCACCAGTTTGGAGAGTCCGCGCTCGATGTCGGTGGCTCCCGGCAGCTGGTCGGCGGCCACGGAGAGCGGTGCGCGCCCGTTACCCAGCTGGTGGAGCACGGAGCGCTCCCGCTCCAGGTAGGCAGAAATCTTCTCATGGTCGTCCTCCTCCCACTCGCCTGTTGGTAAGATACCGAACTAGGTCAGTATAAAAGATGGGGGAGATTGCAATGAACTAACGGGAATCAGACTTTTCTATGATTCGCAGCAGTGATTGTTGAGAGTCAACTGTACGATGTCAATGAGAATGAAACTGCTAAAAGGTACTCTTTCGATTGTCAAATGCCTGCGCCGCATCCACGCTCACAATTTGAATCATTCCAGAGCTAAATATCTGATCCGACCTTTGAATAGGAATTCTCAGCTTACTTTACTTCATGCTTCTCTGACTGCTGGTGCACAGCACGTATGAAACATTGGTTCATTATTCCTTTTTTAACGACAGAACAAACAAGAATGCCTGTGAAACCGGCCGCAAAACAGTCACTAACTTTAACCCTATTCCTGGCGGGGGGGGGGGGCCTCAGGAGCCCCCCCCCCTGAGGTTTTTTGGTTTTCTCCCAAACGCGTTGAGCTAGGAAGCTTAAATTTTCTGACTTTTCCTAAAAGGCTTCTACGCAACATGTCTGAAAATTTTGAGTTGATCTGACCTCAGGTCAGGTCACCAGAGGCGGTTTGGTGACCCTACCTCAGAAAAGTTTGCAATCACGCCAGAGCTAGAGTGTTTGACCGATCAATTTCTTCTCTTCAGGCTTTAGTTAGGGTACCAGTATGTGCAATTTGTATATCTCGGAATTTTGATATCGGTGACCTAAGGTCAGGTCAGTTTCGCGACCTCCCCATTATAAGTCAATGGGGGGGAAAATCAACTCCCTGTTTTTACCACTAAAACGGGTCGGAATGGCCCCATATACCATACATGACTTCATATACGATCAACCTTCACTACCTTGAGGTCTGTTTTGCTGTTGGGCAGCTGTGAGGTCATGTGACGTCATCAAAGGTCACCAAAGGTTTTTGGCCAATAACTCCGTACAGGAACAAGATACAGACGCGTGGATGGTCTCATTGTGTTCAGCTCGTCAAGACGCATCGAGTGATATACATGATGACCTCGAGGTCACGTGACCTGAGGTCAACCTTTGACCTTGACATTGCGAGGTCAACATATATATCATTCGATGCGGATTGACGAGAGGATCACGATGCTGCCCTTAGTTTGTTCCTATCTTGACTAATTCGAAAGTTATTCGAGAAAAACTCTCTCCATATCTAGCGCCGCCATTTTGACTTTTTCGACCCCTGTGACGTCATCTTTGACCTGACCTGAAAATGACCTTAGTAAAAATTGTAGATCTTGACCGTGCGTATCCGATGCCGTTTACCGTTTGTCGCTATCTTGCTTCGTTCTCGAGATCTCAGGGGGGGGCCGAATCGCCCCCCCCCGCCAGTTTCTTGTCCCGGCGGAGCCCGCCAGGAATAGGGTTAAGATGGAAAAAGTAGATAGCAGTTACGGTCGACGAAATAGTTACAGTTAGAGCAAAGGTCCACAAATCATAGCAGAGCAGCTTACAAAAGAGTGTTGTAACTACTGCTGCGTCACAATATTGCCTGAGTCCTTTAAACGGACTGTTTCAAATGTTCAGTTTGGGCTGACGAGTGTCAGCTATCTGATCCAACCAGCGGCCGGTAATACGAGACCAACTAAAGCGGCCCTCCCCCACCCCACGCTCGCTACCGGGGCTCCGCCGTAGCTCGTAGGTGAGGTGCAAGCAGAGCCGACATCAGCTGTTCACTTTGAACAAAACATCATAAAAGTCTACAAATGAACTCCAGGATCGCGAGAATATTGGGCCTGGAAATCGTCTGGAAATATGTAAATACGCAGCCATTTACGGACTGGAGAGAAGATGTGGTGACCCACATCCCTGAGCGGAGGTGCACACAATACTTGAGTTTGTGCTGTATGTGTAATTGTAATTTTGGTTCAGCGAAAATGTAAAAAAAGATTAGATATTCAGAATCACTTCAAAATACAAAAAGTCTTGTTTCTAACTGCAAATAAAACTTAAAACTAAAAGTATTATTTTAACTCATACCATTAACCCATAAACTGGTGACCCCGACGTGATTTTTACATTGCTACATTGCCTAATACTATTCCTAGTTCATAGTGAATAGGTATTCCCACAACAGCAACAATGGAAGGAGAACCGGAACAGGTTGCAGGGCCCGTATTCACGTCGGAATTTTTCGTAAGATTTATCTTACGATCGCTCTTTGTCGTACGATGATTTGGTATTCACGTTGGCATCGCAAACAGTTAAGATTTATCTTACGATCAAAATTTTGGTCGTAGACATTTGTCGTACGATCGATCGTAAGTGCGATTCACGTCGGGACATCTTAAGTCGAATCTTAAGATGATCGTAAGACCTTAATGATGAAGGTATTGTGAAGATACGACTACTCACTGAGCTGTCGTAAGACGTCACCTATGCTTATGAATTGTATATTTAGGTATTGAAATTGCTGTTTATGATTTTTTTTCTTGCGAGCGAGCGCGGAAAAGAGTTTTCAATGTAACGGGAAAATATCAGTATGAGCGGTACAGCTCGGACCGGCCCGCCCTATAACGCTTTTGAGAAGCTTTTATCTCGGCCACCGCTGGGCCGATTGAACCGCGGTCTTTTTTGTTTGGTAGCCCCATCCCTCCTACCTCGTAATTGACTACTCTTGATGCACCTGGGTGATCGCCGTGTCATGTGGCTCTTGCGAAGCCAAGGGTGTCAACTCAGAACCCAAAGTCGTTCTGCTGAATGTACGTTTTTGAGAGGATTATGTCTGTGTAAGCACAGGATCGATTTACTAGGAAATATGTTTGTAGGGTATTTTCATCCATTTTGCCGAGGACACGACTTTTCTCGATGCATGTGGGTGACCAACCATGGCTGCACGTGCCACGTGCATAATAAAGAGATGTCATGTTTGTGTCAATTACAATAACTATGCAATTATCGTGCTCATAGCGCTGAAACTTGGCATGTGGGTAGGCACTCATCGGGCAATGCATTTTCATGTGTCACGTTAGGGGTACTACTGCACGTGCGCACGTGCAGTGGTCACTGGTCGCTCCTAGATCTCGGGAACGGCTGGACCAATTGCGCTCAAAATTGGCACACCGGTAGGGACCGCTTAGTAGCGTGCCGGGCAAAAGTCGTTTGGGACCCCGTTTGCACGTGCGCACGTGCAGGAGGCCGCTTCCATATATAGAAAACGGCGAGGCCGATTGCGCCCAAATTTGGTACACCTTTAGGAACCGCTTAAGAGGGTGCCGAGCAAATGTCATTTGTGACTCCGGTTGCACGTGCGCGCGTGCAGCAGGCCGCTTCCGGGTCTCGAGGACGGCTAGGCCGATTGCGCTTAAAGTTGGTACGCCTTTAGGAATCGCTCAGGAGGTTGTCGAGCAAAAGTCAATTGTGACCCTGTTCGCACTTCGCACTTGCGCACGCGCAAGAGGCCGCTTCCGGATCTCGAGAACGGCTGGGCCGATTGCGCTTAAATTTGGTACACCTTTAGGAATCGCTTAGGAGGGTGCCGAGCAAAAGTCAATTGTGACGCAATTGGCACGTGCGCACGCGCAAAATTGCACATGCGCTCAAATTTGGTGCACCATTAGGGACCGACTAGTAGGATGGTTCGTGCTTAAAAGGACCCTCCCACCTTCAAAAAAGTTAATGAACTGGCATAGAAGTAGTGTTGCATGGTACCTGGAGATTGAGCAAAAATGAATATCTACCACATTTCATTGAACAATATTAAAGGAAATAGCTCACTTTTAACATGGGGTTTTGAACTGGAATAGCAGTTTCGAATATCAGGTCAAAGTAAAAATTATCGACATTTTTGCTAGTTCACAAGTTAGGCTCTGACCGCCGGACCGCCAGTCCGATCAGGCTCATTTTTGGTTTACGCACTCCTTGACGGATGCCTTAGATACCCTGAGGGTACCGAACTTTTACTTCGAATTTTTAAGGTCAAGGCCAGGTCATCCTAGGTCACGAAAATTGTATATCATGTATCGGTCACGTGACGCATGTTTTATGGTCCATTTTACTCGTAGATTTCGAAAATAGTGTCGTCTGTGTCATTTGAGGTCATTGGCAGCTGAATTTACCGGAGGTCAGGTCACTTTCAGGTCAGAAAAGGTCAAATTTTTAAGAATGAAATTTTTCAACAAAAAGGTGCCTATCAGATGCAGTTTGAGCTCAAGAACACGATGGTGCCATTTATATTGCTGTAAGACGTCAAAAACGTACTGAAAAATGGATTTGAAAAAAACATAACATTGTAAAATTTTGACAATAATGCGAATAATTTGGCTATTTTTGAAGACATTGGGCTAAAACTTGCAAATGTAGTTCATCAGTGTGTGTTCTACCACATATATTCCGGTTTTTGCGAAAAGTCAAAAACTTTTTGAAAAATCTGTAATTGTAAATACATATTTTTCAAAATTTTCAAAATTTCGAAAATTCGAGATAGCAGTTCGATAGCTACGTGTATTTGTAGTTCACTCATGCAAAGAAAATGGATCTAGCTCTAAAACTGAGCTCTTGAGAGCGTTTGCCGTAATTCAGTATTTTGCATGAAAATCGGCCGACATGACGTCACTCTGACGTCATTTCCGGCCAAACTGTAGTAGCTAGAAAGTTGAAATTTTACCACAAGGTGTCAAATTGATGCCTCTGAAGGTACCGCAAGTTTCGTGTTGATCCGTCAAACGGTTTAGAAAATATTGCTGAAAAACGGGAGGGGGGCTCTGTAGAGCCCCCCCCCCAGTCATGCGCGGGTTAAGCATTTAGACCAGGTCGGGTCAGGTCAGGTCAGGTCAACCGGTAGGGGTCGTGACGGGTATTAGTAGTACCTGTCATCCGCCTCTGACAGCTTCGTAACATATTACGAAGGCACCAAAACTACTTCGTTAATGTTCAGATGGTTGCTAAATTCGAATTCAGCTCCAAAAACTAGCCTAGGAACATGTAAAACTCGAACAAGTGAACCGAGGTCACCAACGGTCAATGACCTGACCTTCAGGTGATCTTGACACCCACCCTAATGCATGGGAGCAACATCAAATCACATGTTTGAACGTTTGAAACCACGAAAAGATTGCAAACGCGCGGCTAATGCGAGCCGACATACGCCGAATCGCGATTCCGGCCAAACATGGTCTCGGAAAAAAAGTCACAGGTCAAAGGTCATTTGGGTCAGGGTCATGAAATTTTCACGGTAGGTGTAAAATTGATCAATGCGAGGGCACTGAAAGTTTCGTCGCGATCGGCCGCTTTTTACGCGAGTTATTCCCGATAAACCTTATGGGGGTTGCATCAACCCTGTGCCGGCGAGGGTTAAAATGCATGTTTTATCGATTTATTCTTCATATGATCATTTGTAATATAATAATATAGTTTCCATAATACCTAATGGTAAAATAATTTCCATATTAACTTTAAAGCATACTAAATCTGTGGTACTTTTATAATGTTAAGAATAGCTCACTAATAAATGTTTGAATATATTTCGTTTGCTGTATCATTTGACGGAGGATCCATTTTCTATGTCGTCCCGGAATATGCTGCTAAAATCAAATCTTCGGAACTGCTACGACATCTTAAGTTGGATCGTAGGATGAATCCTAGGACTTTTGACATGAATACCAAATTATCTTAAGATTGTCAACGTGAATTAGAAGTATCCTAAACATCCAGACTGATCGTACGATAAAAAGTTAAGATGGTCAACATGAATACCAAATCGATCGTACGATGAAAACTGATCGTAAGATGTCGACGTGAATACGGGCCCTGGTTCCGTGATGCTTTCTAACGTAAAGCCGCCGGCGTTCATGGACACAGCCGTTGAAGGTTGGTTCGCCATAATGAATGCACAATTTCACCTGGCTCGCATCACAAGCACTCAGTCCAAGTTCTACCATGTTCTGGCGGCCCTTCCTCCTGATACGGTCAGCCGCCTCGACCCAGACGTACTCTCCAAAACGTCATTCGATGACCTGAAACAAGCCGTGATCGGTCTGTATGCTCAATCGAAGCCGGAGCTATTCGAGCGTCTTATAAGCAAGACACAGATGACCGGACGTCCATCAGCATTCCTGCATGAGCTCCGAGACACGGCGTGCAAAGTCGGGGTTAGTGAAGACCTCGTGCGCCACAAGATGATAAAGAGCTTGCCGCCCTCCGTTGGTGCCGTGCTGGCAGCCCAGCGTGACCTGACTCTGACACAGCTAGGTCAACTAGCTGATGAGCTGGTGCCGCTGATGCAGTCTTCGTGCATGGTGGCACAACCTCACAGTAGCCGGCAGTCACGAGCACGGTCACCGTCACCATCTGAGCGCTATGAGTCGGACCGCGGCGCATACTATTCAGACGGACACACGCGCCCATCGAGACAGCACAGTACCGGACAGCGATACAGCTCGCGACAGCGCAGTCCCTATCCGGATCGGGACCATCGAGAGGGTGTGTCAGCAGGACTTCAGCCGTTCCGTGAAGGACAGCGCCCCAAGGTCTGCCGAGCGCACATTTACTTTGGCGTGGAAGCGCGCACATGCAAGCCGTGGTGTCAGTGGCCTGATAAAGCACACACCAAGATGCAACCCCGTTCTCGCTCCTCCTCACCGAGGCCGTCCCAGTCGGGAAACTAGAGGGGCAGATCCCAGTTCATGCTGCTCATGGACTGCCACTCATGCAAGTAGCAGCAACACTTGGCCAAAAATCAGTTGATTTTGTCATTGACACCGGAGCAGGTGTTTCCCTCCTGCCCAAAACCGTCCCGGTTGGCTCTATCCTGCAGCCTTCAGCAGTGCGAATATCAACCGCAAACGGTGAGTCTCTTCATGTTGTGGGAGAAGTCACATGTGATGTCACAATCCCTCAACTGCGCCGCACCTTCACATGGACCTTCGTGGTGGCTGACGTCACTACACCACTGCTGGGTCAGGACTTCTTGAGTCAGCACTCACTCCTGATCGACTGCGGTACCCAGACTTTGATTGACAGATCTACTGATTTGTCATCACAGTGCCGAGTCAGTAACCAATCGAAGGCCAACCTGGTGGTGAACGACCTGTCTACAGTTTCAGCTCCGATCAAGAACATCCTGGAAAGACACCGCTCAGTGCTAGAGCCATGCCAGCCAGGTGACCTGGAGGGGGCAATGAAACAGCTGCCAGGATGTCACACCATTGACACAGGCAGTGCACCACCGACATTTGCGTCACCGAGACAACTGCCACCAAACAAGCTCAAAGCCGCCAAACAGTGTTTTGACACACTGCTGAAAACTGGGGTGGTGCGGCCTTCAAAGTCTCCATGGGCCTCTCCTCTGCACATGGTGGAGAAGAAGACACCCGGTGAATGGCGCGTCACAGGGGACTACCGAGCTCTGAACTCGATCACGAAGAGGGATCGCTACCCTCTACCTCACATTCAAAGCTTGTCGACACAGCTCGCCGGAAAAACGCGCTTCAGCAAGATCGATCTGCTCCGAGCATATCACCAAATACCAGTGAGCCCAGCGGACAGCGAGAAGACTGCAGTGACCACGCCCTTCGGCCTGTATGAATACATATTCATGCCAATGGGCCTCTGCAACTCTCCAGCCACATTCCAGAGGATCATGGACACCATCTTCCGCGACGTGGACTGCGTGTTCATCTATCTCGATGACATTCTTGTGTCATCTGCGACCCAAGAACAGCACCATGCGGACCTGGAGAGAGTGTTCCGCATCTTGCACGAGCACAACCTTCGCATCTCACTAGACAAGTGCGAGTTTGACCAGCCAGAAGTCACCTACCTGGGACAGCTGGTGACATCAACTGGAATTCGTCCTCCAAAGAGCAAGGTGGAGAGCATCTCAGAAATGTGCGCGCCGAAGAAGTCGGATGATCTACGCAGATTCCTGGGCATGGTCGGCTTCCACAGGCGAATGATTCCGCATTTTGCGGAGATCGTCTTCCCACTGACCGAGCTCATGCGCTTGTACCCCAAGTCGAAGGAACTACCGTGGGGCGACAGCGAAGCCAAGGCCTTCAACGGCATCAAGACAGCACTGGAGGCCGCCTGCACTCTCCACCACACTCAGCCAAACAGCGACACCTTCCAGCTTGTCACAGACTGCTCCCAAGTCGCTGCTGGTGCAGCCCTTCATCAGATGGTCGACGGCAGTGCAGTACCGGTGAGCTTTTTCTCAAAGAAGCTGTCTGCACCGCAGCGCAAGTACTCAGCCTACGACCGAGAGCTGCTGGCTGCCTATCTCGCCACGCTGCACTTCCGAGATCTGCTCGAAGGGCGGAACGTCACGCTCTTTACAGACCACAAGCCCCTGGTCACAGCCTTCCACAGTCCTCATGTGGCGAAGTCAGATCGACAGCAAAGACACTGGTGCGTCATCACCGAGTACATCGCAGACGTCAAATACATCAGGGGCGCTGACAACATCGTCGCAGACTGCCTTTCGCGCCCTGTGAACGCCGTTCAGGTTGACGCCTGTGACCTCCCAGCCATCGCCGAGGAACAGAAGAAGGACGAAGAAATCGCAACATACCAGGATCGCCTCAAAACTGTGCCGCTGCAGAATGACTCCTCAGTGCTTTGTGACGTGTCTACGCCACAGCCGAGGCCGTTCGTTCCGCTGTCATGTCGACGAAGTGTGTTCGAGAGGTATCACAATCTTTCACATCCTGGTCTGAAAGGATCACTTCGGCTCATCAAGGCAAGATACTTCTGGCCAGACATGGATCGACAGATCAAGACGTGGGTGAAGGAATGTGTGGCTTGTCAAGAAGCCAAGGTCCATCGCCACACGAAGACCGCAACTGGAGAGTTTCACCTGCCATCATCACGTTTTGAAACGGTGCACATCGACATAGTTGGACCGCTACCACCTTCATCTCAGCATGGGCAACCGTTCCCGGCGACACATCGGTATCTACTCACCTGCATCGACCGCGCTACCCGATGGGTAGAGGTCGCGCCCATTACCGACATCACTGCCACATCAGTAGCGAACGCGCTCCTCGAGACTTGGATTGCACGGTTCGGCGTCCCTCTCTACGTGGTAACTGACCGTGGAGCCCAGTTTGAAGCCGAGCTCTTCCAACTTCTGGCTGAAATGATAGGATTTCATCGCCTCCGGACATGCGCCTACAGACCGCAAAGTAATGGAATGATTGAGAGATTTCATCGCACACTAAAGACAGCACTGAAGGCGCGGAAGGAAGACTGGCTGAAGTCACTCCCAATAATTCTCTTGGGTCTGCGTGCAATGCCAAACGAGTCTGGTGCCTCACCGTTCACAGCAGTGACAGGTGGCATGCTGCTCTGTCCAAAACTGTGCTTAGGAGAACAGTCTTCAACACGTTCTTCATTCAAGATGATCCAGGAGCTGGCCCAGCACATGACGGAACTGGATTTCACCACGGCCTCCCTCGGAACCGATCACGGTGCTGTCCAGGAGCACATTCCCAAGGACTTAATGACATGCACGCATGTGTGGGTCCGAGTGGACAGGATCCAACGTCCACTCCAAGCTCCATACCAGGGACCGCTACGTGTAGCTCACAGAGGAGCAAAGACTTTTCGCATAGAACTACCGTCTGGGGCGATAGACACTGTATCAGTGGACCGACTGAAGCCCGCCTACTTCCCGCGACATGACGACACCCGGCGGCTGGTGGACAGGGAGCAGGAGCAGCCACAGCCGAGCAGTGCCGCTGAGCCCGGTCCAGCAGAATCGGTCCCTCCAGAGGTCGTGCCGGAAGCAGAGTCACCACGTACCAGAAGTGGAAGAAGGGTTCGTTTCAGAGTGGATCCAGCGACTATATTTAGCTGAGGTGGAACCCAGAAAAACGATGCTGTAGTTGTGATTTTTTCAGATTGTGTTATCTGTGACGTGTTACGTTGATTGGCACAATGTCAGCACACTACGTAACTCCGTTCTAGGTGGGGAAGTACCTGTGGTGACCCACATCCCTGAGCGGAGGTGCACACAATACTTGAGTTTGTGCTGTATGTGTAATTGTAATTTTGGTTCAGCGAAAATGTAAAAAAAGATTAGATATTCAGAATCACTTCAAAATACAAAAAGTCTTGTTTCTAACTGCAAATAAAACTTAAAACTAAAAGTATTATTTTAACTCATACCATTAACCCATAAAGACACTTTCATTAACACTGAATTTCATGAAAATGTTTGTGATATTCTGTATCGGTCCATTTAAACTACAATACACTTTATTGGCCAACCGTCCACTGCCGCGGGGAACCACTCACCGGCGTCGGCTCCGAATGTCTCGCTGTTGTACCGGTCATCGTCCAGGTCAGGAGGTCCAAGGTCATCATCCGACTGAAACAGGACACATTCGGGGTCAGTCGGGGAGACTGCTTTCTAGCCCAGTGGGGAAGAAGGGACACGGCCTCCTGCCAGCGGGGTAGGCGGTAACTAGGGACTGTGTTCAGTATAAGTTACACGGCCAGGGTGACTACTTTGCGAATAAATAACCCGGGAGAACGGACATTACGGAGCGACGGAGAATGCCGCAGTGCTCGTTTTTAGCAGGGAAAGTGAAGCGATATGCAGATTTGATACTTCGCTAGCGGAAGAAGAAGCCACCTCCCCAGGCGCGCTTCTCAGAGTGCCTTGAATGTGTTGACTGCTACAGCTGCAGACACAACAGGCGGCTTGGGGAGGGGAGAGGGTTGCGTGACTGACTGATTGCGGTGATGGTCTTTGCAATTAAATTTGCTGTCCTATATTTCCTGTTGTAAGCAGTTTGTATGTTGTTTTTTGGGTATCGTCACGGTAAAAGTATACATGAGGTCCGAGTGCCTGTTAAAAGATAAAGTTTTCACATTCTTACATTATTTGACATCCTGAATCCAAAAATGATACTTACATGTACTGGAAACGTGGAAAAAACACCAAATCACCAACCCATTTCACTACAATACCACCCGGCGGCATTAACACGCGACGAATGAAAAACGTGGGCGTTGTAGCCCTGCCATATATGGATTGCTGCCATTTCAGGGGAAATTTTAGGAACAGGGGTTTTGGGTGGGGAAAAAGAAAACGATACGAATGGTGTGATGAAAGTGACGTCATAATTACAAAAAAGGAACCTAACCTAACCTAACCTAACCTAACCTAACCTAACCTAACCTACTGATGTTTGCCTACCGGGGATAAGGAAAAAGTTACTTGCAGGAATAGATTGCAGGCAAGAGTAAATCAAATATTTTTAGGTTAAGTGGTCATGCATCAGGCTTCAGGCCTTCGGCCTGAAGCCAGATACATAACCACTTAACCTAAAAATATTTGATTTACTCTTGCCTGTAATCTCTCCTAAGGCATTGCCTTCGGCACTGCGCTGCTTCGCCGCGAGAAGTATTATGACGTCATTATTCACAGTTGAATAGCAACTGTTAGATATCATCCTTGATTTACTTGACCTTGGCCAGCTTTGCGCAAGTAATTGCCGCCCGGCACATTGCGCTCGTGTGGAGTTGGTGTGGAGTGCGGTAGCGATTTGGGGTAACTGTAAGTATTTCATAGGTGCTTTGATACTTGGTTCCAGAAGGAATAACTATCAGATATGAAATGAGGAGGTCAAAATACACCGTATAGTATGCTTTTCATAATCGGTTAACCACTCGGACCTTATGTATACTAATACCATCGTCACTTTTTTCAGTGGCTCATTTACCACATTTACATGCATTTTAACCATTATTTGAATGACAATCACCAGTCCAACCTTACCACTGTTTCAAAGCCCGCGGAATCAAGACTGCAGCGGCACTAGGTCCCTGCATGCCGGCGGATAGTGGGTAGAGACAGGCACCTGATGTCACCGGAGTATGACGCACACAGCACAGATCTATGCTGCACAGACCCAAACGGTCCTCATAATACTGGTGATTTTACTTGTATCTACTGGCAATAACAATAACTAGGGCCCAAGCTGATTTTGATTCCAAATGTTTTGTTACAGATGAAGAGATAATAATAATAATAACATTTATTTCGCACCATAAAAAATTAAAGCATAATTATTTCCTGCTTTGTAAAAGGTACTTACCATATGTGCCGTGTCAAATCCAAAAAAGCTATCCGACATTGTGATGTTCTAGCTTATTGACGCCTTGCTTTTCAGGCATACTACGAGGCGCGCCCTAACTTTCAAGGCCGGTTATGGCCTTAAAAATCAAATATTTAAAGTGAGGGGGTTAAAGACACCAAACAAAAGTACACATACAACCAGAAGAGTAGCAAAATCTACACAACTTTCGAGCGATTTCCCAACAAAAGATGAACGTGGGGGGCAGCGATAGAGGGGGGCGCTACATTGGTCACATACGTCTCACCTTTCACTTAGCTACCATATGAAGGTTTTCTCTGCTTTTTGCTTCAGTCCGAATCTGTTTCAAATGAATGCATCCTTCATATTGTTGATTGCACTATCTGATCCTATTTATCTTTGACAAATCAGAAGTAAAATATCTTTTGGAAGATTCAATAAGAAAAAAATAAGATTTAAAGGAATGAAAAGTGGGAATAATATGTGCCTGTTAGAAATGTACCAAAATCCTGTGCCAAAATCCTTTATGGAATCTATTAGAGTTACATGAATGGCGCATATGTGACGAAAATCGGATGTCGTAAGATTGCATGCAAGGGGGGTGTCTAAAAAGCAGACGAGATTAGCAGACGAGCCCATGCTCAGTAACTACTGGACCGATTTTGATAATTCTTTCACCATTCAATAGCAGAGAACTTATATAGGTGCCGTTTTTCGTCTTTTGGCGATTGGTTCACTCAGACTGGACCAATCGGACCAAAATGGTCCAGAACCATACACCCTATTAAAAGCAGACGAGCCCATGCTCCGAAACTACTGGACCGATTTCGATGAAACCTTCACCATTAGACGCGCCGTGGTCTGAAACGGTGCCGTTTTTGATAACTTTTCGATTGGTCCACCCCAAGTGGTCCAAATCGGTCCAAACGCCTAAAAACTGTTGCAGACGAGCCCATGCTCCGAAACTACTGGACCGATTTCGATGAAACCTTCACCATTAGACGCGCCGTGGTCTCGTCTGCACCAGTTTTTAGGGGTTTTGGACCGATTTGGACCACTTAGGGTGGACCAATCGAAAAATTATCAAAAACGGCACCGTTTCAGACCACGGCGCGTCTAATGGTGAAGGTTTCATCGAAATCGGTCCAGTAGTTTCGGAGCATGGGCTCGTCTGCAACAGTTTTTAGGGGTTTTGGACCGATTTGGACCACTTGGGGTGGACCAATCGAAAAATTATCAAAAACGGCACCGTTTCAGACCACGGCGCGTCTAATGGTGAAGGTTTCATCGAAATCGGTCCAGTAGTTTCGGAGCATGGGCTCGTCTGCACCAGTTTTTAGGGGTTTTGGACCGATTTGGACCACTTAGGATGGACCAATCGAAAAATTATCAAAAACGGCACCGTTTCAGACCACGGCGCGTCTAATGGTGAAGGTTTCATCGAAATCGGTCCAGTGGTTTCGGAGCATGGGCTCGTCTGCACCAGTTTTTAGGGGTTTTGGACCGATTTGGACCACTTAGGGTGGACCAATCGAAAAATTATCAAAAACGGCACCGTTTCAGACCACGGCGCGTCTAATGGTGAAGGTTTCATCGAAATCGGTCCAGTAGTTTCGGAGCATGGGCTCGTCTGCAACAGTTTTTAGGGGTTTTGGACCGATTTGGACCACTTGGGGTGGACCAATCGAAAAATTATCAAAAACGGCACCGTTTCAGACCACGGCGCGTCTAATGGTGAAGGTTTCATCGAAATCGGTCCAGTAGTTTCGGAGCATGGGCTCGTCTGCACCAGTTTTTAGGGGTTTTGGACCGATTTGGACCACTTAGGGTGGTCCAATAGAAAAATTATCAAAAACGGCACCGTTTCAGACCACGGCGCGTCTAATGGTGAAGGTTTCATCGAAATCGGTCCAGTAGTTTCGGAGCATGGGCTCGTCTGCAACAGTTTTTAGGGGTTTTGGACCGATTTGGACCACTTAGGGTGGACCAATCGAAAAATTATCAAAAACGGCACCGTTTCAGACCACGGCGCGTCTAATGGTGAAAATTTCATCGAAATCGGTTCAGTAGTTTCGGAGCATGGGCTCGTCTGCAACAGTTTTTAGGGGTTTTGGACCGATTTGGACCACTTGGGGTGGACCAATCAAAAAATTATCAAAAACGGCACCGTTTCAGACCACGGCGCGTCTAATGGTGAAGGTTTCATCGAAATCGGTCCAGTAGTTTCGGAGCATGGGCTCGTCTGCTTTTAATGGAGTGTATGGTTCTGGACCATTTTGGTCCGATTGGTCCCGTCAGAGTGAGCCAATCGCCAAAAGACGAAAAACGGCACCTATATAAGCTCCCTGCTATTGAATGGTGAAAAAATTATCAAAATCGGTCCAGTGGTTACTGAGCATGGGCTCGTCTGCTAATCTCGTCTGCTTTTTAGACACTCCCCATGCAAGTTTCATGCCGGAGTTTTTTGGGCATAACTTGGAGGAATACGTTCACAAACCCCATCCCTCCCAGCGACATATCCCCCACTCTTCAAACCATTCCTGTCATCCAACTATCGTAACCTTACCATTCACAAACTTCCTCCTTCCCTCCTTCACAAACATCAATTTACCGGTAAGTTTCACTGTCATTTATGTGTCTTAAAGGGACCATCCCACCTTAACATTAGTTTTGAGTTGAGATAGCCAAGTTTGCGGCCAGGCTCAGAAACCACCATTTATCCTGGTCGCAACCCCCGCAGCTTTATGGTGTTCAAGAAATTTCTTCCCTTTACTTGCAGGGTGGGACCAGCTTAGTCCCTATCTCTTAACCATTAGCGGTTTTTTGATGACGTCAGCAGTCATTTCAACGCCCGCCATTCCTTGAACCCGAGTTTTGCTGACCTTGAGCTCCCTTTTTTATCAACGTGAAATCCGTCGTCGGCGCTGAGAAAGCCTATTGCTTTTCATTTTAATTTGAATATTAGAAGATACCCACCACTGGAACTTGGACTGATATTATACCAAGGCCGAAGATGATCAAGCTGCCTGCTATATCTGGAGCTTGGTGTTCAACTTCAACATGGAATAAAAAACAAAATATCAAAGCAAACTGGATATGGTACTGCAAGTTAAAGTCCAAAGAAATTTGAAGAGCTGACAATTGACATTAATTCTTTTCCTGCAAGGTTTCCATATGGAGATCACAGTCACACCATGAAGAAATATTTTTGATGTTAACAGTTGAAAGGGGATTTATCTTCCAGTTTTGACGAAAGACGCTGCTGACTGTCTTTGGAAAAGGATGTCGGCATGAGGTGCAATTGTGCTTGTGAAGTGGTTATAACTGGTCTTTTCACAGTATTAAATTAAATGTGCCATTGCAGCCAAGTGTGTTATCATGTAAGGTAAAATCAAAACTACAATGTTGGTTTTACGAGCATTGAGAAGGCTGGTAGGTAACACCTGCCTGTGCTCGTAAATCATGCTGCCAAAGTATTCTAAATTAATTTTATCATGCACTTTTGTTGTCCAGAATGGTTGCACTATTGTTTGGTTAGGTATCATATTATTCCATGTAAATATGGTAGTGTAAAGTCCGACCAACATGTTACCAGATTTGAAGCTGTTACGTTACCTAAGTACCTGTTTTTTACTGGCGTGGTGAATGTCACCTGGATTTTGTTTTGAGGTGCAGACCTAGTAACTCTGACTACATGGGTTTGAAGCTATTATCTATTCTGTTTTTACTGGCCTGGTGAATGGCGACTGATGTTGTCCGTGGATGGCACTGAAACAAATTTTGAGTGTTTTGTATAGTGTTTTAATACAATGCTGAGGGCTGAAAGTTGTCTTGTTTAGAGTGGTGAAAGTTCAGGATATGCCAGCCACCATGGTGGGTCAGAGTTAAATGTGTTGCAGTCAGTTCGGCTTCGGCAAGCACACGGATGGGCATACGCATCAAGACCTGCTCTGCCATACTTTCAGCCAATTTTACCTAGGTAAGTCTTTTCTTTTTTCTGCCAAAAGCTATGACATTGTGAATTTCAGCACTGTGGCCTGTGTGTAGCTTTCAGGAAAGCAATTCTAAATAAAGCTCTGATAAAGTGCAAAATCAGCAATGCAGCCCTCTATTACATTTTCTACAACATCTTACTTGTTCCTTGCATGGAGAGAAAAATGCAATGTTATGAATTCGTTTATTCACATAATTTGACAAGCATGCAGTTACCTGCTACTATCACTGCACAAAACAGCAGAAAACATCAGTTGATCAAACACAAGACACAACAGAAGTTTACAACATAGGGCTGCCGAACCTGCTTCCTCCCACCACAGTTGATGCCATTTCCTAGCCTGGCTTGATGTGAGCACTGAATAGCTGCTTTGTCTAATTACAGCTCACTACCATTCAACTTAAACTACTCTCTTTAAAGTAAGAGTGAGAGCGTTCAGTGTTCATAGCAGCTCGACAGACGACAGACAACAAACATCTTGACAAACCAACCAGTATTTGATTTGGCTAATGATTTATGTGCTTGTTGTATCATGGCCAAACTACTTTAACAGCAATAATCCCTGTTTCATCTTGATCTTGCTTTTATTTCCATTTGAACTCAGATCTTGAAACAATCATCTGAAGTGATATCAGATACTGGCTTCTGTTTCTCTTGAAAGCAAGTTAAAACAACAATGATAAACTAAGGCAGGAGATGTGAGTTGTGGCAGTAGATTTTTGATTCAACATATGTCAACCTTATATTGCTTGAGACCTCTGTGACAGACAAACAAATATTTATAGTTTTTTGATAGTTTGGATTCTTGGCTTGATTTAGCAGATCAGCTGTGAACCTTGACTTTGAAATCACATAAATGTCATGGTACCCGAGCGAATCCTCGCATGACATTTCTTCGTAGCACAATTTTTCGTCCGCATTTCTTCGTCTACAAATCTTCGTCGGTGCATTTATTTGTCCCTCAATGCTTACTCTTGCATATATTTGCGTTGAAGAAGAAATGCGAGCCGATTTTCATATACCCTGGTGCGAGACAAAGTAATGCGATAGGTACGAATAAATGCCCTGACGAAGATTTGCAGACGAAGAATTGCGATACGAAGAAATGCCATAAGAATTGTCCTGGAATATATATTGACCTTGATAAGATAAACGCATCATTCGCGCAATATTTGTCGCACTTTGATACCAAACTATTGCTTCCAAATGCCGACGTAAAGAAAACCTTTATGTGACGTCATAGAAACAGCGGATTTCCCAAAAGTAAACAAAAATAAAAGTCTTATATCTCGAAAACGGGTGAATATTTTCCGGTAAAATTTGGTAGATGTTCATTTTCGCTCTTTGTGATTCACGCTACATCACTTTTATGCCAATTCATTAACTTTTTTGAAGGTGGGAGGGTCCCTTTAACGTAAATTCATGGGTTTTTTCCCATATTCATGGCATAGTACATGGATATGGGTTTTCCCATGTTGTCTTGCTGTAAAAGTGGCCACCGGTCTTAGTTAGGACGGCCGGTTTGTTTTGCGCGGCGTAGTTAGGTCGCCGCCCTCCTCGCGAGGCCGGTAACGTAAGTTAGGGCCACTAAAAAAAAAAAAAAAAAAAAAAAAAAGTGATTATTTCGACTTTTAAGCACATTTTTCGTTCTGTCGGATACTTGGTTTGTAAAGTAAGTTGTGACAACATCGCCTTTTGGCCCTATTGGGGCGATCAACGAGCGAGTGGGAGTGTGAGCCCTGCACGTGCGCTACTAGTGTGAGGGCCGATGCTTCTTGTTCTGACTGACTTGTGCAATGTTGATGTGCATGGCACCCTACTTAAATGAACTCATATGGCCTTGCTTTAATGCTTCTGACTGACTTGTGCATGACACCTTACTTACTGGTCTCTTAAAGGGACTATCCCACCTTCTAAAATCAAAATGTTGTTAAAACCAGTTAAATTGTGCCCGACTTTATAGATTGGATGACCAGGAACACGGTTCTGGCATTTATTTTTCATTAAACATCTTAGGCTTCCCATATTCCAAACACAAACTTTCAAATATGTGACGTCACAGGCCAAAATTACCTCCTTCCCCAGGCCACATTACTGTCATAAAGCTGATTCTTTTTACTCTGTAGGCACCACAACAAAGTTAAGACCAAGTTTTAAGCGATTTTTCAACGAACAAACCCATTTAAATCAGAATGACTAAACGAAGTGACGTCACACTAACGGTCGCTCCATGTTGAAGATAGGGCCTTGCACAAGGCCCATTTTCAAATGAAGGGAACGAATTTCTTCAACACCAAGAGGCCGCGGGGGTTGCAACCTAGATAGATAGTGGTTTCTGAACCTCGCCGCAAACTTGGCTATCTCAACTCAAACCCCATGTTAAAGGTGGGATAGTCCCTTTAAGCCACGCTCCGTAGGGGTATCGACCAGGGCTGCGGAGTCAATGGATTTTCGGCGACTTCGACTCTGACTCCGGCTTTCAAAAACCAATTCCGACTCCGGGCAGAATTGTTGACTCCGCCGGACTCCAACTCCCGACTCTGACTCCGCAGACCTAGCAGGGCTGCGGAGTCAACAGATTTTCGGTGACTCCGACTCAGGCTCTGGTTTCTAAAATCGACTCTGACTCCGACTCCGGTCACAACTGTTGACTCCGACTGACTCCGACTCTGACTCCGACTCCGCAGCCCTGGTATTGACAGACCCTACCACCTGGAGGGGAAGGGGAGGGCGTTTCAGCCCCCTTAAGATCCTGGAAATATACCGACCGGTTTTCAAAATTCAAACGACATTCGATAGCCCCACAAGAGAAATACCTTGTGGCTAAATTTCATTGACTTCGGTCCAGCCGCTGACGTCACAGGTCAGGTCAAGTCAAAGGTCAGATTTTCACCATTTTAATTCACAGGCATTTCAAGAAATGTGTTGTGAAATCAAGTAAATTGGTAAGTTGTTGAAAATCAATGATGATGTTGATGTTTTTATCGTAACCGGACAAATCTTCGTATGGCATTTCTTCGTCGCGCAATATTTCGTCCGCATTTCTTCGTCCGCAAATCTTCGTCGGCGCATTTATTCGTGTCGCATTACTTCGTCTCGCATTTCTTCGTAGGTGCAAAAATTCGTAGCGCATTTTTTCGTATCCGCATTTCTTCGTCGGCGCATTTCTTCGTCAAGCATTATTTCGTCCACGCATTTCTTCGTCTACGCAAATCTTCGTCCGCATTTCTTCGTCCACGCAAATCTTCGTCTGCGCATATCTTCGTCCGCAAATCTTCGTCCCCGCAAATCTTCGTCCGCAAATCTTCGTCCGCATTTTTTCGTCCACGCATTTCTTCGTCTACGCAAATCTTCGTCCGCATTTTTTCGTCCACGCAAATCTTCGTCCCCGCAAATCTTCGTCCGCAAATCTTCGTCCGCAAATTTTCGTCCGCATTTTTCGTCCACGCATTTCTTCGTCCAATCAAATCTCCGTCCGCAAATCTTCGTCCGCAAATCTTTGTCTGCGCTATCTTCATCTCCGCAAACATTCGTCCACAAATGTGGTTCAATAAAACCATGAAGAAATATCGGACAGTCAAGTGAATGACGAATTTAATGCATGGAATGGATGATCGAAACTTTTGAAGTCAGGTAGATGAGGTCAGTCACGTGAAGCTATTGTATTTGGGAGCCGACAATTGTAACATTCCATATCGATATTTGTGTCCCAGACATTCTTTTTTTTCGCGGTCGTTGAATGACAATATAGTCTCTTGTACCCTCGCCGGCATAGGCGGCGGAACGGGGAGGGCACCGGGGCACCGTTCCCCTCATTAATTTTGGCCTTTTAACAGCGCCCTATGGGCGTTGCATGGAAAGCATATTGGACCAAAAGTCGGCAGTGCCGTGCTCCCCTTAATTAAAGATGTTCCGCCGATACTGCCCGCCGGACCCATTTGTTTTCTACGGTACACGCCGGCCGAGGGGGCGGGTACGACCCCCTCCCCCCCCCCATTGCCGTTTCGCCACTGGTGGAGCTAGCGCGTCGCGGGAAAAAAACGAGCGTGTGCGCCGTTACGAGCCGCAGAGATTAATCCCGATTTTAAGGCCTTCTAGGTCAGGGGTCGGCATACGGCCCGCGGGCCGGATCCGGCCAGGTGGGTGACGGTTGGATCCGGCCCGCGACCATCTGACGTCCGGCCCGCGGCTGGTATCAGCGAGTTCCGGCCCCCCCCCCCACACACACACACTGCCTGGAAGGTTAAAGGGACCCTCCCACCTTCAAAAAAGTTAATGAATTGGCATGAAAGTGATGTCCCTTGGTTCAGAAAGAGCGAAAACGAATATCTACCAAATTTCACCGAAAAATATTCACTGGTTTTCAAGATATTAGGCTTTTACTTTTGTTTACTTTTTGGGATCTCCCCTGTTACTAGCGACTTTATTTGGAAGCAATAATTTGGCAGCCTTAAAGTGCGGCAGACGTTGCGCGCAAAGCAGCGTATACCACCACGTGTTAACGATGGTTTTAGTCTAAGATTAAAAAATCGTTAGATCTCCGCTGACGTCACAAATTCTAAGGGGGCATTCCAATGCATTAGCCCCTTAGAATCCGAAAACTGCAAGTTTGAAATTCCATATCTTCGAATTAAAGCATTTTTCGATGTTGTGAGTGCCCAAACCGGTATTTGCAGGCCATGGCCACCAATTTGGCTATCTCAACTCAAAACTAATGTTAAGGTGGGAGTGTCCCTTTAAGCGAGTAGACCACGTGAAGCCGCCAAGTGCACGCAGCCAGCAGTCGTTGATGCTGCGCGCAAAAGCTGCTGACCAAGTCTTACCGTTGCAAGTTTTGTCTAGAAGTAGAATTAGACAAAAACACCCGCAAATGGTGTTTATAAACTCATGAAGTGTGCGAAGGAAGAACTGTTGTGCCAAAGCACATTTGAGTCACTTTTATATCGGAGTCGATTTATGAAGGAACCGCGGGCCGGAACACGATGTAAGTCGCTGATACCAGCCGCGGGCCGGACGTCAGATGGTCGCGGGCCGGAACCAACCGTCACCCACCTGGCCGGATCCGGCCCGCGGGCCGTATGCCGACCCCTGACCTAGAAGGCCTTCAAATCGGGTATTAATCTCTGCGGCTCGTAACGGCGCACACGCTCGTTTTTTCCGCGACGCGCTAGCTCCAACAGTGGCGAAACGGCGATGGGGGGGGGGGGGTCGTACCCACCCCCTCGGCCGGCGTGCACCGTACAAAACAAATAGGTCCGGCGGGCGGTAGCGGCGGAACATCTTCAATTAAGGGGGGGGGGGCACGGCACTGCCGACTTTTTGTCCAATATGCTTTCCATGCAACGCCCATAGGGCTACTGTTAAAAGGCCAAAATTAAAGAGGGGAACGGTGCCCCGGTGCCCTCCCCGTTCCGCCGCCTATGCCGGCGAGGGTACAAGAGATTATATTAAGTCATTCAACGACCGCAAAAAAAGAATGTCTGGGACACAAATTGAGGAATGTTACGATTGTCGGCTCCCAAATACAATAGCTTCACCTGACTGACCTCATCTACCTGACTTCAAAAGTTTCGATCATCCATTCCATGCATTAAATTCGTCATTCACTTGACTGTCCGATATTTCTTCATGGTTTTATTGAACCACATTTGTGGACGAATGTTTGCGGAGATGAAGATAGCGCAGACAAAGATTTGCGGACGAAGATTTGCGGACGGAGATTTGATTGGACGAAGAAATGCGTGGACGAAAAATGCGGACGAAAATTTGCGGACGAAGATTTGCGGACGAAGATTTGCGGACGAATATTTGCGGACGAAGATTTGCGGGGACGAAGATTTGCGTGGACGAAGAAATGCGGACGAAGATTTGCGTAGACGAAGAAATGCGTGGACGAAAAAATGCGGACGAAGATTTGCGGACGAAGATTTGCGGGGACGAAGATTTGCGGACGAAGATATGCGCAGACGAAGATTTGCGTGGACGAAGAAATGCGGACGAAGATTTGCGTAGACGAAGAAATGCGTGGACGAAAAAATGCTTGACGAAGAAATGCGCCGACGAAGAAATGCGGATACGAAGAAATGCGCTACGAATTTTTGCACCTACGAAGAAATGCGAGACGAAGTAATGCGACACGAATAAATGCGCCGACGAAGATTTGCGGACGAAGAAATGCGGACGAAGAATTGCGCGACGAAGAAATGCCATACGAAGATTTGTCCTGGAATCTGTTTTTATATCAGCGTGCTGTCGGTTTTCCCCATATAAGGAAGTTATTGCTGGCGTGTCTTGGCCTCTCATTGGTTTAACGTGGTCTATTAGTTAATGCCTATTGAATTCGACCAATGAGGAGCCAAGAAGTAGCATCATGGCCGCAGCCTGCCGATAAATAAACGGGGGCGAACAGAGCTCTGATCAGGTCACAGAGGTCAGGTTACTAGAGGTCACAGTATGAAAGTGTCTTGTGATACATGTGTTATGGTCCATTTTACATGACTAATGCGATTAGCCCTTGGGGCCAGTGTAGGTTACATTATGGTGAAGGTCAGGTCAAATTAGGTCAAATTTCAAAGTTGATATTTTTGCATAAAACGGGCGTCGATTCGATGCAGCTCGTCACGGGGAGTCTAATGGTGGTCCTTGTTTTGTTTTTTTATTCAGGCTTCCCTCCAACGGGCACTGATCGTCCCAATTACAGGAGGGTTCCTCCTCCTCCCGGCCCTCATTACCCCCCCCCCCCCCAGGCTACGGCTGAAGTGGGAGCCTACCCCACACCTGGTGGCACAGCCGGGGACGACGCCCGCGTAGCGGGCAGAACCGGGAATCGAACCCGAATCCGGCACCGCCCGCACCGCGGGTCGACGCCACCAACTGCGCCACCGACTTTTCAAAAAACTGACTTTTGGGAAAGTAATTATAAAATCCAAAATTTTGAGTATCGAAAAAACGGAATATATGTCAGAGAAGTGGTCTATGTGCACCTACATACCATTTTTTAGAAAAATATGTTTTAAAATGTGGAAGTAATTCAAAATTTAATGACCACGACACACAAAATTTTTGAAAATGTTTTTTTTTGAAGTTCTAGACTTCGTACGGAAACAAAAGTAGCACCATTCGATTTGCCGTGAAAACTGCATCAGATAGACACCTTTTAGGCCTTAACAACCAAATTCAAAATTTGACCTCACTTGACCTGACCTTGACCTGACCTCGACCTGAAATTCATCCAAATGTGGTCCATATCACTTATTGAGTGTGCCTATTGAATTCTATGAATAAAATGACCCATAAAACATGTGTCGCACTGCGCACATGTCCTTTTCTTTATTTTGTTTTTGGTGACCTGACCTGACCTGACCTTGACCTTGACCTTGACCTTGACCTTTGAATTATATTTTATGCAACGAATATTGTCTTGGTAGCCTAAGAACACGTTTTGAGCAATCAGTCTCCGTCCATTCTTTGGCAACTACGGTGCAAGGCCGATACTTTAGAAACTTGCATTTTGTACCCTTGACCTGACCTTGACCTGACCTCTGACCTACTTAAGCAAAAAAATGAGCTCTTAAGATCCGCCTTGTTGAGAGCTTTCGATTGCCGTTTTCCCCGTCTTTCTACGACCATCGGTTCGGAAGTTAGAAAGGGGGGCAGAATCTGCCCCCCCCCCCCCAGCAGGGCGCGTATGGCTGAATAGCCCAGCGGGGCGCGGGTTAAGACCGCTTCACATAATGGAGCGTAAACGCGATGGGCACGTAAGCGGATAGGGTTTTACCGTTTACTTTACAGCATGTGGAGCGGCTTAAGGTAAAAAGTTCCGGCAGGCAGCTATTTTGATGTTGGTAAAACTAACCTCAGACCTAAAAAAATGGCATAAGTACTTTTGTCATGATTTTTGACGCTCATTCGAATGCCGCTTACCGCGTATCGCTACGTATCCCCGGGCCCTGTTTCACCGCCCGACGCTGCGCGCGCTGCAGGGCGCTGGGAGCTGAGGCACACCCCTGACGTCACTCGAATGACGTTACGTGCGATCCGTTAGCTTATGATGAATCGCGTTTGGAACAGAGGTCCTAAGAAACCAAGTACAGAGAGAACAGAAGTTTGAGTGCGAATGTTGCTAGCGCGCTGATGGTGCTGGCGCTGGAGTGCTAGCGTTTTACGATGACGTCATAGCGTAGCGTCAGAGTGGAGTTTGTTGATATTGCCATGGAAACCCAACGCACCGACGCGCGCAGCGCTCTGCCGTGAAACACCGCCCACTGCCCAGGAGTGGAGCTAGACGGGGGAGGGGCGTGAACCCCCCCCCCCCCAGCACTAGTTGGACATTCATCTTTTTCTTAGTATCCATGGCTTTAGCCGTTAACCTATGCCCTTGTTCAGTTTTCAGGATGATCATCCCGGTGCGCTGTTTCACCTGCGGGAAGGTGGTGGGCAACAAATGGGAGGCCTACCTGGGACTGCTGCAGGCCGAGTACACAGAGGGGTGAGTCTGAGTGGGTGACCGAGTACACAGAGGGGTGAGTTTGAGTGGGAGGTCTGCCTGGGACTGCTGCAGGCCTAGTACACAGAGGGGTGAGTCTGAGTGGGTGACCGAGTACACAGAGGGGTGAGTCTGAGTGGGAGGTCTGCTTGGGACTGCTGCAGGCCGAGTACACAGAGGGGTGAGTTTGAGTGGGAGGTCTGCCTGGGACTGCTGCAGGCCGAGTACACAGAGGGGTGAGTCGGGAGTGGGTGACCGAGTACACAGAGGGGTGAGTCGGGAGTGGGTGACCGAGTACACAGAGGGGTGAGTCGGGAGTGGGTGACCGAGTACACAGAGGGGTGAGTCGAGAGTGGGTGACCGAGTACACAGAGGGGTGAGTCGGGAGTGGGTGACCGAGTACACAGAGGGGTGAGTCGAGAGTGGGAGGCCTACCTGGGACTGCTGCAGGCCGAGTACACAGAGGGGTGAGTCTGAGTGGGTGACCGAAAACACGGAGGGGTGAGTGAGGCAGAGTACACCAAGTTAGACCGAGTATAGTCGACTACAGAATGATATTCCACTTTTCACAGGCAATTATTTGCCTGGAGCGGTAGGCTGTGCTGCATCACATGGGCTGAGTTCACATATTATAGCTTTGTCCCAATGCTCACAATCGACACGCTTAAAGGTAGTGTGCCAGCTTTCTTGGACCGTATGGAGTTAATGGCCCAGATAAGGAGAACCGGATTTTTAGAACTTATCCATACCTTCAAAACTCATGGAAACGTCTTAAATTCTTCAAATTTTGAGTACCCCAGTGCGAAATTCGCCCCGACGGGTTGTCGGTCGTACCCCAACCACATTTCACACCACTATGAACAATAAATGCACACACTGAAATCGCTATTACCGATATGCTCATCCAATCAAGTTTCGATAAACCCGTTCATCATCATCTCCTGCGGTTTCGAACACGCCTGTTAGGTGGCTTCTGATGCTCGTCGAGGTCGGAATTTCCAAATACGCGTGGTGCGTCGGGCCGCGCGCTCTGACTTCGGCCAAGAAAAATGCGTCAGCTGATCATTGTCATTTCTGCCACTTGCGTGTGGTGAAATGGGGTCATAACTTATAAGACGGCTTTTTCATATCAATTATTTTACATAAAATCATATTTCAAACCATCAATAATGTTCGACAGCCAAATAAAAGAAACAATACCAATACGGGCTTACAGTTTAAGGCTCGACATTGTGTTGTCTACGATTAGACAGCTGATAACTCATTCCCGTACGTCGTATGGTCGTAACACTATAATGACCTTTGCTTATTGTCACAAGTGCGCCGCATTCGCGATTGTTGCCCGACGCCTGTTTGCAGGTGAGCCCACTACAGTTGTTATACATATCTAAAAACCGAAAAACTTTTAGGCGAAAAAGGCACTATTCCAGGCCCATTTTTGATTTTTTTTTTTGCGATATTAGGTAAAAACAGAAGCTTCTTATCCTAGGAAAAATAAAATGGGAAATCTTTCAAAGGTGGCACACTACCTTTAACCCTCGCGGCTCGCCCGCACATGCCATTTTCCCATCCTAGAACGCACATGGGGGGGGGGGGTTGCCACCCCCCCCCCGCGCCATTTCGTTCCTGTTGGAGATAGAGCTTAGCAGTAAGACCAAAAAGATTCTTTGGGAAGAGACGAATCCAATGATACCCAGTTTTACCTTCTCAGGTCAGTCATTGACCTTCCAGGTCAGGTCAAACTAAAAAATATTGCTGTTTTGGGTCACCGTTGGATATCAAGTGCGCTGCTTATCAAATACCGATGACGATGCTGTTTTCTGGTGCCAAGCCAGCTAGAACTTCTTTGTCACACTACCCGACCAGAATTTTGCTGCTGAGGTCATTTCAGGTCAAGTTAGGTCAAGGTCAATTATATGTGTTTGTATGTCTGTGTGTGTCTGTGTGTATACTGATGTGTGCACCGATTGTTTTTGGGTCCATATTACATGAAATCATGATCTGAGAAGCTTTTACCAAAAATGCAGTCAAAAACTTCACAAAAAGTAAATTCAGCTTGCCTAAAACGCAATTATCTTAGATGACCTAGGTTGACCTTGACCCTGACCTTGACCCCTGTACATCGTCGAACAACATGTTCCATGATAGGTGGGAGGTAAGACTGGCAAAAAAGGCCGAAATCAGGGTGTCAAAAGCTCACAAGGCCCATGGCAAGCGCAAGATGTTGAGAATTGGCCAAAACAAGATCATATCTCCGAAACCAAAAATCACAGAAACTTGAAATTTTCAGTGGACATCAAGAAAGGATAGAGGAGCAGCTATACGAAAAATCAGCCTTCTAGCTCTAAAAATGTTGAGTGCAGAGCAGAAAGACTACCTGGGGGGGGGGGTGGCAACCCCCCCCCCCTTCCATGTGCGGGCGAGGGTTAATTGCGTGATAAACGGCACAACTTAGCGCTCCGGTCAACTGATAGCTTCTGAGGAGTGGAACATCATTCTGTAGTCGACTATACACGGAGGGTCGGGTCAGGTCGACAACACAGTCGGGCCGGTTGCACAGAAGTGTGAGTCAGGGTGGCCCCACGGACCGTGATCATGTTGCTGACGTCTCCCTCCTCCCGGTCTGTGTGCAGTGACGCACTGGACGCGCTCGGCCTGCGCAAGTACTGCTGTCGGCGCATGCTGCTGGGACACGTGGACCTCATCGAGAAGCTCCTCAACTACGCGCCGCTCGAGAAGGCGTGAGGGGGCTGGACCTCGACCGTCGCCGTGTGCCCGTCTCATCGTGTTACTCATGTCCGCCGCTGGATGATTCCATTGTATTGTATCGCTCATTTCATCGCAAATAAATGTTAAAGGTCAAAGGACTGACTTGTACTGTGTAGAAGTGTAGGTGAGAGCATGTGCTACGGCTTACCGTTGCCTCTTTGTGGAACTACTATGCTGTTTTTTTCGCCTCGATACATTAATTGTGCCGCAGCTGCCAGCCTATAAGCAGTAACATTTCGTTGTATATAGGCTCAGTCGTCTCGGATCTTCCCTGCTGTCCCGTTCCGTCGCTCCAAGTCCAGCCGCCAAGCCAGCACTACATCTTGGCCTTCTGTTTGGTCAACTGTGCTGGTTACAAGTTTTCTTGAGTCATTTGACAGATCAGTTATGTGAGTGAGTTAGGGCACGGCTGCCTCGCCACCAATCTTGCGAGTGACACCGTAGGGCACAGTGGCGTATCCAAGGGGGGACCCTGGGGATCCTAGGATCCCCCCTGGAGCCTAGAAAAAAAGTTTTTTTTATAACACGGAAAAAATTGAAATGACTTCAAGGGCCCTTTTGACCACTTCCCATTTTATTCGCTAAAAGAAAAAGTATTGTAGAACTCTTTTGAGGATTATTAGAGGACACATTTAGACCAATGAGGGACCTTGTGAAGGATACAGAGGGCCCTCTCAGGCACACAGAGAGCCCTCTCGGGCACACAGAGGGCCCCCTCAGGTACACAGAGAGCCCTCTCGGGCACGCAGAGGGCCCTCTCAGGTACACAGAGGGCCCTCTCAGGCTCACAGAGGGTCCTCTCAGGCACACAGAGGGCCCTCTCAGGCAAACAGAGGGCCCTTTCAGGCACACAGAGGGCCCTCTCAGGCACACAGAGGGCCCTCTCAGGCTCACAGAGGGCCCTCTCAGGCACACATAGGGCCTTCTCAGACACACAGAAGGCCCTCTCAGGCAAACAGATGGCCCTCTCAGGTACACAGAGGGCCCTTTCAGGCACATAGAGGGCGCTCTCAGGTACACAGAGGGTCCTCTTAGACACACAGAGGGCCCTCTCAGGTAAACAGAGGGCCCTCTCAGGTACACAGAGGGCCCTTTCAGGCACACAGAGGGCCCTCTCAGGCTCACAGAGGGCCCTCTCAGGCTCACAGAGGGTCCTCTCAGGCACACATATGGCCCTCTCAGGCACACAGAAGGCCCTCTCAGGTACACAGAGGGCCCTTTCAGGCACACAGAGGGCCCTCTCAGGCTCACAGAGGGCCCTCTCAGGCACACATAGGGCCTCTCAGGCACACAGAGGGCCCTCTCAGGCTCACAGAGGGCCATCTCAGGCACACATAGGGCTCTCTCAGGCACACAGAGGGTTCTCTGAGACACACAGAGGGTCCTTTCAGGCACACATAGGGCCCTCTCAGGCACACAGAGGGCCCTCGCAGGCAAACAGAGGGCCCTCGCAGGCAAACAGAGGGCCCTCTCAGGTACACAGAGGGCCCTTTCAGGCACACAGAGGACCCTTTCAGGCGAACAGAGGGCCGTCTCAGGTACACAGAGGACCCTTTCAGGCACACAGAGGGCCCTCTCAAACACACAGAGGGCCCTCTCAGGTACTCAGGGGGCCTCCCAAGCACACAAAGGGCCCTCTAAGACCAGCAGAGGGCCCCTTAAGACGAACAGAAGGTCCTCTGAGGTACGAGGGTCAATGTCAGGCCACAAGGTACCCTATGAGGCACCAGACGGCCCTCTTAGATCAAAGATGGTCCCTGGAGGTCACCAAAGGGCCCTCTGAGGTGAACAAAGTGCCCTCTGAGATCGAAGAGATCAAAGAGATCAAAGAGGGCCCTCTAAGGCGAATGGAGGGCCTTCAAAGGTCACAAAGTGCCCTCTGAGGCCACTGGAGGGCCTTCTGAGTTGATATGAGGCTATGTCAGACCACCATGAGCCCTATGAGGTTTAGGCCCTCTGAGATCAAAGAGGGTCCTTGGAAGTGATCGGAGTACCCCTTAAGGCTCATTGAGGCGAACAAAGGCCAGAGGGCCCCCTTAGACACCACAAAGAAGTAAAAAAGATCCCTCTGAGGCCAAAGACAGCTCTCTGAGATGTAATAGGGCCATTTGAGGCATCCGAGGGCCCTCTGATGCCACAGAGAGGCGCCCTCTGATGCCAAAATAGGGTCCTCTGAAGTCTAAATCCACCAAAGGGCCTTCTGAGGCGAACAGAGGGCCCTAACATCCACCTCAAAGAGGGCCCTCTGAAAATCAACTGGTCCTCGGAGTCAGTGTCCCAAAATCGTATTTTGGCTTGGGTGTCAGAGGGGGAAAAGGTCACCCAAAAGAGGGATAAGAGTGGACAATTGTCAGTCACAGGGCAGTCGGAGCCCTCTGAGAAGGCCACTTGAGCCTTACAACAGTGGGCCCTCTGAGGTGATCTGAAGGCTATGTCAGGCCACTATGGGCTCTATGAGGTCATAAGGCACTCTGAGGAAAAAGCTCTGAGGCGAACAGAGGGCCCTTGGACAATCAGAGGACTTTTTAGGTCAACTAGGGGCCTTATGAGGCCAGCAAAGGACCCTTTGGGACACAAACAGGGCCTCTCAGGTACCCGGAGGGACCTCTTTTCTAAGGCAAACAGGGGGTCACCTTAGATGATATGAGGGCTATTTTAGGCCACTAGGGGCCTCATGTATTAGACCAACATACGGTCATTTGAAGTAAAAGAGAACCTTTTGAGGTAAAAAGGGCCCCTGGAGAGAAAACAGAGGGACCTTTCAGGTACCCAGAAGGTCCATGGAGGCCACTAGAGGACCCTTTGAGGCCAGTGATGGTCTTCAGAGGCCATCAGAGGGTCCCCCTGAGGGTAACAGAGGGTCCTTAACCCTATTCCTGGCGGGCTCCGCCGGGACAAGAAACTGGCGGGGGGGGGGGCCGATTCGGCCCCCCCCCTGAGATCTCGAGAACGAAGCAAGATAGCGACAAGCGGTAAACGGCATCGGATACGCATGGACAAGGTCTACAATTTTTACTAAGGTCATTTTCAGGTCAGGTCAAAGATGACGTCACAGGGGTCGAAAAAGTCAAAATGGCGGCGCTAGATATGGAGAGAGTTTTTCTCGAATAACTTTCGAATTAGTCAAGATAGGAACAAACTAAGGGCATCATCGTTATCCTCTCGTCAATCCGCATCGAATGATATATATGTTGACCTCGAAAGGTCAAGGTCAAAGGTTTACCTCAGGTCACGTGACCTCGAGGTCATCATGTATATCATTCGATGCGTCTTGACGAGCTGAACACAATGAGACCATCCACGCGTCTGTATCTTGTTCCTGTACGGAGTTATTGGCCAAAAACCTATGGTGACCTTTGATGACGTCACATGACCTCACAGCTGCCCAACAGCAAAACAGACCTCAAGGTAGTGAAGGTTGATCGTATATGAAGTCATGTATGGTATATGGGGCCATTCCGACCCGTTTTAGTGGTAAAAACAGGGAGTTGATTTTTCCCCCATTGACTTATAATGGGGAGGTCGCGAAACTGACCTGACCTTAGGTCACCTATATCAAAATTCAGAGATATACAAATTGCACATACTGGTACCCTAACTAAAGCCTGAAGAGAAGAAATTGATCGGTCAAAAACTCTAGCTCTGGCGTGATTGCAAACTTTTCTGAGGTAGGGTCACCAAACCGCCTCTGGTGACCTGACCTGAGGTCAGATCAACTCAAAATTTTCAGACATGTTGCGTAGAAGCCTTTTAGGAAAAGTCAGAAAATTTGAGCTTCCTAGCTCAACGCGTTTGGGAGAAATAACCAAAAAACCTCAGGGGGGGGGGGGTGTAAACTTTGGGAGAGACGGTCGTCCCAGTTTACAGTCATCCGATCGTGGTGATCGGGAAACGTGTTCCTTTCCGAGCAATCGTCAGCCACCAGGGCTCTTCATGTTGCCCTCGCTTCCTCGTCTTCCGTTTCCCTCCAAAGCCTTGTTGCCGATGAGTAGAAGAGTGTGTCTCTTTACAAAATTTCATATTTCACTATTGTACATAAAACACGGACGTTAGACAAAACGTTGAACTGCGCGCATGCGCCCAACGCTTCTGGCCAGACGGTCTAACCAGCACTGGCGGATCCAGACTTGCGTTTTGGGGGGGGCCAACTCCTGCAAGTAACCAAACCTAGGGTACCCCCAAATCCTGTTTTCTCATCGGATTTAGGCCACTTATTTTTTCGTCACAGCCCTGAAACGATATTTTTTTAAACTAAAAATAAAAAATATAGAAATGGTAGCCCACCCAACCCCAGCCTAAATATTACTTTGAAAACACTTCAAATTGCTTTTGTCGACCAATTAGCCCGCTCCGGGTCGGTGCGTGGCGCAGCCTTCGCGGGCTGGGAGGTGTCGGTTGGACTCCCTGCCGTTAGGCCCCTGATTAAGCTAGAGCTCGCGGAAAAAAACAGTCGTGTTGCCCGTGAGTGACGAGACGAAGCCGATGATACCCGATTTTAAGGTCCTTGGTCATTGGTTGACCTTCCAGGGCGGTGTTTCACGGTCGTGCTGACAGCCGCTGACAGCGCATTCTGCGAGCTAAGGTCAGCCTTCGGTAGTGTTGTGGGTATAGGCTTGTTGATGTCTCCATTGAAACCAAAAGTGCCATCAGCGCTGGCAGCGGCTGGCAGCGTGCCGTGAAACACCGCCCAGGTCAGGTCACAGACCCAAAAGACGGGAAAATCAGGACCTGTCAGAACCTCCTAAAGTAAGGCTGTAATACGTTTTTTTTTTGTGCTGATCACAAATTTCATGTTAGTTTGGATCATAGATAATGTCTTCATGCGTTTAGGCCATGTCGGGGCAGGTCAGGTCAGATCAACCAGTAGGGGTACTTTACTTATGGGCGTCCGTATAGCAGGTGTCCACTACCACTGGCAGCTACGTAACATGATACGAAGGCATCAAAACTACTTCGTAAATGTTCAAATGGCTGCAAAATGCTAAATTCAAAATCAGCTAAATGAAACTATCCTAGAAACATGTTAAACTCGGAAAAGTGCACCGAGGTCATCAAAGGTCAATGACCTGACTTGACCGTAAGGTGACATTGGCATCCGCCCTAATGCGTGGGAGCAGCATCATATCACATGTTTGAGCGTTTTAAACCACGAAAAGACTATAAAAGCGCGGATAATGTGAGCCGACATACGCCGAATCGCTATTCCGGCCAAACATGGCCTCCAACATGGCCAAACAGTCTCGAGAAATAGGCCACAAGTCAAAGTTCACTTGGGTCAGGGTTATGAAATTTTCAGAATTTGTCACCATGAGGGTACTAAAGTTTCGTCGCGATCGGCTTCATGATACCTTACACGATAACTTCACACGTCGATCGAGAGTTAAAGCATGGATGAAGGAGAACCTGGGGATGAAGGTTCTTTCATCCATGGTTAAAGTGTGCAATAAGAACTTCTTGGGTGAAGACAAGACCAACACTTTTATCAAGCTCACAGATTTTTAATGATACGGTATTTTCTCTCTACCTACTTACGCCCTTCTCACATTCATTTTTCTTAAGTGTTTTTGGGGACAAAAAATATATGTTGTTCCCCTTTCAGGCTTGGGGGCATGACCCCGTGGCCCCCCTGGATCCGCTAGGCCGAAACTAACTAGGTCGTTTTCAAACGGTCTGATATTTCAGGTCATAGTTTGCAAACGGCCGGTGTTTTCAGGTAGTTTCATATGGCCTGACTGGGCCAGGCCGTTTGCAAACGGACCGAATTTTCATACGGCCTGTAACATATATTCAGATTTCGACATCTGTCGTAGCATCAAATGCTGATGTGGCGCACTCAAAAGCCGGAATTGGTCCTTGGATGCCGTAAGGACCCTTTTAAGAAATAAGTGACCCGACTGACCCTTAGAGATTGGCATGAGCTGTGACCGAAATAAGTCTTTTACCGTTTCGCAGGAAGGGACAAAAAGGTCCCTCATATGCTTCTTGTGCAATTACGAAACAAAACAATTTTTTTCAACGAAAACTCAGTGAGTTTTCCTAAAAAATTTATTGCGCATATTCCGTGAATGAAAAGTTGCCGGGTCATGTCAGGCTTGGCTGCCACAGCAAGTTTGTTAACTTGACAGCTCAATCGATATTTATGCAATAAGACCTTCTCGGGTGACGATAAGACATGACGACACTTTATAAAGGAAGCTAGTAAAGTAAACCCGGTAGTTTCTCCATAGGCGCGGGAACCGGGGGGAGGGGGCAGTGGTGGCAGCTTGCCCCCCCCCCCCCAACTCTGGGGCCGTGCGGGCGGTGCCCCCACAACTTTCAGACAGAATACCGCTCCTTTTTTGCAAATGTTTTCTTTTTTTGTTGAAAAAGCCAAGGGATGAAAAATAAGCGGCCTAAAACCGGCGAGAAAACTATATTTGGGGGATCCTAGGTTGATCTCTATCATGGTGTGACCTCCCCCCCCCCGTCTAAAAGTAGTTCCCGCGCCCCTGGGTTTCTCTACGCTATTGAATCACGCTGCTGATTCTAGTAAGTATCTACTATACAACCTTCTCACATTAATTTTTCTTCGAGCGTTTTGGGGGGCCAAAAGATATGTTGGCCCCCTCTTTCAGGCTTTTTGGGCCCATGGCCCCAAAAGCCTGACATGGCCTCCAACATGGCCAAACAGTCTCGAGAAATAGGCCACAAGTCAAAGTTCACTTGGGTCAGGGTTATGAAATTTTCAGAATTTGTCACCATGAGGGTACTAAAGTTTCGTCGCGATCGGCTTCATGATACCTTACACGATAACTTCACACGTCGATCGAGAGTTAAAGCATGGATGAAGGAGAACCTGGGGATGAAGGTTCTTTCATCCATGGTTAAAGTGTGCAATAAGAACTTTTTGGGTGAAGACAAGACCAACACTTTTATCAAGCTCACAGATTTTTAATGATACGGTATTTTCTCTCTACCTACTTACGCCCTTCTCACATTCATTTTTCTTAAGTGTTTTTGGGGACAAAAAATATATGTTGTTCCCCTTTCAGGCTTGGGGGCATGACCCCGTGGCCCCCCTGGATCCGCTAGGCCGAAACTAACTAGGTCGTTTTCAAACGGTCTGATATTTCAGGTCATAGTTTGCAAACGGCCGGTGTTTTCAGGTAGTTTCATATGGCCTGACTGGGCCAGGCCGTTTGCAAACGGACCGAATTTTCATACGGCCTGTAACATATATTCAGATTTCGACATCTGTCGTAGCATCAAATGCTGATGTGGCGCACTCAAAAGCCGGAATTGGTCCTTGGATGCCGTAAGGACCCTTTTAAGAAATAAGTGACCCGACTGACCCTTAGAGATTGGCATGAGCTGTGACCGAAATAAGTCTTTTACCGTTTCGCAGGAAGGGACAAAAAGGTCCCTCATATGCTTCTTGTGCAATTACGAAACAAAACAATTTTTTCAACGAAAACTCAGTGAGTTTTCCTAAAAAATTTATTGCGCATATTCCGTGAATGAAAAGTTGCCGGGTCATGTCAGGCTTGGCTGCCACAGCAAGTTTGTTAACTTGACAGCTCAATCGATATTTATGCAATAAGACCTTCTCGGGTGACGATAAGACATGACGACACTTTATAAAGGAAGCTAGTAAAGTAAACCCGGTAGTTTCTCCATAGGCGCGGGAACCGGGGGGAGGGGGCAGTGGTGGCAGCTTGCCCCCCCCCCCCCAACTCTGGGGCCGTGCGGGCGGTGCCCCCACAACTTTCAGACAGAATACCGCTCCTTTTTTGCAAATGTTTTCTTTTTTTGTTGAAAAAGCCAAGGGATGAAAAATAAGCGGCCTAAAACCGGCGAGAAAACTATATTTGGGGGATCCTAGGTTGATCTCTATCATGGTGTGACCTCCCCCCCCCCCCCCCCGTCTAAAAGTAGTTCCCGCGCCCCTGGGTTTCTCTACGCTATTGAATCACGCTGCTGATTCTAGTAAGTATCTACTATACAACCTTCTCACATTAATTTTTCTTCGAGCGTTTTGGGGGGCCAAAAGATATGTTGGCCCCCTCTTTCAGGCTTTTTGGGCCCATGGCCCCGGTGGCCCCCTTGAATCCGCCAGTGGGGGCGGTGCCCCCACAACTTTCAGACAGAATACCGCTCCTTTTTGCAAATGTTTTCTTTTTTTGTTGAAAAAGCCAAGGGATGAAAAATAAGCGGCCTAAAACCGGCGAGAAAACTATATTTGGGGGATCCTAGGTTGATCTCTATCATGGTGTGACCTCCTTCCCCCCCCCCCCGTCTAAAAGTAGTTCCCGCGCCCCTGGGTTTCTCTACGCTATTGAATCACGCTGCTGATTCTAGTAAGTATCTACTACACAACCTTCTCACATTAATTTTTCTTCGAGCGTTTTGGGGGGCCAAAAGATATGTTGGCCCCCTCTTTCAGGCTTTTGGGGGGCCATGGCCCCGGTGCCCCCCTGGATCCGCCAGTGGGGGCGGTGCCCCCACAACTTTCAGACGGATTACCGTCCTTTTTTGCAACTGTTTCTTTTTTTTTTGTTGAAAAAGCCAAGGGATGAAAAATAAGTGGCCTAAAACCGGTGAGAAAACTAGATTTGGGGGGACCCTAGGTTGATCTCTATTATGGTGTGCTCCCCCAGTCTGAAAGTAGTTCCCGCGCCCCTGACTTTCTCTACGCTATTGAATCACGCTGCTGATTCTAGTAGGTATCTACTACGCAACCTTCTCACATTAATTTTTCTCCAAGCGTTTTGGGGGGGGGGCCAAAAGATATGTTGGCCCCCCCTTTCAGGCTTTTGGGGGGGGCCATGGCCCCGGTGGCCCCCCCCCCCCTGGATCCGCCAGTGCTAACCAGCACCGTGCTACATGCGCAGTGTGTTTGCGCGGATATGCACACAAGCGGTGGCGCACCGACACCTGCGCAGCAGGTGTGCGCGAGTGTATGGAACTCCTACACTACCCCCTCCCTAGACGGGTCGCGAGTGAACGTGACGCGTCGAGATCGGTCTGGAGGCCGTACTTCGCGATCGGGGCGCGAGCGCAGGATGGATCGCAGCGGAGTTGGTTCCGGTGTTGCTGCTCTTGGAGATGGGCGTTCTGCAGACGGCGTGTCTTGTGGCAGCATCAGCTCCAGGCCGTCCGACTGGGCAGCGGATGGTGGCAGAGTTGCAGAGGCAGGAGACTGCTGCGTAAACTGGTGTGGCGTCTCTTCCGGAGACGCAGGCTCGCAGTGGTCGATGTTGCTGGTTGGCGCGCTGGCGGCTACCGGCTGCTTGTTGGGTGGAGCTGGCGTCGGCGTCGGTCGCTTCGGTAGGTTGCCGCGAGGAGATGCGCTGAGTGAGGCGTCAGCGTCGATCCGTTGCTGTTTGGCAGTCTTCGTGTTCCGCACGAAGAGAAGTGTTGCGGCAGATGCTTTCGACCGGCTGCACGGAGGCTCGCAGCGGCGGGCCTTGTTGCCGAAACGCTGGTGGTACCAGCAGACAGAGCTGTCTGGGTACGTCGGCGTCGGAGGGCGTGACGGGCGAGGCGTCTGACGGCTGCGATGTCGACCTTTGTTGCGGTGGGAGAAACTGCACGGCGCTTTGCAGCGACGCGCTCTGGCACCGAAGCGCTGGTGGTACCAGCAGATCTCGTAGGTTGACGGATGCGCTGGCTTTAGAGGGCGGTTTTCATGGCGTCGTTGATGCTGGCTTCGGCGAAGTTGCGATGCTGCGCCTTTGAGTCGACGCTGGGTGGCCTCCATTTGCTGTACTCGGACGATGAGGGTCGCGATGGTGGCTAGCAGGGCTGTGAGCCGACCTGCTGCCTCGGGTTCGGGTGCCGGCGAGCTGAAGCTGGTTGCGGGAGGAGCGGTGTGCAGCCGGGTGGCTTCGCTCGACTCCATGGTGTGGTCCACGAGTAGCCCGGATCACGTCGGGGTCACCAGTGTAAACTTTGGGAGAGACGGTCGTCCCAGTTTACAGTCATCCGATCGTGGTGATCGGGAAACGTGTTCCTTTCCGAGCAATCGTCAGCCACCAGGGCTCTTCATGTTGCCCTCGCTTCCTCGTCTTCCGTTTCCCTCCAAAGCCTTGTTGCCGATGAGTAGAAGAGTGTGTCTCTTTACAAAATTTCATATTTCACTATTGTACATAAAACACGGACGTTAGACAAAACGTTGAACTGCGCGCATGCGCCCAACGCTTCTGGCCAGACGGTCTAACCAGCACCGTGCTACATGCGCAGTGTGTTTGCGCGGATATGCACACAAGCGGTGGCGCACCGACACCTGCGCAGCAGGTGTGCGCGAGTGTATGGAACTCCTACAGGGGCTCCTGAGGCCCCCCCCCCCGCCAGGAATAGGGTTAAGACGACCAGAGGCCCTCCGTGAAAATGCGGGCGTCACAAGGCCCGGTTTGCATCAAAGGTCAGGTAGCTATGCCCAGTTTTGGCTCTCTGTTGCCTGCCGACGTGTTCCGAGCTGTCGCAAAAAGACGATGTGGTGGCACCCACGCTCCCCCCCCCCCGCCCGGCCAGGGTCCTTCTAACCAGGGATGCGGAGGCGTGGAAATTTCAGACGGCTCCGGCTCCGGCTCCGGAGAAAAAAAAATCGGCTTCGGCTCCGGCTCCGGCTCCGGCTTCGACTCCAGTACTCAGTTCATCCTTTATACAAATAAATACGGGTGGAAAAGAAAAGATGAAGGATTGGTTCACGTTGTTTCTGTATTTGCATAACAAGGCTATTTTGAATACCACATATTTTACTGCCTTGCAGGCACTGTGAAACCGAACTAGGTCAATAATGTTTTCCTCTTCAAAAAAAAAAAAAAAAAACAGCCGGAGTGGCCGCCTTTTTTACCGCTCCGGCTCCGGCTCCGGGCTATATTGTTTCACGGCTCCGGCTCCGGCTCCGGCTCCAGGCAAAATATGCCGGCACCGGCGGCTCCTCCGGCTCCAGCTCCGGCTCCGCACCCCTGCATCTATAACCCGGCTTCTGAGCCACGTACCAACACGCCTAAGGCAGTGTTCGAAGGGACGCAAGCAAACAATAATGACGAAATTACGCCTGTCACTTTTTAGATCAGTTCAAAATTCAGTTCACATAGGTCATCCAAGGTTAAATTTCGCCAATTTTCAGGTCCAATTTCGACAATTTTCAACAAACCACCGCATGATTCGGAAATGAATAGAGCTACAGTACCGGGGAAAAGCGTAGTTAATAGCTCTTTTAACACCCCTTTCGCCGTTTCCATCCTCAGGACATTCAAATCCTTCTCCTCCATGCCGCAAACCCTGATCCGGGCTGGACCTGGACGGGCAACTTTATTCCATGCGGGCGGCTCCCATTGGAGCGCACTGCAGCTCCTAAGGAAGCACACTCATAACCGGGTGCAGTGAGCACTTGGGAGGCTGGTCGGCCTGTCCTGTTGGACAGGCTCAGCCCCAGTGAGTCACCAAGGTGCCCGCCCAGACCAATGTCTCCCTCAATTCCTATCATCCCTCCGGCCCTGAAATGGCCTGTCAGACCGAAAGCCGAAAGGGCCTGGGTCCAACCCAACAAAACAAACAAAGCTCTTTTAACGCACTTTCTGTAAACTGTGCTCAGATTTGACCTAAGCCTGTTAATTGTACACTTTTTATATCGGAACATTTTCATGTTCCTACATCTCTGTAGGCCTGATAGCTCTTCCTGCGAAACATTTTTTGGGTCGAAAATGGCAGAACATGACGTCATTCTGACGTATTTGCGGCCAACCTATCAAAGCCTCTGGAAAAAGGTCACAATGTGTAAAATGGATGCCCGGAGAGGTCCTGAAAGTTTCGTGGCGATATCTGCAGTCATTTAGGAGATAGCTACGGAAGAGGACAGGGGGCCGTTTCGCCCCCCCCCCCTTACGGGGCGCGGGATAACGCCCTTTCAACTCAGGCTTCAAGGGCCCTTTTGCCACTTAAGGGCCCTTTCAACCCAGTCAGTCAAGGGCCCTTTTGACTGCGGATCCCCCCTGAGAGATATCCTAGATACGCCACTGGACTAGGGCATCGAGCCACCACCGGTGATCTTGTTCTTGTTCGGCTCACTTACCGGGGTTACATGAGCGATCCGTTCCAAATACGCCCTACGCTAATGCGCATCAGCTCCCCACAAACGGATCTACGGCACCGGTTACATGAGACTAATTCGTTTTATCTACGTCAAACGGATCTTGTTTGGCTCACCCGGGCTGACTCCTCGACGGCCGGTAATTCGCATCACAAACGGAATAGGATTAGCGTACAGTCATGGCGCAGTTGTGGCATTTACCGGGACGACTGAGCTAAATTTTTAATAATTATATCATTTGATAGGCTCAAAAACATTTAAAATTAACATGAAATCAAAAAATGAAAACAAAGTTTTCTTGTTTTAAGTCAGTGGGCACTGATTCGCCATGCAGCGACAGCAGGGTGGTCAGAAAAAATTATCTATCAAAATATTTCATTCATTTTATTTCACATGCAAAGACTAAACCAAAATACCAACATTTTTTTGCTATATTCTACGAGGCAGCCATTAAAAAAAATGCTTAGTATTTTGCATTTTGACGCTTCCAGTCAGCAAAGAATAGTTCTTGTGAAATACGGCCCGAATCGTGTGCCTCGGACGTTTCGGTTACATGAGCGATCCGTTCCAAATACGCACTATCGCTAATTCGCATCAGCTCCCCAAGAACGCATTCAGTGCACCGACTACATGAGCAAATTCGTATCAGTGACGTCAAACGGATCTAGTTTGGCTCTCGGCCCGATGCGCATTACAAACGGAATAGCATACAAATGTGGCGCACTTCCGTAGCAATAGAGGTGACTAAATTAAAAATTTATTATCTTATGTCTTTTTTGCATTTAATCTGCTCAAAACATTCTCATTTAACTTAACAAAAAAAAGTTGAACATAAAGTCGTCTTGCTTTGACTCATTGGGCAATTGCCTCTCTTGATTCGTCTGTAGTGCTGTCAGAAAAATGTTTCAACTGAAATTATGTGGATATGTACTATTTGGTTTTCACAATATTTATTGTTGAAAACTTGACAATATACCGACATATTTTTTAAATATTATTTCAAAAGAAGAAATTGAAAAAAATACCTATTATTTTGCATTTTAATGTTTCTTTTTGCAAAGAAATAGTTCCTGTAATACGTATCTTGGTCCTATTCGCTTCTAAGCCTGTTTCTCAGCGGATTTTGTTCGGACCGCCGATTCGTATTAGCAGGTGGATACATGAGTCGGTAGTACGCTCCTGATTCGCATTAGCGGTGAATCCGATCGTGATACGTATTTGCTTTGCTCATGTAACCGCGGATCGGATCGCCGATTCGTACTAGCAGGTGGCTACATGAGTCGGTAATGCGTTCCTAATTCGAATTAGCGGCTAAATACGTATTTACTGTGCTCATGTAACCCCGATAACTGTCAAGACCTTGGTCAAGACCACTGAACTCTATAATGTGGAATGCGCATCGGCCGCCAAATGGTGTCCAACGGTGCCGCCATGTTGCGCAGACCAGAAAGCGGCCGCCGCCTGTGCTGGGGAATAGGGAATTCGGGACCTCGATTTACGTTTGCGGTCGCTGCATCCGTTACGCTCAAGCTATGTGGACACGGAACCCGGCATCTTACGCAGAATTGAGTGGAGAACAAGATGAAATCCTAAAAAATCATCAGCTATAAGGAACTAATACGTTAAACCCTTATAAGTCAATGGGGAAATATGAAAATTGTTATTTTGGCGCCGAGAATGATCTGAAACTATCTCAAGCATATAAAATCATGATTTCATGCACTCTTTGCAAGGTTCTATGCTTCATATTTGCATTGTTGCCCTTGCGTGACGTCATTTGTGACGTCACAAGGGTCACCATTTTTCTTCAATAACTCCCGATCAAATTGAGCTAGCGAGTCGGGAAAGCCACCAATGGACTCAGGAAGACCTGCCGAATCGAATGATATGCGACATGACCTCTTCCGACCAACTTCGTGGCCTGGGGGTGCTGACCTGACCTTGACCTGAGGTCAACACCCTAAGTTGACCTGACCCGAACAAAAAGTATATCACTCGATGCGCCTGAGCTAGCTGAACACGATGATGCCAAAATCGCGGCTCTACGGCCATTTTTGGCGAAGTTATTTACCAAAAACCGAACCCGTGCCTTAGATCACTTGACCTGACCTCAGAGGTCACCGGTTGACCTGAGACCCTTACAGCGGGTTCCTACCAGTCACTCTGCATTATACTTTGCCGCATACGACCACTTTACCGCTTAATTCTAGTTTAATTAGCGGTGCATTAGCGAGGTGGGTTCAATCAACCCCCTCGGCCGGGGCAAATGTAGGTCAGGCGAGTAAATTTGAGGAATTCTGAAGATACGATCGTGTTCCCCACTCAATTCTGCGTAAGATGCCGGGTTCCGTATCTACGTAACTTGAGCGTAACGGATACGGCGGCCGCAAACGTAAATCGAGGTCCCGAATTCCCTATTCCTCAACACAGGCGGCAGCCGGTTTCTGGTCTGCGCAATATGGCCGCCACCGTTAGACACTACGGCCAATAGGGTTGAAGCGGCATTGCTCCCCTGTGGTCAAGACTCACAAGACCATTGATTAGCTTTTTCCCCCAACGAACTGCCAAATATCACGAAACCATGGCCTGAGCCAGAGTCGTGGAATGAATGGAATGAATTTCATTTATTCATTCATTCATTCATTCATTCATTCATTCATTCATTCATTCCCCAGATGGCCTTTGATTCATTCACTCATGAATGCTTCCGCCGTTATTTCGTCTATGGTGGGGCTCCTTACAAAAGAAAAAGTTGTGGTGCATTAAGAACAGGTGCGCCATTTATGGGTTTTGTCAACAAATCTCAGCGCGTGCCGCGTTGTAGTGCGAACGGTGCGAACCCCGCCCTGAAAGATTGCACCTGTGTATTTTTTGTTATTTTTCGTGGCAAGGTGCGACTGCTTCGTGAGTATTTTATTTTCTTCATAAATATTGAGAACCCAGAAAGGTCTGAACATGCTTAAACCTCCTGATAGCTGTTGTAATAGCCGTGTAGCTGAGTTTGTTATGCCATGTGACTCACTGCTGCTTGAATGACTCAGACTGGAAAATGCCTCGAAATTTCAAAACCATATAAATTGTCTTTAAAATGTTGTGCCTGTTTCATGTCATTTTCTTTCAGCAGAGTTTGAAAAATGGATGATATATTTCAATATGTCCGAGAGGGCAATCCGTTTCACGTCCGCGTCTGGCTGGATGATACAGAACATGACATGAATGAAGGGTAAGTACATATTACCACTTGGTAGTTGGCAATTGAGCACTGCTTTGTGCTGTGATTCGAGTACACGAACCACAGTGGGACTGAAATCTGAAACTGTTATATGCTGCTGGATGCCGTTATCGTCATATTAAAAAAAAAGATCCTGCACCGCCATATTTGTTTAGTTGCTTGTGGGTACTATTTTCCTATTTACTGTAGCTGTTAATAAAAATCATCGCTATCATGTGTGTCATGTGTTTTTTCTTCCACATAACTAGGTCATGCATGCATTCCACGTTACGCCAGTGTACACCCTGTCTGACTCGTGTGCCGTGTGTGCTGCGCAGCGACGACCACGGGTTCAGCCCGCTGCACTGGGCGGCCAAGTGCGGCCACGCCGGCATCGTGGAGATGCTGATCCAGCGCGGCGCCAGGGTGGGCGCCACCAACATGGGCGACGATACGCCGCTGCACCTGGCCGCCGCGCACGGACACCGACCCGTCGTACAGCTGGTGAGGGAGGAGAGATGAGCTGACCCGACCTTACCTGACCTGACTCGACCAGTTCTGACCACATCTGACCTGACTTCAGATCCAACCTCACTGGTCCTGATTTAATACGCTAAAAGATCACGAATTGTGTCATAGTTATGCTGCTGTTTTGCCTGAAGTCACCCTGAACCAACGCCGACCGTGATGGTATTGCCGTTTTCAGCTGCTGCGTACGAAGGTGGACGTGAACCTAACGAACGAGCACGGCAACACGCCGCTCCACTACGCCTGCTTCTGGAGCTACCAGGGCATCGCCGACGACCTGATCCAGGCCGGCGGCATCGTCACCATCTCCAACCGATTCGGTGAGAGAGAGCGGGAGGGGTTTGGTGAGAGGGGAGAGAGAGAGAGCTTCGGTGAGAGATGAGAGAGCTTCGGCGAGAGTGGAGTGCGAGCGGGAGAGGATGAGCTTGGGTGAGACTGAGAGCGGGAGGACTTTCGTGAGAGCAGGGAGAGCTTTGGTGAGAGCGCTTCCGCTCTCCCGCTAATGAGCTTTGGTGAGAGCGGGGAGACTGGATGGTGGAGGGGCGTGGGGCTAACTATCAGATCGCAGGTCGGCTGCCTTAGTGCTGAGCTAGGCTGTGTCAGCGCCTGGCTATCACTGCTGGGTTGGGCCGTGTTTCTGCTGAGTTAGTGCTCAGATGTGATTGTGTTTGGTGAGATGGATGAGCTTTTATTGTATTGACCAAAATCTTTATGCATTATTTGTAAATGACACAAATTTTTGGCAACGCACAAAACTTACAAAGTGATAATTGCCTTTGTAACCATTCCCTGTGTCGTGTGATAGGTAAGACGCCGCTGGACTACTGCAAGGGCTCGATGGCGACGCGTCTGCACGAGCTGGCCGTACAGATGGGCCAGGAGCTGCGGAGGATCGAATACAAGGACCAGAGTTGGCTGGGCATGAAGACGCGCAGCCGTGAGTAACGCTGACAGGGCCAGTCGTACTTCCTTTCCCTAGGCGGATTGGTAAAATATGCAGTGACCCACAGAAAGCGTTCCTTTGTCTGCAGTTTCACATCTGAAGTATCAAGCTTTCAATATTTTGCTGTGCAATGCGTTTTCTCGATCACTGTTAATTGACCGCGTAATTTCCGTCCGTTTAATTTGCGTAACTGGGGGTGGACGTTCGCCTGTTCTTGTGTCAAAATAAACGTACAACACTCCTTTAACATCATAATACTTATTGTCTTTGATGTCCATATCAAACCCAACACCGTATTTTGTCCCTGATTTCTTCCTCCGGCCCACAGGCGACGCCACGCTATCCCGTCACAAGGGTATCGCCATCAACGACCTGAACCTGCACGTGAAGGTCGCCACCTCGCCGACCGGCGAGACGTGGCGCGGCAAATGGCAGGGCAACGACATCTGCGCTAAGATCCTGGCGCTGCGCGAGTGCACGCCGCGCGTCAGCCGTGACTTCAACGACGAGTTCCCCCGGCTCAGGTGAGGACGCGTGAGTTCCTGAGTTCCCAGCTGCTCTGACGGAATTCGCTCTCCGTGGGATTTGAGTTCTCCCGGGCCGTTGTGGTGATGGTGCTGTGAATAGGTTGACCCAAGATGGATGGATGTACTGAGAAAGAGCTGGGACAGATTGCGATGAAAGCAATTGAGGTTTGTAAAACTGGATGATGTAAAACTTGGCCGGATCTGATAGTTGAAATTAACCGTGATAAGCGATAAAAATTGGATGGTATGATGGTGCCGTCACCTTGTTCCGTTCTCTGTCAGGATTTTCTCCCACCCGAACATCCAGCCGGTGCTGGGCTGCTCCAACTCGCCGCCCAGTCTGGTGGTGGTCAGCCAGTTCCAGGAGCACGGCAGTCTCTACGACGTGCTGCACCGCGGCTCCGGTGTGGTCGTTGACACGGCGCAGGCGCTGCGCTTCGCGCTGGACGTGGCGCGCGGCATGTGCTTCCTGCACCGGCTCGAGAAGAACGTGCCCAACTACCACCTCAGCAGCCGACACGTCGTGGTACGTGCGAACGGCGGGCGGGATGGCGCAGACCGGTGGGGTGGGATTGTGACTTTCATTTTCAGTTCTTTATCTCTAAGTTCATAACCATTTTATAGTTCGCTACTAACATTAACTACTGTCCTACCTGGAAATATTCCTCAATACTATATCCTGGTTCTATCCGGTACGCTGTTGTCTTTCCGTTCCACTACCACGCTTAGTACTCCATTGTCTTACCTACCAACTCTGAAGACATGAAAGTGGCAACAAGACATCTACGGACGCTCTGAGCCCGATGAGGCTATGCGCCCTAACCCACGACCAAGACCAAGGGATTGTGACTAGAGATAAGTGATGACGTTTTGATTTCGTCATTTAGATTTGATTTGATTGATTTGACCCCTTCATGGGCCTGCTTCGTGTTCCACTCTGATTACCATTTCCATTTATTACGCAGTAGGTACGAGTATTTCACTGTTTTCCTGCACGGGAGTGTAGCCTGTTACGCACCAGAATGTGCTGAGGTGCTAGACATTCAACACACCAGCTCGCCTCGTCTTACTGCATTAAGTGAAAATAATGTTCTCTTTTGCACAGCTGAGGTTTATGTTTTCATTCAGTCGTGTTTGATCTATCACTTCTCTCCGTCAAAGACGAGCTGGGTTTGCAGTCGCGAGAAGTCGGGCGTGGTTGTTATCTCAATAAACACTACCCCGCGTGTCTGAGTCATTGCCCGAGTTGGCATCATTCCCAGGCTGTGAGAACTGGGTCTGTGCGTGGGCACTTGGCAGGACGCTTGAGGCGTTTTCTCAACTACCTTCCGCATCTCAACGTCAGTGAAGTAATGCCTACATACAAAGTAAAACTTTCACTTGGTATCACTGCACAGGTTCTGAGTCTGTGTGGGCCACTTTCTTCCTCAGATTGACCAGGATATGACGGCCCTGCTGAACATGGCAGACGCCGAGTTCAGTTTCCAGAACAAGGGCAAGATCTACCACCCGCAGTGGTACGCACCTGAAGGTAAGGCGATGAGCTCGGCCTGGCATCTGCAACACTTATTGCATACGACGGCGTTTCAGTTCGATACACAATGCTATTTGCTGGGTCTAAGTATCCCAGTACCGTCCGAGCATATTTTTTTTCTTTCTTTTTTCTTTTTTTTTCGATAATTTTCTCTCTGGGACACTGCAATGACTATTTTTTTCAGCGCTGGTCGTTATACTTAGCCATGACAGGTCAAAATATTAGGTTGATAACCGTTAAACATCGCCAACTTGATCCGTTCAACACCGTCCTAGCCCGGAACCGCCCCCATTCGTGAACACTTTGTAACCCCACCCTGCCCCGTTGTCTGTCTTGCAGCGCTGCTGAAGAGTCCGTCGCAGATCAACCGGCACGCGGCCGACATGTGGAGTTTCGCCGTGCTGCTCTGGGAGATGGCCACCCGAGACGTGCCGTTCGCCGAGTACTCCGCCATGGAAATCGGTGGGTTCCAGTGGGATTGGTGGATGTGGTTTGATGGGAAAGGTAAGATTTGTTGACATAGATGTCATATGATATAGATGTCACCTGATATCTATATCATATCATTTTGACATTGTGATGACATTGATAGATATTTGGCAGGACGTCCTTCTTGGAGAATACATATAATCTATTTGCTCTGGTGAGCGGAATCGGTGGGTTATGATGCGCCCGGTTTCTGATGGGCTGGATCTGACTGAGTCTTCGAGGGAAAACCGAGGGAATCATGTGCAGCTGGGATGTAGGGGTTTGTATTGCGCAGCAGAGACGACTATAGAATACAGTCTACAGGTGCAGCTAAGGGCGTCTTCCAAAATAATTATTTTATATCAGCTGACTAAGATGGCAGTCGTCCACATGACTTACGGTCCCACCCCTTCCTCAGGTATGAAGATCGCCACGGAGGGTCTGCGACTGGTGACACCTCCGGGCATCTCGGCACACATCTCCCGGCTCATCTCCATCTGCATGAACGAGGACCCCAAGAAGCGGCCCAACTTCGACCAGATCGTGCCCATCCTCGAGAAAATGGTCGACAAGTAAGCGTTCAGCGTGAGTCGCCGGCGGCCCGGCCCTCCCGCTGGATGTCGCTGTGTTCGCCGTGCGGCGGTCGATCCCCCACACCCACCCGTCCCTCCTTCACAAACACAGCGGTGGTCGGTGGTGCATTGGCTCAGATCCACAGCCACTGACCCTCCGCCCAAAGCTTTGACCCAAGCTGCTTATCGTCGTCTTTCGATGGAACCGTGGCCGACTTATACGCCATGCCTTATTTTTGCTGGCGTGCAATCCGAAGTATTGTCAGCAGCTTCCTCTAAGTCGACAATGATCAAGTTTTCTCTGGTTGATTTTTTTATTTATTTAGCTGTATGTTTATTCTTGATGGTTTATTCGATGCCCAGTGCTCATTGCTCATGCACAATGCACAAAGTTTTTTTTTTAACTATGAGCTTATAGTGTTTTGGGGTTGGGCAGAAGTCTTCGTTTTCTTAAATTCTACTACGATTTCGCACTTCACTTCCGTGTTCATTGGTTCCTCATTCGAAAGCTTCCTTGAATCGAAAGATGACCGAAATTGGCACGGTCTCTTTCTTTGAATATATCCTATTGTCGTCACTCCTTCCTTTGAGAGCTTCCGTGGGCACGCGGCCGTGAGTGCCGGCCCTGCCAAACTCCCCCGACGGCCCCCGTCTCCCAGATGGCTGCTGACGGGCCGTCCCCGCCGAATGGTTGACTCAGACTCACAGCTGGAGCTCCGGCTGACCGGAGGTGTTCCCGCTCGGAGCGGACTAAGTGTAGGAGTAGTCTCACCCTCCACTGGTGCCAGTCTGCACCCACCGCCGACCGGCGCGGCGGCGGCGGCGGCGGCGCACGGCACCGTGTCGGTAACCTTGGTAACCGCGTCTTTGGAGTCGTCTGCTCTCCGAGGATTAACACCAAATAATAGTCATTGACATGAAGCGAGACGCGCGCGATATTGTGCTGCCATAGCTTAGCGATGGTGCTTGTTGTTAATATTTATGTGTATTATTTCGCCGGCTTTACATCGGATCGACAATTGGCGAGTGTCGTTTTTTTGTTGACGCAATTATCACAGAAAACAGCTGCAGGTCCATTCAACAGAATGGCGAACGCTTAGCCTAAATCGGAATCTCCTGGTGTTTTGTTCAGGAATTTTGTGTCGTCTGTCTGTCTCATTGGTGCCAGTTTGCCATTCACGTCTGGTTGGCCGCTCGACCACTCATTTTATATAGCATCACATTTCGTCCACAGCTGCTGCTTGTAGTTTCGATGACGCGAGTGTCGGCGAGTTTTGCATGTGTACCGTGGTGCTAACGTTGTGCCTTCGATAACGTGATGTGAACGTCACAATATTGGCCTTAATATAAATGGTACTAACAGCCATTGTGTTTCACTGTTGCAGTCAGTTAGGGTCTGCGGTTTAGCTGCTTCATTTTCCTGAAGCGGTATTTTTCGTGAGTAAACCTGTTCCTCGCTTCGTTCTGTTCGTATTCGGATTTGAACGCTAGGGCTTCATAACGGGCGTTCCTTGCCTGTGCTCTTGCCGGAGAGCTCATTTGGGAACGTGGTCTACTCATTTCGTCCCAACTCTGTTCTCCGTTCACACACGCTGTGCTATGTATAATGTATATATATGCACATATGACTAATGCGCTGCCCCGCCAGCGCCCGCCGACTCACACACAGCGCGGAAAGAACTCATTACTGACACACGAGTGAAGGTGGCAAGTCGCTCGGACGCGCCCACGTGCCTTACCAATGTTCGCGTCACTAACGAGCACATCGTCCACCAGATGCCGACACATGAGTTCAAAGTTCTGCAGTATCAGCAGAAATACACACGACATACAAAATGACGCGAAAATGCGTACAAATGCGGCACTCACACACAACGCAATGCAATAAGATGTGTTTTGTTCACCTGTGAAGGAACAACTCAAAACGTTCATTTCTTGGTCCCGTCCAACACTCAATGTCACACAGTCCCTCCTTTAGCCCTGTAATAAAATACATCTCACAGTTCATTCACCCATGGACCAGTTCCCTATTCACATTTGAAAGGAGTTTTCGATGTTTCTTAGGGCGTGTCGCTGCCAGCCTGTGGCACGCGTCACGTTATCTGAGCTTCAAACACAGCATGACTGAGACAGCTCACTGAATCTGCGAACCTCATCACCTCGTCGGCTCATCTTTGGCCGAGAGCCTGGGTGTCCACGTCCTTCACATGTACTGCTGAGGCGGAGCATGTCTCAGACATCCTGCTCTCGTCCAGTACTCCACAGACTGATCCATCTCTGCCTGACGTGGCGTTCGCTTTTCAGCTTCCCGCTGCTGACCCCGTCCTCTCCCCGCACGCTCCGCTCAGGCCTCCGTCAGTCCCTCCTGGCGTACTGCGGGTAGAGGCCGCTGCTGTTCCACAGGTCGTCACAGCTCTGGTGGCCAGACACCGTGCCGATGCCGTCGTCCACGACGTACACCTTGTCGGCCGCCGACGCGTCCAGCGGCAGCCGGCCCTCGCGCACGAACTTGTAGAACATGTGCTGCATGTTGTCGACGAACTTGCGCTGCTCGATCGTCTCGGCTTTGTACACGCCCAGGATGGCCTCGATGTCGGAGCGCGCGTCCGCGATGAAACCGGTCTCACCTGTGGAATGGTGAGCTGGTTAGAACACACAGACATTGAATCAGTATGATGGAACTGTTTGCGAGCACAGAAGTTATGCTGAAATCATCGAGTTATTGGATGAGTAGCTTTCGTACCGTTCATTGTAAATCTAAACCAGTTAGCGTCATTCCGTTTTCCTCTTCGTATTCCACGCAATCCTCACACAACTCAGCGCCTTTCATTCTCACGAACACCCCTTCCGCACCACACATTGAGACACGCACACGCCACCCTTCCCTCTCCACAGAGGCTCATTGCGACTCACCGTGCCGCTTCTGGGCAGCCAGGTAGAAGTAGGCCCGGTTGGTGAAGTGGCCGGCGGCGCGGCGAGCGGCCGCGTACAGCGGGCACACGGTGCGGACGTCGCTGACCATAGTGGCGATCTGGGTCCACGGGTCGCCGCCGTGGCGCAGGTACAGCCGCGTCGCCCGGTCACGCTGGTGGAATAGAGGGGACATACTGTTATCGCACGGGCTTAGGAGAGTAGCAGATGCCTACTGGTTGTTGGTAGAGTGGTGGCAACTGCTGATTTTGTGAACATTTAGCGGTGATATTGCTCGATACAATTGGCAGCAGGAAACAGCAGACTTTATTACCCGTTCCATGGGAATGTTTATCATATTGTTTTGGCTTGGGCATCGTATTTGATCATTCCTTCTCCACCATGGATACCATTGTCATTCAATTCTTAAATGAGGAGTTGAGGTACCGCTCAACTCACCAGCTCTCCGGGGAATGTTCCCAGCGTGGTGGCCACGTACGACTCGGCCACAGAGCTGACGTTCCACTCGCGGACCCCGTACAGGTCGGGCGCGCCGTCCTGCTGCGCGTTCACGCCCAGCACGATCAGCGGGTCGGGCAGCTCGCGGCGCCGCTCCTGCGACTCTGCCCACGCGTCGTGCACGCTCTCCGTCAGCAGAAAGCCGTCCCGCACCAGCCAGTTGTGGCGCGGCTCGTTCAGACGCGGCAGACCTGGCGCGCCGAGACGGGGCCGTGTCAGGTAGTTGGTTAGGTTGGGGGATGATATGGCAGCAATGACACGATCATGATAACGTTATAGATGGTTGATATGCTTACTAAGACTGAATGTGCACACACACACAAAACAGCAACATAAAAGTGCATGATGTGTTTTGCGCTAGTGGCACACTGAAACAGCAGACATTTATATTCGTCCGCTGCAAACGGCCTTCTGCTAACCACCTCTGCCGACCCTCTACTAACATCCCACCCTCCCTTTCCGTCCTTCCTCTCTCTTCCTCAGGAGTCGAGTCAAAGGGAAGTTCCTGGCGGACATCCCCGGCGTCTGCCTGTGATCCACCCTCAGCCGGTGACCTCTGCCGACCCTCACCTGTGGGTATGCGGTGCCAGACGCGCGGCACGGCCTCCAGCAGCTGCTGCACGGTGCGGTTCCTCAGGCAGCGCGCGTCGGCGCAGTCCACGTACGACAGGTACTGGGCGTTGTTCTCGGACGCCTGCCGCAGGTCCGGCATGGTGAAGTTGTCCAGGTGACCGGAGCCGCCCGTCAGCCACATGTTGGTGTAGAGCTGCTTGGAGCGTGGCACGGCCGTCAGCAGCGACATGAGCGTGGCGCCCGACTGGTGTCCCAGCAGCGTGACGCGCTGCGCCGAGCCGCCAAAGTGCTCGGCGTTCAACGAGAGCCACTCGAGCGCCGCCAACAGGTCCGAGAGGCCGTAGTTGCCCGAGGCGTGCGGGTGCGAGGCGCGCGACAGCACCTCGGACGCCAGGAAGCCGAGCACGCTGCGGCGCACGCGCACCGTCACAAACACGACGCCGTGCCGCCGGGCCAGCTCGGGCTCGGGTCGCAGCTCTGCCAGGGTGCGGCCGCTGAGGGTATCTCCGCCGACAAACACCACCACCGGCAGCGGCTCGGTGAACGGTACCCGCGGCGTGTAGATGTCCACCGTCAGGCAGTCCTCGGCGCCACCGGCCGGCGTGCCGTCGGCGGCCAGGTGCGGGCACGCGGCGCCCGGCGGCCCGGTGGCCTCCAGCACCCCGGTCCAGCAGCTGGAGAGGCCCGGCGGCGACTCGGCCGTCTGGAACCGGCGGCGGCCGACCGGAGCCAGCGCGTACGGCACGCCGTGGAACACGAACGCCTCCTTCTCCACCCGGCTGGCGGCGCACAGAGGTCAGTCAGAGGGGTGGTCAGGGGGCAGTCAGAGGGGGGCTCAGAGGGTAAGTTAGAGGGGCGGTCAGGGGGCAGTGAGAGGGGTCTCAGAGGAACGGTCAGGGGAAGTCGACTGATTGTCACTGGGTGGTCAGAAAACGTCGATCACGGGATGTCACTGTTGTTAAATGGCTAAGAATTGTGACAGCAACGTAATTCCTGGATATATCGGGACAGGTGTTGTGTTCAGTCGGTAGTTGAATACCTTGGATGTAACCACAATGCAAATCGCGACACGTTCTTTGATAACAATGGTGAATACCTGAGAGCGAGTTTCAGTGTACAATAGACACGTAACCGAACAGGGAGGTAATAAACCCGAGTACTACGAAGCACACCAGTAAATACGAGTATGCATGCAATAATCAGTACTCACTAATCCGTTCCGTCATTGAGCACCAATCCTCGGCCAGACCGTCACCAAACAGTAAACACCTACCGCAGCCCCACGTTACAATATCCTTTTCCTGACGTTACGAAAGACTCACCCTCTGACCAGGCCGCAGGAGGCCATTGTCTCCACGTGTTCGTCGCTGACGATGCGCGCCGTGGCGTCCCAGAGGTAGGAGGCGTGTCTCCGGCGGCCGGTGGTGCCCTGGTGCGTCACCGCCACGATCACAATCACCAGGAACGTCACCAGCGCCAGGAGCACTGCGGGGTAGCGGCGAACACACGGTGAGTCGGGCAGGGCGGGCCCTGGGTGGGTTGGACCGCGGGCTCTGAGCGGATGGGACCGATGCTACCATATTTGAATCAGCAGTGATAAGTAGGGATGTGTGTTTGTGTATGTTCTGTACTTGCAGTGTGATGTGAGGTAGATAACGGGACTCGCTGGCGTTGAAGGAGTAGCCTGAGTTTAGAATGCGAGAATGGATGTGGTATTATGCTAAGATTCTCGAGTGGATCAGTGATAAATAATGTGTTATGTTAGATAACTCCTGGCTCATTAATATGTGTACGATCCTAAGGGGCCCTTCTGGTATGATTTCGCTGTCACGCAATCTTCTTGTATCGTAAACTTTGTTTCAAGCTGAGCGTGAGAGAATGCAATTGGTATAATGAGCCCATGTGGCCAATTATCCCTGCAGGTACACACACGTTAAAAACCAATTTGAAATCACCACACGGCAATGCGATAAACATGTCATCTTACTGAAAAATTCGGGCATCAAAATACTGCACTCGACCGCGGAGAATGACACTATCATTAGATCATCGAAACAGCATAAAGAACGATAGAAAACACTGGGAAAGCTCAGCAGAGTAGAGTTAATATTGTTTGCATCATTTCACATTTAAAGGTCAAATAACTTTGGTCCTTTTTATGACGGCGTTACGGGCTCCATTTATGGAATTCGAGCTAGGCTCGGTCTAGTCGGCTCACCGATGATGATTTTCGTTTTGGACGGCGCGCAGGTGCGCGTGCTCTGATCGTCGGCACCTCCCTCTGGGTCGGCGTCAGCGGCCAGTCGGCTCAGCGTCGGATCGGGCACTCCCAGAGAGACCATCCGCTGAGACTCGCTGGTGGTCTCTACTGTGTGGCGCCGCTCCTGTCGCACAGAGGTCAGCGGGGGTCAGAGGTCAGCCAGGGGTCAGGGAAGGTTGGCAGAGGTCAGAAGAGGCGAGGGTGAGGTCGCGGTGGACGACACTCCTGTTGGACATGGGTCGTCAGGTGTCGCGGTAGGTTTCTGGTCACTCTGTGGCGTTAATGTCGAGCGGAGAGCCACTGCTGAAGTCATTGGGAGGAATGTGTCCAGTGTCCGTCCATCGTGAACGATTCTGAAGGGTGAAGCGGAGGGCGAAGATTCTGGGTAGTTAATCGTTTTTCTGAAAAAAATGATTATGCATTCCAAAGTGAAGTCCTACTGAAAGTCACTTGCAGTAAGTACCTAATACTCCGCGATCATAATATGAACCCCAGAAGCATTTGATCATGACTAATGACTATGCCCTGATGCAGGATCGGTCTGATACTGCCAGTGAACGTGGAACCCAGGTTCACTGGCAACCTGAACCCAGGTTGCCTGCGCCGCGCAGGTGTGGGTGACGCACGGTTTTTATTAAACGTTTTGCGGTCGGGAGAGCAGACACCTAAATTGAGAACGGAAACACCCGACCTGCCGCTGGGCTGGCAGTGCGCGCCATGCAGTGATCCGATAGTCACAGGCAAGATTGATAGTTGCATTAATGTCCGCTCACGAGTTAATTGCTCGTGATGACGGGTTTGGTGTGAACTGTCGGCCGGCGGTGGCGCTCGCTCGCCGGGGACGGCGGGTACTCACCACGACCTTCTTCCTGGGCGGTGAGAACATGCTGGTGAGCCGGTCGGTGAGCCGTCGGAGGGGTGAGCTGGCGACTGGTCGGCCGGGGGCGGACGATAGGCCCGGTACCTGCAACAGTCAGAGAAACGAGATACAGTGAGAGAACGACGGTGTGTAGAGAGGGGTCCGGGGCTTGGGTAATGGCAAAAGCCGGGACCAGTGTCTGATCTATTAGCCACTTATTTCTGTATCTCAGCATTGTTATGGCAGAAATGTTGTAATGGAACGGAAGCTAAGTTCAGCCCTCTGGTTTGTCCACTAAAAAGTGTTTATTTAAAGCGGTCCTCCGACGTGACCGCGCAAAATCCAGAGCGATCTCCTAGTTCTGCGAAATCTCCCAAAATGCCACTAGTGGAGGGCAGGTCATGGATGTCGCCCTCGCTTCCCAGGCCCCTGGACAATCACAGGAGCACATCGGGCGCACAGTGTACAGCCGGCAGTGGCTGTGCACTGCACTGGGAACGGCGCTGACCCGGCCGTGCAATCGTCGGACCGCTAGGCGGCCTCGTGCACCGTCAGACAAAACATTTCATGGAACACAATCGCGCCGACTGTCGGTGGGTGCACGTGAACAGCGCCGAGGAAGTGGCGCCGATTAGATCGCGGCGATCGCCACCAGAGCTCCCAGCTCGGCCGTTTGTTGGGCGCCGGCCGCCGCGGCGGCGCGAGGGTCGCCGGCCGTGTCATTACCGCCCTGATTGCCTTTGTTGGCACCTGGGAGAGCGCATGGAGAGCATGGCTCGGACGACCTTGGACGGCCTGCAGTCGCCGGCGACAGCCAGACCGTGGCATTCCTATCACACTGGCCGCAGTTGAGTCACACCGACACAATCTCAGAGACCGGCGCGTCGGGTTTTGATGGCGGCATTTTTCCGTGGGGAGGACCGCAGCTATTCAGCGCGGGGACCGGCCCGGTCTGTCCGGCGGTGTCTGCGGTGGGCCGGGCGGACGCTGTTGCCGCTGGAGCCTCTGGTGCCGGCGGTGCTGTTTGCGGTGGTGCCGGCGAGCAGCCCCGGTGCGGGAGCCGGTTCCCACAGTGGGCCCGGCGGCCGCTGCAGGCCTCCTCACCGCCCGGCCAGAATGGGCCGCCGACCAACCACACGGAGGGTCTGATGGCCGTAATGAGTCGGCTGCCGGCGGCGCGGCCGACCTGCCGCGGACCCGGTCACCAGCGCGTCGGTCGGCGACTCCGCCGCTACCGGCCGCGTCAGACACCGCCGCAGCAGCGGGGAGCGACGGCCGGCGGTCTGGTGATTGGCAGAAATAAAACAAACACAGACACACCGGTATTACAGGGGCGGCGAGCGCCGATGAGTAACAGTGGTAATTGGTGTAATGTGTAGGTATCCGAGGGACAAATGGAATGTCTATTGTCTAGCCTTGAACGGTGCTTTTCTTGCCATATCTTTAGCCCCTTTCCTTCCTTCGCCGCCATGCAGTTTACAATGCTGTTGCAAGGAAATCAACAAAAATAGTTGTCGTTTGCACTTCGACAGAAACGATTTCCAACTGACAAACAGCCGGACAAATCGATGTTTCCCAGAAGGACACCGGTCACGCTGGCTGATTTGTTTTTAATCGCCCCGCCACGCTGTGACAAATTGGCGTCGGCTCGGCTCGTGGCGTGGTCCTCGGCCGACAGGTGTGCCGGGCCGGTCGGACGGCCGCCGACCGCGCCTCCTTCGCTGCAGCAGCCGCCAGTCGCTGATTATCCCGGTATGAGCATCAATAGCCGGCGGGCGGGCGCAGCTCTGGATTACATTGGTATGCCATTCATGTCGATCTTGCGTGCGGTCAGCTCGTAGTTCGCAGCATCCGGCGACCAGCAGTGGCGGTGTAACGGACGGCCGCGCCCGCCCTCCGATCTCTGCGCCGCGCCGAGCACCGACTAAACGGCCGCGTGACCCGTTCGTCATTTTTATTGAATGAGATGGCCTGTCGCTTAGAATGGCCTTTCTAGTTAAACGTCGTTCATTATTATGCGGACGGAAAAGAAAGTCGAATTGCCACGAGGCGCTGTAAAATTGCAGCCAGCAGCTCGGGTCCACCCCATCAAAAGAAACTGTCGCCGATGAATGTCCTATCTCCTCATTGAAATGCCGTTTTTCTCTCGGGCATCGCGGCTATCCTGGTTGTCCGTGTCGTCGCTGAACTATCGTGCCCGACTCAAATCGCTCCGTCGAGCGACATGCCACTGTTTTCGCCGTCCGCTGCAGCACGGGAGCCGAGAAGGGAGCCGCGCCCTTCGGCGGGCGCCGCTGGAAGCCCCGTCGCGGAAATTATTCAGCAATATGAAGGGCAGTCACGGACGTATGCACATGAGCGGCGGCCACTGGCTACCCTGGTTACGGGCGCGCCTGCTCACGGGACCCGCGCCAGAGACGGTGAGCGGCGGGCAGGCCCCCGGTGCACGCCGCCGGTCGCCGGGGCACGGTATCTTTGTCGCCCATCGGCACACCGCGTCCTGAAGTGGACGCTCGTGCCGGCGCCGGCGAGCGGACGGCGGCCGCGGTCACGCTCAGCTCTGACTGCTCCGTGACGGTCCCGTCACCGCCACCCGGACCGGCGGCACGCCCGAGCCCGACTCACAGACACACAGTCAGACAGACGGCGGGCGGGGCGGGGCGGGCGGCGCGGCGGGCGGCCACCGGACGTCAGTCGGCCGCGCCGGCCACCCGGAGGTCGACGGCGCCGCTGTTTTCCTGGCCCGATCGGCGATACCTGCACGCCAAATGTCACGCCCGGCGCCTGGCCTGATGGCGCCGCCACCGCCGTGATCGGGGGTCGGTCGGCGGCCACTAACGACATCCGGCCGGCGGAGCGCCGACAACAGCTCCCCGCGCGGCGTGACTGACAGACCTGCGAGGCGGTGAGCGGTGGCGGCGGCGGAGCGGCGGCGGCAGCTGCTGGTGGCTCCGCGCTGTAACCCTGTCTGCGCGCGCCGGGCGACCGCGGAACCGCCGCGCCGCCCGGCCAGGTGTGTGAGGTCGTGCTCGGCCGGCCGGCCGTGACGCCGCGGTGTCACCTTCTGCGGCTTCGGCAGGTGATCGCGGACCCGTTCCCCGGCTCCCCCTCGCCGCCAGCGCCCTGTTCGTGCTCACTGACTCAACACTTTCACATCACGAGCGGCGGGTGGCCGGCGCGCCGGTTCGTCATCTGCTCCCGTCCGCGGCACCTGGATGTCGTGCAATCTCGTGACGCCGCGCCGATTTTCCTCCGTCACGACTGCGTGACGCTATCTCGATCTCGGGCCGGCCGGCTGATCTGACCTCCGGTCCTCTGACCGGACATTTCTCTCCGCGCCCTGCATGCCTGTCGATCCAGACCGGCGGCATCCCGGCTCTTTAGCGGCAGCGGCGCGGCCGGCGGCGGTGCTCTGCGCGATCCTCCCCCCGGTGACCTTTGACCCGAGCGCGGGGACTGCAGAGCAGGCCGCCATCAGGACCGGCTCCTCCGGGTGCCGCTGCAGGCAGACCTGGTCCGACCTGCGCGGCTCTGAGAAGACCCGGTGATCGGAGCAGCGCGACAGGGGCGGGCACGAAACGCAGTGCCTCAGACGGGTCTCGGGACAGTGAAAAGGAGAGACAGAAGGTCGAGGAGCGCTGAACTACCGCCGGATATCGGGCGATGAGCTCAGGAGACAGCTGCTCTCAGCGCTGATAGCTGTCCGTCCCATTGATCACACGAATGTTAATTGATGGCAGGAGCGCCCCACAGGGTGATCGGCATTCCGCGGCCGCTTTTTACGGGAATGCAGCTCACAAAGGGCCTATAATGGTCCGTTCAGCAGCCGTAACCCGCCGGGTCGGGCAGCAGCGCTGTGACCTTCGTCACCTCTGTCCCCCGGGCTGGCGCTATCGGTGCGTGCAGCGATGCTAACCGCCGGCAGTTTACGTTCGATTTGGCGGTGTGTGTTGATAGGCCTGACGAAATGCGCCGACAGTGGGGAGTAATAACCCCGGGCTCCAGGTGGTGAAAGGGTGGACCGATTCGGCCCTGCATTCCTCCTGGATCCGAAGGATTACCTCGACATTCGATCTGAGGCGGGGCTGCGCCGACCAAAAACAAATATTGTCCCAACGCGCATTACCGTTCTGCCGCACCGGTGCCAAGAGCTTTAGAGCCCTTTGACGGCGGCGCCGGGCTCCCCTCGGCTGCGGACCGCAAATACGGCGTCCCTGCGCGTCCGGTCGTCAGCCGGCGCCGGCCGCCGCCTGTCGGTGTCGGCCCCCGGGGGAGCGGGGAGCTCAGCCCCCGTCCGCTCCCGGCCGTCCCCCTGTGCGGGCGGATCCGGCACGCTGAAAGCTGATCAGACGCCAGCTGCCCGGGCACGTGCCGCCCCCTCACTTCCCGCGCCCCGGGGCGGAGACGCGCCGGCGCCCGGCCGTGGGAGCCTGTGCCACCCGATTGTGGGCGCGCACGCGGCGATAAAGGGCGCCCATCTGCCGGCGGTGGGGGCATGTTTGGAGCGCCAGCAGGTGTTGCTGCCAGGGAGATGAGACCGGGTGCGGCGAGATAGCCCGGCAGACGAGGCCGAGGCCTGACGAGATGCCCCGACAGATGACACTGGGACCTGGCAAAATATCGCGGACCGCACCAGTGCAACAGCAGTGCAACGGCGCACCATCACGAGTTTATCCCAGACGCACCGTCACAATGGTCTGTCACAAATCGGGGTACCGTCACAAATCCATCATCCACCGTCACACGTCTGTCGCAGACGGCCAAGCACATCAACACGAGACGAAAGACAATATAAAGTTCGATGAGCGATCGCTTTTTAGCGGTGGTTTTCTGCTTACCACGCATATCATGAGGGCATCTGTCCCGGTGAGTATTGTGAGAACAAAATTTTTAATTTGGAAAGATATATTTGACCACACTGTGGATTATTGGTGCGCCTTTATTCATAGAATCAGTAAACTTGCACACCGCTAAAAATGAAGTTATTCAGAATTTGTCTCGACTGATATTTGCAAAGGCTTTCCACTAAGGCGCTGGTTGTGACCACATAAGCCCTCGGTTTATCTGCGAGCAACATGGGTATCGGTGCGTTCTGCGGCATGGCATAAACACGAATCAACAAGTGTTCATTTAGATAGTTATAGGAGATCAGGAGAGAGTTTGAGGAACCTATATTAAAGGGACCCTCCCACCTTAACATTAGATTTGAGTTGAGATAGCCAAAATGGGGTCCCTGGCTCACAATTACCGGTTTCGACACTCACAACATCGAGAAATGCCTTAACTCAGAAATATTGAATTTCAAAATTGCAGCATTTTGATTCAGAGGGGCTAATGCTGAGGAATACCCCTCTGAATGTGTGACGTCAGCGCAGATATCTAACGATTTTTAAATGTTTGACTAAAACGTTTTGTAGCACGCGGAGGTATAAGCTATTTGCGCGCAACATCTGCCGCAAACGCCGCACTTCTAAAATAAAGTCGCTAGAAATAGCGGAGATCCCAAAAAGTAAACAAAAGTAAAAGTCTAATATCTTGAAAACCGGTGAATATTTTTCGATGAAAATTGGGAAATATTCGTTTTCGCTCTTTCTGAACCGAGCGACATCATTTTCATGCCAATTCATAAACTTTTTTGAAGGTGGGAGGGTCCCTTTAAAATGTGCACTAAATTAATGACAGAAGTGTGACAATCAAACATGGAGCATTCATTCAGTTGTGTGACCGTATTTCTCCCACCGCTGAAAAATCATCAGCGCTGTTTTTAAATTTATGAAACGGTGCATTGGTACACTAAGTACAAAACGAGTGGTTGTAGGGCATTGCAAAGAATTTGGGTGTTGTACCTTCTTTAGAATAAGAACGGAACGGACTTCTCAGTCTTATTCCAGCCGGATCGATTGAATTCGGCCTCCGTGCGGTAGGGCGTTAAATCGACATGTGTTGATCATAGGCATCACTGCACCACCTAGTTTGTAGTCTGTTATCACCGGCTCATCCCATGTTTGGTCGGCACCGCCGACTTGTGATTTGTGTTACGGGCTCGGTCAAACGAATGTTGTTCACACGTTCAACAGCATTTCGTTAGAGTAGTGTTTTTCTATTGAGAAACTAGCTGAACTGCTCTTTTTCAGCACCGATGACGGTACTGGTCTTTGGGCCGAGGTGTACTTCTAACCTGTGCCATGTTTTAGCTCATGACTGCCATGAGTCGTCCGTTCTTCCTTTTCAAAGGCAAGGGGCACTGTGTGTTCGGCTGAGGCACCGCTATTGGCCTGCGTTGTGAGTCAGATAAATGTCTGACCGCGTATATGACTGACCTGCATTGTGTGTTGCGTAGATATATAGCTGACTTGCGTTGTGTGCTACAGTATATGACTGACCCGCGTTGTGTGCTCGGGTATATCACTGACCTGCGTTGTGTGCTCCGGTATATGACTGACCTGCGTTGTGTGCTCGGGTATATCACTGACCTGTGTTGTGTGCTCGGGTATATGACTGACCTGCGTTGTGTGCTCGGGTATATCACTGACCTGTGTTGTGTGCTCGGGTATATGACTGACCCGCGTTGTGTGCTCCGGTATTTGACTGACCTGTGTTGTGTTCTCGGGTATGTGACTGACCTGTGTTGTGTGCTCAGGTATATGACTGACCTGTGTTGTGTGCTCGGGCTGTGCGGCAGGCGCGGGAGACTCGGCCCCGATGGGGTCGGCCCGCTCCGTCTGCTGATCCTGCTGATCCTGCGGATGCTGCTCACTGTCAGCCATCTGTCGAACACAAGAGACAGCATATGGTGAGTACCGAAAAGGTGTCACCTCGCCGTTTTATCAAAGCTTGGCTTTCTGAGACGATAGAAGAGAAATCAGATTTTGATGTCGTCAAATCATTTTTTGGTATTTATGAAATTGAAGCGTAAGAGATTCGATAAACGTCTAAATTTCCTGTTGCGTGGTCAGTAACCGCTAACTAGATAATGGGTATAAATATTTTATTTCTTGCGGTCGCTCAGCAGTAATCACTCACAGTTAGTTCAGCAACCCAGCCCGTTCTGGGTTTCTTCCCCAGTCGCAATGTTTGGTATCGTTCGCAAGTTACAATCAAAAGCAGTAGCTGCTCTGGGCGCCTGCTCTACACCCGTACCGCCCAGATGGCCTCGGTCGTAATATGCATAATCATTAGGTATATACTCAACCGTCGATTAGAATCGCAACACTCTCTGATACGTCATATTTGGTGAAATTTATTGCATCATTAGTTAGTTATTATCAACACATAATAGCGCATTATCATCCCGCCTTTAGCGTTGTTTGCTCTAGATGGGGTTGGCCCGGAGATTCGGTATAACTCCAAGGGGATGAGATACTCCATAATAGCAAGGTGTTAGCGCCAACTGGTCGCAAATTAACTGGAATTAGGTAATTTATCCACATCATGTTGATGTGTTTCACTCACCGGCTTCTCTACACTTTATTTCGACCGGGGACAGCGCTGCTGTTGATATATGGGGCGGAGTTTACCGTCTATATACTCTAGGTTTATCGGCCACCACCTGAGCTGACTGACAGATACTGTCCAAACAACTGCCGGCTACCGGCGAAAATCGTAATAAATACATAGTAGGACCGACTCACAATTATCTCATTTACAAAAAAAAGGCTTAAAAGGCCGGCTCAGTCGAGCTTTCGAAAACAATACATATAATCATAGATAGTGGCATACGGGACATTCAATAATTTTTTCACCTCAACAAGTTTTCCCCATAGTTTCATACGGTCTTGATTAAGGCGTGCAATGTCTACCGATTAGTACCTAAACGTTGAACGGGACGGGACAGTATTGTGCGCCGTCATGGGCCACTCAATTATCGTCAGACAAAATGTGAAGTCGTCAAACCGCCAAGAGATGTTTGTTTAATCATTTTTCAAATGCATTCATGATTCATGTAATGTGTTCGTCGTCATTGATTGAATGATTGAATCCATTACGTATTTTCTTCGATGTTTTTGTGATATTTGCCAGTTACTTTTTGTGCAAATCATTGTTTCATGTTCCGCTGATAATTAATGTAATCCCTGCTTTGAGTACATATAGCTCTAAAATAATATTTGTGAACAGTCAAATCAAAATATCAAAACAACATAACGGATTGCAGCAGTCTGTGTCTCGAACAGTCGGACAGCACCGGTGCCCTCTGGCCGACTGTGTTTCGATCGGTCCTGTGCACAGTCAGGGGTGGTGTAATCGTCCCGCTGTCACGACGGCACCACAGGAAGGCGGTCTGCTCAGCCGCCGCGCCGCCGCCAGACCGTGACAAAGGCGCTCGTGAGCAGCGAATCACCGCCAGTCAGTCGGGAGACGCCGCCGGGACAGGCTTTCGTACCGCCGAGGGCGAATGGCATGCAACGGCGAAAAAGTCCCGGCACTCCAAATAACAAAAATGGGGATTAAGGCTTTTGGTATAGCCAATGGAGATGAGTAACTGCATTTGATAAAGATCGGCATGGATTCCAGGGATTGGCAAGGTGACCCTGAAGACCGACAGGAAATGTCTGGCTGTCGGTGCAATGGGAACACTTTTGATTTCGGTCCAGCTCCTCCCACCTCTGAACACTGTCGAATGTCAACACTACGGTAGCGAACCAAAATACCTGTTTTTTTATTAATCCAACGCATCAATAATAATAACAATAGCCAAGAAAACTGAGAAATGTCGATTTTGCAACTTTTTCAAATTTCGCATATCAATTTTTGTTCTTTCGTATGGTGCATGTCTTATATTTTATAAATGGTTTAACTTGCAAACCACCTTGTCTAGCAAGCGATAAAATATAATTTTGCTGTCAGCTGTCTACCTTCTCACGGGTGGACGGCCAGTTTTGATCACCGGAAATCAGATGGTTCCTCCTATTCGTTCAAAAGCATGCACGTTAACTATAAATTATTGCGTTTTTCGCCATAAATTAAACAAGACGTTTCATCGGGCATGAAGTAAGATGGGTCGCATGCAATGCAGTGACAGTCATTACAAGCCAGGAGGCCGGCTACATTTTAACATTTGCATCATTACACACAACTCACATGAGAGGGTGCACAAAATTTTGGTAGTCGCTTATAACTTATCTATTTATAAATAAATGAGACCTCGTGTCCCCCAAATAATTCGTGAGCCATTATACGCTTCGATTAGAGATGTTAATCGGATACCAACTTTTTGGTATACCTACTGATACCAAACCGATACCAACTTGGTATTTGGTAGTTCAATCGTAATGTGTTTGGTATTTTGTTGGTATCATAAGCCCTCCTCACTAATGTATAAGAGGCTAATAAATCGGTAAAAAAGTTGGTATTTCCCTCAGTTTCCCAAGTTGGTTTGGTTTCGGTATTTTCCCGTGGTTTTGGTTGGTATTTGGTTTGGTATCGGTATTCCGATTTTCCGTAATTGACATCACTAGCTTCGATCATGTTTCCCTTCCGAACCCCCCAATTCACGAGCAGAAGCGTAACCGAAGAGGAGGTAAACGTCTAAAAAGCACGCAAAACAGTAACACCCGTCGATATCACGGGTCAACCCGAACACACACCAGCACTGACAGCCTGCCCCATAGACCAGAGCCGGCTCCGTGCAGCCGCGGAGGACGATCCCGTCGCTCCGCCGTAGGCAGCGGTGCCGGCTCGTCGCCTCACCTCGCGTGTTCCGTCTCCTGTGTGACGGCTCCGGTTCCCAGCGGCGACGCACTACTGTTTCATTCCGGTGTCACCCCCGCACGCGCCCGACTCCTGCAAAAACGCGCCGCCTTCTGCGGGCGCCCACGTGACGCGCCGGCTTCCTCCCCAGTGTTGGGCTCCTCCCACCGTCCCCTGGCCCGGTACAGTCTCTGGCAGCGCGGCCCGGTCCGCCGCGGCCGGCGCGGCGGACGGCGGGGCGGGAAGGGTGTCTGTCCCCCCCCCCTGTCCCCTCCCCAGCTGCTCCAGGTGTGCCGACATGACCGATGACCGCAGTTACCACCCATTACACGGACCACGCACACACGGGGGCACCGCTACACCGGAGCGGCGCTGCGAGCGTTTGTTTTGCAGCATCGGCGATACCGGCACTTAGCGTGTGAGCAGCGAGGGACATTCTGAAATCGACACTTATGTAGTGTGTGTGAAAGGGGTGCTTTCTGTGATTGAATTTGATATAAGCGTGCGAATTAAAAGAGCTCGTTTTGTGTTTGTGCGCCCGTGCGTTGTGTAAGTGAAGCCTTGCGTGATGCGTTTCGAGATCCTGTGTCTGTTTGTGTGAGTGTTAAATGACGGCGGCTCGGCTCTTCTTTGTCGTCTGTTTTGATCCATGTCCCATATGAGTGTCATTTCTCTAGTAGGTACTACTTACTAGGGCTAACTATATCCTTAGAGTGAATAAGGGAAGTGCTAAGAAAAGCAAGAAAGAATGCATCGTCTTGGAATGAGTACATGACGTAAATTCGATCTAAAACAGTAGCGGCGGAACACTTTCAATTAAGGGGGGGGGGGGGGGGGCACTGCCGACTTTTGGTCCCATTCTTTGCATGCAACGCCCATAGCGCTAATGTTAAAATGGCAAAATAAAGGGGGGCGCGGTGCCCCGGTTGCCCCCCCCCCCATTCCGCCGCCTATGATCTAAAACATTGGGTATGCTTTGATTTATTATTTCATATTCTGCAACTATAACTTTATACATATAGCACATTTAAACTATGAATAAAATCCGTATAATACATTTCTTAGTTCTCACTATAATATTAGAAAGTAAATGTGCTCTTTCACTACCATGTAATTCGTATTATTCAAATAACCTCATGTTCACATTTTTAACCGGACGAGGTTGAAGTGAACGTCTGCTATTTACGTGCATTTTCAGCTTTTCCTCGGTCTACAGAAGCACTTACCTTCAGATAAAAAAGAGGCAGATATTATTGTATTCCTCGGATAGGTTGCGAGTGCGACTAAAGGCAATTCAAGGAGCCCCTGCCGTTTGCTTCGCGCTGTTTGCAACCATTTAAAATTCTTTGATAATATCGCTAAATGAGATAGTATAGTAAAAATCAGTGAGTCCAGAGGCTTCCATGATTCGAACGATACATAACTTCTCCTGATGCATAAATTTAGATGGCTGAATAAATAGTGGATGAGAAGCATGCTTGCGCGATTATCTAGTCACGATTCTAATTCCTATGCAATTGTGTATCAAGATGGTAAACATGAAATTTTAGTTACATGGAGCCGCTGTAAGGATTTTTACAATTCCTTACACACACGTCCACTTCCCACATAGGAACGACGACCATTATAAAAGGTCAGTGACAGCGCTCCTGACTTTCTGGTTCGCTTCCAATTTAACCAGAAATACCTACTTGAACGGTTCCCGTTCATGGGAGACCGGGAGCATTTCTCTCGCATAGCAGCTCCGATTGAGGATCTGCCCGGTGTCGGTTTGAGACGCGGGGGTGCGCTGGGCTGGCGATGATTCACGGCCTGGGGACAGGGCGCCTAGTCCGACGGTGTGTCCCATTGGGGCGACCCTGTCGGCCCTGTCCCCGGGCCGGCAGTCGGAGACCGTACCGGCGCGGCAGCTGCCTGGATTCCGGCCCATTGTGCAGCCGCCGCGGCCCTCGCCGCTCCCCATTGACTGGCCAGCAGCGGGCCGCCGTCCGATCTCCGACACCTGGGCCGCGCCGCGCTGGTCACCGGCGCGCCGCTTCCGCCGCCGCTGCTCCCATTGAGCGCGGCGTGTTGACCGCCGACTAACCAGCGCTCCAAATTGGCGGCTCGGCCGGCATCGGCCAAACAGGGACATCTGGCCGGTATAAATAGAGGCACGGCCGGCCGCACCTGAGGACCAGATGCTACACACGGGAGCGGGCTGTCCTGCTCCCTTGCTCCGCATCTCCGCGCGCGCCGGACCGCGCTACCGAACCGCCTCCGCCGCGCCGGAAGCGTGCAATTATCGCCGCGAGCGGGGAGCGTCCCGCCGCGCCGACCCGCCCCGCAGGGCGACCGGCGCGGTGGGGACAGCGCGGGGCACTGGGGGCAGACGGCCCCGTCGGCACACCGCTACAGTCCGGGCTACCGGAACGGTCCTTTGACACCAATCGAGCGGCTATTGTTCTACGGTTCAGAGGAACGGGACTAGTGGTCAAGATTTCTACAACAGTCCGTGTGTTTAGAAACAAGAGAACATAAAGCAATTAGCTCGCGCCGCAGGAAGTCAGGTGAAACAATCGATGTTGTCCACAACTTGCGATGTAAATATTTGTGTCCATTGTTACGGCTTATACAAATATTCGCTTCAGGAAATAACTTTTTACCGTACAGACTTTATGGAAGTCGAGTCATTCACATTCGCTTCAATTGATGCTTGACGGTTACATCGTGATTTTTCCGTCTGAGGACCGGGCTATGTTGTTGCCACTAATGCCTGTCGTGACTGAACTTAAGTTGGCGTGTCTTCAGCGTTAACTGCAACCGAAACATAAATCTTGACACGGTGGCGGCTTAATAGGCAGCATTTTGTTTACATTCGTATTTTTACATCCGGTACATGCGCATATTTGGGGCGTCAGAAATGGTTCGACACGCAAAAACAACAATGGGGTTTTGAACTAAAATGCTGCTCACCGTTCGACTACCGTCACGGTGTGAATCAGCGCTCGATCGTAAGGGCAACGGCTATTGAGGGGAACGTCTATCGTTTTTTTTTCTCACCTGTCCTGACGTTAATTGCCAATGCGAGAGGGATCGTTCCGCAGGTCCCGCCCGTCCCCCGAAGGTCAGAGGCGCTCCGATAATGGCTGAGCTGACACGGCCCATTATTTTGGCCGGACCGGTACGGCGCGACCCGCGACAGGCAGCACCTGAGCCCCGTGTCGAGAGGCCCGCGCTGGGCTCAGACGGCCAAAGGGGACACTGGGAAATATTTTAAACTGAAGACATGCTATACGACAGGGTTGTGCTCGACTCAAAAAAATTTGCCGACTCGACTCATCATTCAACTTCAGAATGCCCTGACTCAACTCTGACTCAAACAAGGAGCTGATTTTTTTCCCTTGACTCGACTCATGACTCAAGCGGCTCAATGAAAATATGAGTTGACTCAAACTTGACTCAAATTTTTTGTTGAGACAAGTGCGTTGACTCAAAATTGACTCAGATAAAAAAGTTGTTGAGCGGGGGGGGGGGTAAAAAAATCCGGCAGCAGGGCCAGGCCCAAGTTGTTAAGCGGGGGGAGAATGATAAACTTATACTATATATTGTTTCTAGAAAGTTGAGTCAGCTGACTCATGTTCCTAAATGTTTTTGACTCAACTCAATGTCAAAAGTTATTTTACTGACTCAACTCTGACTCAACTCAACACCTTAATATTTTTGTCCGACTCAACTCTGACTCAACTCAACAGCTCAACATTTTATCCGACTCGACTCAAATCTGACTCATTTGAGTCAGAGTTGAGTCAAATTTCTGACTCGACTCATGAGTCAAGCACAACCCTGCTATACGAAAAAATAGACATTTGATAGTTAGTATTATAACTATCCGACTTAGCATTAAAGCATTAGCTTTACCAGGTGTTGCCGAAGCGTCTTTATTCTTTTCCTCAGGTAAATAGATGTCTGAAATGTTTATTGTTTTCAAAACGGGCTTCGCTGAGGAAACTTAATATTGAAAACAAAACATTTTTTTAAACAATTAACATTTTGAAAACAACTAACATTTTAGACGTTTGCTTTACATCAAGGTAGCATAGAAATGCACCTTTTCTATTTGCTCGTATTGATGCTGATTCCATTATAAATAGCGATCAAATTAAACTGTTCAGAGATGTTTGCATTTATCACAACCCTGACGTATGGTGGTTTGCTCCTTGTGAGTCCATTCCGTCGTTGCGGAACCGGAATGACGCAATCTAAAACCCTTTTTAGAGGCTTACATAATGCACCATTTTTCGGTTTTCTGTCCACTTTATTCGATGTTGTCGCTAGGGATTGTAGGAGGTATAGAGTTTTGTTTGCCACCAATCGGATTGAGCATACGGAACTGTCGAGCAGGTTACTTTCAGTCTCATTATTTTTGTAGAAGATTTTAACATGGCATAGAATTGCGTACGAATTAGGTAGGTTTGTTCAGTGTTCAGTTCATTGCTTTTAAATTATAAAAATGAACAGTGAGAACCAACTACTTGTCTTTGACCAGGATAGTCCGTTTTCGGTCCTTCCTATGTCCCCTTCGTGTATCAGAAAATGCTCCGGCATGTATGTACCTACTACTCGAGGAATCAGGTCGCTACCCACTACAGTTGTATTTTCCTCTTGCTGCCTCGTTCCAGTCATAGATTGCACGGTCGTCTGCCCCGGACACTATAAATAAAAGGTAGGGCCCCACGGTTCACAAAAGACAAATGTCAAATACACTTCTATTTTGGACTGGTCTCCAGTAATTCCGACCGGTTTACTTACGGCTCCATTGTTAATTCAATCGTCCGGGTGTTTTTGAGGCTCATGCCTCTTGAATTCATTCGTGCTTACTGCTTATGTTCACTAGGCAAGAAACTGAGATTCTCTCGAAAATCGCGGACGATCATTGGAGGGTTTTGGAAATTGCTATCGGATGTTGCGAATGTCGGTTCGTCGGAAGGGTCATAGAGATCTCATATAGGGAAGATGATCTCCCAAAAACGTTTATCGAAACTGAATAGTATTTATTTTGGTGGCGGGTGCGGTCGGTGACTTCGGTAGGAATAGGCATGTAAGCTACCGTGCCTTCCAAAGCAAACTTATTGAGGACGGTAAGCAAAAAGTTTATTTTACCTGCTTGAGAATGGTTAGCTGCATTGAAGTCGGGTACTGCAAGGCTAAGTATACATAGATGCCTCTTATTCCTGCCCTGTATCCAGAGCGGTCGTCAGGGGCGGATCCAGGAAAACTCCAAGGGGAGGGTCATGAATCGAAGTGGTGCCCCTACCTATACCCAAAATTAAAAACTCAACGGATTTCGTCCACTTCATTTTGGTGGTGCCCCCATTTTCAGTTTTTTTTTCTTTTTATTTTTTATTTTTAGTCAGTATCTTAACTCTTAGCCACAACCACATTTACCAATTGTAAGCAAGTATATATGAATGTGCTATGTGTATATATGTTGTGGACGCTGAGTAGTGAGTACTTACCAGGAACGTTATCAGGTAAGCGAATCGTTGTCAGTCCGACGAACTTGACCCTAGCGTCTAAAGGGTCTGTCCTTGACACTTCAGGCTTGTCAGGGGCACCAAAGTCCTTCCAGGAACACCACAAACCTGTCAGGGGCACCTACGGCCTTTGAGGGGCGCTACAGGCCTGCCAGGAAGCAGGGGCACCACAGGTCTAGCAAGTATACACGACAGGCCTGTCAGGGGCACAACGGGCCTGTTGGGCCCATGAGCACCCCTAGGGGTAGGGGCACCACAGTCCTTCCAGGGGCACCGCAGGCCTGTGAGGGGCACCAGCGGCCTAGCAGGGGCACCAGTCAACACAGGCCTGCCAGGGGCACCACAGACCTGCCAGGGGCACCAGAGGCCTGCCAGGAGCACCACCGACCTCGCAGGGGTAACTTGGGCCTGTCAGGGGCACCACGGGCCTGTCGAGAGGCACTTCAGGCTTTTCAGGGGCACCATAGTCCTCTCCGGGCGCAGGGGTAGCAGGGGCACCAGAGGCCTGCCAGGGGCACTACAGGCCTAGCAAGGGCACCACTGGTCTATCAGGGGCACCACGAGCCTGTCATAGCCAGACATCTCAGGCTTGTCAAGGCCCAGGGGCACCACAGGTCTGTGAGGGGCACCAGCGACCTAGCAGGGGCACCAGTCAACACAGGTCTGCCAGGGGCGCCACAGATCTGCCAGGGGCACCACAGACCTGCCAGGGGCACCAGAGGTCTGCCAGGGGCACCACCGGCCTCGCAGGGGCACCATGGGCCTGTCAGGGGCACCACGGGCCTGCCGAGGGGCACTTCAGGCTTTTCAGGGGCACCAGTCCTCTCCGGGCGCAGGGGTACCAGCGGCCTAGCAAGGGCACCAGAGGCCTGCCAGGGGCACCAAAGGCCTAACAAGGGCACCACGGGCCTGTCAGGGGCACCTCAGGCTTGTCAGGGCCCAGGGACACCACAGTCCTTCCAAGGGCACCCCAAGCCTGTCAGGGGCACCAGAGGCCTGCCAGGGGCACCAGAGGCCTGCCAGGGGCACTACAGGCCTAGCAAGGCACCACGAGCCTGTCATGGCCGGGCACCTCAGGCTTGTCAGGGCCCAGGGGCACCGCAGGCCTGCCATGGACACCACAGGCCTGCCAGGGGCACCACCGGCCTTGGAGGGGCGCCTCAGGCCTGTCAGGAGCACCACGTGCCTGCCGGGGACACTTCAGGCTTGTCAGGGGCGTTACAGTCCTGCCAGGGCCCAGGGGCACCAGGCCCGTGGTGTCCCTGCTAGGCCTGTGGTGCCCCTGGCGGTCCTGTGGTGCCCCTGTCAGGACTGTGATACCCCTGATAGGCCGGTGGTGCCCCTGGCAGGTCTTTGGGCCCCCGGGCCTCAAGGGGGGCCATGACCCATGTGACCGCCCCCCCCCCCCCCCCCCCCGCTTGGATCCGCCACTGGCGGTCGTAATGTCGTCGCTGCCAGAGACAATACGCAATGCGCATCTCGCAGCGGAGGTGGTTCTCTAGCGCCATCTGGGTCGCAGTTCACCGTACCGTCGCTAGGTGTCGGGGCAGTCGGCAGGTCCGCGCCAGGCCGGGTCAGGCATGCCTGAGAGCTCAGAGCTGACGTGACTGGACTGCCGCCGCTGAGTCCGGCTCAGGTGGGCGGCAGGTGTCCTTCACATAGGTGGCGCCACAGTGGGCCAGTGGGACTGCTCGGCTCTACAGTTCACAGCAGTTTTTGCAATGCCACTATGATCGCTAATATAGGGAGGATAAGCTGCCCCAACGGTTCCTGGCCCTATGAAACTTTGTGGGAGCAGCGCCCCCACGGCCCCAGAGTTGTGGGGGCAGGCTGCCCCCATGCTGCCCCCCGGCTCGGCTCACGCGCCTATGCCGGCTGGCGTCTGGCAGAGTCGCGGGGAAAGACCTGTGGCACGCTCAGACGCGCTTCTGTGACGTCCGTGCCGGGCCACTCGCGTTCCGTCCTACTCTTCCGGTTACCGGTAGCTCGTAGATAGTTGCTTGATTTCTGAGCATTATGTGTGGAGGGCATTTGGTCGAAATGTATGATGTATGGAGAATGAATATGTGCTTACATGTTGTCACAGTCTTCTGCGTTAGAGCGCTCCATAATGAAGGTTGTTTCTGGTTAACATTTCGAAAATGTGTTAATGAATCTATGAAATTATGTTGGTAGGTAGATGATTTCCGATTTCGCTTCCTCCAGTTGGAGGGGCTCAAATACATTACGAGCCCTCCCCCTCAGCCGAAAAGTTGGAGGGGCTCAGCCCCCGCTACCCCCCCCCCCCCCCCGGTTCCCACGCCACTGCGGCCAGTCCAGTTCAAATACGTGTTGCACACTGTGGCTCACCGTGACTGTTGTTCGCGTTGAACAGCTTGTTTCCTTTAAACCAATGACGTCATTAAAGTTAGCCAATTATTGCAAACCTTTTTGGTTGGTAACACTCGCACTGCAAACTGCTAGCCAATAAGTGATCAAAATATGTACGACGACATTGAAAACAATATCAATCCAAAGTATCTAAGGTCACGTCACTGGCCAGGTCACGCCACTGGCCTGACCTTAGGTCACGGATATAAAAATTGCGAGATATACAAATTATAGGGGCCCATAACATCATGCAATCCACCAAGTTTAATTTATGACAAACACTGCAGGCTGGACATGATTGCAAACTTCTTTAGGCTTGGTTAGTTAACTTGACCTGCTGACCTGACCTGACATGACCTGGGATTAAAAATTTCACACATTGTCCAAAATTGATGTACAAAAAGCTGTTCCAAGCGGCGCGGCGCTACGCGCCGCGGTTTTTTATTCACACGCAAAAAGTGCGACAGGGTGGTAACATAATATGTCCCCCCCCCCACTGGGGCTGAGGTTAAGGGACTACATGTGATACATCGACATCTGATCCTCCAACATGTCTTTGATTTGATCACGGTTCTTGAAGCCAAGCCATTCACAATATTTCACCAATGCCATATCACATCGTGTCTGGTTGATACATTCAAACAGGATGCCTCAGTGAAACACTTCAACACTGGGTTTAAAACAACAATGGTTTAACACAAAAGCACAGCTGGTAAGAGTATCAGGGTTTAATTGATACACCCAAAAATGGAGTGGTAGGCCTGCCGATGTTTAATGAACAGTATGAGTACACCCGAAAATCGGGTGGTAGACCTTCCAAGGGCGACAGCGATGAGCCGGGCGTGACCTCTGACGTGTTCGGCAGCACCTTCGGTCACCACAATGCCGGGTCCCGATCGGACAACTGCGCCCAAAAAGAGCGGCTTGATGAACAGGTGACAGCTCGCTCCTCCGTTCCTGGGCCGCGGCCTCCCTGTCGCCGGGCTGGCCGCAGGTCGTGCGAACGCTGGACATGAGGACCAGCTGGAATGGACGGGATGGGTGTTGGAGACAGGCCACTCACCGCCTGGGGCCGATCTAAAGTTCCGACGGGCATTCAATTTTTTTCGAAATCAATTTTCACATTCAAATTAATCAAATTTTTAAGCTCATCCAATTGGTCAAGGGCAACAGCGAATGACGAAGATTTCACAAAAAGAACAGATCTTCACAAATTCCGTAAATAGTAGCAGCTATATCTAAATTATTTATCCAAGTTATTAACAACTTCAGAAACTTTTCAGCCAAAGCACCCAAGTCCCGTGCACTCACCAAACACAGCACGATCAGAGCGGTGTGACGTTTCGCCATGACGTTCCACCACTCCTTCCCCAACCAGTACAGCAGCGCTCTCCCCCCACGGTGCCGGTATGCCTCCTTCTGAGCACGGCGCTTCTGCAGTCCGGCCCGCTAATTTCGGCTGCCAGATACGGGACCGGATACCGCTTCCGGTTCCGGTTAGAGATACAGTGGGGGTACTGCGTGAAGGGGGAGGAGTGAAGGGGGCACTGCATGAACTCGAGCTGCAGGGTGGAGGTCCATCGGAAAGGAGGGCATGGAGACTGCATGAAAACGAGTATTAAATGTCACACTTCACAGCGTTAAGACATGAAAACGTTTTTTTCTACGATATCGCTAGACTGAAAAATGAGCACAAAATGGTTACAAAAAAAAATGACGACTTTCATAATCTTAAGCGACCTGAGCGTCGGGCAACTCGAAAAACTTGCATGACTACTGTTGCGATAACTTTCCACTACAGAGGCATGGATTGCTTTTTCACGTTTCTTTTTTAGCATTCCTTTTTAGCTCGCCGAGTCCGAGTGTGCTTAACTAAAAAGACTCCCTCACTCACATGGCAAAGTTGGCAAAGAACCTCACCCGGCTGTGGTTTCAATAGGCTACCACTGGGGCCCCTAATGCATACACACAGAAAAATATTAACACCGTTAGCGGTGTAATTGCACAGTACATATCTGAGCACTTGAGGAAAGTTAATTTAGTCCCTTCCCCGCTTAAATTACTCGCGCTTCTAAATGAACACCAGGAAGAAGGTAATAGAACACTGTTAGGAGGGTTGGGTGTTTTGCTACATGTAGTAAAACACCCAACCCTCCTAACAGTGTTCTATTACCTTCTTCCTGGTGTTCATTTAGAAGCGCGAGTAATTTAAGCGGGGAACACACAGAAAAATATTGACACCATTAGCGGTGTAATTGCACAGTACATATCTGAGCACTTGAGGACAGTTAATTTAGTCCCTTCCCCGCTTAAATTACTCGCGCTTCTAAATGAACACCAGGAAGAAGGTAATAGAACACTGTTAGGAGGGTTGGGTGTTTTACTACACACAGAAAAATATTAACACCGTTAGCGGTGTAATTGCACAGTACATATCTGAGCACTTGAGGAAAGTTAATTTAGTCCCTTCCCCGCTTAAATTACTCGCGCTTCTAAATGAACACCAGGAAGAAGGTAATAGAACACTGTTAGGAGGGTTGGGTGTTTTGCTACATGTAGTAAAACACCCAACCCTCCTAACAGTGTTCTATTACCTTCTTCCTGGTGTTCATTTAGAAGCGCGAGTAATTTAAGCGGGGAACACACAGAAAAATATTGACACCATTAGCGGTGTAATTGCACAGTACATATCTGAGCACTTGAGGACAGTTAATTTAGTCCCTTCCCCGCTTAAATTACTCGCGCTTCTAAATGAACACCAGGAAGAAGGTAATAGAACACTGTTAGGAGGGTTGGGTGTTTTACTACACACAGAAAAATATTAACACCGTTAGCGGTGTAATTGCACAGTACATATCTGAGCACTTGAGGAAAGTTAATTTAGTCCCTTCCCCGCTTAAATTACTCGCGCTTCCAAATGAACACCAGGAAGAAGGTAATAGAACACTGTTAGGAGGGTTGGGTGTTCTGCTACATGTAGTAAAACACCCAACCCTCCTAACAGTGTTCTATTACCTTCTTCCTGGTGTTCATTTGGAAGCGCGAGTAATTTAAGCGGGGAAGGGACTAAATTAACTTTCCTCAAGTGCTCAGATATGTACTGTGCAATTACACCGCTAACGGTGTCAATATTTTTCTGTGTGTACATGTAGCAAAACACCCAACCCTCCTAACAGTGTTCTAGCATGTGTCCCAGCACCGCCCGCTGATAAATACCGACCAGTTTTTCCGGTGGACACTGTTTGCGCCACCGGCCGGTCGAGCCGCCAGCTAAGCCATCCGTCGGTCGCAGCTCTGCTTCGTTACGTCACAGACGCGTCATCGGTCTGCGGCCGAAAACAGCGGAAAAGGCGGCGTCTAAATAAGGCAGGCGGCGCCCTGCAGGTCGGCGGGCGCGGTTCGCCGGCCCCGCCCACACCTCAGTGACGTCACGGGGTGGACAGCTGACCAGGCGATCCGATCTTGACGGACAGAAGGAAGCGGAGAGATCGGCACAGACTGATAGCAGAGGCGTGGCGATGCCATATGCTCTAGATGGTGCCGAGGTCGGATCATAATGATGGTGATACTCCCTTGTTTTGATTTGTTCTAGTATAAGGGTGCACCTATGCCTTTGGCTTGACGGGACATTGTTGTTTACATATGTCAAGTCATGATTCAGTTAAAGTGACATCGGTGTAAAAAAGGAACCATGACGCAATCGGTAAATGAGATTCATGAGGGGACCATGGACACACCAACTGGGACAGTATCTAAGTCAATCTCGTACTCGTTCATGTCTAAGGTCTGGTTACGCGAAAGCTTCCGTAATACTCCGCACCCACTCAAAGCTTCTGCAATCCGCACTTACTCGGAATAGCTGAGTTTGGTTAAAATACTCGTAAGGTCCATAATGTTAATACATTTTGCATATTTCAAAGGTATGGCGTCTTCGCGCTAGTGCATGTCACATCCAAGCCGATGTCTACCACCCCATCTTTTTTTTTTGCTTTCCTCTCTGGTCGTTGTGCCAAATAACGATCGATAAAAGTCTATCCCGTTCTGCTGAGCAATCCCACACGCCAATGAATGACATTCGTGACATCACTGTTTAATTCGGCGCGCCGCCTGCGACGAGTGAGTCAGCGCTGCTTAGGACTGTCGGCCGGCTGGCGTCCGGCCAGCTCCGCTGACACTCGCGGGACGCGCCCACTCCACCGGAGAGGGGGGAGCTGAGTCGACCCAGGGGAGGGTCTGAGTCGTCCCTGTCTCCACTGAGACTCACCGGACCGCGTCTACTCCGCCGAGTCGCCTCCTATCTCCCGACCTACGCACGGAGCGCGGTGTGAATCCGCCCTTAGTCATACGACCAAATCGAGAGCCCTCCGATAAAGGTGACGTCACGGATGCAAAGTGGTGGCAGAGTTGCTCCGTTTGAGGTGCCGGGTCGGTGATAATATGCGCATGAATGCTCTATTTGGGTGAGTGAAAAGCGTCCATGGGCGGTGTTATCGTATGGAGGTGTTTGGTGCATGCCAGAACGTTCCTTGCTGGTGCACCCAAAATGGATGGGTTGTGGAAAGACATGCATAAATGATAAACGAGACGAAATTTCCTGTGAAGTTCAAGGGGTAGGCTCAGGTGATGGACCCTTTTGTTAGAGGAATCTCAGTGTTACTGACGAATGATGTCCGTGAAAATGCGGACACAATCGGGGGTGCAATGCTACCCCATATCCCTTCCCTTTTCATTATATTGTGCCCGAGAGAGGCGGTGGAAGAAATAGGGGCGTTTCGACTCCGCTCCGCAACACCACTTTTTCAATGTCTGATTCTGATTCAAGCAGTGCAAGCAATAAGCGGCATTCGAAAGAGCGTCGATAAATACGAGGAAAGAAGTGTGCTCTTTTTACCCTATGACACATGCCAATTACTACTCGCTTAGAGGCAGTTAAATAATAAATTTCCGGATTTTGACGTTCATGGACAAATCGGCCCATCATTTGCGAATTATTAGAGCTACAAAATCACATTGAAATCGACAGCTTTCCTAAACGTCTTTTGCCACTACATACACCCGCATATTTTTCTTGAAGTCAACGGTTTGGATCCCAGAGAGTCTAGAACTGTCAAAAATGGACGCTTTCGTGGAAATATATTTTTCTGCATTAACTTTCGACGCAAAGTTTCAATGAAAATTTGCCCAGCATTATGTTTCTCTCGTTGAGGGGCGTTAAAGAATTATCATTCGATGAAAGGTAACCTTTTAAAAGATGACCTTTGGTCAAGGCCATTTCCTAACCAGAAAGGATCATGGTGAAAATGAACAGCTGCAAGTAAGTGGATGAACAGTTGTACTGTAAGTAATTGCCTTCTGTCATCGTCACTCACCATGTTAGGGTATCTAGACAGCCGTAACTGAGCAGTTGTGAGACCACAACACCCGTGCGTGGGTTAACTGAAGGCTAGTCACTGAGCATTTCTGCCGGAGCGGTGTACCGGAAGGTCGGTACACTACGTCACTATGAGCTCGCAGCTCTCGGCAAGGACATTAGATACAGCTCATCCGGTGGGGGCGTCGGATGACCTAGGAGGGGAGCGGGGCACGTCCATCTCATCCCGTTATGGCCGGTCTGAGCCGCGTCAGCTGTCGAAACTCACGAACACCGGACTCCCTGGAAGCGTGGTGTATGAACTGTTTGTAACACGCTACTCCGCGCCGCTGCTATACTTGGAGACGGCACAGAGCACGGTATCAGAGCCGTCTGCCCACGGAATCCCGCGTCATAGAGTGGGAGTGGGCCGTGTGTATAATAAAATATGCAGATGTTGACGCCAACCTAATGGAGAAAATTAACAAGATTCTATAATAACACAATTTGATTATACCTATCATACAACTCATTTCATAATTGTATCATTTGTCTTGCAAGGTCTTTGTCAATGATTTGTCAGGTTGCGACCATTGGCGCGCTAATTGGGATGGTTTTTATGAATGGCTTTAAATGTATCCTCGCTTGCCAATCAAATTTATGGTGCAGCGGGATGTTTGCAGCCGGCCTGGTGAAGCCTTCCGGCCACCTTCATTTTTTTTCTTGTGTGGAGAAAGCAGCGAGCACTGCACCGCGAAATTTGGATAGCTCATACCACGTTAATTTTACATCACGTGTTCGGCTCGCTACAGAAGTCGGGTTTAACATCAAGCCGGGTTTAATAGCTATGCATCACGTCACTCCCACAACTTTTCTTCTGGATGTTTGAAACTCAATGTATTGCATGAGTGTAACAGTTGCAATAATTCATGCACCTCAGATTTGTGTTTATGTGAGTACGATTGAGGTGCATGAGTCAGGTCAGTTTCTTTGCCGTAACTTTGCCGTAATAAAAACAAACACGTCAAACCTGCAAGATATTTTCATAATCGTAACACCTCTACCATGCCCATAAGCAATAAACAAGGTGCAGCTGATGACTAGCGGTCACGCAAAAGGTCATTTGAGGTCATTTAAGGTCACCAGCAGTTTTCTGGGCGAGACGTTTTTATGTAGACCAAGATAAAAGCACCTGAAATGTGTACAGATCAACAACACTGGGAGATTGATATGCAACATAACCTTTTCTGGTCAGCATACTTAAGACTTTGACCTGAGGCCAAATTTTCAAGTTAAGCTTTGAAGGTCAAATTATAGTGACCATTCAACGCGCATTGACGAGAGAAACGCCATGGGAGTAAAAGAAATGTTATTTAGGTATCCCCCCAAAATACATTTGTGCCATGTCATAGACTTATATATCAGTGCCTTATGCAGTAATCAATAACCAATAACCATGTAAAAGAACAATTTATTTTTATTTATATTTACCTCTTATGTATACCTTTTAGTTCACGAGATATGTCTTGCTTAGTGAAAAATGTCAAAATTGGGGAATTTGACGTTTTTTTTTCTTTTGACGGCCTCTAGTGACCTCGCCATTGTCCTGAGCGTATTTCTTTATTGTTTCTAAACGTAATCACTTAGAACATATTGAGGGCTATCGGCTGATTTTTGGCGTCTTTCTATCTTTTTATTTTTAGTAAAACCAAAGTGAAGTTAGCTGAGACTCCCACCTGGGCGTGGGTTACCTGTCTTTTTATAGCAAATAATGGTATAATGGAACCTACTTCATAAGCAATACAATGAAAGAATAAATATGCGCTAGCATAGGCTATGCAAATGTTCAATGGAAAAGAAGGTAAATTTCTGAATCTTGAAAAGAAAATGTAAATAGGTACTTCGAGGATATTGGTTGGCAAGTACCGAACCACATCGCTCTTTGATGGGTCATATATGTAGGCTGTAGCAGCGAGTCGTCAAAAATTGTGCTCAAAATCCGTACTCACTGACTGAAAAGCGTGTTATGCCGAACCACTTTTTAAATTAAAAACATGCTGTCATGACTCGTACCTACGTATTTGGTATGCAATTATGCATGCAAGTACTGGTACTTGTCTTCCACACATTTTTCTCAGCACCTTACAGGTAAAATGCCGACCCCGCACGCGCACTGGACATTGGACAAACGCTGAATCTATGTAGTTGTAAGCCGCAGAAACATAAACAAATAATACACACTAAGTTTTTCACTTGTGCACTGACTCATCGTATCCCTGGATGATGTTTGTGTCTTGCCCGATCAGTGGAGCGTTGCACCGGTGCCATCGGCGGCATTTTTGCACCGATGATTGTCCCGGCGGGGGCTGCCAAGCGAACCACTTCGATGGCACCTGGGGAGGGAGACGTCGCGGTGGAGGCTGGAAAACAGACGACGGGCCGGCTGCCACCGTCTCCCTGAGGGATGTCGAAGGAAAACAGACGGGGCTGGCTGCCGCAGCAATCTCGGCCTGACACGCCCCCAGAAGGAGCTCGAAATGACGACGGAAACGGGACACCGTGGCGTGAGTCACCCAGAGTTTGAACCTCGAAAATGTGTGCATTATGAATCGTAGACATGTCGTTGGAAGAGCTGTCACCTGCATTGATATTTTTAGACACTTCTTTACTGCTTCCCTGAGTTGAATCATATGGTCGTTTGCCCCGCGTTTCCGTTTGTTCCAGTGGCAAGTCCTTATGTAAAATACGCGCTCGAATCAGAGCAATCGTCTACTTCATTTTATTTCTGCTACCTTGCATCTATATTGGGTGCTTGTATTGCACAATTCACTGGTTGCGCTTCACGACATAATAGCCCTCGGCTTGGTAAAATTCAATGCGTCTATGTATGTGTGCGCTGAGATGCTTTAGGCGCTATCAGCTGTAATAACCGCAGCACCAACTTCTGTTGGCCTTGCCGCTGTGTTGGTATGCTCTGTGCTCGGCAGTATGAGCATAGTGTAATAAATAACAAGTGAAGACACTTCACCAATGTATAATGCAAACTCATGTAACAACTTTTCTTCAGCTGGAAGTGGGCTATGTAGCTACTCACGCTGCAGTATGACGTAATAAAACGTCATAAAACGTCACTCCCTAAATCATTGAACGTTATCCTCAGCCTACATCATCGTCTTCCATGCCCCGTCATGATGGATTTTTTAATTGACTTAGACATGAAAGCCCACGTTTTTTATTCCACTAAATGAAGGTAAATAATCCCAGTCTCTTACAGAATGCCTTGGTACACACAAAATCAGAGGACATCGATGTGCCAAAGCCCGATGAAAGTGCTACTCGATCTAACTGCGCAGTGCGCTCCAACATGTTGAACATCGTATCAGCATTCACTCTATTCCGCAACATTACTCTCGAGAACCCACTGTTTTTATTGCATGTATGGTCGCTTACTGATGGCAATTTGACAGAACCGGTATGAAAATATTCAAAAACAGAGGACATCATAACACCACCGGCTCCTAAAAAGTGTAGGGTATTTTGACAGCGTCTCTAAAACATAACCCATTTGGTTCGGTCCTATGAATGACATAGACTCGAGAACCCATGTTTTTTATTGCATTTAATGAAAGAAAATAATCGTATTTTCTTATAAAATGCGTGAAAATATTCAAAATCAGAGGACATCGATGTGCCACAGCCCGATGAAAGTCCTTCTCGATCTAAGTGCGCCCCAACATGCTGAACATCGTAACAGCATTCACTCTATTCCGTAACGTTACCCTCGAGAACCCACTGTTTTTATTGCATGTATGGTCGCTTACTGAATGCAATTTGACAGAACCGGTATGAAAATATTCCAAAACAGAGGACATCATAACACCACCGGCTCCTAAAAAGTGTAGGGTATTTTGACAACGTCTCTAAAACATAACCCATCTTGATCGGTCCTTTGATTGACATAGACTCGAGAACCCATGTTTTTTATTGCATTTAATGAAAGAAAATAATCGTATTTTCTTATAAAATGCGTGAAAATATTCAAAATCAGAGGACATCGATGTGCCACAGCCCGATGAAAGTGCTCTTCGATCTAACTGCGCTCCAACATGCTGAACATCGTAACAGCATTCACTCTATTCCGTAACGTTACTCTCGAGAACCCACTGTTTTTATTGCATGTATGGTCGCTTACTGAATGCAATTTGACAGAACCGGTATGAAAATATTCAAAAACAGAGGACATCATAACACCACCGGCTCCTAAAAAGTGTAGGGTATTTTGACAACGTCTCTAAAACATAACCCATTTTGATCGGTCCTTTGATTGACATAGACTCGAGAACCCATGTTTTTTATTGCATTTAATGAAAGAAAATAATCGTATTTTCTTATAAAATGCGTGAAAATATTCAAAATCAGAGGACATCGAAGTGCCACAGCCCGATGAAAGTCCTACTCGATCTATCTGCACTCCAACATGCTGAACATCGTATCAGCATTCACTCTATTCCGTAACGTTACTCTCGGGAACCCACTGTTTTTATTGCATGTATGGTCGCTTACTGATGGCAATTTGACAGAACTGGTATGAAAATATTCAAAAACAGAGGACATCATAACACCACCGGCTCCTAAAAAGTGTAGGGTATTTTGACAACGTCTCTAGACTCTAAAACATAACCCATTTTGATCGGTCCTATGAATGACATAGACTCGAGAACCCATGTTTTTTATTGCATTTAATGAAAGAAAACAACCGTATTTTCTTATAAAATGCGTGAAAATATTCAAAATCAGAGGATATCGATGTGCCACAGCCCGATGAAAGTGCTCTTCGATCTAACTGCGCTCCAACATGCTGAACATCGTATCAGCATGCACTCTATTCCGTAACGTTACTCTCGAGAACCCACTGTTTTTATTGCATGTATGGTCGCTTACTAATTGCAATTTGACAGAACCGGTATGAAAATATTCAAAAACAGAGGACATCATAACACCACCGGCTCCTAAAAAGTGTAGGGTATTTTGACGTCTCTAAAAGATAACCCATTTTGATCGGTCCTTTGATTGACATAGACTCGAGAACCCATGTTTTTTATTGCATTTAATGAAAGAAAATAATCGTATTTTCTTATAAAATGCGTGAAAATATTCAAAATCAGAGGACATCGAAGTGCCACAGCCCGATGAAAGTGCTCTTCGATCTAACTGCGCTCCAACATGCTGAACATCGTAACAGCATTCACTCTATTCCGTAACGTTACTCTCGAGAACCCACTGTTTTTATTGCATGTATGGTCGCTTACTGAATGCAATTTGACAGAACCGGTATGAAAATATTCAAAAACAGAGGACATCATAACACCACCGGCTCCTAAAAAGTGTAGGGTATTTTGACAACGTCTCTAAAACATAACCCATTTTGATCGGTCCTTTGATTGACATAGACTCGAGAACCCATGTTTTTTATTGCATTTAATGAAAGAAAATAATCGTATTTTCTTATAAAATGCGTGAAAATATTCAAAATCAGAGGACATCGAAGTGCCACAGCCCGATGAAAGTCCTACTCGATCTATCTGCACTCCAACATGCTGAACATCGTATCAGCATTCACTCTATTCCGTAACGTTACTCTCGAGAACCCACTGTTTTTATTGCATGTATGGTCGCTTACTGAATGCAATTTGACAGAACCGGTATGAAAATATTCAAAAACAGAGGACATCATAACACCACCGGCTCCTAAAAAGTGAAGGGTATTTTGACAACGTCTCTAAAACATAATCCATTTTGATCGGTCCTTTGATTGACATAGACTCGAGAACCCATGTTTTTTATTGCATTTAATGAAAGAAAATAATCGTATTTTCTTATAAAATGCGTGAAAATATTCAAAATCAGAGGACATCGAAGTGCCACAGCCCGATGAAAGTCCTACTCGATCTATCTGCACTCCAACATGCTGAACATCGTATCAGCATTCACTCTATTCCGTAACTTTACTCTCGAGAACCCACTGTTTTTATTGCATGTATGATCGCTAACTGAATGCAATGTGACAGAACCGGTATGAAAATATTCAAAAATAGAGGACACCATAACAGTACCAGCCCCTAAAAGTGTAGAGTATTTAAACAAAGTCTGTATTATACGAGTCATTTTGATCGGTCTTTTCCTTCACTTTGACTTGAGAACCTATGCTTTTTATTGCGCGAAATGAATGAGAGTCATCACATGTTCATTGTTCCTATTGAATGCATTAGGTATAATATGCAAAATCAGGGCACATCGATGCGTTTCAGCCCGGTGAAATGCCTAGTTGATGAATAGCTGTTTGGCCCATTTTAACACTGCGTCGGCATTTACACAGCTTCCGAACGATATGCCTGATAAGAGAACATGAATTCTTAGGTATTGCGAGCTGTGGGGCCTGTCCCTGTGTTCATAACCGCAGGTTGTTTGAAAAGACAAACACTATTCGTTAGAATTGTGTTTTTCTATTGAAAAACAACCGGAGCGGTCCTTCTCCGGGCTATGTTTTGCAAGTCTGGCAGCGAATTGGGGCAACTTGAGCGGGGCCTAGACGAATCGCTCAATCTTCGTAAAAATTTCAGGGTATGGGCTCCCGCAGGCGATCTACCTGATGGCACCGGTCGCTACTCGCTTAAAACCTCGTGGCACGTGGCACGTGCGATTCCATTTTCCCCATGTTAAGTCAACGGGGTTTTGGACACTTTTTGCGCGATCGCCAATGGCGGGAAAACGAGCCAAGGAAGAGGTGGTTTTCTTCCCAGCATTTTATGGCAAACACGATTGGGTACACGCTAGTGTGCGCCGTATACCCCTCAGAACTTCGTAACGTGTCTTTGCACGAGGTCAAAGTTGAACTTTTTTCGCTCCCCATGTTAAGTCAATGGGCGTTTTTGCAGAGGCTTTTTCATTCGCTCATTGTACAAAATTATATGATACGATTTTGTTTAAACTTTCAGGACTTGTTGAGAAAAGACCATAGAACATGTTGTTATGCTTCTTTAAGCTGTGCAAATTCGTTTGTTGTCTTTAGGCTTCTTTAAAAATGAAAAATTTTAACATGGAAAGTCAATGGGAGCGTCTTTGGTGCTTAATAACTTTGTACCTTGAAGACATATTCAAGTGAAAAGCTTATAGGATATACAATTTTTGATGCTCTTTCCAATGATATATAGAACGTTATTGCACGTTGTGCCGTTTTTGAGAAATATAGTAAAAAAGCACGACATTACCGAGATTTGAGCTCAGACCTATATCGTTACGGTGTCAGGCGGACACGAGGACAGGTGGCGCCGCCGCCGCCCGCATAGCGGCGGGAATGTGAACTAACCTGTTTACCATCTATGGTATGGTACCATCCAAGTACCATCGGGGGACCGGCCGCCGTCGGCACCATTTCGGGACTTTGCATCGCAATAAAAGGCTTATTTACAATTGAAAATGGACTAGCGAGAGTCGTTATGGAATCAGAATTTGATGCTCTACAAAACTAGGCTATTTTCATTGTGATGGCATCACAGACTACACCGCTAAACCCAATAAAGCAGATTTATGTCGCGTCATCGATGATTACATATAATGTTTCTTTGATATATATGTAGTCGGGTCTTTCAGCTGCGTCCCTCCCCTCCCTCGCCGCGCCGGCGGGTCGGCCATCCGCGGCTTGCCGCCCGCCGGCTGCTGGCCGGTCAGCTGGCCGGTCAGCTGGTCGCCCGCGGCTGTCGGTGCAGTGCGGGATGCCTACTTGCGGGGGGCCGTCGTGGCGGCGGCCCGGGTGGACTGGGCGAGCAGTGAGTTGGGGAGCGCTGCGCTGTCTGGTGCTCTAGTTTGTATTGCGTTCGCATGATACGGCTTGAGCCAATACAGAGTGAACTGATTGAGCTGAGCAAGTCTTTATATACATTGAAAAGTAAAGCACTTTTTACTGCATCTACGGTGAGATGCTAGATAAAATTTATGGTCTACCTAATGGTACTCATTACTTAACAATTAAGTGAATCATTTCGTCGCTAAACTCTCGTAAATTCGTATGTCCGCCTCACTATGGAGTTTGGACCGTAACGTATGGCCTTTGCTCAGACAGTATGTATACGAACAGGTGACGGGGATACCTCCCATAGAAGGATGCGACACGATTTTACTGCTAAATAGCGGCCGGCCGCCGCACACTGGTCGGAAACGCTCCAGCGAGAGGCCAGCGGCCTTTCCGCAAAAGTTTTTTGCTTGTTTTTCCACAACTAGTGAAGCAAACTTCATAAAACTTTGCATACCTTCTCTGTCATATGTAAGCTATCATTTGGATGTCAAGCACTAAATATATGACGTGAATCTGTTAAGTTATGACGTCATAATTGAGTATAATACAGGATCTAGCACCACTTTAAGTCAACAAGGGAAATTGGGAGTTGCTATTCGGGCACCGGGAATGGTTTCATGCACTCCTTGCAAGGTCCAGTGCTTGACTTTAGCATTGTTGACTGCGTGACGTCATTTATGACGTCACTAAGGTCATATAAGTTTTTCGTCAATAATTCCTGATCAGATGGAGCTAGAGAGTCGGGAAAGCCACCATTGGACTCAGGAAGAACTGCCGAATCGAATGATATGCAATATGACCTCCTTCAACCATTTTCGTGACCTGAGGGGCTCCGACCTGACCTTGACCCGAGGCTAACACCTTAAGTTGACTTCACCCGAACACCAAGTATAGCATTCAACGCACCGGAGCTAGACAAGCACGATGATGCCAAAATCGCGGCAGTGCGACCATTTTTGCCAAAGTAATTAACCTAAAACCGAGCCCGTGCCTTGTGGCATTTACCTGACCTAAGATGTCACTGGCTGACCTAAGACCTTAAAGGGACTATCCCACCTTTAACATGGGGTTTGAGTTGAGATAGCCAAGTTTGCGGCGAGGTTCAGAAACCACTATCTATCTAGGTTGCAACCCCCGCGGCCTCTTGGTGTTGAAGAAATTCGTTATTTCGTTCCCTTCATTTGAACATGGGCCTTGTACAAGGCCCTATCTTCAACATGGAGCGACCGTTAGTGTGACGTCACCTCGTTTAGTCATTCTGATTTAAATGAGTTTGTTCGTTGAAAAATCGCTTAAAACTTGGTCTGAACTTTGTTGTGGTGCCTACAGAGTAAAAAGAATCAGCTTTTTGACAGTAATGTGGCCTGGGGAAGGAGGTAATTTTGGGCTGTGACGTCACATATTTGAAAGTTTGTGTTTGGAATATGGGAAGCCTAAGATGTTAAATGAAAAATAAATGCCAGAACCGTGTTCCTGGTCATCCAATCTATAAAGTCGGGCACAATTTAACTGGTTTTAACAACATTTTAGAAGGTGGGATAGTCCCTTTAAAATCGGGTAGTACCTAATTTTTGCGTCTTATAACGGCACACAAGCTTGTTTTTTTCGCGAGGCTCTAGCCCAATTAGAGGCGAAACGGCGAGGGAGTTGTACCAACCCTCCCCGGTCAATATAGAAAACCAATCGGTCCGGCAAGGGTTAAATACCGGAATTGTGATCTAATGTAAAAAGACGGCCCAAGGTAACCCGACGTCACTGGCAGGTGTCCTATATTTGCAGCGTCTTATATTCACGAAGGTTTCAATTTCCACTTTCTTCAGCCGAGTGATGGTTGTCAATAGCAAGGCTCTCTAAATGCAAGCCGTAATCGACACGCAATATGTGGAAGGCTTTTGGTGTCAATACATACATAAATGCATACATAAAACGCGCTTTTCACAAAATTCATAAACTCAAGCGCATCTGTTTTTGATGACCAGTCAACTACGCATGGATGCGTGCAGGCCACACCACACAGGTCAGCGTAAGCCGGGCGCGGCGGCCGAGCCGAAACTGGGGCGGGGCGGGCGGTAGTTGGGTAGGAAGAGCGGCTCCTGCAAATTTTGCGCAAATATGCGCAGTTAGCTTTTATGTTGCCCTGGTGTAAATTTAAATCCTACTTCATCTCACAAAAAATCAGAGTGGAACTAGATGGGACTACCTGTTGTTTCCTTACCTAAACTTTGCAGTTATATTCCAGAATCACTGTAGGAGAGCCTTCATAAAAAAGCTATAGTACATCTTATTAAGGGAAAAAGTATACCAAAAATTTTGCACTGACCAGTCGGCAGCTTCATAACGAACATTTTGATGCATAATATGTGGGATTTCAATTTGGTGTCTATTAGCAATAAGACTCTGAATATCCGGCTCAAGAAACCTCTTGCTCCGCGTCAGTTTCCGAGTTCTGGGATACCCCATCTTCGGGGGCTGATTACAGTTATTTTTGGTCACCCGGATTAGTTTTTTTGGCCTAAGTATAATAATTTGATCAATTTCAAATCGATCTATATTAAAAATAATCCGAAACTCCGGAATCGCCCGTGGCCTCTCGTGAGGGCGTTTCCGACCAGTGTGCGCCGTGGGGACGTTTTTGTACGACTTATATCTCGGCAACCACTGGGCTGATACACGTGCAGTTTTTTGTGTGGGGTAGCTTTTTCCCTTCTTTCACATAGTGTGCTACTCTCGATGCATATGGGTGACCCCTAACGCACGTTCCACGTGCAAAGCCAAGAGGTGCCTGTTTTGTAATAAGCGCAATAGCTCGCGGTAATTACTGGGCCGATTGCGCTAAAACTTGGCATGGAGGTAGACACTTTCCAGGCGATGCATTTCCATGTGTCTTGGTAGGGGTGCAACTGCACGTGCGCACGTGCAGGGTGACGCTTCCAGATCTCGAGAACGGCTGGACCGATTGTGTTCAAATTTGGCATAACGCTTGATACCGATCAGTAGGTTGCAGTCATTTAGTATGTATTTCCATGTGCCACGATTGGGGTGCAACTGCACGTGCGCACGTGCATGGTGACGCTTCCAGATCTCGAGAACGGCCGGGCCAATTGTGCTAAGATTTGGCACACCGCTAGAGATCGCGTAGTAGGGTGTCTTGCACAGGTCTGCTGGGCCCCAGGTTGCACGTGCGCACGTGCAGGGTGACGCTTCCAGATCTCAGGAACGGCTGGGCTGATTGCATTCAAATTCGGCACACCTTTAGAGACCGGTTAGTAGGGTGCTGTGCACAAGTCAGTTAGTATGTATACTCATGTGTCTCGGTTGGGGTGCAACTGCACGTGCGCACGTGTAGGGGTCGCTTCCAGATCTTGAAAACGGCTGGGCCGATTGAGCTTAAATTCGGTACACCGCTAGAGACCGGGAACTAGGGTGTAGGGTGCCGTGCACGTCAGTTTGTAGCACACCCACCCCGGTCTGCACGTGCAATGCTCGTCCTCTCGTTTGGCGGCGGGCGTTTTTGCTGCGTTCACAGAGGTGCTTGCTCAAACAACCTGCGGTCCCGCGATGCGGAGCCCAGCATCGCAGATGCTGGTAACCGCAGGTTGTTTGAAAAGACAAACACTATCCCTGTGTTCATAACCGCAGGTTGTTTGAAAAGACAAACACTATTCGTTAGAATTGTGTTTTTCTATTGAAAAACAACCGGAGCGGTCGTTGTCCGGGCTATGTTTTGCAAGTCTGGCAGCGAATTGGGGCAACTTGGTAGGGGCCTAGACGAAATGTACAATCTTCGTAAAAAGTTCAGTGTATGGGCTCTCGGAGGCGATCTACCTGATGGCACCGGTCGCTACTCGCTAAGAAGTCTTTTGCGCGTGGCGCGTGCGTTTGAATTTTCGCCCATGTTAAGTCAATGGGGGTTTGGGGGTCTTTTTGCGCCATCGGGAATGGCGGAAAAACGAGCCAAGAAAGGGGTGGTTTTCATCCCAGCATTTTATGGCAAACACGTTCCGGTACACGCCAGTGTGCGCCGTATACCCGTCAGAATCTCGGAACGTGTCTTTGCACGCGATTAAAGTTGGAATTTTGCTGTGTCCCATGTTAAAGGGACCCTCCCACCTTCAAAAAAGTTAATGAATTGGCATGAAAGTGATGTCGCTCGGTTCAGAAAGAGCAAAAACGAATATCTACCAAATTTCATCGAAAAATATTCACCGGTTTTCAAGATATTAGACTTTTACTTTTGTTTACTTTTTGGGATCTCCGCTGTTCCTAGCGACTTTATTTGAAAGTGCGGCATTTGTTGCGCGCAAAGCAGCATATACCACCGCGTGCTACAAAACGTTTTAGTCAAACATTTAACGGACGTTCGAAAGCCTGATGACGTCATCAGATTCCCGTAATGGTTAAGAGATAGGGACCACGCTGGTCCCACCCTGCAAGTAAAGGGAAGAAATTTCTTGAACACCATAAAGCTGCGGGGGTTGCGACCAGGATAAATGGTGGTTTCTGAGCCTGGCCGCAAACTTGGCTATCTCAACTCAAAACTAATGTTAAGGTGGGAGGGTCCCTTTAAGTCAATGGACGGCGATGTCGAGACTTTGCAGAGACATTTTCATTCGATCTTTGTGCAAAATTTTAGAGATAGATTTCGCCCAAACTCTTATATCTTGTAGAGGAAAGAGCATAGTACATGCCGTTATGTTTCGTTAAGCTGGCAAAACTCATTTTTTCTTATAAAGTTCATTTGAAAATTAAAATTTTTAACATGGAAAGTCAATGGGAGCGTCTTTGTTGCTTAATAACTTTTTACGTTGCAGATGTATCAAAGTGAAAAGTTAATAAAATATACAACTTTCGATGCTCTTTCCAACAATGTATAGAACGTCACCGCACGATGTGCCGTTTTTAAGAAAAGCTGTAAAAAAGCAGGGCTCGACTGTGACTTGAACCCAACCACATTAGAATATACGAACAGGTGAAGGGGACACCTCCCATGTGTGGACGCGACACCGATTATTGCTAATTATTAGCAGTCGGTCGCCGTGGGGGCGCCTTTACAAACCTTATGTCTCTGCAACCGCTTGACCGATTCACTTGCGGTCTTTTGTGTGGGATGGTTTCTTCCTTTCCCAAACGTAGTGTGCTACTCTCGATGCGTATGGGTGACCCCTAATGCACGTGCCACGTGCAAAACGAAGAGGTGTCCGTTCGGTAACAAGTCGAATAACTCTGTAGTTAGTTTGCCGATTGCACTGATACTTGGCATGGATGTAGGCACCCGCCGTGCAATGCATTTCCATGTGTCACGGTTGGGGTGCCGCTGCACGTGCGCACGGGCAGGGTGACGCTTCCAGATCTCGAGAACGGCTGGGCCGATTGTGATCAAATTTGGCACACCGTTAGGGATCGGCGAGTAGGGTGCCGTGCACAAGTCAGATGGGGCCCAGTTTGCACGTGCGCACGTGCGGGCTGACGCTTCCATATCTCAAGAACGGCTGGACCGACTGTGCTCAAATTTGGCATACCACTAGAGACTGGTTAGTAGGGTGCCGTGCACAAGTCAGTAAGTATGTATTTTCATGTGCCACGGTTGGGGTACAACTGCACGTGCGCACGTGTAGGGGTCGTTTCCAGATCTTGGAAACGGCTGGGCCGAATGCGATTTAATTTGGTACACCGCTAGAGACCGGCGAATAGAGTGCCGTGCACAAGTCAGTTGGGACCCAGCTTGCACGTGCGCACGTGCAGGGTGCCGCTTCAAGATCTCGAAAACGGCCGGGCCGATTGCACCCAAATTTTGCACACCGCTCTAGACGGGCGAATAGGGTGCCGTGCACGTCAGTTTTTAGCACACCCACTCCGGTCTGCACGTGCAAGGCTCATCCTCTCGTTTGGCGGGTGGTAACCGCAGGTTGTTTGAAAAGACAAACACTATTCGTTAGAATTGTGTTTTTCTATTGAAAAACAACCGGAGCGGTCCTTCTCCGGGCTATGTTTTGCATGTCTGGCCGCGAATTGGGGCAACTTGGGTCAGGCCTAAACTTGTGGCTCGATTTTCTTAAAAATTTCAGTGTATGGGCTCCCGCAGGCGATCTACCTGTTGGCACCGGTCGCTACTCGCTTAAAACCTCGTGGCACGTGGCACGTGCGATTCCATTTTCCCCATGTTAAGTCAATGGGGTTTTGGACACTTTTTGCGCGATCGCGAATAGCGGGAAAACGAGCCAAGGAAGAGGTGGTTTTCTTCCCAGCATTTTATGGCAAACACGTTTGGGTACACGCTAGTGTGCGCCGTGTACCCCTCAGAACTTCGTAACGTGACTTTGCACGAGGTCAAAGTTGAACTTTTTTCGCTCCCCATGTTAAGTCAATGGGCATTTTTGCAGAGACTTTTTCATTCGCTCATTGTACAAAATTATATGATACGATTTTGTTTAAACTTCCAGGACTTGTTGAGAAAAGACCATAGAACATGTTGTTATGCTTCTTTAAGCTGTGCAAATTCGTTTGTTCTTTTTAGGCTCGTTTAAAAATGAAAAATTTTAACATGGAAAGTCAATGGGAGCGTCTTTGCTGCTTAATAACTTTTTACAGTTGAGATATATTTATGTGAAAAGTTGATAGGTTATACAACTTTTGATGCTCTTTCCAATGATATATACAACTTTATTGCACGTGGTGCCGTTTTTGAGAAATATAGTAAAAAAGCACGACATTACCGAGATTTGAGCTCAGACCTATATCGTTACGGTGTCAGGCGGACACGAGGACAGGTGGCGCCGCCGCCGCCCGCATAGCGGCGGGAATGTGAACTAACCTGTTTACCATCTATGGTATGGTACCATCGGGGGACCGGCCGCCGTCGGCACCATTTCGGGACTTTGCATCGCAATAAAAGGCTTATTTACAATTGAAAATGGACTAGCGAGAGTCGTTATGGAATCAGAATTTGATGCTCTACAAAACTAGGCTATTTTCATTGTGATGGCATCACAGACTACACCGCTAAACCCAATAAAGCAGATTTATGTCGCGTCATCGATGATTACATATAATGTATCATTCTTTGATATATATGTAGTCGGGTCTTTCAGCTGCGTCCCTCCCCTCCCTCGCCGCGCCGGCGGGTCGGCCATCCGTGGCTTGCCGCCCGCCGGCTGCTGGCCGGTCAGCTGGCCGGTCAGCTGGTCGCCCGCGGCTGTCGGTGCAGTGCGGGATGCCTACTTGCGGGGGGGGGGGGGGCCGTCGTGGCGGCGGCCCGGGTGGACTGGGCGAGCAGTGAGTTGGGGAGCGCTGCGCTGTCGGTGCTCTAGTTTGTATTGCGTTCGCATGATACGGCTTGAGCCAATACAGAGTGAACTGATTGAGCTGAGCAAGTCTTTACATACATTGAAAAGTAAAGCACTTTTTACTGCATCTACGGTGAGATGCTAGATAAAATTTATGGTCTACCTAATGGTACCCATTACTTAACAATTAAGTGAATCATTTCGTCGCTAAACTCTCGTAAATTCGTATGTCCGCCTCACTATGGAGTTTGGACCGTAACGTATGGCCTTTGCTCAGACAGTATACGAACAGGTGACGGGGATACCTCTAATAGAAGGATGCGACACGATTTTACTGCTAAATAGCGGCCGGCCGCCGTGGGGACGTTTTTGTACGACTTATATCTCGGCAACCACTGGGCTGATACACGTGCGGTTTTTTTGTGTGGGGTAGCTTTTTCCCTTCTTTCACATAGTGTGCTACTCTCGATGCATATGGGTGACCCCTAACGCACGTTCCACGTGCAAAGCCAAGAGGTGCCTGTTTTGTAATAAGCGCAATAGCTCGCGGTAATTACTGGGCCGATTGCGCTAAAACTTGGCATGGAGGTAGACACTTTCCAGGCGATGCATTTCCATGTGTCTTGGTAGGGGTGCAACTGCACGTGCGCACGTGCAGGGTGACGCTTCCAGATCTCGAGAACGGCTGGACCGATTGTGTTCAAATTTGGCATAACGCTTGATACCGATCAGTAGGTTGCAGTCATTTAGTATGTATTTCCATGTGCCACGATTGGGGTGCAACTGCACGTGCGCACGTGCAGGGTGACGCTTCCAGATCTCGAGAACGGCCGGGCCGATTGAGTTCAAATTTGGTACACCGCTAGAGACCGATTAGTAGGGTGCCGTGCGCAAGTCAGTTTGGACCCATCTTGCACGTGCGCACGTGCAGGGTGACGCTTCCAGATTTCAAGAACGGCTGGACCGATTGCACTCAAATTCGGCAAACATCTAGAGATCGATCAGTAGGGTGCCGTGCACAAGTCAGTTAGTATGTATTTCCATGTGTCACGGTTGAGATGCAACTGCACGTGCGCACGTGGAGGGGTCGTTTCAAGATCTTGAAAACGGCTGGGCCGATTGAGCTCGAATTTGGTACACCGCTAGGGACCGGCGAATAGGGTCCCATGCACAATGCAATTGGACACAGCTTGCACGTGCGCACGTGCAGGGTGACGCTTCCAGATCTCGAAAATGGCCGAGCCGATTACACTCAAATTTGGCACACCGCTATAGATCAGCGAGTAGGGTGCCGTGCACGTCAGTTTGTAACACACCGACTCCGGTCTGCACGTGCAAGGCTCATCCTCTCGTTTGGCGGCGGGCGTTTTTGCTGCGTTTACAAAGGTGTAACCGCAGGTTGTTTGAAAAGACAAACACTATTCGTTAGAATTGTGTTTTTTCTATTGAAAAACAACCGGAGCAGTCCTTCTCCGGGCTATGTTTTGCATGTCTGGCAGCGAATCAGTACAACTTGATTCCAGCCAAAACTTCTGCAACGATTTTCGTAAAAATCTCAGGGTATAGACTTTCGAAGGCGATCTAGCTGATGGCACCGGTCGCTACTCGCTCAGAATTCTTTTGCGCGTGGCGCGTGCGTTTGAATTTTCGCCCATGTTAAGTCAATGGGGGTTTGGGGCACTTTTTGCGCCATCGGGAATGGCGGACAAACGAGCCAAGAAAGGGGTGGTTTTCATCCCAGCATTTTATGGCAAACATGTTCCGGTACACGCCAGTGTGCGCCGTATACCCGTCAGAATCTCGGAACGTTTCTTTGCACGAGGTCAAAGTTGGAATTTTGCTGTGTCCCATGTTAAGTGAATGGACAATTTTGCAGAGATATTTTCATTCGCGCATTGTAAAAAATTATGTGTCACGATTTCGTCCAAACTTTCGAGAGTTGTTGAGAAAGGAGCATAGTATATGGTGTTGTGCTTCGTTAAGCTGTGCAAAATCGTTTTTTCTTTAAAAGCTTGTTTAAAAAGGACAAATTTTAACATGGAAGGTCAATGGGAGCGTCTTTGTTGCTTAATAACTTTTTACGTTGCAGATGTATCAAAGTGAAAAGTTAATAAAATACACAACTTTCGATGCTCTTTCCAACAATGTATAGAACGTCACTGCACGATGTGCCGTTTTTAAGAAAAGTTGTAAAAAAGCATGGCTCGACTGTGACTTGAACCCAACCGCATTAGAGTATACGAACAGGTGACGGCGATACCTCCCGTGTGCGGATGCGACACTGATTATTGCTAAATATTAGCAGTAGGCCGCCTGTGGGGTGCCTTTACAAACCTTATATCTCTGCAACCACTGGACCGATTCACTCGCGGTCTTTTGTGTGGGATAGCTTCTTCCTTTCTTACACGTAGTGTGCTGTTCTCGATGCGTATGGGTGACCCCTAATGCACGTGCCACGTGCAAAACGAAGAGGTGTCAGTTCGGTAACAAGTCTAATAACTCTGTAGTTAGTTTGCCGATTGCGCTGATACTTGGCATGGTTGTAGGCACTTGCCACGCAATGCATTTCCATGCGTCACGGTTGGGGTGCCGCTGCACGTGCGCACGGGCAGGGTGACGCTTCCAGATCTCGAGAACGGCTGGGCCGATTGTGATCAAAGTTGGCACACCGTTAGGGATCGGCGAGTAGGGTGCCGTGCACAGCTCAGATGGGACCCATTTGGCACGTGCGCACGTGCAGGCTGACGCTTCCAGATCTCGAGAACGGCCGGGCCGACTGTGCTCAAATTTGGCATACCGCTAGAGACTGGTTAGTAGGGTGCCGTGCACAAGTCAGTTAGTACGTTTTTCCATGTGCCACGGTTCGGGTGCAGCTGCACGTGCGCACGTGCAGGGTGTCGCTTCCAGATCTCAAAAACGGCTGGGCGGATTCAGTTTAAATTTGGTACATCGCTAGAAACCGGCCAATAGAGTGCCGTGCACAAGTCAATTGGGGCCCAGGCTGCACGTGCGCACGTGCAGGGTGTCGCTTCCAGATCTCGAAAACGGCCGGGTCGATTGCACTCAAATTTGTCACACCGCTATAGACCGGCGAATAGGGTGCCGTGCACGTCAGTCCGTAGCACACCGACTCCGGTCTGCACGTGCAAGGCTCATCCTCTCGTTTGGCGGCGGGCGTTTTTGCGGCGTTACAGAGGTGCTTGCTCAAACATATTGAAAAACAACCGGAGCGGTCGTTGTCCGGGGTATGTTTTGCAAAGTTGGCCTGAGATTGGGGCAACTTGGGTGGGGCCTAGACGAAATGTACAATCTTCGTAAAAAGTTCAGTGTATGGGCTCCCGGAGGCGATCTACCTGATGGCACCGGTCGGTACTTGCTAAGAAGTCTTTTGCGCGTGGCACGTGCGATTCCATTTTCCCCATGTTAAGTCAACGGGGTTTTGGACACTTTTTGCGCGATCGCGAATGGCGGGAAAACGAGCCAAGGAAGAGGTGGTTTTCTTCCCAGCATTTTATGGCAAACACGTTTGGGTACACGCCAGTGTGCGCTGTATACCCCTCAGAATCTCGGAACGTGTCTTTGCACGAGGTCAAAGTTGGAATTTTGCTGTGTCCCATGTTATGTCAATGGACGGCGATGTCGAGACTTTGCAGAGACATTTTCATTCGATCTTTGTACAAAATTTTAGAGATAGATTTCGCCCAAACTCTTATATATTGTAGAGGAAAGAGCATAGTACTTGCTGGTATGCTTCGTTAAGGTGGCAAAACTCATTTTTTCTTTTAAAGTTTATTTGAAATTTAAAATTTTTAACATGGAAAGTCAATGGGAGCGTCTTTATTCCTCTATAACTTTTATCTTTAGTAAGATATATAGGTGAAAAGTTAATATAATATACAACTTTTGATGCTCTTTCCACTGATGCATAGGACGTCACTGCACGATGTGCCGTTTTTAAGAAAAGCTGTAAAAAATCAGGGCTCGACTGTGACTTGAACCCAACCACATTAGAGTATACGAACAGGTGACGGGGATACCTCCCGTGTGCGGATGCGACACTGATTATTGCTAAATATTAGCATTCGGCCGCCTTGGGGGCGCCTTGCAAAGCTTCTATCTCCACAACTACTTGACCAATTCACTCGCGGTCTTTTGTGTGGGATAGCTTCTTCCTTCCTTACACGTAGTGTGCTATTCTCGATGCGTATGGGTGACCCCTAATGCACGTGCCACGTGCAAAACGATGAGAAGTCAGTTCAGTAACAAGTCTAATAACTCTGTAGTTACTTTGCCGATTGCGCTGGTACTTTGCATGGATGTTGGCACGCACCCGGCAATGCATTTCTATGTGTCACGGTTGGGGTGCCGCTGCACGTGCGCACGGGCAGGGTGACGCTTCCAGATCTCGAGAACGGCTGGGCCGATTGTGATCAAACTTGGCACACCGCTAGAGGCTGGTTAGTAGGGTGTCGTGCACAAGTCAGATGGGACCCGTTATGCACGTGCGCACGTGCAGGCTGACGCTTCCAGATCTCAAGAACGGCTGGGCCGACTGTGCTCAAAATTGGCATACCGCTAGAGACTGTAACCGCAGGTTGTTTGAAAAGACAAACACTATTCGTTAGAATTGTGTTTTTCTATTGAAAAACAACCGGAGCGGTCCTTCTCCGGGCTATGTTTTGCATGTCTGGCCGCGAATTGGGGCAACTTGGGTCAGGCCTAAACTTGTGGCTCGATTTTCTTAAAAATTTCAGTGTATGGGCTCCCGCAGGCGATCTACCTGTTGGCACCGGTCGCTACTCGCTTAAAACCTCGTGGCACGTGGCACGTGCGATTCCATTTTCCCCATGTTAAGTCAACGGGGTTTTGGACACTTTTTGCGCGATCGGGAATAGCGGAAAAACGAGCCAAGGAAGAGGTGGTTTTCTTCCCAGCATTTTATGGCAAACACGTTTGGGTACACGCTGGTGTGCGCCGTATACCCCTCAGAACTTCGTAACGTGTCTTTGCACGAGGTCAAAGTTGAATTTTTTTCGCTCCCCATGTTAAGTCAATGGGCGTTTTTGCAGAGACTTTTTCATTCGCTCATTGTACAAAATTATATGATACGATTTTGTTTAAACTTTCAGGACTTGTTGAGAAAAGACCATAGAACATATTGTTATGCTTCTTTAAGCTGTGCAAATTCGTTTGTTCTTTTTAGGCTCGTTTAAAAATGAAAAATTTTAACATGGAAAGTGAATGGGAGCGTCTTTGCTGCTTAATAACTTTTTACAGTTGAGATATATTTAAGTGAAAAGTTGATAGGTTATACAACTTTTGATGCTCTTTCCAATGATATATACAACTTTATTGCACGTGGTGCCGTTTTTGAGAAATATAGTAAAAAAGCACGACATTACCGAGATTTGAGCTCAGACCTATATCGTTACGGTGTCAGGCGGACACGAGGACAGGTGGCGCCGCCGCCGCCCGCATAGCGGCGGGAATGTGAACTAACCTGTTTACCAGAGGGGTGTTCACGGGCACCGCACACTGCTGCGTGCGCTGTGTGCGGTGCGTCCAGCAGGCGTGGGGGTAGGGGATGGGTAGGCGGTTCTGACGTCACGGCTGCGTGCGGTGGACGGTCCGCTGTGGCCAGTCCCGACGGCCACAGCGATCGCTGTGTGCGGTGACGGAAGGCTGACGTAGGGACGCAGTGGGCGGAGCTTGGAGGCTGTGTGCGGTCCGACCGCACACAGGGCCCGTGAACAGCCCTCTGATCTATGGTATGGTACACTCGGGGGCAGATTGATGTTCCACGACTCCCTACCCATCGAGCTCCCATGGCTCAGCACTGGCTGCTGCCAGTGGCAGCACTGGCAGCACTGGCACTGGCATGCAGTGCTGAGCAGTGCCGAGGGCAGGCAACACTGACAGCAGCCAGTGCTGAGCCATGGGATCGCCCGATGGGTAGGGAGTGGTGGAACATCATTCTGCCCCCGAGTGTACCATCGGGGGACCGGCCGCCGTCGGCACCATTTCGGGACTTTGCATCGCAATAAAAGGCTTATTTACAATTGAAAATGGACTAGCGAGAGTCGTTATGGAATCAGAATTTGATGCTCTACAAAACTAGGCTATTTTCATTGTGATGGCATCACAGACTACACCGCTAAACCCAATAAAGCAGATATATGTCGCGTCATCGATGATTACATATAATGTTTCTTTGATATATATGTAGTCGGGTCTTTCAGCTGCGTCCCTCCCCTCCCTCGCCGCGCCGGCGGGTCGGCCATCCGCGGCTTGCCGCCCGCCGGCTGCTGGCCGGTCAGCTGGCCGGTCAGCTGGTCGCCCGCGGCTGTCGGTGCAGTGCGGGATGCCTACTTGCGGGGGGGCCGTCGTGGCGGCGGCCCGGGTGGACTGGGCGAGCAGTGAGTTGGGGAGCGCTGCGCTGTCGGTGCTCTAGTTTGTATTGCGTTCGCATGATACGGCTTGAGCCAATACAGAGTGAACTGATTGAGCTGAGCAAGTCTTTATATACATTGAAAAGTAAAGCACTTTTTACTGCATCTACGGTGAGATGCTAGATAAAATTTATGGCGTACCTAATGGTACCGATTACTTAACAATTAAGTGAATCATTTCGTCGCTAAACTCTCGTAAATTCGTATGTCCGCCTCACTATGGAGTTTGGACCGTAACGTATGGCCTTTGCTCAGACAGTATACGAAGTAGTGGCAGGTGACGGGGATACCTCCCATAGAAGGATGCGACACGATTTTACTGCTAAATAGCGGCCGGCCGCCGTGGCGACGTTTTTGTACGACTTATATCTCGGCAACCACTGGGCTGATACACGTGCGGTTTTTTGTGTGGGGTAGCTTTTTCCCTTCTTTCACATAGTGTGCTACTCTCGATGCATATGGGTGACCCCTAACGCACGTTCCACGTGCAAAGCCAAGAGGTGCCTGTTTTGTAATAAGCGCAATAGCTCGCGGTAATTACTGGGCCGATTGCGCTAAAACTTGGCATGGAGGTAGACACTTTCCAGGCGATGCATTTCCATGTGTCTTGGTAGGGGTGCAACTGCACGTGCGCACGTGCAGGGTGACGCTTCCAGATCTCGAGAACGGCTGGACCGATTGTGTTCAAATTTGGCATAACGCTTGATACCGATCAGTAGGTTGCAGTCATTTAGTATGTATTTCCATGTGCCACGATTGGGGTGCAACTGCACGTGCGCACGTGCAGGGTGACGCTTCCAGATCTCGAGAACGGCCGGGCCGATTGAGTTCAAATTTGGTACACCGCTAGAGACCGATTAGTAGGGTGCCGACTGCCGTGCGCAAGTCAGTTTGGACCCATCTTGCACGTGCGCACGTGCAGGGTGACGCTTCCAGATCTCAAGAACGGCTGGACCGATTGCACTCAAATTCGGCAAACATCTAGAGATCGATCAGTAGGGTGCCGTGCACAAGTCAGTTAGTATGTATTTCCATGTGTCACGGTTGAGATGCAGCTGCACGTGCGCACGTGGAGGGGTCGTTTCAAGATCTTGAAAACGGCTGGGCCGATTGAGCTCGAATTTGGTACACCGCTAGAGACCGGCGAATAGGGTCCCATGCACAATGCAATTGGACACAGCTTGCACGTGCGCACGTGCAGGGTGACGCTTCCAGATCTCGAAAATGGCCGAGCCGATTACACTCAAATTTGGCACACCGCTATAGATCAGCGAGTAGGGTGCCGTGCACGTCAGTTTGTAGCACACCGACTCCGGTCTGCACGTGCAAGGCTCATCCTCTCGTTTGGCGGCGGGCGTTTTTGCTGCGTTTACAAAGGTGCTTGCTCAAACAACCTGCGGTCCCGCGATGCGGAGCCCAGCATCGCAGATGCTGGTAACCGCAGGTTGTTTGAAAAGACAAACACTATTCGTTAGAATTGTGTTTTTCTATTGAAAAACAACCGGAGCGGTCCGTCTCCGGGCTATGTTTTGCAAGTCTGGCCGCGAATTGGGGCAACTTGACCGGGGCCTAAACGTGCATTGCGATTTCCGTAAAAAGTTCAGAATATGGGCTCCTGGGGGCGATCTACCTGATGGCACCGGTCGCTACTCGCTTAAAACCTCGTGGCACGTGGCACGTGCGATTCCATTTTCCCCATGTTAAGTCAACGGGGTTTTGGACACTTTTTGCGCGATCGCCAATGGCGGGAAAACGAGCCAAGGAAGAGGTGGTTTTCTTCCCAGCATTTTATGGCAAACACGTTTGGGTACACGCTAGTGTGCGCCGTATACCCCTCAGAACTTCGTAACGTGTCTTTGCACGAGGTCAAAGTTGAACTTTTTTCGCTCCCCATGTTAAGTCAATGGGCGTTTTTGCAGAGACTTTTTCATTCGCTCATTGTACAAAATTATATGATACGATTTTGTTTAAACTTTCAGGACTTGTTGAGAAAAGACCATAGAACATATTGTTATGCTTCTTTAAGCTGTGCAAATTCGTTTGTTCTTTTTAGGCTCGTTTAAAAATGAAAAATTTTAACATGGAAAGTGAATGGGAGCGTCTTTGCTGCTTAATAACTTTTTACAGTTGAGATATATTTAAGTGAAAAGTTGATAGGTTATACAACTTTTGATGCTCTTTCCAATGATATATACAACTTTATTGCACGTGGTGCCGTTTTTGAGAAATATAGTAAAAAAGCACGACATTACCGAGATTTGAGCTCAGACCTATATCGTTACGGTGTCAGGCGGACACGAGGACAGGTGGCGCCGCCGCCGCCCGCATAGCGGCGGGAATGTGAACTAACCTGTTTACCAGAGGGGTGTTCACGGGCACCGCACACTGCTGCGTGCGCTGTGTGCGGTGCGTCCAGCAGGCGTGGGGGTAGGGGATGGGTAGGCGGTTCTGACGTCACGGCTGCGTGCGGTGGACGGTCCGCTGTGGCCAGTCCCGACGGCCACAGCGATCGCTGTGTGCGGTGACGGAAGGCTGACGTAGGGACGCAGTGGGCGGAGCTTGGAGGCTGTGTGCGGTCCGACCGCACACAGGGCCCGTGAACAGCCCTCTGATCTATGGTATGGTACACTCGGGGGCAGATTGATGTTCCACGACTCCCTACCCATCGAGCTCCCATGGCTCAGCACTGGCTGCTGCCAGTGGCAGCACTGGCAGCACTGGCACTGGCATGCAGTGCTGAGCAGTGCCGAGGGCAGGCAACACTGACAGCAGCCAGTGCTGAGCCATGGGATCGCCCGATGGGTAGGGAGTGGTGGAACATCATTCTGCCCCCGAGTGTACCATCGGGGGACCGGCCGCCGTCGGCACCATTTCGGGACTTTGCATCGCAATAAAAGGCTTATTTACAATTGAAAATGGACTAGCGAGAGTCGTTATGGAATCAGAATTTGATGCTCTACAAAACTAGGCTATTTTCATTGTGATGGCATCACAGACTACACCGCTAAACCCAATAAAGCAGATATATGTCGCGTCATCGATGATTACATATAATGTTTCTTTGATATATATGTAGTCGGGTCTTTCAGCTGCGTCCCTCCCCTCCCTCGCCGCGCCGGCGGGTCGGCCATCCGCGGCTTGCCGCCCGCCGGCTGCTGGCCGGTCAGCTGGCCGGTCAGCTGGTCGCCCGCGGCTGTCGGTGCAGTGCGGGATGCCTACTTGCGGGGGGGCCGTCGTGGCGGCGGCCCGGGTGGACTGGGCGAGCAGTGAGTTGGGGAGCGCTGCGCTGTCGGTGCTCTAGTTTGTATTGCGTTCGCATGATACGGCTTGAGCCAATACAGAGTGAACTGATTGAGCTGAGCAAGTCTTTATATACATTGAAAAGTAAAGCACTTTTTACTGCATCTACGGTGAGATGCTAGATAAAATTTATGGCGTACCTAATGGTACCGATTACTTAACAATTAAGTGAATCATTTCGTCGCTAAACTCTCGTAAATTCGTATGTCCGCCTCACTATGGAGTTTGGACCGTAACGTATGGCCTTTGCTCAGACAGTATACGAAGTAGTGGCAGGTGACGGGGATACCTCCCATAGAAGGATGCGACACGATTTTACTGCTAAATAGCGGCCGGCCGCCGTGGCGACGTTTTTGTACGACTTATATCTCGGCAACCACTGGGCTGATACACGTGCGGTTTTTTGTGTGGGGTAGCTTTTTCCCTTCTTTCACATAGTGTGCTACTCTCGATGCATATCAGTCGGTGACACACCAGGGAAATAAGCTAAAATTAGAGCGCTCTATTTATTGCTTCCGCTACTTCACCGTCTCCCATAGGGTCCTGTGTTGAGCTGGTGTCGAGGCTCTAAAAATGACGCCGATTTTTGCACCCTTCTCACGAAAACCGCTCGGACCGCCTGGAAACCAATTGTTCCGCTCTAAAAATTTCATGATCGACGGGAAAATGAATGAGGAAAAGATTGGTCCTGAAATAATTCTGAACTCCCTGTAGAACATATCGAAATATGGCTGCAAACTAGGAGCATGTCAAAATCGCCAAAACAATACAAATAAATTTACCGGGATTTTTTATTTTCCATGCATCTGTGTATGAAATCAGTCGGTTTTTCGGAAAGATCATCTTCTGTTTAATAAATAATTCCACAATTGCAATCGAGAAAAAAAAACATTTCCGCTGTGACAGCAGTTTTGGCATTGTGCCAGTAGTGTGGCGTGCGCGGTGCTGCGCGGTGGTCGGGACGGAGTTGTGAGTATTTTCGGTGTTTTAAATGGTTGATGGCCATTTGAACCAGCTTCATATTATTTCCTACAAATTTTTGCATCAAATTATTGCTTTGAAAGACCATTGAAACCCCTTATCTCTTCAGAAACACGATCATATTTATCGTCGACGAAAATGGCGCGGGACTCCATGTGCATTCCGATCGAAATAAATCGTAAATTAAATAATATTCGATGATAAGTATCATATTCTAGTGACACATTTTCATAAAATAAGGCATAAACTTTGCAAGGAAGTCAACATTGGATAATTGGATTCCTATTTTGCTCACATATCCTTGTAGTAGTCAAATGGCTCAATAGTTAGATAGATGTAAGTTATGTTTTGGCTTGATGTTTGCTGTGAAACCACCCAGCCACTTGCTGGTTGAATGGTTTTCTGATAATTACCGGATAATCATTTCTCCTTTTCCTGAAAAGAAACTAAAATTCCTTTCAAAGTAACCCATTTTAAGGAAAGGTGGCTTGCTCATTGGCATTTCATGTTCTTGTTTTGTTATTGCTGGCAGTATTTTGATACAATAATGAAATATGAATTTTTTGCAATAATAAAACCTAAGACAAACTTAGTTAATGCGTATATCAAACACCTAACAGAAAGATTGTGAGTCCTTGTGACGTGAAGTAGAATACCTATTCTATGAATGTGTTATATATAATATGCCAAATATTAAATTAATTATTATTTGATACTGATAGCTGAGCATGTGAATTATGCCACAATATAATTTCATTTTCTGGTTTTGAAATAGCCGGCAGTATTTTACTTCAACAAATGTAATATACATGGAATACATGTTATGTTACCTATGTTAAAAGTTTAATAACAGCCAACAGAAGGAGCTGTTTCAGCAGATAATGTTTGTACCTTATGCATTACCTTTCTTTTCTGCAGGACCATGCTTCCGCTGGGTGGTCGACATTTGCCTCCTGAAGAAGTTGAGCAACATGAAGACCACCAGATGAGGTGTCTGCAGTTCATGTGGAACTCTGCAGACTACAAGTGTTATGCCAACCACAACCACAGTGCTGTGATCATGGAGGCATGAACCTCATGACAACACTTCAGATTTGCAGTTGAACCAAAGTGTGATTCAAACCACCTGTGGCATCTCACTCAATGTGTGAACAGTGTGATTATTGTGCAGTGTTCAGCTGCAACTAAGACATTTATTAGTGACTTGTTTTGCAATTAGCCACCAAAAGCATTTTTGGGCTGGCTGCTGTAATTTGTTGTGCACTGCGCAATAGTGGTAGTGTTTTGTCACTTGTCAAGTTGTCAGTTGTGCATGTTGCATGTTTCTCTTCCCTCGGCCCTCATTATCAGTTAAGTGGTGACTTTGGCATCACTCAGTCTCCCCAGATCTCCATTGACTGTCTGTCAACCACCTAGCTTGAGATGGTATTTGCTAATAGTGTCAGAAAAGAAGTGATTGTAGACATTTTTAGGAATATGAGCTCCGTTTCATGCGTGTTCCAGTAGTCATTTTGTCACATGTCCCATAGTGTAATAAATGGGAACTGTTGTTCCCTTTTAAAGGTACTCGCGGATGCAGAAAGCGTTGGGCCTTATTATTAAACGCACCCTCCTATCAGCGACGCACGAAATCGACAAATATCATCCTTTTTAGAACAGGAGGAAACGAAAACTTGTGAACATAGCTGTACCTACAACAGTGCATAAGGAATTGAAATTCTGGGAGTTTTTGAAATTCGGAGAAACTCAAGTTGTCGACAGGTATGCCCCCTTGCACGTCAAAGACCGCCTAAAAAACAAACGTCTACAAATGAAGGCAGTATTCGTATGTTCGTTGTAATTGCAGCAGCCTAGCAACATGTATTGCGGTCCGATGGCGAATTACACTCGTGCTCAAAAACTATGCCAGTAACTGCCAATGCACTTAGGTCATAGGTGAGGAGAGGAAGGGTTATGTCATATGTCAACATCATAGAAATGGCTTCATCTGAGTTGTGCCTATTGTACATAATTCAACCAATCTATGCATTTCGTTTCTTGCAATCTACTCATGCTTTCACTCCAGCTTCAGAGTAATCATCCCATATTGTACGTCTTTAAGATATTGATTTCTATGGCGGTTTGCAATTACTAGCCACGTCTCACCTCAGTTTGGTGGCCCCGCATCGGCCCACTCGGCCGCTCTAAAATTGACTTACGGAGGAGGATGGTGGCTTTTATTTTAGCTTCTCCGCCGACTGCGGGGAGCGCCGTCGCCGAGGTAGGAGCAATAATTAGCTTATGTTTGGGACTAATTTCCACGCTTAATTAACATTTTAATGTTATTTTAATTAATTCATGTTAATCTTTGACGCATTCTCTTTCTATTGATACCATCCACCGGTCTGAGAATTACTGCCTTGCTGCGTAAGGGCCGATAAAAGATCACGCTTTTAGGGGTATCTCTTCAACATGGGGCAGGAGCAATAAATAGAGCGCTCTAATTTTAGCTTATTTCCCTGGTATGTCACCAACTGATATGGGTGACCCCTAACGCACGTTCCACGTGCAAAGCCAAGAGGTGCCTGTTTTGTAATAAGCGCAATAGCTCGCGGTAATTACTGGGCCGATTGCGCTAAAACTTGGCATGGAGGTAGACACTTTCCAGGCGATGCATTTCCATGTGTCTTGGTAGGGGTGCAACTGCACGTGCGCACGTGCAGGGTGACGCTTCCAGATCTCGAGAACGGCTGGACCGATTGTGTTCAAATTTGGCATAACGCTTGATACCGATCAGTAGGTTGCAGTCATTTAGTATGTATTTCCATGTGCCACGATTGGGGTGCAACTGCACGTGCGCACGTGCAGGGTGACGCTTCCAGATCTCGAGAACGGCCGGGCCGATTGAGTTCAAATTTGGTACACCGCTAGAGACCGATTAGTAGGGTGCCGACTGCCGTGCGCAAGTCAGTTTGGACCCATCTTGCACGTGCGCACGTGCAGGGTGACGCTTCCAGATCTCAAGAACGGCTGGACCGATTGCACTCAAATTCGGCAAACATCTAGAGATCGATCAGTAGGGTGCCGTGCACAAGTCAGTTAGTATGTATTTCCATGTGTCACGGTTGAGATGCAACTGCACGTGCGCACGTGGAGGGGTCGTTTCAAGATCTTGAAAACGGCTGGGCCGATTGAGCTCGAATTTGGTACACCGCTAGAGACCGGCGAATAGGGTCCCATGCACAATGCAATTGGACACAGCTTGCACGTGCGCACGTGCAGGGTGACGCTTCCAGATCTCGAAAATGGCCGAGCCGATTACACTCAAATTTGGCACACCGCTATAGATCAGCGAGTAGGGTGCCGTGCACGTCAGTTTGTAGCACACCGACTCCGTAACCGCAGGTTGTTTGAAAAGACAAACACTATTCGTTAGAATTGTGTTTTTCTATTGAAAAACAACCGGAGCGGTCGTTCTCCGGGCTATGTTTTGCAAGTCTGGCCGCGAATTGGGGCAACTTGAGCGGGGCCTAGACGAAATGTACAATCTTCGTAAAAAGTTCAGTGTATGGGCTCCCGTAGGCGATCTACCTGATGGCACCGGTCGCTACTCGCTAAGAAGTCTTTTGCGCGTGGCACGTGCGATTCCATTTTCGCCCATGTTAAGTCAATGGGGTTTTGGACACTTTTTGCGCGATCGCTAATAGCGGGAAAACGAGCCAAGAAGGAGGTGGTTTTCTTCCCAGCATTTTATGGCAAACACGTTCAGGTACACGCTCGTGTGCGCCGTATACCCGCCAGAATCTCGTGGCACGTGGCACGTGCGAATTCTTTTCCCCATGTTAAGTCAACGGGGTTTTGGACACTTTTTGCGCGATCGCCAATGGCGGGAAAACGAGCCAAGGAAGAGGTGGGTTTCTTCCCAGCATTTTATGGCAAACACGTTCCGGTACACGCCCGTGTGCGCCGTATACCCGCCAGAATCTCGCAACACCTCTATGCACAAGGTCAAAGTTGGAATTTTGCTGTGTCCCATGTTAAGTCAATGGACGGCGATGCCGAGACTTTGCAGAAACATTTTCATTCGTTCATTGTACAAAATTTTAGAGATAGAATTTGCCCAAACTCTTATAGCTTGTACAGGAAAGAGCGTAGTACATGCTGGTATGCTTCGTTAAGCTGGCAGAAATCGTTTTTTTTCTAATAAAGTTCGTTGGAAAATGAAAATTTTTAACATGGAAAGTCAATGGGAGCGTTTTTATTCCTCTATAACTTTTATCTTTAGTAAGACATATAGGTGAAAAGTTAATATAATATACAACTTCTGATGCTCTTTCCACTGGTGCATAGAACGTCACTGCACGATGTGCCGTTTTTAAGAAAAGCTGTAAAAAATCAGGGCTCGACTGTGACTTGAACCCAACCACATTAGAGTATACGAACAGGTGAAGGGGACACCTCCCATGTGCGGACGCGACGCTGAATATTGCTAATTATTAGCAGTCGGCCGCACTGGGGGCGCCTTTGCAAAGCTTATATCTCCACAACCACTTGACCGATTCACTTGCGGTCTTTTGTGTGGGATAGCTTCTTCCTTTCTCACACGTAGTGTGCTACCCTCGATACGTATGGGTGACCCCTAATGCACGTGCCACGTGCAAAACGAAGAGGTGTCAGTTCGGTAACAAGTCTAATAACTCTGTAGTTAGTTTGCCGATTGCACTGATATTTGGCATGGATGTAGGCACCCGCCGTGCAATGCATTTCCATGTGTCACGGTTGGGGTGCCGCTGCACGTGCGCACGGGCAGGGTGACGCTTCCAGATCTCGAGAACGGCTGGGCCAATTGTGATCAAACTTGGCACACCGTTAGGGATCGGCGAGTAGGGTGCCGTGCACAAGTCAGATGGGACCCAGTTTGCACGTGCGCACGTGCAGGCTGACGCTTCCATATCTCAAGAACGGCTGGACCGACTGTGCTCAAATTTGGCATACCACTAGAGACTGGTTAGTAGGGTGCCGTGCACAAGTCAGTAAGTATGTATTTTCATGTGCCACGGTTGGGGTGCAACTGCACGTGCGCACGTGTAGGGGTCGTTTCCAGATCTTGGAAACGGCTGGGCCGAATGCGATTAAATTTGGTACACCGCTAGAGACCGGCGAATAGAGTGCCGTGCACAAGTCAGTTGGGACCCAGCCTGCACGTGCGCACGTGCAGGGTGCCGCTTCAAGATCTCGAAAACGGCCGGGCCGATTGCACCCAAATTTAACCGCAGGTTGTTTGAAAAGACAAACACTATTCGTTAGAATTGTGTTTTTCTATTGAAAAACAACCGGAGCGGTCGTTCTCCGGGCTATGTTTTGCAAGTCTGGCAGCGAATCGAGACATTTTGGGTGGGGCCTAGACGAAATGTACAATCTTCGTAAAAAGTTCAGTGTATGGGCTCCCGGAGGCGATCTACCTTATGGCACCGGTCGCTACTCGCTTAAAACCTCGTGGCACGTGGCACGTGCGATTCCATTTTCCCCATGTTAAGTGAACGGGGTTTTGGACACTTTTTGCGCGATCGCCAATGGCGGGAAAACGAGCCAAGAAGGAGGTGGTTTTCTTCCCAGCATTTTATGGCAAACACGTTTGGGTACACGCCAGTGTGCGCTGTATACCCCTCAGAATCTCGGAACGTGTCTTTGCACGAGATCAAAGTTGGAATTTTGCTGTGTCCCATGTTAAGTCAATGGACGGCGATGTCGAGACTTTGCAGAGACCTTTTCATTCGATCTTTGTACAAAATTTTAGAGATAGATTTCGCCCAAACTCTTATATCTTGTAGAGAAAGGAGCATAGTACATGCTGGTATGCTTCGTTAAGCTGGCAGAAATCGTTTTTTCTAATAAAGTTCGTTTGAAAATGAAAATTTTTAACATGGAAAGTCAATGGGTGCGTCTTTATTCCTCTATAACTTTTATGGTCAGTAATATATATAGGTGAAAAGTTAATATAATATACAACTTTTGATGCTCTTTCCACTGATGTATAGAACGTCACTGCACGGTGTGCAGTTTTCAAGAAAAGTTGTAAAAAAGCAGGGCTTGACTGTGACTTGAACCCAACCACATTAGAGTATACGAACAGGTGACGGCGATACCTCCCGTGTGCGGATACGACACTGATTATTGCTAAATATTAGCAGTAGGCCGACTGTGGGGGCGCCTTGCAAAGCTTCTATCTCCACAACTGCTTGACCGATTCAATCACGGTCTTTTGTGTGGGATAGCTTCTTCCTTTCTCACACGTAGTGTGCTACTCTCGATGCGTATGTGTGACCCCTAATGCACGTGCCACGTGCAAAACGAAGAGGTGTCAGTTCGGTAGCAAGTCTAATAACTCTGTAGTTATTTTGCCGATTGCGCTGATACATGGCATGGGGGTAGGCACCCGCCGGGTAATACATTTCTGTGTGTCACGGTTGGGGTGCCGCTGCACGTGCGCACGGGCAGGGTGACGCTTCCAGATCTCGAGAACGGCTGGGCCGATTGTGATCAAAGTTGGCACACCGTTAGGGCTCGGCGAGTAGGGTGCCGTGCACAAGTCAGATGGGACCCAGTTTGCACGTGCGCACGTGCAGGCTGACGCTTCCATATCTCAAGAACGGCTGGACCGACTGTGCTCAAATTTGGCATACCACTAGAGATTGGTTAGTAGGGTGCCGTGCAGAAGTCAGTAAGTATGTATTTTCATGTGCCGCGGTTGGGGTGCAGCTGCACGTGCGCACGTGTAGGGGTCGCTTCCAGATCTTGAAATTGGCTGGGCCGATTGAGCTCAAATTTGGTACACCGCTAGAGACCGGCGAATAGAGTGCCGTGCACAAGTCAGTTGGGACCTAGCTTGCACGTGCGCACGTGCAGGGTGCCGCTTCAAGATCTCGAAAACGGCCGGGCCGATTGCACCCAAATTTTGCACACCGCTCTAGACGGGCGAATAGGGTGCCGTGCACGTCAGTTTTTAGCACACCCACTCCAGTCTGCACGTGCAAGGCTCATCCTCTCGTTTGGCGGGTGGCGTTTTTGCGGCGTTACAGAGGTGCTTGCTCAAACAACCTGCGGTCCCGCGATGCGGAGCCCAGCATCGCAGATGCTGGTAACCGCAGGTTGTTTGAAAAGACAAACACTATTCGTTAGAATTGTGTTTTTCTATTGAAAAACAACCGGAGCGGTCGTTCTCCGGGCTATGTTTTGCAAGTCTGGCAGCGAATTGGGGCAACTTGGTAGGGGCCTAGACGAAATGTACAATCTTCGTAAAAAGTTCAGTGTATGGGCTCCCGGAGGCGATCTACCTTATGGCACCGGTCGCTACTCGCTTAAAACCTCGTGGCACGTGGCACGTGCGATTCCATTTTCCCCATGTTAAGTCAACGGGGTTTTGGACATTTTTTGCGCGATCGCGAATGGCGGGAAAACGAGCCAAGGAAGAGGTGGTTTTCTTCCCAGCATTTTATGGCAAACACGTTCCGGTACACGCCAGTGTGCGCCGTATACCCGCCAGAATCTCGGAACACCTCTATGCACAAGGTCAAAGTTGGAACTTTGCTGTGTCCCATGTTAAGTCAATGGACGGCGATGCCGAGACTTTGCAGAGACATTTTCATTCGATCTTTGTACAAAATTTTAGAGATAGATTTCGCCCAAACTCTTATATCTTGTAGAGGAAAGAGCATAGTACATGCCGTTATGCTTCGTTAAGCTGGTAAAACTCATTTTTTCTTATAAAGTTCATTTGAAAATTAAAATTTTTAACATGGAAAGTCAATGGGAGCGTCTTTATTCCTCTATAACTTTTATCTTTAGTAAGATATAGGTGAAAAGTTAATATAATATACAACTTTTGATGCTCTTTCCACTGATGCCTAGGACGTCACTGCACGATGTGCCGTTTTTAAGAAAAGCTGTAAAAAATCAGGGCTCGACTGTGACTTGAACCACGGAATATATAGTCTACGACATGGAATGGACAAAACGAATTTTTCCTGTAACTGCTGAGTTTTTGGCTACCTGGCAATTTGGGTGTGCTGCTGTGGTTTTGGCACTTCCGTGCTGATGGACGAGATGAGTTTTATCTAATTAAATTACTTATTGTTGAATAAAGTTAGACGTTGTTTTCAGCATAGTACACATTACAAGAGTGAAAAGAAATAACCTCATGCTTAATCGAAATAAAAATTATTAATCCAAAAAATATTTTCGTGAATGTCACTTCGGTCGGTGACATTCACGACACGGAGGATGCGAAACACTTTGCTTAGCTTTCCCATCAATTCTGCATGTTAATCTACTGACGAAATGACATTCACGAGAATATATTCTGGATTAACAATTTTCATTTCAATTTAATGAGCGTGAGGTTATTTTTTCACTCTCATAAATTAAATTACTATTATAAAACTCTAAAACTATGCATGGATGTATGTGAGTCTGTCTCTGTTGGCGGGTTGTTGCTCCGAAACTGTGCGAGTTGCGCCGGTGAAATTTTTAGACAAAGTCAAAAGTCTGCAAAAATTGTTTGTATTAAAATTTGGAGCGCTCACGACGCTCCAAACGTGGCCGAAAGACTCATCACCGTCCGGCCGCCCGGTCCTCCCCAGCAGGTGGTAGCCAGCTGGTCAGGCTGCGCCGTCCTCCGGCACAGGGCCGGCTGACAGCGGCAATTCCGCCAGTGCGCTAGTTCGGCGTCTTCCCGTAGGCCTCCCGCGCATGACCGGCCGGACCTCCACCGCTCGACAATTGGGTACGGTAGGATAACACCTCTTACGCTGCCCGCTGATGTCTGAGCAGTCGTCTGCCGTAGGTATGACCTATTAGTCACCGGTGCTGCAGCTTTGCTAGTTTCTTCGTCGCCGCAGTCTTGGGGCGCTGAATCGTCTTGGTAGCTTTTCTTTTCACCAAGTTTTTGCACATGCGGTGCAGCTCCATACGCATGTATGTTGCCGCCATGATGCTTAGCACTGCAGGATGGCACATCTCCTGCGCTAGCTGCCGGGCCTCTTTTGTTTCCAGTGCACAGCTGACCAGCCGTTTGCAGATCTGTGCTTCGTGAAAAAAGTGTTCAGCTTGAGCTCGGAACTGTTGATGGCACGCTATAATAAATGCGTCGCAGTCTTCTGTAGGGCGCAGGAGGCTACCTACGTCGGTAGCACTGATGGATGTATACGACTTTAAGGCCGTAAATATCTCTGAATCAACCAGAGGCATCGCTTCCTGTTTGATCACTACTGCCCTGCACCTGTCGCAGCTGATGCGGGCAGTGCGAAGGAGGTAGCCACATACGTAGGTTAATACGTTGCGGGTTTCCATTTCCACTGGGCAGTTCCCCGCTGCTCCAGACGGTGTGTTAGGGGACGGGCGCGGTGACGCTGTCACTGGCTGTTCGTTGGTTTCCATCGTCACCTGCCTCAAGACCGCGATCAGCCTGTCTCCGTCGTCAGCGCAGTTTGAAGTTGCTGGTACCAACAGGAGGTCATTCAGGGACGCGTGCTTATACAGATGTCGAAAGTGGATAGGATCTGGGTTGTCCGTCCCCCCACCTCGCTGCCGCACGATGCCAAAAAAGTTTTCCAGCGCGTCTTGGTTCAGGCGGCGTGTGCACAAAAATGTGCATCCAGCGGCCTGACACAATTTCCATACTTCTTGAACTCCTTTAATCGTCTGTATCAGACCACGCACGGAATCGATGCTGGCGCCGTCTCCGACCGTCCACCGCCGAAGCCAAGCTTCGCCGTCTACGAGAATTTTGATGTGTTCTTCTGCTGTCACTGGGTGGATGCTCGAAATCGCACGACGCATAGAACAGGTGTTGAACCGGGTAGAAGAGTTCAGGACATCTAGCAGGTTGTTGAGGCGCAGCAGGAAAGTAGCAGTCGGGAGTGATGATCGCGGGAGTTTGTTGAAGGTTGCATACATAGTAATCGCTGCTGATACTGTTCTGCTCATAACTTGTACGGCGTAGCGAACCTTCATCTTCTCGAAGCTGTTGGGTCTGATATGTCGTTCAGTTAGTTTCGGTGCAGCCCGTGGAAAAGAAGCGGAGTCAACCTCAAATAGTGCTTCCAGATATCTCCACGAAGATAGCTCACCGTCAACTTCAATGTCGTGTTTCATGAGGGCGTTTCGAAGACATTTGAAAAGGTGCGGCACGTCATACAAAGCGATAATATTTCGCCCATCTACCGTGAAGACGCCGCTATCGGCAGCTCCGAGCAACCTGTAGGTGGACTGATTGTTCGTGCCCATGTCACACGTTGTTGCCAGCACCGTCAGTCCAGCCTCAGTCACACGACGGATGCACTGTACCAGCAGCTGCTGCTGCACGGTGGCTTTGGTGGTTCCAGCGCTCAGGAAGAATCCCAACGGCTGCTTCCAGCGTTTGGTGATGCCCCGCACCATCATAACCAGCGCATGGTCAGCACAGGCGTTCGAGCGGCCGAGGGGGCCGTGATCAGCGAAGCCCTCTATTATGTCGTCACTACGCTGGTAGGCGAGCCGAGCCTTCAGGTGAATTTCGTCGAAGGCAATGACGCACAGTTTGTCCTGGTCACTGCTGCCGGCGAACTTCTCCTTGATGAGGGCGAGGATGGCGTCGTGGAAGCCGGGTCGCATCTGGATCTTTTCCATTTTTCTGCGCAAAGTTCGGGGATGTGGGAGGACGTAGCGCTTTTGAAGAAACCGGTAGGACCTAGGACCTTGAAAATAGAGTGCAAGTGCACGGGTCTCTTCCTCTCCGGTGTACCGCCGCAAATCAGGTTTACCCGGACGTCGAGCCATGAGGTCAGGGAATGCTGGATGCGGGATTGCTCTCAGTAGTTCCTTGTTCTTCTCCTCCAGCATTTGCAGTTTTTTCTTTTGGCGGTAGAAGCGAACCTTCCATTTTGTGGCCAGCTTTCGTTGACTCCTGGCAATCGCATCTGTGGAAGAGAATAAAAACTAGTCACGACGATTGTTATGTACAGTCAGTCGCAAATATACCCTTAGGTCACAACCCTTGTCAGAAGAACAATGCTGGTGCAAAATTTCAAATGATTATCACTATTGAATGAATCATCATGGGCTATTTCAAATAGCATATTTTAATGCAAACTCGGGCTGAAAGTCTAAAAAATGTGCTGAAGGCGAGGGCCGGATGGGTAAAAGCAAAAAAAAAAACGATTGTCTGTTAACCCGCGCGTAACTGGGGGAGTAAATGAACCCCCTCGATAATTTTTGCAATAACTTAGGAAATACATATATCAGATGTGGACCTGCGACTTTCATTGCCTTATCCTGCATCAATTCTACGTCTTCTGACAACTACAGGGTGTCCCAGAATTACCCGGACATTGTTAATTAGCTTATAAAATAAGGCAAACATGATTGCGCCTTTTTCTTTTTATCGTCCTATATAGTCAACTAGGGTGGCTGTGAAATAGCACATGCAATAGATACGCTTGTTACAAGATCAGCCGACAATGATTGAAAATGCCAGCCATTGCTGGTCTCAGTTGTTTTACGGCTCTCCCGAAACTGGGTGAAGGCCTGTTTTCTTTGACCTGTTGCCGGAGGATAATACGATCATATAAGATAAACTTAACATCAAAGTGTTCCCAGGTCATAAGGCATTATCCCCCAAAACAAAAATTGCTGCCTACACCACTTTTGCAGCGTTTTTTACATCTGAAGTGGAGACGCTCCATGTCTGAACATGGCGGGACCTTTGGCTTTCAACAGATTTGGTTTCCAAAACAAACCCGTTCATGGCCATTTGGTTTACGGCATCCAGTTTTTTTACTGGTAGAATATTACCGCAGTAGTACTCTGTGCTAACGGCTGTCTTTGGGCCATCATATCAAGCCGAATGAGTGCACGGTGGCTCAAAATGTCTCACAATTTGATTTTCGACGGGTGCCTGGCCGTCTCTGCTGTTGGGGCGTTGTAGCCATCCGACGTTCACACACGCCTTTTTCGGGCGGTTCAAATGACAGAATACCTTCGTTAGACCACAAAGTGTGCTTCAATATAATTTTTTGTTGTATACGTTATATTTTTAGGATGAATTGTAGTGATTTTCGCTGCTTTTCCCGTAGTTTTCGCATATTTTTCAGGCGAGGGACCCCAAATTCCAAAATTTTGCGAAGATAGTGGTGGAAAGTAGACTGACGTTCTTTAGATAATCCTGATCTATCGTTCAGCTAGTTTTTAGCTAGATCAGTGACGTTTGTTGTCCATGACAAGCAACCACCCGTTTGACAACTGGTGCATGGCCCTTTTTGGCCGAGCCCAAGCTTGTCAATCAGGTTAATCTCTTGCTCTCTCTGGCTTCGTTAGCTGATATAATTGCGCTTTGCTCAATCCTAACTGCTTGCAGATGAGCTGCTGAAGCTCTCCAGCAAAAACCATGCCGAAAGTCCGTTTACAAAGTTGAAAACGGGAGTTGATTCACCATGGTTGCCTATTAGTGGCTTAAGCTGAAAACGGAAAAAGACTTCTCTTACTTGACTCTGGATAATAATTGACTCGAGTCGTTACCGGTCACCAAAAGCACACAATCCCCAAACTCGATAGCTAAGGGATATCTTTTAAAAGTATGATGCTTGTATATCATTAGAATCGAGCGCAATCGCACTTTTAGCCAGAAAATAAATGTCCGGGTAATTCTGGGACACCCTGTACTTTCAAGAAAATGACTTTTTAATGACGGTATGTTACGTGATTTCTGGTGAAAAGCGGCCTCTGTGATCTTTTGTGACCCGTCCCTGACTTTGACCCTGCTCAAAATCACAATTTCAACTTTGCAATGGTTGAACAAATTCAACATTAGTTGCAACTCAAAACTTTTTTTTGTTACAAGTATGGCCTTGGTCCATCATAACAAATGCTCCCGTTTTGACCCTTTAACTGCCCGTGATGTCATAGTTGAATTTTACAATACTTCTTAACGCCATAAGGGTATTTTTTTTAATAAATTTAGTTCGAATGTTTGAATGGGCGGATTGACAGAGACGGAGCCCACACTAAGCAGAGCTTGTTGCGTAGACCACGACCCCTACCGTCCGATCTCGCAAATATCGGGTAATGGGAGAATTTAGATGCCAAAGTTTCACGTACCCTTCAAAGCCGGACACGGCCTGTCCCACTCTACTGACTTCAACTGGCTGCGGCTGCTCCCACCAACTGCAGACCATCCCAGTATGGAGTGTCAACTATCGAGCGCCGGAGCGACTCGAACCCGGGCTCTCATTTCCGGGAGTTCAGCGCTCTACCAACTACGGGACAGGCTTAGTTGTCCAGTTGTAATCTAATTGAGAGCTTTTGATTGCCGCCTTCTGCGACTCTCTGCGACCAATGATTTTAAGATCAATAATGTTACGACCAATGGTTCCGAATCTAACGGCTTTCAAACTGCAGGGCATGCTTCGGCCCTGTCCCTTACCTACCAGTGAAATGCGCGCGATCTTGCTCGACAGCGTCAGCTGGTACCGCGGTCGCCGCATCGACGGGTCTGGCTGGCCCCTCGCCGGCATCAGGGGCGACAGGAAAATCGCCGTCACTCGTCGGTGTCGGGGCAGGCTGGTGTGCCTGGACCGAGCCTGACAAAGGCAAAGCACGTGTCTGCATGAGGGGTAACGAGCAGCGAGTGCCACGTACCAATTTCCGGCTGAGCCGAGCTCCACTATTCAACCCTCTGTTAAGTTCAGAAACAATAAATAACACTTCAACAACGCTGTCCATTTTCTTCACCTCGTTTAACAAAATCGATTCCAGCTGAAAAAAAAAACGCTTCCTGGAGCAGCGATTCTCGTACAACGCAATTTAGAGTGAGCATCTGCCAAACTGCACGATCATTTCAATGAAAAACTTAGCCGTTTTTTTTTTGTTGGGTTAGGCCCTTTCGGTCCAATTAGACCATTTCAGGGCCGGAAGGATGATCAGGAATTAGAGGGAGACATTGGTCTGGGCAGGCATCCTAGTGAGTCACCGGGGCTGAGCCCATCCCGAAGGACAGGCCGACCAGCCCCAAGGTACGGGGTGACCCGGCTACGGGGTGCGCTCCCTCGGGAGCAGCGGTGCCGCTCCAAGGGAGCAGCCCGCATGAGATAAAGTTGCCTGTCCAGCCCGGAGGGGGTTGCGGCGTGGAGGAGAAGGATTTCCGTATCCTGAGGATAGAAGCATGGAATGGTGTGAAAACTTACCGGCCCCTGTCGGTGTCTTGGTCACTTCCATGTAGGCGTCAGCAGCCAGCAGCTGGTCCAGGGGGCTGGCGTCTACTACGATCTTGTCCGCAGCGGCGGTGACTGGCGCATGGTGGCGACACTGCGATGCAGTACCTGGAGGGAGAGACGAAACACCATTCAGTCTTCGGAGTGTGCCTTCGGTTACTGTTTAGAATAAGCGGTTGAAAAACACCGACGAATGTGCTGACATGGTAGTCAACAGAGAGGAAAGAAATGGCGATTCTACTGCCGCGACATTTTCTTCCGCTAGATGGCAGGAAGAGCGAGCGCCTGAAGTTATGCTGTACCGCAAAGCTTAAGAGATCGAGAATCGCCGCCAGCAGTGCGGAAAATGGTTCCAGATATAGAGCTGTTGAAGGAGCTGCCATTCGTGGTTCCGAATCCAACGGCTTTCAAACTGCAGGGCATGCTTCGGCCCTGTCCCTTACCTACCAGTGAAATGCGCGCGATCTTGCTCGACAGCGTCAGCTGGTACCGCGGTCGCCGCATCGACGGGTCTGGCTGGCCCCTCGCCGGCATCAGGGGCGACAGGAAAATCGCCGTCACTCGTCGGTGTCGGGGCAGGCTGGTGTGCCTGGACCGAACCTGACAAAGGCAAAGCACGTGTCTGCATGTCGTAGACTATATATTCCGTGGTTATAGCTAAACCGACAAAACGACCGCCTCATGGAAACTTAGCGATCGATAACAGTAGCAGTAGGTATGCATATAGGTAGTAGGCATAGTCCTTAACACGTCTCACCAAAAATCCATTAAAGTGGATTTAAGCCGCTGTTATGAAAGTTGGCGGTCATGGTTCACAAGAATGAAAGCTAGGCATTTCGTACGAATAGAAAAAAATGTCCTGGCTTCGCAGCAAACATCTTACCCGAAGCGAGGATGGCAGTGGCGGTGCTGGAGGTGGAAGTGGCAGGCGCGGCGCTGGGAGAGGCCGCAGTTCCATTCCGCAGCTTGTCACTGGTGCCAGCAGCGGCAGGGCACTGGGGCTCCTCCGGAGGTGGTGCGGCCACTCCAGCGTCCCAAATGGGAGACATATCCACCGCCGGCTCGGTAGCAGTACCAGCAGCGGCGCCCTGCGGCCCTTCCAACAGTGCCGGGGCCACACAGGAGGCCGATGCCGGTGCCGTCTGCACCCCGGACCGTTCGTTGGCGATGGCGGCGACGGCGACAGCAGCTAGCATCTCCAGCGGCGACAGATTAACGCCCGCCTCAGAGGCTGCCAATATGTCAGCAGCAGCCGTCGCTCTAAGCGGCGCTTGCGATTCGCAGTCTGCATTAAGGTTTTCTGGACGTCCAGGGCGGCCCACCCCGGCCACGGGCAGCCACGGATGTTTTCGTTGGCAGTGCCGTGCCGCATTAGCTGCGCTAAACCACTCTTTACAAATTTTACAGTAACGCGTTTTAATTTTCATTCTAATTTTAGACCAATGTTAAAACGGTAATGCAACGAATATGTATGAATGCTGTAGTAACAATCTGTGCTAAACTTCCCAACAAAATATACGGTTACCATTTCAAAGTCACAGTCACAACTTCATTTGGTCACGACGAAGATGAATCATTCAATGATTGTTAAGAAAATCTATATGAAAAATTTATATGAAAATTTATATGAAAATGTAAACCCACGTGGAAAAAAATTCATCCGCATCCTTCACTAATTGGGATATTCATCCGGCAAATCCTTGATTTTTGGTTACACACGTGGCAATGCTAATCGAAGCTCCTGTCCATTCCATGTCGTAGACTATATATTCCGTGCTTGAACCCAACCACATTAGAGTATACGAACAGGTGACGGGGATACCTCCCGTGTGCGGATGCGACACTGATTATTGCTAAATATTAGCATTCGGCCGCCTGTGGGGTGCCTTTAGAAACCTTATATCTCTGCAACCACTGGACCGATTCACTCGCGGTCTTTTGTGTGGGACAGCTCCTCCCTTTCTGACACGTATTGTGCTATTCTCGATGCGTATGGGTGACCCCTAATGCACGTGCCACGTGCAAAACGAAGAGGTGTCAGTTCGGTTACAAGTCTAATAACTCTGTAGTTAGTTTGCCGATTGCACTGATACTTGGCATGGTTGTAGGCACCTGCCGCGCAATGCATTTCCATGTGTCACGGTTGGGGTGCCGCTGCACGTGCACACGGGCAGGGTGACGCTTCCAGATCTCGAGAACGGCTGGGCCGATTGTGATCAAAGTTGGCACACCGCTAGAGGCTGGTAAGTAGGGTGCCGTGCACAAGTCAGATGGGACCCAGTTTGCACGTGCGCACGTGCAGGCTGACGCTTCCATATCTCAAGAACGGCCGGGCCGACTGTGCTCAAATTTGGCATACCACTAGAGACTGGTTAGTAGGGTGCCGTGCACAAGGTAAGTATGTATTTTCATGTGCCGCGGTTGGGGTGCAGCTGCACGTGCGCACGTGTAGGGGTCGTTTCCCGATCTTGGAAACGGCTGGGCCGATTCAGATTAAATTTGGTACATCGCTAGAAACCGGCGAATAGAGTGCCGTGCACAAGTCAATTGGGGCCTAGGCTGCACGTGCGCACGTGCAGGGTGTCGCTTCCAGATCTCGAAAACGGCCGGGTCGATTGCACTCAAATTTGGCACACCGCTATAGACCGGCGAATAGGGTGCCGTGCACGTCAGTCCGTAGCACACCGACTCCGGTCTGCACGTGCAAGGCTCATCCTCTCGTTTGGTGGCGGGCGTTTTTGCTGCGTTTACAAAGGTGCTTGCTCAAACAACCTGCGGTCCCGCGATGCGGAGCCCGGCATCGCAGATGCCGGTAACCGCAGGTTGTTTGAAAAGACAAACACTATTCGTTAGAATTGTGTTTTTCTATTGAAAAACAACCGGAGCGGTCCTTCTCCGGGCTATGTTTTGCATGTCTGGCCGCGAATTGGGGCAACTTGGGTCAGGCCTAAACTTGTGGCTCGATTTTCTTAAAAATTTCAGTGTATGGGCTCCCGCAGGCGATCTACCTGTTGGCACCGGTCGCTACTCGCTTAAAACCTCGTGGCACGTGGCACGTGCGATTCCATTTTCCCCATGTTAAGTCAATGGGGTTTTGGACACTTTTTGCGCGATCGCGAATAGCGGGAAAACGAGCCAAGGAAGAGGTGGTTTTCTTCCCAGCATTTTATGGCAAACACGTTTGGGTACACGCTAGTGTGCGCCGTGTACCCCTCAGAACTTCGTAACGTGACTTTGCACGAGGTCAAAGTTGAACTTTTTTCGCTCCCCATGTTAAGTCAATGGGCATTTTTGCAGAGACTTTTTCATTCGCTCATTGTACAAAATTATATGATACGATTTTGTTTAAACTTCCAGGACTTGTTGAGAAAAGACCATAGAACATGTTGTTATGCTTCTTTAAGCTGTGCAAATTCGTTTGTTCTTTTTAGGCTCGTTTAAAAATGAAAAATTTTAACATGGAAAGTCAATGGGAGCGTCTTTGCTGCTTAATAACTTTTTACAGTTGAGATATATTTATGTGAAAAGTTGATAGGTTATACAACTTTTGATGCTCTTTCCAATGATATATACAACTTTATTGCACGTGGTGCCGTTTTTGAGAAATATAGTAAAAAAGCACGACATTACCGAGATTTGAGCTCAGACCTATATCGTTACGGTGTCAGGCGGACACGAGGACAGGTGGCGCCGCCGCCGCCCGCATAGCGGCGGGAATGTGAACTAACCTGTTTACCATCTATGGTATGGTACCATCGGGGGACCGGCCGCCGTCGGCACCATTTCGGGACTTTGCATCGCAATAAAAGGCTTATTTACAATTGAAAATGGACTAGCGAGAGTCGTTATGGAATCAGAATTTGATGCTCTACAAAACTAGGCTATTTTCATTGTGATGGCATCACAGACTACACCGCTAAACCCAATAAAGCAGATTTATGTCGCGTCATCGATGATTACATATAATGTATCATTCTTTGATATATATGTAGTCGGGTCTTTCAGCTGCGTCCCTCCCCTCCCTCGCCGCGCCGGCGGGTCGGCCATCCGTGGCTTGCCGCCCGCCGGCTGCTGGCCGGTCAGCTGGCCGGTCAGCTGGTCGCCCGCGGCTGTCGGTGCAGTGCGGGATGCCTACTTGCGGGGGGGGGGGGGCCGTCGTGGCGGCGGCCCGGGTGGACTGGGCGAGCAGTGAGTTGGGGAGCGCTGCGCTGTCGGTGCTCTAGTTTGTATTGCGTTCGCATGATACGGCTTGAGCCAATACAGAGTGAACTGATTGAGCTGAGCAAGTCTTTACATACATTGAAAAGTAAAGCACTTTTTACTGCATCTACGGTGAGATGCTAGATAAAATTTATGGTCTACCTAATGGTACCCATTACTTAACAATTAAGTGAATCATTTCGTCGCTAAACTCTCGTAAATTCGTATGTCCGCCTCACTATGGAGTTTGGACCGTAACGTATGGCCTTTGCTCAGACAGTATACGAACAGGTGACGGGGATACCTCTAATAGAAGGATGCGACACGATTTTACTGCTAAATAGCGGCCGGCCGCCGTGGGGACGTTTTTGTACGACTTATATCTCGGCAACCACTGGGCTGATACACGTGCGGTTTTTTTGTGTGGGGTAGCTTTTTCCCTTCTTTCACATAGTGTGCTACTCTCGATGCATATGGGTGACCCCTAACGCACGTTCCACGTGCAAAGCCAAGAGGTGCCTGTTTTGTAATAAGCGCAATAGCTCGCGGTAATTACTGGGCCGATTGCGCTAAAACTTGGCATGGAGGTAGACACTTTCCAGGCGATGCATTTCCATGTGTCTTGGTAGGGGTGCAACTGCACGTGCGCACGTGCAGGGTGACGCTTCCAGATCTCGAGAACGGCTGGACCGATTGTGTTCAAATTTGGCATAACGCTTGATACCGATCAGTAGGTTGCAGTCATTTAGTATGTATTTCCATGTGCCACGATTGGGGTGCAACTGCACGTGCGCACGTGCAGGGTGACGCTTCCAGATCTCGAGAACGGCCGGGCCGATTGAGTTCAAATTTGGTACACCGCTAGAGACCGATTAGTAGGGTGCCGTGCGCAAGTCAGTTTGGACCCATCTTGCACGTGCGCACGTGCAGGGTGACGCTTCCAGATTTCAAGAACGGCTGGACCGATTGCACTCAAATTCGGCAAACATCTAGAGATCGATCAGTAGGGTGCCGTGCACAAGTCAGTTAGTATGTATTTCCATGTGTCACGGTTGAGATGCAACTGCACGTGCGCACGTGGAGGGGTCGTTTCAAGATCTTGAAAACGGCTGGGCCGATTGAGCTCGAATTTGGTACACCGCTAGGGACCGGCGAATAGGGTCCCATGCACAATGCAATTGGACACAGCTTGCACGTGCGCACGTGCAGGGTGACGCTTCCAGATCTCGAAAATGGCCGAGCCGATTACACTCAAATTTGGCACACCGCTATAGATCAGCGAGTAGGGTGCCGTGCACGTCAGTTTGTAACACACCGACTCCGGTCTGCACGTGCAAGGCTCATCCTCTCGTTTGGCGGCGGGCGTTTTTGCTGCGTTTACAAAGGTGTAACCGCAGGTTGTTTGAAAAGACAAACACTATTCGTTAGAATTGTGTTTTTTCTATTGAAAAACAACCGGAGCAGTCCTTCTCCGGGCTATGTTTTGCATGTCTGGCAGCGAATCAGTACAACTTGATTCCAGCCAAAACTTCTGCAACGATTTTCGTAAAAATCTCAGGGTATAGACTTTCGAAGGCGATCTAGCTGATGGCACCGGTCGCTACTCGCTCAGAATTCTTTTGCGCGTGGCGCGTGCGTTTGAATTTTCGCCCATGTTAAGTCAATGGGGGTTTGGGGCACTTTTTGCGCCATCGGGAATGGCGGACAAACGAGCCAAGAAAGGGGTGGTTTTCATCCCAGCATTTTATGGCAAACATGTTCCGGTACACGCCAGTGTGCGCCGTATACCCGTCAGAATCTCGGAACGTTTCTTTGCACGAGGTCAAAGTTGGAATTTTGCTGTGTCCCATGTTAAGTGAATGGACAATTTTGCAGAGATATTTTCATTCGCGCATTGTAAAAAATTATGTGTCACGATTTCGTCCAAACTTTCGAGAGTTGTTGAGAAAGGAGCATAGTATATGGTGTTGTGCTTCGTTAAGCTGTGCAAAATCGTTTTTTCTTTAAAAGCTTGTTTAAAAAGGACAAATTTTAACATGGAAGGTCAATGGGAGCGTCTTTGTTGCTTAATAACTTTTTACGTTGCAGATGTATCAAAGTGAAAAGTTAATAAAATACACAACTTTCGATGCTCTTTCCAACAATGTATAGAACGTCACTGCACGATGTGCCGTTTTTAAGAAAAGTTGTAAAAAAGCATGGCTCGACTGTGACTTGAACCCAACCGCATTAGAGTATACGAACAGGTGACGGCGATACCTCCCGTGTGCGGATGCGACACTGATTATTGCTAAATATTAGCAGTAGGCCGCCTGTGGGGTGCCTTTACAAACCTTATATCTCTGCAACCACTGGACCGATTCACTCGCGGTCTTTTGTGTGGGATAGCTTCTTCCTTTCTTACACGTAGTGTGCTGTTCTCGATGCGTATGGGTGACCCCTAATGCACGTGCCACGTGCAAAACGAAGAGGTGTCAGTTCGGTAACAAGTCTAATAACTCTGTAGTTAGTTTGCCGATTGCGCTGATACTTGGCATGGTTGTAGGCACTTGCCACGCAATGCATTTCCATGCGTCACGGTTGGGGTGCCGCTGCACGTGCGCACGGGCAGGGTGACGCTTCCAGATCTCGAGAACGGCTGGGCCGATTGTGATCAAAGTTGGCACACCGTTAGGGATCGGCGAGTAGGGTGCCGTGCACAGCTCAGATGGGACCCATTTGGCACGTGCGCACGTGCAGGCTGACGCTTCCAGATCTCGAGAACGGCCGGGCCGACTGTGCTCAAATTTGGCATACCGCTAGAGACTGGTTAGTAGGGTGCCGTGCACAAGTCAGTTAGTACGTTTTTCCATGTGCCACGGTTCGGGTGCAGCTGCACGTGCGCACGTGCAGGGTGTCGCTTCCAGATCTCAAAAACGGCTGGGCGGATTCAGTTTAAATTTGGTACATCGCTAGAAACCGGCCAATAGAGTGCCGTGCACAAGTCAATTGGGGCCCAGGCTGCACGTGCGCACGTGCAGGGTGTCGCTTCCAGATCTCGAAAACGGCCGGGTCGATTGCACTCAAATTTGTCACACCGCTATAGACCGGCGAATAGGGTGCCGTGCACGTCAGTCCGTAGCACACCGACTCCGGTCTGCACGTGCAAGGCTCATCCTCTCGTTTGGCGGCGGGCGTTTTTGCGGCGTTACAGAGGTGCTTGCTCAAACATATTGAAAAACAACCGGAGCGGTCGTTGTCCGGGGTATGTTTTGCAAAGTTGGCCTGAGATTGGGGCAACTTGGGTGGGGCCTAGACGAAATGTACAATCTTCGTAAAAAGTTCAGTGTATGGGCTCCCGGAGGCGATCTACCTGATGGCACCGGTCGGTACTTGCTAAGAAGTCTTTTGCGCGTGGCACGTGCGATTCCATTTTCCCCATGTTAAGTCAACGGGGTTTTGGACACTTTTTGCGCGATCGCGAATGGCGGGAAAACGAGCCAAGGAAGAGGTGGTTTTCTTCCCAGCATTTTATGGCAAACACGTTTGGGTACACGCCAGTGTGCGCTGTATACCCCTCAGAATCTCGGAACGTGTCTTTGCACGAGGTCAAAGTTGGAATTTTGCTGTGTCCCATGTTATGTCAATGGACGGCGATGTCGAGACTTTGCAGAGACATTTTCATTCGATCTTTGTACAAAATTTTAGAGATAGATTTCGCCCAAACTCTTATATATTGTAGAGGAAAGAGCATAGTACTTGCTGGTATGCTTCGTTAAGGTGGCAAAACTCATTTTTTCTTTTAAAGTTTATTTGAAATTTAAAATTTTTAACATGGAAAGTCAATGGGAGCGTCTTTATTCCTCTATAACTTTTATCTTTAGTAAGATATATAGGTGAAAAGTTAATATAATATACAACTTTTGATGCTCTTTCCACTGATGCATAGGACGTCACTGCACGATGTGCCGTTTTTAAGAAAAGCTGTAAAAAATCAGGGCTCGACTGTGACTTGAACCCAACCACATTAGAGTATACGAACAGGTGACGGGGATACCTCCCGTGTGCGGATGCGACACTGATTATTGCTAAATATTAGCATTCGGCCGCCTTGGGGGCGCCTTGCAAAGCTTCTATCTCCACAACTACTTGACCAATTCACTCGCGGTCTTTTGTGTGGGATAGCTTCTTCCTTCCTTACACGTAGTGTGCTATTCTCGATGCGTATGGGTGACCCCTAATGCACGTGCCACGTGCAAAACGATGAGAAGTCAGTTCAGTAACAAGTCTAATAACTCTGTAGTTACTTTGCCGATTGCGCTGGTACTTTGCATGGATGTTGGCACGCACCCGGCAATGCATTTCTATGTGTCACGGTTGGGGTGCCGCTGCACGTGCGCACGGGCAGGGTGACGCTTCCAGATCTCGAGAACGGCTGGGCCGATTGTGATCAAACTTGGCACACCGCTAGAGGCTGGTTAGTAGGGTGTCGTGCACAAGTCAGATGGGACCCGTTATGCACGTGCGCACGTGCAGGCTGACGCTTCCAGATCTCAAGAACGGCTGGGCCGACTGTGCTCAAAATTGGCATACCGCTAGAGACTGTAACCGCAGGTTGTTTGAAAAGACAAACACTATTCGTTAGAATTGTGTTTTTCTATTGAAAAACAACCGGAGCGGTCCTTCTCCGGGCTATGTTTTGCATGTCTGGCCGCGAATTGGGGCAACTTGGGTCAGGCCTAAACTTGTGGCTCGATTTTCTTAAAAATTTCAGTGTATGGGCTCCCGCAGGCGATCTACCTGTTGGCACCGGTCGCTACTCGCTTAAAACCTCGTGGCACGTGGCACGTGCGATTCCATTTTCCCCATGTTAAGTCAACGGGGTTTTGGACACTTTTTGCGCGATCGGGAATAGCGGAAAAACGAGCCAAGGAAGAGGTGGTTTTCTTCCCAGCATTTTATGGCAAACACGTTTGGGTACACGCTGGTGTGCGCCGTATACCCCTCAGAACTTCGTAACGTGTCTTTGCACGAGGTCAAAGTTGAATTTTTTTCGCTCCCCATGTTAAGTCAATGGGCGTTTTTGCAGAGACTTTTTCATTCGCTCATTGTACAAAATTATATGATACGATTTTGTTTAAACTTTCAGGACTTGTTGAGAAAAGACCATAGAACATATTGTTATGCTTCTTTAAGCTGTGCAAATTCGTTTGTTCTTTTTAGGCTCGTTTAAAAATGAAAAATTTTAACATGGAAAGTGAATGGGAGCGTCTTTGCTGCTTAATAACTTTTTACAGTTGAGATATATTTAAGTGAAAAGTTGATAGGTTATACAACTTTTGATGCTCTTTCCAATGATATATACAACTTTATTGCACGTGGTGCCGTTTTTGAGAAATATAGTAAAAAAGCACGACATTACCGAGATTTGAGCTCAGACCTATATCGTTACGGTGTCAGGCGGACACGAGGACAGGTGGCGCCGCCGCCGCCCGCATAGCGGCGGGAATGTGAACTAACCTGTTTACCAGAGGGGTGTTCACGGGCACCGCACACTGCTGCGTGCGCTGTGTGCGGTGCGTCCAGCAGGCGTGGGGGTAGGGGATGGGTAGGCGGTTCTGACGTCACGGCTGCGTGCGGTGGACGGTCCGCTGTGGCCAGTCCCGACGGCCACAGCGATCGCTGTGTGCGGTGACGGAAGGCTGACGTAGGGACGCAGTGGGCGGAGCTTGGAGGCTGTGTGCGGTCCGACCGCACACAGGGCCCGTGAACAGCCCTCTGATCTATGGTATGGTACACTCGGGGGCAGATTGATGTTCCACGACTCCCTACCCATCGAGCTCCCATGGCTCAGCACTGGCTGCTGCCAGTGGCAGCACTGGCAGCACTGGCACTGGCATGCAGTGCTGAGCAGTGCCGAGGGCAGGCAACACTGACAGCAGCCAGTGCTGAGCCATGGGATCGCCCGATGGGTAGGGAGTGGTGGAACATCATTCTGCCCCCGAGTGTACCATCGGGGGACCGGCCGCCGTCGGCACCATTTCGGGACTTTGCATCGCAATAAAAGGCTTATTTACAATTGAAAATGGACTAGCGAGAGTCGTTATGGAATCAGAATTTGATGCTCTACAAAACTAGGCTATTTTCATTGTGATGGCATCACAGACTACACCGCTAAACCCAATAAAGCAGATATATGTCGCGTCATCGATGATTACATATAATGTTTCTTTGATATATATGTAGTCGGGTCTTTCAGCTGCGTCCCTCCCCTCCCTCGCCGCGCCGGCGGGTCGGCCATCCGCGGCTTGCCGCCCGCCGGCTGCTGGCCGGTCAGCTGGCCGGTCAGCTGGTCGCCCGCGGCTGTCGGTGCAGTGCGGGATGCCTACTTGCGGGGGGGCCGTCGTGGCGGCGGCCCGGGTGGACTGGGCGAGCAGTGAGTTGGGGAGCGCTGCGCTGTCGGTGCTCTAGTTTGTATTGCGTTCGCATGATACGGCTTGAGCCAATACAGAGTGAACTGATTGAGCTGAGCAAGTCTTTATATACATTGAAAAGTAAAGCACTTTTTACTGCATCTACGGTGAGATGCTAGATAAAATTTATGGCGTACCTAATGGTACCGATTACTTAACAATTAAGTGAATCATTTCGTCGCTAAACTCTCGTAAATTCGTATGTCCGCCTCACTATGGAGTTTGGACCGTAACGTATGGCCTTTGCTCAGACAGTATACGAAGTAGTGGCAGGTGACGGGGATACCTCCCATAGAAGGATGCGACACGATTTTACTGCTAAATAGCGGCCGGCCGCCGTGGCGACGTTTTTGTACGACTTATATCTCGGCAACCACTGGGCTGATACACGTGCGGTTTTTTGTGTGGGGTAGCTTTTTCCCTTCTTTCACATAGTGTGCTACTCTCGATGCATATGGGTGACCCCTAACGCACGTTCCACGTGCAAAGCCAAGAGGTGCCTGTTTTGTAATAAGCGCAATAGCTCGCGGTAATTACTGGGCCGATTGCGCTAAAACTTGGCATGGAGGTAGACACTTTCCAGGCGATGCATTTCCATGTGTCTTGGTAGGGGTGCAACTGCACGTGCGCACGTGCAGGGTGACGCTTCCAGATCTCGAGAACGGCTGGACCGATTGTGTTCAAATTTGGCATAACGCTTGATACCGATCAGTAGGTTGCAGTCATTTAGTATGTATTTCCATGTGCCACGATTGGGGTGCAACTGCACGTGCGCACGTGCAGGGTGACGCTTCCAGATCTCGAGAACGGCCGGGCCGATTGAGTTCAAATTTGGTACACCGCTAGAGACCGATTAGTAGGGTGCCGACTGCCGTGCGCAAGTCAGTTTGGACCCATCTTGCACGTGCGCACGTGCAGGGTGACGCTTCCAGATCTCAAGAACGGCTGGACCGATTGCACTCAAATTCGGCAAACATCTAGAGATCGATCAGTAGGGTGCCGTGCACAAGTCAGTTAGTATGTATTTCCATGTGTCACGGTTGAGATGCAGCTGCACGTGCGCACGTGGAGGGGTCGTTTCAAGATCTTGAAAACGGCTGGGCCGATTGAGCTCGAATTTGGTACACCGCTAGAGACCGGCGAATAGGGTCCCATGCACAATGCAATTGGACACAGCTTGCACGTGCGCACGTGCAGGGTGACGCTTCCAGATCTCGAAAATGGCCGAGCCGATTACACTCAAATTTGGCACACCGCTATAGATCAGCGAGTAGGGTGCCGTGCACGTCAGTTTGTAGCACACCGACTCCGGTCTGCACGTGCAAGGCTCATCCTCTCGTTTGGCGGCGGGCGTTTTTGCTGCGTTTACAAAGGTGCTTGCTCAAACAACCTGCGGTCCCGCGATGCGGAGCCCAGCATCGCAGATGCTGGTAACCGCAGGTTGTTTGAAAAGACAAACACTATTCGTTAGAATTGTGTTTTTCTATTGAAAAACAACCGGAGCGGTCGTTCTCCGGGCTATGTTTTGCAAGTCTGGCAGCGAATTGGGGCAACTTGATTGGGGCCTAGACGAAATGTACAATCTTCGTAAAAAGTTCAGTGTATGGGCTCCCGGAGGCGATCTACCTTATGGCACCGGTCGCTACTCGCTTAAAACCTCGTGGCACGTGGCACGTGCCATTCCATTTTTCCCATGTTAAGTCAATGGGGGTTTGGGGCACTTTTTGCGCCATCGGGAATGGCGGAAAAACGAGCCAAGAAAGGGGTGGTTTTCTTCCCAGCATTTTATGGCAAACACGTTCCGGTACACGCTAGTGTGCGCCGTATACCCCTCAGAATCTCGGAACGTGTCTTTGCACGAGGTCAAAGTTGGAATTTTGCTGTGTCCCATGTTAAGTCAATGGACGGCGATGTCGAGACTTTGCAGAGACATTTTCATTCGATCTTTGTACAAAATTTTAGAGATAGATTTCGCCCAAACTCTTATATCTTGTAGAGGAAAGAGCATAGTACATGCCGTTATGCTTCGATGGAAAGTCAATGGGAGCGTCTTTATTCCTCTATAACTTTTATCTTTAGTAAGATATATAGGTGAAAAGTTAATATAATATACAACTTTTGATGCTCTTTCCACTGATGCATTGGACGTCACTGCACGATGTGCCGTTTTTAAGAAAAGCTGTAAAAAATCAGGGCTCGACTGTGACTTGAACCCAACCACATTAGAGTATACGAACAGGTGACGGGGATACCTCCCGTGTGCGGATGCGACACTGATTATTGCTAAATATTAGCATTCGGCCGTCTTGGGGGCGCCTTGCAAAGCTTCTATCTCCACAACTACTTGACCAATTCACTCGCGGTCTTTTGTGTGGGATAGCTTCTTCCTTTCACGTAGTGTGCTATTCTCGATGCGTATGGGTGACCACTAATGCACGTGCCACGTGCAAAACGATGAGAAGTCAGTTCAGTAACAAGTCTAATAACTCTGTAGTTAGTTTGCCGATTGCGCTGGTACTTTGCATGGATGTTGGCACGCACCCGGCAATGCATTTCCATGTGTCACGGTTGGGGTGCCGCTGCACGTGCGCACGGGCAGGGTGACGCTTCCAGATCTCGAGAACGGCTGGGCCGATTGTGATCAAACTTGGCACACCGCTAGAGGCTGGTTAGTAGGGTGCCGTGCACAAGTCAGATGGGACCCGTTATGCACGTGCGCACGTGCAGGCTGACGCTTCCAGATCTCAAGAACGGCTGGGCCGACTGTGCTCAAAATTGGCATACCGCTAGAGACTGGTTAGTAGTGTGCCGTGCACAAGTCAGTTAGTATGTATTTTCATGTGCCACGGTTGGGGTGCAGCTGCACGTGCGCACGGGTAGGGGTCGTTTCCCGATCTTGGAAACGGCTGGGCCGATTCAGATTAAATTTGGTACATCGCTAGGAACCGGCGAATAGAGTGCCGTACACAAGTCAATTGGGACCCAGGTTGCACGTGCGCACGTGCAGGGTGTCACTTCCAGATCTCGAAAACGGCCGGGTCGATTGCACTCAAATTTGGCAAACCGCTAGAGACCGGTTAGTAGAGTGCAGTGCACGTCAGTTCGTGACACACCCGCTCCGGGCTGCACGTGCAAGGCTCATCCTCTCGTTTGGCGGCGGGCGTTTTTGCGGCGTTACAGAGGTGCTTGCTCAAACAACCTGCGGTCCCGCGATGCGGAGCCCAGCATCGCAGATGTAACCGCAGGTTGTTTGAAAAGACAAACACTATTCGTTAGAATTGTGTTTTTCTATTGAAAAACAACCGGAGCGGTCCTTCTCCGGGCTATGTTTTGCATGTCTGGCCGCGAATTGGGGCAACTTGGGTCAGGCCTAAACTTGTGGCTCGATTTTCTTAAAAATTTCAGTGTATGGGCTCCCGCAGGCGATCTACCTGTTGGCACCGGTCGCTACTCGCTTAAAACCTCGTGGCACGTGGCACGTGCGATTCCATTTTCCCCATGTTAAGTCAACGGGGTTTTGGACACTTTTTGCGCGATCGGGAATAGCGGAAAAACGAGCCAAGGAAGAGGTGGTTTTCTTCCCAGCATTTTATGGCAAACACGTTTGGGTACACGCTGGTGTGCGCCGTATACCCCTCAGAACTTCGTAACGTGTCTTTGCACGAGGTCAAAGTTGAATTTTTTTCGCTCCCCATGTTAAGTCAATGGGCGTTTTTGCAGAGACTTTTTCATTCGCTCATTGTACAAAATTATATGATACGATTTTGTTTAAACTTTCAGGACTTGTTGAGAAAAGACCATAGAACATATTGTTATGCTTCTTTAAGCTGTGCAAATTCGTTTGTTCTTTTTAGGCTCGTTTAAAAATGAAAAATTTTAACATGGAAAGTGAATGGGAGCGTCTTTGCTGCTTAATAACTTTTTACAGTTGAGATATATTTAAGTGAAAAGTTGATAGGTTATACAACTTTTGATGCTCTTTCCAATGATATATACAACTTTATTGCACGTGGTGCCGTTTTTGAGAAATATAGTAAAAAAGCACGACATTACCGAGATTTGAGCTCAGACCTATATCGTTACGGTGTCAGGCGGACACGAGGACAGGTGGCGCCGCCGCCGCCCGCATAGCGGCGGGAATGTGAACTAACCTGTTTACCATCTATGGTATGGTACCATCGGGGGACCGGCCGCCGTCGGCACCATTTCGGGACTTTGCATCGCAATAAAAGGCTTATTTACAATTGAAAATGGACTAGCGAGAGTCGTTATGGAATCAGAATTTGATGCTGTACAAAACTAGGCGCCTATTTTCATTGTGATGGCATCACAGACTACACCGCTAACCCCAATAAAGCAGATTTATGTCGCGTCATCGATGATTACATATAATGTTTCTTTGATATATATGTAGTCGGGTCTTTCAGCTGCGTTCCTCCCCTCCCTCGCCGCGCCGGCGGGTCGGCCATCCGCGCCCTGCCGCCCGCCGGCTGCTGGCCGGTCAGCTGGCCGGTCAGCTGGTCGCCCGCGGCTGTCGGTGCAGTGCGGGATGCCTACTTGCGGGGGGCCGTCGTGGCGGCGGCCCGGGTGGACTGGGCGAGCAGTGAGTTGGGGAGCGCTGCGCTGTCGGTGCTCTAGTTTGCATTGCGTTCGCATGATACGGCTTGAGCCAATACAGAGTGAACTGATTGAGCTGAGCAAGTCTTTATATACATTGAAAAGTAAAGCACTTTTTACTGCATCTACGGTGAGATGCTAGATAAAATTTATGGTCTACCTAATGGTACCCATTACTTAACAATTAAGTGAATCATTTCGTCGCTAAACTCTCGTAAATTCGTATGTCCGCCTCACTATGGAGTTTGGACCGTAACGTATGGTCTTTGCTCAGACAGTATACGAACAGGTGACGGGGATACCTCCCATAGAAGGATGCGACACGATTTTACTGCTAAATAGCGGCCGGCCGCCGTGGGGACGTTTTTGTACGACTTATATCTCGGCAACCACTGGGCTGATACACGTGCGGTTTTTTGTGTTGGGTAGCTTTTTTCCTTCTTTCACATAGTGTGCTACTCTCGATGCATATGGGTGACCCCTAACGCACGTTCCACGTGCAAAGCCAAGAGGTGCCTGTTTTGTAATAAGTGCAATAGCTCGCGGTAATTACTGGGCCGATTGCGCTAAAACTTGGCATGGAGGTAGACACATTCCAGGCGATGCATTTCCACGTGTCTTGGTAGGGGTGCAACTGCACGTGCGCACGGGCAGGGTGACGCTTCCAGATGTCGAGAACGGCTGGGCCGATTGTGATCAAACTTGGCACACCGCTAGAGGCTGGTAAGTAGGGTGCCGTGCACAAGTCAGATGGGACCCGCTATGCACGTGCGCACGTGCAGGCTGACGCTTCCAGATCTCAAGAACGGCTGGGCCGACTCTGCTGAAATTTGGCATACCGCTAGAGACTGGTTAGTAGGGTGCCGTGCACAAGTCAGTTAGTATGTATTTTCATGTGCCACGGTTGGGGTGCAGTTGCACCAGCGCACGTGTAGGGGTCGCTTCCAGATCTTGAAATTGACGGGGCTGATTGAGCTCCAATTTGGTACACCGCTAGAAACCGGCGAATAGAGTGCCGTGCACAAGTCAATTGGGGCCTAGGCTGCACGTGCGCACGTGCAGGGTGTCGCTTCCAGATCTCGAAAACGGCCGGGTCGATTGCACTCAAATTTGGCACACCGCTATAGACCGACGAATAGGGTGCCGTGCACGTCAGTCCGTAGCACACCGACTGCGGTCTGCACGTGCAAGGCTCATCCTCTCGTTTGGTGGCGGGCGTTTTTGCTGCGTTTACAAAGGTGCTTGCTCAAACAACCTGCGGTCCCGCGATGCGGAGCCCGGCATCGCAGATGCCGGTAACCGCAGGTTGTTTGAAAAGACAAACACTATTCGTTAGAATTGTGTTTTTCTATTGAAAAACAACCGGAGCGGTCCTTCTCCGGGCTATGTTTTGCATGTCTGGCCGCGAATTGGGGCAACTTGGGTCAGGCCTAAACTTGTGGCTCGATTTTCTTAAAAATTTCAGTGTATGGGCTCCCGCAGGCGATCTACCTGTTGGCACCGGTCGCTACTCGCTTAAAACCTCGTGGCACGTGGCACGTGCGATTCCATTTTCCCCATGTTAAGTCAACGGGGTTTTGGACACTTTTTGCGCGATCGGGAATAGCGGAAAAACGAGCCAAGGAAGAGGTGGTTTTCTTCCCAGCATTTTATGGCAAACACGTTTGGGTACACGCTGGTGTGCGCCGTATACCCCTCAGAACTTCGTAACGTGTCTTTGCACGAGGTCAAAGTTGAATTTTTTTCGCTCCCCATGTTAAGTCAATGGGCGTTTTTGCAGAGACTTTTTCATTCGCTCATTGTACAAAATTATATGATACGATTTTGTTTAAACTTTCAGGACTTGTTGAGAAAAGACCATAGAACATGTTGTTATGCTTCTTTAAGCTGTGCAAATTCGTTTGTTCTTTTTAGGCTCGTTTAAAAATGAAAAATTTTAACATGGAAAGTGAATGGGAGCGTCTTTGCTGCTTAATAACTTTTTACAGTTGAGATATATTTAAGTGAAAAGTTGATAGGTTATACAACTTTTGATGCTCTTTCCAATGATATATACAACTTTATTGCACGTGGTGCCGTTTTTGAGAAATATAGTAAAAAAGCACGACATTACCGAGATTTGAGCTCAGACCTATATCGTTACGGTGTCAGGCGGACACGAGGACAGGTGGCGCCGCCGCCGCCCGCATAGCGGCGGGAATGTGAACTAACCTGTTTACCAGAGGGGTGTTCACGGGCACCGCACACTGCTGCGTGCGCTGTGTGCGGTGCGTCCAGCAGGCGTGGGGGTAGGGGATGGGTAGGCGGTTCTGACGTCACGGCTGCGTGCGGTGGACGGTCCGCTGTGGCCAGTCCCGACCGGCCACAGCGATCGCTGTGTGCGGTGACGGAAGGCTGACGTAGGGACGCAGTGGGCGGAGCTTGGAGGCTATGTGCGGTCCGACCGCACACAGGGCCCGTGAACAGCCCTCTGATCTATGGTATGGTACCATCGGGGGACCGGCCGCCGTCGGCACCATTTCGGGACTTTGCATCGCAATAAAAGGCTTATTTACAATTGAAAATGGACTAGCGAGAGTCGTTATGGAATCAGAATTTGATGCTCTACAAAACTAGGCTATTTTCATTGTGATGGCATCACAGACTACACCGCTAAACCCAATAAAGCAGATTTATGTCGCGTCATCGATGATTACATATAATGTTTCTTTGATATATATGTAGTCGGGTCTTTCAGCTGCGTCCCTCCCCTCCCTCGCCGCGCCGGCGGGTCGGCCATCCGCGGCTTGCCGCCCGCCGGCTGCTGGCCGGTCAGCTGGCCGGTCAGCTGGTCGCCCGCGGCTGTCGGTGCAGTGCGGGATGCCTACTTGCGGGGGGCCGTCGTGGCGGCGGCCCGGGTGGACTGGGCGAGCAGTGAGTTGGGGAGCGCTGCGCTGTCGGTGCTCTAGTTTGTATTGCGTTCGCATGATACGGCTTGAGCCAATACAGAGTGAACTGATTGAGCTGAGCAAGTCTTTATATACATTGAAAAGTAAAGCACTTTTTACTGCATCTACGGTGAGATGCTAGATAAAATTTATGGTCTAATGGTACCCATTACTTAACAATTAAGTGAATCATTTCGTCGCTAAACTCTCGTAAATTCGTATGTCCGCCTCACTATGGAGTTTGGACCGTAACGTATGGCCTTTGCTCAGACAGTATACGAACAGGTGACGGGGATACCTCCCATAGAAGGATGCGACACGATTTTACTGCTAAATAGCGGCCGGCCGCCGTGGGGACGTTTTTGTACGACTTATATCTCGGCAACCACTGGGCTGATACACGTGCGGTTTTTTGTGTGGGGTAGCTTTTTCCCTTCTTTCACATAGTGTGCTACTCTCGATGCATATGGGTGACCCCTAACGCACGTTCCACGTGCAAAGCCAAGAGGTGCCTGTTTTGTAATAAGCGCAATAGCTCGCGGTAATTACTGGGCCGATTGCGCTAAAACTTGGCATGGAGGTAGACACTTTCCAGGCGATGCATTTCCATGTGTCTTGGTAGGGGTGCAACTGCACGTGCGCACGTGCAGGGTGACGCTTCCAGATCTCGAGAACGGCTGGACCGATTGTGTTCAAATTTGGCATAACGCTTGATACCGATCAGTAGGTTGCAGTCATTTAGTATGTATTTCCATGTGCCACGATTGGGGTGCAACTGCACGTGCGCACGTGCAGGGTGACGCTTCCAGATCTCGAGAACGGCCGGGCCGATTGAGTTCAAATTTGGTACACCGCTAGAGACCGATTAGTAGGGTGCCGACTGCCGTGCGCAAGTCAGTTTGGACCCATCTTGCACGTGCGCACGTGCAGGGTGACGCTTCCAGATCTCAAGAACGGCTGGACCGATTGCACTCAAATTCGGCAAACATCTAGAGATCGATCAGTAGGGTGCCGTGCACAAGTCAGTTAGTATGTATTTCCATGTGTCACGGTTGAGATGCAACTGCACGTGCGCACGTGGAGGGGTCGTTTCAAGATCTTGAAAACGGCTGGGCCGATTGAGCTCGAATTTGGTACACCGCTAGAGACCGGCGAATAGGGTCCCATGCACAATGCAATTGGACACAGCTTGCACGTGCGCACGTGCAGGGTGACGCTTCCAGATCTCGAAAATGGCCGAGCCGATTACACTCAAATTTGGCACACCGCTATAGATCAGCGAGTAGGGTGCCGTGCACGTCAGTTTGTAGCACACCGACTCCGGTCTACACGTGCAAGGCTCATCCTCTCGTTTGGCGGCGGGCGTTTTTGCTGCGTTTACAAAGGTGCTTGCTCAAACAACCTGCGGTCCCGCGATGCGGAGCCCAGCATCGCAGATGCTGGTAACCGCAGGTTGTTTGAAAAGACAAACACTATTCGTTAGAATTGTGTTTTTCTATTGAAAAACAACCGGAGCAGTCGTTCACCGGGCTATGTTTTGCATGGTTGGCCTGAGATTGGGGCAACTTGAGCGGGGCCTAGACGAAATGTACAATCTTCGTAAAAAGTTCAGTGTATGGGCTCCCGGAGGCGATCTACCTTATGGCACCGGTCGCTACTCGCTTAAAACCTCGTGGCACGTGGCACGTGCGATTCCATTTTCCCCATGTTAAGTCAACGGGGTTTTGGACACTTTTTGCGCCATCGGGAATGGCGGAAAAACGAGCCAAGAAAGAGGTGGTTTTCTTCCCAGCATTTTATGGCAAACACGTTCCGGTACACGCCAGTGTGCGCCGTATACCCTTCAGAAGTTCGTAACGTGTCTTTGCTCGAGGTCAAAGTTGGAATCTTGCTGTGTCCCATGTTAAGTCAATGGACGGCGATGTCGAGACTTTGCAGAGACATTTTCATTCGATCTTTGTACAAAATTTTAGAGATAGATTTCGCCCAAACTCTCATATCTTGTAGAGGAAAGAGCATAGTACTTGCTGGTATGCTTCGTTAAGGTGGCAAAACTCATTTTTTCTTTTAAAGTTAATTTGAAATTTAAAATTTTTAACATGGAAAGTCAATGGGAGCGTCTTTATTCCTCTATAACTTTTATCTTTAGTAAGATATATAGGTGAAAAGTTAATATAATATACAACTTTTGATGCTCTTTCCACTGATGCATAGGACGTCACTGCACGATGTGGCGTTTTTAAGAAAAGCTGTAAAAAAGCAGGGCTCGACTGTGACTTGAACCCAACCACGTTAGAGTATACGAACAGGTGACGGCGATACCTCCCGTGTGCGGATGCGACACTGATTATTGCTAAATATTAGCAGTAGGCCGCCTGTGGGGTACCTTTACAAACCTTATATCTCTGCAACCACTGGACCGATTCACTCGCGGTCTTTTGTGTGGGATAGCTTCTTCCTTTCTTACACGTAGTGTGCTGTTCTCGATGCGTATGGGTGACCCCTAATGCACGTGCCACGTGCAAAACGAAGAGGTGTCAGTTCGGTTACAATTCTAATAACTCTGTAGTTACTTTGCCGATTGCACTGAGACTTGGCATGGATGTAGACACCCACCGGGCAATGCATTTCCATGTGTCACGGTTGGGGTGCTATTGCACGTGCACACGTGCAGGGTGACGCTTCCAGATCTCGAGAACGGCCGGGCCGATTGTGATGAAACTTGGCACACCGTTAGGGCTCGGCGAGTAGGGTGCCGTGCACAAGTCAGATGGGACCCAGTTTGCACGTGCGCACGTGCAGGCTGACGCTTCCAGATCTCGAGAACGGCTGGACCGACTGTGCTGAAATTTGGCATACCACTAGAGACTGGTTAGTAGGGTGCCTTGCACAATTCAGTTAGTATGTATTTTCATGTGCCACGGTTGGGGTGCAGCTGCACGTGCGCACGTGTAGGGGTCGCTTCCAGATCTTGAAATTGACGGGCCGATTGAGCTCCAATTTGGTACACCGCTAGAGACCGGCGAATAGAGTGCCGTGCACAAGTCAATTGGGGCCCAGGTTGCGCGTGCGCACGTGCAGGGTGACTGTTCCAGATCTCGAAAATGGCCGGGCCGATTGCACTCAAATTTGGCACACCGCTATAGACCGGCGATAGGGTGCCGTGCACGTCAGTCCGTAGCACACCGACTGCGGTCTGCACGTGCAAGGCTCATCCTCTCGTTTGGTGGCGGGCGTTTTTGCTGCGTTTACAAAGGTGCTTGCTCAAACAACCTGCGGTCCCGCGATGCGGAGCCCGGCATCGCAGATGCCGGTAACCGCAGGTTGTTTGAAAAGACAAACACTATTCGTTAGAATTGTGTTTTTCTATTGAAAAACAACCGGAGCGGTCGTTGTCCGGGGTATGTTTTGCAAGTCTGGCCGCGAATCAGTACAACTTGACGGGGGCCTAGACGAAATGTACAATCTTCGTAAAAAGTTCAGGGTATGGGCTCCCGCAGGCGATCTACCTGATGGCACCGGTCGCTACTCGCTAAGAAGTCTTTTGCGCGTGGCACGTGCGATTCCATTTTCCCCATGTTAAGTGAACGGGGTTTTGGACACTTTTTGCGCGATCGCGAATAGCGGGAAAACGAGCCAAGGAAGAGGCGGTTTTCTTCCCAGCATTTTATGGCAAACACGTTTGGGTACACGCCAGTGTGCGCTGTATACCCCTCAGAATCTCGGAACGTGTCTTTGCACGAGGTCAAAGTTGGAATTTTGCTGTGTCCCATGTTAAGTCAATGGACGGCGATGTCGAGACTTTGCGGAGACATTTTCATTCGATCTTTGTACAAAATTTTAGAGATAGATTTCGCCCAAACTCATACATCTTGTAGAAGAAAGACCATAGTACATGCCGTTATGCTTCGTTAAGCTGGGAGAACTCATTTTTTCTTATAAAGTTCATTTGAAAATTAAAATTTTTAACATGGAAAGTCAATGGGAGCGTCTTTGTTGCCTAATAACTTTTTACGTTGCAGATATACCAAAGTGAAAAGTTAATAAAATATACAACTTTCGATGCTCTTTCCAACAATGTATGGAACGTCACTGCACGATGTGCCGTTTTTAAGAAAAGCTGTAAAAAATCAGGGCTCGACTGTGACTTGAACCCAACCACATTAGAGGATACGAACAGGTGACGGGGATACCTCCCGTGTGCGGATGTGACACTGATTATTGCTAAATATTAGCAGTAGGCCGCCTGTGGGGTGCCTTTACAAACCTTATATCTCTGCAACCACTGGACCGATTCACTCGCGGTCTTTTGTGTGGGATAGCTTCTTCCTTTCTTACACGTAGTGTGCTGTTCTCGATGCGTATGGGTGACCCCTAATGCACGTGTCACGTGCAAAACGAAGAGGTGTCAGTTCGGTAACAAGTCTAATAACTCTGTAGTTAGTTTGCCGATTGCGCTGATACTTGGCATGGTTGTAGGCACCCGACGCGCAATGCATTTCCATGTGTCACGGTTGGGGTGCCGCTGCACGTGCACACGTGCAGGGTGACGCTTCCAGATCTCGAGAACGGCTGGGCCGATTGTGATCAAAGTTGGCACACCGTTAGGGATCGGCGAGTAGGGTGCCGTGCACAAATCAGATGGGACTCATTTTGCACGTGCGCACGTGCAGGACGACGCTTCCAGATCTCGAGAACGGCCGGGCCGACTGTGCTCAAATTTGGCATGCCACTAGAGACTGGTTAGTAGGGTGCCGTGCACAAGTCAGTTAGTGTGTATTTCCATTTGCCAAGGTTGGGGTGCAGCTGCACGTGCGCACGTGTAGGGGTCGTTTCCAGATCTTGGAAACGGCTGGGCCGATTCAGATTAAATTCGGTACACCGCTAGAAACCGGCGAATAGAGTGCCGTGCAAAAGTCAATTGGGGCCCAGACTGCACGTGCGCACGTGCAGGGTGTCGCTTCCAGATCTCGTAAACGGCCGGGTCGATTGCACTCAAATTTGGCACACCGCCAAAGACTGCGTAGTAGGGTGCCTTGCACAGATCAGTTGGGTCCCAGGTTGCACGTGCGCACGTGCAGGGTGACGCTTCCAGATCTCAGGAACGGCCGGGCCGATTGCATTCAAATTTGGCACACCTTTAGAGACCGATCAGTAGGGTGCCGTGCGCATGTCAGTTAGTATGTATTTTCATGTGTCACGGATGGGGTGTAGCTGCACGTGCGCACGTGCAGGGTGACACTTTCAGATCTCGAGAACGGCCGGGCCGATTGAGCTTAAATTTGGTACACCTCTAGAGACCGGCCAATAGGGTGCCGTATTACGAATACCCGTCACGACCCCTAGCGGTTGACCTGACTTGACCTGACTCAAATTTGGCACACCGCTATAGATCGGCGAATAGGGTGCCGTGCACGTCAGTTTGTAGCACACCCACCCCGGTCTGCATGTGCAATGCTCGTAGCACACCGACTGCGGTCTGCACGTGCAAGGCTCATTCTCTCGTTTGGTGGCGGGCGTTTTTGCTGCGTTTACAAAGGTGCTTGCTCAAACAACCTGCGGTCCCGCGATGCGGAGCCCGGCATCGCAGATGCCGGTACGCTATACCCATTCTGGCATACCTAAAGAAGACATTCTTAGCTTGTAAAGATGTGTAGTAAAAATGGGTTTTTGGTCTTCTCATTATGTTTAAGTGATATTTCACTTCAAGTTGCGTGTAGAGGGATTTATTTTCAGTGTTTTGTAGAAAATAAGGGTGAATTAGCTGTTAAAACCAACACTTATATAACTACAAGCTTGGATAGTAGTTTCTTGGGTTAGAAGTTTTCACTACAGGGATGAAACTTTTGCACTACAATGATGAAAACGTCATCAATCGTCATCAGATATCGTTGATTTTCTGAGAGAGCACTTCCGGCAGAAGAAAACGCATTACACAAAATAACCGCAGGTTGTTTGAAAAGACAAACACTATTCGTTAGAATTGTGTTTTTCTATTGATTTTCTGAGAGAGCACTTCCGGCAGAAGAAAACGCATTACACAAAATAACCGCAGGTTGTTTGAAAAGACAAACACTATTCGTTAGAATTGTGTTTTTCTACTTCCGGCAGAAGAAAACGCATTACACAAAATAACCGCAGGTTGTTTGAAAAGACAAACACTATTCGTTAGAATTGTGTTTTTCTATTGAAAAACAACCGGAGCGGTCGTTGTCCGGGCTATGTTTTGCAAGTCTGGCAGCGAATTGGGGCAACTTGGTAGGGGCCTAGACGAAATGTACAATCTTCGTAAAAAGTTCAGTGTATGGGCTCCCGGAGGCGATCTACCTTATGGCACCGGTCGCTACTCGCTTAAAACCTCGTGGCACGTGGCACGTGCGATTCCATTTTCCCCATGTTAGGTCAACGGGGTTTTGGACACTTTTTGCGCCATCGGGAATGGCGGAAAAACGAGCCAAGAAAGGGGTGGTTTTCATCCCAGCATTTTATGGCAAACACGTTTGGGTACACGCTAGTGTGCGCTGTATACCCCTCAGAATCTCGGAACGTGTCTTTGCACGAGGTCAAAGTTGGAATTTTGCTGTGTCCCATGTTAAGTCAATGGACGGCGATGTCGAGACTTTGCAGAGACATTTTCATTCGATCTTTGTACAAAATTTTAGAGATAGATTTCGCCCAAACTCTTATATCTTGTAGAGGAAAGAGCATAGTACTTGCTGGTATGCTTCGTTAAGGTGGCAAAACTCATTTTTTCTTTTAAAGTTAATTTGAAATTTAAAATTTTTTACATGGAAAGTCAATGGGATCGTCTTTATTCCTCTATAACTTTTATCTTTAGTAAGATATATAGGTGAAAAGTTAATATAATATACAACTTTTGATGCTCTTTCCACTGATGCATAGGACGTCACTGCACGATGTGCCGTTTTTAAGAAAAGCTGTAAAAAATCAGGGCTCGACTGTGACTTGAACCCAACCACATTAGAGTATACGAACAGGTGACGGGGATACCTCCCGTGTGCGGATGCGACACTGATTATTGCTAAATATTAGCATTCGGCCGCCTGTGGGGTGCCTTTAGAAACCTTATATCTCTGCAACCACTGGACCGATTCACTCGCGGTCTTTTGTGTGGGATAGCTTCTTCCTTTCTTACACGTAGTGTGCTATTCTCGATGCGTATGGGTGACCCCTAATGCACGTGCCACGTGCAAAACGAAGAGGCGTCAGTTCGGTGGCAAGTCTTATAACTCTGTTGTTATTTTGCCGATTGCGCTGATACTTGGCATGGTTGTAGGCACCTGCCGCGCAATGCATTTCCATGTGTCACGGTTGGGGTGCCGCTGCACGTGCACACGGGCAGGGTGACGCTTCCAGATCTCGAGAACGGCTGGGCCGATTGTGATCAAAGTTGGCACACCGCTAGAGGCTGGTAAGTAGGGTGCCGTGCACAAGTCAGATGGGACCCGTTATGCACGTGCGCACGTGCAGGCTGACGCTTCCAGATCTCAAGAACGGCCGGGCCGACTGTGCTCAAATTTGGTATACCGCTAGAGACTGGTTAGTAGGGTGCCGTGCACAAGTCAGTTAGTATGTATTTTCATGTGCCACGGTTGGGGTGCAGCTCCACGAGCGCACGTGTAGGGGTCGCTTCCAGATCTTGAAATTGACGGGGCCGATTGAGCTCCAATTTGGTACACCGCTAGAAACCGGCGAATAGAGTGCCGTGCACAAGTCAATTGGGGCCTAGGCTGCACGTGCGCACGTGCAGGGTGTCGCTTCCAGATCTCGAAAACGGCCGGGTCGATTGCACTCAAATTTGGCACACCGCTATAGACCGACGAATAGGGTGCCGTGCACGTCAGTCCGTAGCACACCGACTCCGGTCTGCACGTGCAAGGCTCATCCTCTCGTTTGGTGGCGGGCGTTTTTGCTGCGTTTACAAAGGTGCTTGCTCAAACAACCTGCGGTCCCGCGATGCGGAGCCCGGCATCGCAGATGCCGGTAACCGCAGGTTGTTTGAAAAGACAAACACTATTCGTTAGAATTGTGTTTTTCTATTGAAAAACAACCGGAGCAGTCGTTCACCGGGCTATGTTTTGCATGGTTGGCCTGAGATTGGGGCAACTTGAGCGGGGCCTAGACGAAATGTACAATCTTCGTAAAAAGTTCAGTGTATGGGCTCCCGGAGGCGATCTACCTTATGGCACCGGTCGCTACTCGCTTAAAACCTCGTGGCACGTGGCACGTGCGATTCCATTTTCCCCATGTTAAGTCAATGGGGTTTTGGACACTTTTTGCGCCATCGGGAATGGCGGAAAAACGAGCCAAGAAAAAGGTCGTTTTCTTCCCAGCATTTTATGGCAAACACGTTCCGGTACACGCCAGTGTGCGCCGTATACCCCTCAGAAGTTCGTAACGTGTCTTTGCTCGAGGTCAAAGTTGGAATCTTGCTGTGTCCCATGTTAAGTCAATGGACGGCGATGTCGAGACTTTGCAGAGACATTTTCATTCGATCTTTGTACAAAATTTTAGAGATAGATTTCGCCCAAACTCTTATATCTTGTAGAGGAAAGAGCATAATACTTGCTGGTATGCTTCGTTAAGGTGGCAAAACTCATTTTTTCTTTTAAAGTTAATTTGAAATTTAAAATTTTTAACATGGAAAGTCAATGGGAGCGTCTTTATTCCTCTATAACTTTTATCTTTAGTAAGATTTATAGGTGAAAAGTTAATATAATATACAACTTTTGATGCTCTTTCCACTGATGCATAGCACGTCACTGCACGATGTGCCGTTTTTAAGAAAAGCTGTAAAAAATCAGGGCTCGACTGTGACTTGAACCCAACCACATTAGAGTATACGAACAGGTGACGGGGATACCTCCCGTGTGCGGATGCGACACTGATTATTGCTAAATATTAGCATTCGGCCGCCTTGGGGGCGCCTTGCAAAGCTTCTATCTCCACAACTACTTGACCAATTCACTCGCGGTCTTTTGTGTGGGATAGCTTCTTCCTTTCTTACACGTAGTGTGCTATTCTCGATGCGTATGGGTGACCCCTAATGCACGTGCCACGTGCAAAACGATGAGAAGTCAGTTCAGTAACAAGTCTAATAACTCTGTAGTTAGTTTGCCGATTGCGCTGGTACTTTGCATGGATGTTGGCACGCACCCGGCAATGCATTTCCATGTGTCACGGTTGGGGTGCCGCTGCACGTGCGCACGGGCAGGGTGACGCTTCCAGATCTCGAGAACGGCTGGGCCGATTGTGATCAAACTTGGCACACCGCTAGAGGCTGGTTAGTAGGGTGCCGTGCACAAGTCAGATGGGACCCGTTATGCACGTGCGCACGTGCAGGCTGACGCTTCCAGATCTCAAGAACGGCTGGGCCGACTGTGCTCAAAATTGGCATACCGCTAGAGACTGGTTAGTAGTGTGCCGTGCACAAGTCAGTTAGTATGTATTTTCATGTGCCACGGTTGGGGTGCAGCTGCACGTGCGCACGGGTAGGGGTCGTTTCCCGATCTTGGAAACGGCTGGGCCGATTCAGATTAAATTTGGTATATCGCTAGAAACCGGCGAATAGAGTGCCGTGCACAAGTCAATTGGGACCCAGGTTGCACGTGCGCACGTGCAGGGTGTCACTTCCAGATCTCGAAAACGGCCGGGTCGATTGCACTCAAATTTGGCAAACCGCTAGAGACCGGTTAGTAGAGTGCAGTGCACGTCAGTTCGTGACACACCCGCTCCGGGCTGCACGTGCAAGTCTCATCCTCTCGTTTGGCGGCGGGCGTTTTTGCGGCGTTACAGAGGTGCTTGCTCAAACAACCTGCGGTCCCGCGATGCGGAGCCCAGCATCGCAGATGCTGGTAACCGAAGGTTTGTTGTCAATAGTTAAAACACTATTCTTTAGAATTGTGTTTTTCTATTGAAAAACAAATCTGAGTTCCCTGACAATTTGGCAAAAGCTGCCTGAGATCAGTACAACTTGATGCTCTTGAAAACGGCTGGTCCAAATATTCTGATTTTTTCAGGATTTCTAGTGGGCCAGGTGATCTACGTTCTGGTATGGGTCTCCCCTCCGCGGACCATCTGGTGCACGTGCCACGTGACTTTAAAAATTCCCGTGTTAAGCCAATGGGGAAAATGAAAAAATGCGTTCCACGGCAGATTGCTCGAAAACGATCCAAACGACCCCCCATTTTCTTACATGCAGATCAACCACCATTCGGTGCACTACCCATGGGTATGTCGCAAAGTGGCCGGAAAAGTCCAGAACCACGTGCCACGTGCCGTTGAAAATGACCCTGCACACCGGAAATTGGGACTTTTGGTCATTTCGGCGCACCCATGATGCATACTATGGCGTGGGTGACCAAACAATGGGTGTCATCCGGTCGGCAACTGTTTAAGGTGTCGTCCAGTGGGCCAAAGTGGTAGTTTCAAACTTTTGGGATCCACCACTCTGGGGATTCTTTTTGACAATATACTTACGTTTCTTGGCGCAATGTTCATTCCACCCAGCCGGTCGTCAATGCGTTAGATGACCCAAATGACGATTGACCTGAAGGAAGTTGGGGGCGAGGAACACGCACGTGCCATCCGTTTTTTACTCGGGCGCTTTCATCTAGGAGATTTTTGCAGATACGTCAATGCGTTAGATGACCCAAATGACGATTGACCTGAAGGAAGTTGGGGGCGAGGAACACGCACGTGCCATCCGTTTTTTAATCGGGCGCTTTCATCTAGGAGATTTTTGCAGATATCTTTTTGATTTGTGAAAATGACCAGCCTAGCGGTATGCCAGCCGCTGATAAATTATTATCTTGCTGCGGCCGGGCGCTTATTTGCGGTGTTTGCGTTTGGCGGCTGGCGGGCGACTTTTAGTCGTTTTCGGTTAGCAGTTAGCGTCGGTGCGGTGCGGGCGGTTTTATTTTTTTCGGCGTTTCGGCGTTTTTTTCTGTGTGGTTTGCGGCGGTCGGGTGATTTTTTGCCGTTTGCGTTGGCTTTTCGGGCGTGCGTTTTACACGTTTTGCGGTGTTTACGTTTTGCGGCGGGCGGGCGTTTTGTGTTTTTTGCGGTGTTTGTCTTTGGCGGCGGGCGGGCGGGCGGGCGGGCGATGCGGGCGGTTTTCTTCTTTTTTTTTGCGTCGTTTGCGGTGTTAAATTTGTTTGCGGTTGGCGGGCGGTTTTATTGTTTTGCGGCGTTTTTGCGTTTTTTATTTGCGGTTTGCGGCGGGCGGGCGTTTGTTTATTTTTTGCGACGTTTGCGTTGGCGTTTCGGGCGTGCGTTTTGCGCGTTTTGCGGTGTTTGCGTTTTCCGGCGGGCGGGCGTTTTTCACAATTCAAAGTCCAAACCTTCGGGCCACAGCGCTCCTCGAAAAGCGCTGCCCTCGAGTAATCGAAGTGTCTTCACTTGTTATTTATTACACTATGGTATGAGTATGCAGGACGCACGTGATTGTGCAATGTGTGGAATGTGGCCGGCTCCGGCGGGCAGTCTCTGCTCGGTGGGCGATCGGCGGAATTCTGAGACGCTTCTGGAGGACTGGAGCGTCGCCCCCTTCTCAGAGACAGCTCGACCCGCAGTCGAACGATTTGAGGTGCCCAATCACCAAATCGGGAGTCACCTGCCCCGGTGGCCGCCCCTTCTCGAGGTTTCTCAGCCGCCCCCGCCGGGCGGGCGGCGCGCGCGCGGGCCCCTGTTGCACGAGGTGCTGACGTCACTGAGGCCGGGCCATTCTGGGCGGGTGCTGCAGACGCGGCGGCCCGGCGGCGGCGCGGCCACTACCTATTTAAATCGACGCTGCTCGGGGCCAGGTCGAGTCGAGTCCATACCGTCAGCGCGTCGGTAGTGTGTGAGCGAGAGAGCCGGCGAGCAGTCAGTCAGTCAGTTTCAGTCTCAGTCACAGTCACAATCAGTCAGTCGTCAGTCATGGCCCGCCAGGTGCCGATCAAGATGGGTGACCACAGCGTCATCGACACCGAGTTCAGCAGCATCCGCGAGCGCTTCGACGCCGAGATGCGCAAGATGGAGGACGAGATGACCCGGTTCCGGTCGGAGCTGCTACACCGCGAGGAGCCCCGCAAGCACAGCAGCATCACCTCGTCCAGGTGAGCGCCAGGGACTCGGGTCAGTCCGGGTCACCGGCTCGGCACGGACCTGACTCACGCTGCATATAGCGACCACGTGACTCGTTGACACGCTAACATTTAACCTGGCATAGCGCGAACCGCGGGTGCACCATATCGGCAGAGAAAAATGCAAAGCTGGCTGGGTGTGTGTCGTAACGGTTAAACGGTTCGCATGCCACCTCACGCCGCCGATGGCCATCAGCCGTCTAGTGTGGACAGTTTTGGATTGTGGATTGCGGTAAAGTTTCCGCCTTGTGTTCATTGTTGGTCAAGCTGGGAAGATCCGGAGAGGGCGGAAAACGTGCCGAGGGCATTGTCTTTGGACCAGGGCGCTAGTGATTCACCGGCCTTGCAAGGTGCCACAGGAAGCTCCAACTGACACAACAATCTACTTCGCAATGCCAAAGGGAAAATTACCTTGAATCTAGAGGCGTCCAAATTGCGCACGTTCGGCCATTGTTGGTATCTGAATGTGGCTGATTTACTAGATGTTCTTCGACGTGGAAACGGCTGTTAATAGCGGCCTAGGTATTTCGAGTAACGACTAGCACAGAATGCCAATTGATAGGACTGCTATATTTCGGTAAAAATCGCTGATTGCCTTCTTGAGAAACCTTTGTGGTTCATAATTTTCCAAACAAATTTTATATTTATCTAATAAGAGCCAGTCGAAGATATTTGATTCTGACAGCAAAAGGCGATAAACTTTTCAGTCATAAAATTTCATCTCCCCAGTCATTTTGTCTCCCACGCCGTTTTAGAAAGTATCTAGCTGGGGCGGTGGGCGGTGCAGGGAATAGCCAGTGTCCGCCCCTGCTGCCGCCTAATGTCCGCCCACACTGCGTCCAGCGCGGGCGGGGGCGACCGGTGAAACGCAGCCCTGCGTGCCGCCCTGTTGACTTTATGTACAATCAAGGCCATAGATTTAGTCAGACAGGTGGTGCGCCGTGGCGGGGCGCCGGGGTTTCACAGCGCCGCGCCGACTGAGGAGGCGTGAATCACCTGTTTATCACTGCTCGGGTTTCAAAACACGTGACTCACGGGTGTAAGCGCACACGGACGGTGCATTTCACTTACCTCTGCGTACAGACGCCGGTAAGGCACGCTGCGCCCCATGCTGGCAGCTCCTCCGGTGCGGCGCCGGGGCGCGCCGTGCTCGCTCAGCTGTCCGTGCCGGGCGCGCCGTGCTCCCTCAGCCGGCCGTGCCGCGCGCCGTGCTCTCCCAGTTGTTCGTGCCGGGCGCGCCGTGCTCCCTCAGTTGTCCGTGTCGGGCGCGCCGTGCTCTCCCAGCTGTCCGTGCCGGGCGCGCCGTGCTCCCTCAGTTGTCCGTGCCGGTCGCGCCGTGCTCCCTCAGCTGTCCGTGCCGGGCGCGCCGTGCTCGCCCAGCCGGCCACACCGGAGCACCGACACCTCTCGGCGCAAACTGGTTCTCGCGAGCCGATGTTGCGAACGTGGCTGGGGCCGGATCGTGTCGGCCGCTCCTGCTGCTGTCTGTTCGGGTTCGTCCACCGGTCGAAGGGCACGAGTCTTTGTTACAGGGAGGCCCCGTGAGCGAGTACAAAACTCCGCGTCGCGCTATATCACACCGGACGGAGGTCACTCGTCGCCGGCTGATGAACTACACTCGCGACAGATCGCGACACCTTGGCGGCGCGTCCGCGCGACGGTGGGCCGTCGCTCACACTGTCCGTTGCACACGCGAGATTCCCGGGAACGGGAACGGGTACCACGCGGCGCCGAGCCGGCCGGCCGGTCGCCACTATCCGGTAAACTTGGCCGGTGCCGCGTCACAGCACGGTACTGGCCTGCACGACAGGCCGTGGTGGCACCGGGCCGCCGCTGTGCCTCAGGACGGCCGCTGTGCCTCCGTCCGTCGGCAGCAAGACAGATGATCTGTTTATGCTCCGCTGAGCCCGCCGTCCACCTTCCGGTGGCCGGTGATCGCCAAACTCGTTCTATTGAGTTCCCGTCGCTCGCCGTTTCAGCCGTGCGTTCCTAAGTGAACTTGCCGAAGGAGTTGACCTGTGGAAAGCGGTCGGCCGGAGTGGCTGCACCAATCAGCTGGCACTGTGCTGGCCAAACCGGCCACCGACCACCTTTCCAGAGCGCGCAAAAACAGGCAGGCATCCCGCCGGCACCCGAGGCTGTCCCGTTGCCAGCCGCGGTGCAGTGTCGAGAATGCACACGACGTGGAGTGGCGAGCGAGGGGCACAGTGACAGGACTATACATACAGTTACACTTTATTACAAATTCAGTGCGGACCATCAGTCGTTTAAATGGCGTGTCTTTCTTATACTTGCTTCAGCTAATTGCTCGTTAGTCTTTGAAACTGTTGCGCTTCATGTGGTTTTCAATTTCAACAGTTTGACACATACCTGCCTGACGGAGAAAACAAGTCGTGTTGAGGTGCAGTGTCTTGTCGTGCTCCAGCTGGAAACAATACATTGCTGTGCATTTTTGCCGATTCAGGCATTCAGGCTATTCCCAATTTTCGGAAACTCGTTCGAATTCGAATCAAGGGCGCTGCTGCAGGTGGCCGCGACATTGCAATGTCGCCTCAATTGTTGATCCCGGTTCTTCCCAAAACTGGGGACAATAGCCGAGGTATCGTGTCAAGTCCAGCTGCAAAGCATCGAATATCACTCGCGCAATACATTAATCATCAGCCGCTCCACATAAAGAGCGTCGAACAGAGGCGCCGTGTCGGACCGTCTTTATCATGGGTCGGTCTATATCATGGGGCCGAGGTTCGTGTCAGACGGTCCGCCCACTGGCTGTAAATCCGTACTGTCTGTTTGGCCGACTCTCTGTCACCGGCATGGCGTCCCGCTGTCCCGACCCAGACGGAGGAATGTTTGTCCAACTTCAGGTGGCTTCGAGTTATTGTCGAACGTGTCCTGGCCCGTAGCCAGGCACAGCCTTCCAATGCCGTCGGGGCGTCGGCACAGCTTTGAAAACTGGGATACATTTCGGTGTTCATATTGCAAACGATGGCGTTGGTCTTGCAATTGCATGCAGGACCAACCGAGGTATAAATATAAGTTTTTTTCTTATCAGGATCACTATGCACGTGCGGCGGTCGTCGGTACATTTTTGTCGGCCTTGGGTAACTGACTTGTGACACAGTCGCTATGCTACGTCAAAAAAATATTGCTGTGCCCTGGAAAACATATCACGACACCATTGAATTTCATGACAGACATTAAAACAGCCCGCTTCGTTTTCACTATTACCCTTGGAGCTTTCGCTCTTGGTGAGCTCGGGAGCAGTTTCAGCCATTTCCCCGAACAGACCTACGTGATAGCTGGATATCTTTTGTATAGTATATTGCTCATCGTTAACTTGTCCATTGGCCACGGGCCCTCAGGGTCGCTTGGGAAGAATGTCGGGCAAGGGTATGTGACATTGGCGGACTACTCACCAGTTACGACTAACATGCGGTGCTGCCCTCACTGGGTTAGTCACCGTCGTAATGCCTAATTCTAATCCCGCTTCGTTTTCACTATTACCCTTGGAGCTTTCGCTCTTGGTGAGCTCGGGAGCAGTTTCAGCCATTTCCCCGAACAGACCTACGTGATAGCTGGATATCTTTTGTATAGTATATTGCTCATCGTTAACTTGTCCATTGGCCACGGGCCCTCAGGGTCGCTTGGGAAGAATGTCGGGCAAGGGTATGTGACATTGGCGGACTACTCACCAGTTACGACTAACATGCGGTGCTGCCCTCACTGGGTTAGTCACCGTCGTAATGCCTAATTCGGAACAGATTTTTGTACCATTCTAGTTTTACTACAGCTTTTACTGAGGCGGATCGCCTAACACTATGTAGACAGCTCAATCTGAGCGGACCGATTAATGCTGTACAAAGGCAGATGCAGTGTCGATGCTGGGTGGAACCACCGGTACATGCTAATGAACTAACGCTTGGCTCTCTTTGTATTCTGATTGCAGTTTTCCATCGTCAATGATCACTCAGCAGAACTCGTCGTACAGGTGAGTGAACCTGCGGCGCGGACGTGCGCTTTGTGTATAGCGAGTCGCTTCTTTGGTGATAACACAGCGTATCGGTAGTACGTATATTGCAAGCATGTAGTTAGTCGTTTTCGTCATTGGATTCCTGGTCCCTCGTCGGTGAATCCCTGCCCGCCCCTCCTCGTCTGCTTTATATGCCTTGACGTCACGTCGTGTCGCCGTGTGTTTGGCGCCGCTGCCAGTCCATTAGCACTGGGACGTGAGTCGTGATCAGCTGCCACTCCCGCTCTCTCACTGTGCAAACAACAGTCCAGTTGCAAAAATCGTCCTGCATCCACGGGCTGCATGATGGTACGAGACTGGCCTCGGCTGTAAAATGTTCGTCATTTGTCACTGCTCGCTTATAGATACAGCGAAAGCAATACCTAATGTATGTAGACGTAAGACTTTTAATATGTGGATTAACTCTAAAAAAAAACGATTCAATGATTCGATTAAATTACTGCAAAAATTACAATTTAACTCTTTCATTGAATGAATTATTTCGTGTTGAAGTCTTAACTTCCCTCGAAGGAAGTCAGCCTTTTTCATAAATACCTATTTCTTTTTCAATGTCATCCATTTGTGCAGTTTGTCCGTAGTTTGTAGAAGCTCGCCTCTCAGGCACGTTTGCACGGGCTCACCATCCAATACCGGCACGTCATTGTGGCGGCCAATATTGACGGAGCCACCGAAGCCTGAGACGGACACTGTCCACTCTGAGGGAGCGGGAGGGCAAACACGGCGTGTGTCTGTCCACATCACCGGCTGCACCCGTTCGCCTCGTCTGCAGTGCGCCCCGCCACCTATCGTCTGCAGTCCGACCCGCCTCCCACCACCTCCCCTGCCGGCTCTCCCGTCTGACCCGTCACCCGCCGCACCCACCAGTAAGCCTGCAGTCCCACTCACCTCCCATCCACCTCCCCTGCCAGCTCTGCCGTCTGATCCGCCGCCAGCAGGGTGTCTGCAGTCCGCACCAGCCACTCCCCAATCTCTCCATGTTGTCCGTCTTGGAGCGGTTAGTGTTTTCCGTTTTCCACCCTGCCACCCTAGACAGAGTGGAAAACGTTTTTCCGTTTTTTCACCTTGTTGTCCGTCCTGCCACCCGAGACCGCCTATCTCGTTCCTGTCCGGCTGTCACCCCCGGCCCTCCCTGTGCGGCGCTGCGGCCGGTCAGCCGGCGCCGCTGTCCCTGCCGTGCCGTCCACCCGAGCAGCCAGTCACACCTTTTATGGCGCGTGCCTCCTGCACCGACACCCCGTGACGTCAGGACCGTCACCGGACGGTGGCACGTCAGTGAGCCGCTGACCCACTGACGTGCAGTGTGGGTGGGCGGTCACGACATGATGTAGGGTCAGACGCTGATGTGGTAATTAAGCTCGTTCTGCGGACTGACAGGTCGTTAAAACACGGGTAAGCCGTGTTTTAAGCCGTCTCAGTCTCAGTGCGTGTATTGACGGTGTGTTCGTCCGGCAGCACCACGACGACCTCGTCTCACCAGACGTCGGGCACCAACACCAACTCCAACACCAACATGGACCTGGCGCGGTGCGCGCCGCCGCACAACTGGATCGAGAGTCTCAACTCGCCGCTCGTCCAGGAGGTGCGTCCTCGAGCTCGAATTCCCCCTCACACTTTCCTTGAGGCCTCGCTGGGGGCATGGGACGTTTTAGTGAGATTCCCATGGGTAGTTTGTAAGCTGAGTTCAGGAGCTCTTCATTCAGCATGGGTCTGGGTGGAACCAAAGCAGCAGTGACTTTCAGCGACTTGGCTACGTGGTTTTCATGGTTGATAAAGCATCGTTCGTGAATAGCTTTGGTTGTAGGCGTTCAGTAAGGGCTACACTAAGTAAACGTTACATATAATTGATATGTTTTGCATTTGCAGGATGGAGACAAGAAGCACCTGAAGCTGCGTTTCGACGTCAGCCAGTACAAACCTGAGGAGATCGTCGTAAAAACCGTCGATAACAAACTCCTGGTGAGTGACTCAAGGGAAAAAGGTTCGGGGTCTTTTCTTCCCTTGGTGTTATCATTATGTCCAAATATAGCATAACGGCCAAGTTGACATTCTTCGGGCCAATTATTGTCTAACATTTGAAGAATAATTAATCGTTTTTCAATAATATCGCTACTCTTTTGGTAGTAGAATAAATCATACGCTCTGATCAGGGTAGCTGTGAATAGCGACGTTTTGGTGGCACTTCGAGCGACCTCAAACACCCCGCAAAAGTTGTAAGCGGGCCGGCATTCGACACTCCCGCAAGCATTTCTTGCGCCGAAGCCGCTCATGCTGACCGGTGCAGTGGACGGCGTTCCAAACATGTTCAGTTGACGTCATTGGTCTCTCAACACAGAGTTAAGTGGGGCCGGCGCTCCTGGCTGGAGCCGCAGTGACGAGGGAGCGACCGGGCCAGCTGTTTTATCAAACGGATCACATTACCGTGTCAACACAACATACATCGAGCGAATTTAATCGCTCCTAATTCAGGGCAGGGCGGCTCGATCGGATCCAGTAGCTCGCCGGCGTCACCGGGGCCGATTTTAGCGTGAATTCGAAATGAGGGCATCTACTGCGGCCGTCTGGACCCGTGACCCGTGACCGGGCGTGATGTGTCTGTCGGCATGGTTACCGACCTAACGAGGCCAACACTTTCGGCGAATTTCATAGGGAGGCTCCGAAACCTGTCAGACTTCCGGTTCGTAAAGTTTGCAGCGATAGCCGGGGCCCATGTATAGATCGGAAGGCTTCCTACTATGCCGCAATCGTTGCAAACAACTTCCTTCGCCATATACCGAGCATCTTGGAACGGCAAATCGATTCGAGCCACTGGGCGCTGTTGATATTGCCGTTGGGTGAAATAGCCACAATCATAGCTCGTTAGGCCCTGAGCCGTCTCGTGGCGAGTTGGAATAACAGTCGTAATGAACTGCCGTCTGATCCACTGACTGGCGGATAAATTAGCTCGGTCTTGCTAGAAGCTGTTTATTTCCCGGCGGCACTGCGGTGAGCCGCTCTGACAGCCCTCACGGCGGCCTGGGGATCGGTCACTGCCGACACCTGGGGCGGCCGGCGGGCAGCCGCCCTAACCGCCGCCGCCGCCGCCCGGTGACGTCAGGAGCCGCCCGAGGGCGGCGGGGGCGGCGGCGGGGGCGGCGGTCACAGCTGCGCTCAGGGCAGGCCGCCGGCAGCGGCGGCGGCGGCACAGACCGGAGCCGGGCCGGCAGCGAGCTGCGACGGCCTCCATCGAGTCGGGGTCTGTTCGACGGCTCGGCAGCGCGGAAGGATGGCCGAGGATGGCCTCTGGGCCGGCCACATGTGCGGTCCGGCCGGGCCGCGGCCGTTTGTGCGTGGGCCGCGCGGTCGGCGGCTTGCCTGACCGGCCGGCTATTAGGGCCTCGGCCCGGCGCCGGCGCGGCACTGAGCTCCGCGCGTGGGCCGGCACCGACCGCACCGCGCCCGCCGCCCATACATGGCCCGGCCGGCAGTTAGCAGCGCCCGGTGAGATCTTCACGCCGCGTGCCGCCCGATCGTTGTCCTTATCTGCGAAACACGGGTCCTGGGAATATTTGAGCGAGCGCGGATCTCTAGCTGCTGGGTTTATGAGATTTGTAGTTGCCAGCTGCTGGCTGCTAACAGGTAATGGTGAGAGCAGCTGCCGCCTGCTGCTGAGACCAGCTGCTCTCTGTTATCATGGAGTAGTTATCATTGTTTATTTGTCTGCCAGAATAGACCTGTTGCTAAGAGCGGTGTGATCACCGCCCCTTTTGTCTTCAGCAACCCTCGTAACCTGAGACGTCGGTCTTTTGGCATGCAGTGAAACAGCGGACAGCTTAGGTCGGTTTATTTAAGGTTTCCGCGGAAATGTGAGTTTCATTAAAGCAAACAAACAAACACGCTTTGGAAGTTCCCGCTGGACGATTAATATATCATGATGTTGCAATTAATTTTACATTGATTTACAGACCTCATTATTGCAACACAAGGGCAGTAGCTGGGCATACATCCAACCGTTAGCGTAAGACCGTGACGCGGAAGGGTTAAGTTTCCCTTTGCGACCTCTCCGATGCTGGGCGCCGCTGAAAGCCTCCCTCCAGGCGCTCCAGAGTCCAGAAAGCCACGTCAGCCGCGGCGGGTCATTTTTAGCCGCGCTGGCCCGCTCGGCCCTGCACCAGCGGGCGCCGCCGCTATATTTGTGGGAGCGGGTGCGGCTGGCGGGGGTGTCGGTCCACCCCCGCCCCCGCCCCCGCCCCGGCACCGATCATCGTCCAGAAATGCGGTCCGCGCGGTGCCAATGGCGGCAGCCCGGCCGGCGTGAGATCAGCTCCGAGAGGGGCTGACGCCTCCAGAGGCGCCGGTCGAGTCGGTATATAGTGAAAACTCCTCGTGACGCGGTGAATTTGTCACGGAAAATCCGGCCATAAATCACGACAGAGATAAATGTTTTGCTTCTCCGCGGAATTTTTAGGCAAAGCTTTTGATCCACCACCTCCCACACTTCAGGCAGCTCAAGGCCTTCTATGTCTCTCAGCTCTCAGTGCCGTTAAAAGCAAACATTAACGAGTAAAGGAAGCCCCGCGACTGACCTCCCTCTCCTCATGTGTCCGTTCGCAGGTGCACGCCAAGGCTCCGTGAGTCTGTCTCATCTCTCCGTGCTGTTACTTGAAATCCCCTGACTGACCTCCCCTGTGTGTCTGTTCCCAGGTGCACGCCAAGCACGAGGAGAAGTCGGACAGTCGCAGCGTCTACCGCGAGTACAACCGCGAGTTCCTGCTGCCGCAGGGCTCCAACCCGGAGATGATCAAGTCGTCGCTCTCCAAGGACGGCGTGCTGACGGTGGAGGCGCCGCTGCCGCCGGCGCTCGGCGGTACCAACCACATCCCAATCACCAACAAGTAGACACCCGCCGCCACTCCGCCGGGCGCCGCCGGGCCGGCAGCGCGGCCTTTTGTTCAGACTTGTGATTCTCGCGCAGTTCGCATGGCTTCGAGTCCCGAAGCATCGTCTCGAGGAGGGCCAGGGAGGGCTCTCCAGGCTCCCTGACGGCCTTTAGAGCCGTGGATGGGTCCTTCAAGGGAATCCATAGCCGCCGGGGAGTCTACCGGGCGCCTAGTCAGTCGGCGCCTTACGATAACTGAGCTAACTCGGATTCCCACTTTGGTAGCGGAGGGTCGATTCCGCACCACGCATAGAAGAGTGTGTAGAGGGACGGGCACTGACGGATTCAGAACGGACATCTCTGTCCAGAGTCGGCAAGAGACGTCCTCGAATTTGGACAAAATCGGTCGTTGCATTGAGAGGCAGTTATGGATCAGCTATTAACATTTCATCCGTAATTGTACGATAAAACATACATTTTGATGTTTAACTATTACTCTGCGCTGACCACTCCGAATCCGTTGGTGTTGTTGCACATTTGCGTTTCTGAGTTGTCAAATTTTGTTTCCCGTACGTGCTACGATGGTCATGACATGCGACTGTTGAATATATTTATTAAATCACCGAACTGCCTGCTGTTTTCTTATGAAATGATGACGACATGCCGGATTGACTGATCGTCTTCGACGGGTAAATCGGAAACCTTCCCGGCTGGCGTTTGGCCCACGGGGTATTTGTCCTGGCTCGGGATCCATGTGAGAGCGTCATTAAATGCTGAACCCGGAGGTCCTTCCGTGTCAAACACCTCGGACGCGGATGGATGATGTGGTGACCGTTTAAGACAGCTCCTGACCAGCAGCAGCCGTCCTAAAGCTCTCAGATCACGGCGCCGGAGTTTTACACAGTGTCCTTGACAAGTCATGGAATATGCATCGGAATACGAGACCTCACTCTACACAGTTTGTCGCAGGGAGATCCGGCTACCTCTGCAGACTTTCATATTATGCAGCAGGGGCATTCCACGATAGATCGACCAAAAATAAATAAAATTTACACCCTCATATTTTATTTTTTGCTTAAAATTGGTCTAATGGGTTGTGATGGGCGGGGAACCCAGCTGTGGCAAGGATTTTTTTCTTCGAACAACGGTTTCCGAGATATAGCCTCGGGCAGTTCCTGGAGGTCACACTGCAACCCTATGTTTGGCGGCCTTTAACTCAGAAACTATTGGTTTTCTATGGTAAAAACTTCATATGGTTCAACTTCCAATCAACCAACAAACGTTTTGGCTATCTCGGATTTTCGATTTTTGAAAATTTTGATCACGTGACATCTTGACCTTTTTTTAGAAGAGTGACCTTGATATTATCCCAACTGAAAGTCGCAATTTTGTCTGATGACGATTAAGGCCTTATCAATTGTCATTCATATGCGCAAATAAAAAAAGTGGCTTTCGGCCTGCGTTGACCTCAGGTCAGGTCATTTTTATGACCTTCCCATAATTACGAGCGGGAGCGACAGCGAGATCTCGAGAACAAAGCAAGATAGTGACAAGTGGTAAACGGCACAAAGTACACATGGATAAGGTCTACAATTTTTACTCAGGTCATTTTCAGGTCAGATCAAAGATGACGTCACAGGGGTAAAAAGAAAGTCTAAATGGCGGCACTACATATATATATGAAGTTTTTCTCGAATAACTTTCAAAGTATCCCAGCTATGAACAAACTAATAGCACCATCGTGATCCTCTCGTCGATCCGCATCGAAACATGTGTATGTTGACCTCGAAAGGTCAAGGTCAAAAGTTGACCTTAGGTCACGTGACCTTAAGGTCATCATATATATCATTCGATGGGCCTTGACGAGCCGAATACAATGAGCCTATCCGCGCGGCTGTATCTCAAACCTGTAAGGAGTTATTAGCAAAAAAACATTTGGTGACCTTTAATGAAGTCACATGACCCAAGAGCAACGTCACAGTTGACCAAGAGCAAAAAAGGTCTCAAGGTAGTCAAAGTTAGTCGTATATGAAGTCACTCATGGTATATTAGGCAATTTCGACGCGTTTTAGTGTAAAAACAAGGGAGCTGATTTTTCCCCAATTGACTTATAATGGGGTGGTCAAGAAATTGACCTGATCTTAGGTCATCGGTATTGAAATTCAAAACGAACTGGAGCTAGGCGAAAGCAAACACAATGGTGCCTGTTCCACGTCTCTTTCTTTATTAGATCAAAAGGTACAGCCATAACTATTTTGACTTCCTTTTTACCCCTGTGACGTCATCTTTGACCTGACCTGAAAATGACCTCCGTAAAAATTGTAGACCTTATCCGTGTGAATCCTGTACCGTTTACCGCTTGTCGCTATCTTGCTTTATTATCGAGATCTCGCGTCGCTCTCGCTCGTAATAATGGACAGGTCATAAAAATGACCTGACCTGAGGTCAACGCAGGCCGTAAGCCACTTTTTTTATTTGCGCATATGAATGACAATTGATAAGGCTTTAATCGTCATCAGACATAATTGCGACTTTCAGTTGGGAAAATATCAAGGTCACTCTTCGAAAAAAAGGTCAAGATGTCACGTGATCAAAATTTTCAAAAATCGAAAATCCGAGATAGCCAAAACTTTTGTTGGTTGATTGCGAGTTGAACCATATTAAGTTTTTACCATAGAAAACCAATAGTGTCTGAGTTATAAGCCGCCAAACATAGGGTTGCAGCGTGACCTCCAGGAATTGCCTGAGGCTATATCTCGGAAACCGTTGTTCGAAGAAAAAATCCTTGGCACAGCTGGCTTCCCCGCCCATAACAACCCATTAGACCAATCTTAAGCAAAAAATAAAATATGAGGGTGTACGGCTTTGGTCGATCTATCGTGGAATGCCCCAGCACATACATATCTCATGCATGGCTTAGTAGCCATGCACTGCAGCAATCTCCCCAAAAGGCGATACTAACGAGGGTGAATCACGGTTCGGGGAGGATCCGTGGCGACAGGAGTGCCGGTGGTCGGGTCACTTGACCGGATCTACGAGCTGTATTTCCATCTACGAGTTGCATTACGACCCACGAGTTGCATGCATTCACTGTGGATGCTCACATACGAGGGCAGAAACAGGCATCGAGTGCTGTCAACAATGACAGCTGATAAATAGCGATTATTTAGGTTCAAGGGTGCGCAAACTCGGGATGTCATCGGCACCCATCAACGCGAGTATTCCAGAATGAAGAGTCCTTGTGACCCCCATCACTAGTTTGTTTCATCATTCATACACGATCTCTGAATACACGCTGTCCCGCATGTCACGCGGATGGGCGGGGTTACGGTGATTCGTGCAGGAAGTGGAACGCTTCTACGCTGGCGTGTCATGATGCTCCAATACGATCGGAAACAATAGAAAATCCGGGAACAGCGCTAAATAGAACGTAAAACACTGTCAACAAGAGATTAATGGTGGCGATTGTCCGTCGGACAATAGACGGGTTACGGACAAAAGTACGTATCGCTCAAGTACGTAGGACAAAAGTACGTAAGCAAAAGTACGTAGGATTTAAGTACGTATCGCAGAAGTACGTACAGTATAAAGTACGTATGGACAAAAGTACGTCAGGGACAAAAGTACGTATCGCAGAAGTACGTACAGTATAAAGTACGTATGGACAAAAGTACGTCAGGGACAAAAGTACGTATTGCAGAAGTACGTACAGTATAAAGTACGTATGGACAAAAGTACGTCAGGGACAAAAGTACGTATAGCTAATGTACGTAGGGTAAAAAGTACGTATGGACAAAAGTACGTCAGGGACAAAAGTACGTATCGCAGAAGTACGTAGGGTATAAAGTACGTATGGACAAAAGTACGTCACGGACAAAAGTACGTACCTATAGCTAATGTACGTAGGGTAAAAAGTACGTATGGACAAAAGTACGTCACGGAAAAAAGTACGTATGGCAGAAGTACGTAAGGGTATAAAGTACGTAAACGTATGGACAAAAGTACGTCACGTACAAAAGTACATATAGCAAATGTACGTAGGGTATAATGAAGGATAAAGACGCAAGGTAAAGACCTTGGGCAAGACGCCCCAGATAATCTATTTTGCTACATAGGCCTACCAGGCCTACCTAAATTTTGTGCTACATCACCTGGAAGGCCAAATTTGTGCTCAATGTGTTCTTTGGACATTTTACTTTAAATTCCACCCCTCAAATTCATTCACTTATGATCGGACTCCCAGCTAGGAAGTGATTTGTGAAGCAACTGCAAATGGGACATTTTGCCCCAACCCCAGGGCAAAACGCCCCACGGCCTGAGGCAAGAAGCCCCATACTCTAGAGTCTAGCTTAAAGATCAAACATGGTAGTTGGCTAAATCTTATATGAGAGATCCGTTAGACCGCTGGAGGCACGGCACTGAAGTTAGCACCTTCCATCCTATCAGGTGTTCAGCTATGACACTATTGTATGAGCAGGTTTTTCACGTGCCTCATAAGGCCAAATAATAAATTATTGCAATGCAAATCAGTTAACAATACACTTCCTTTGCCATACAGTTGCTGAGAAAAATACATATAAATGCATAGAAACTTGCTGTTCGCCAGCTACCGAACATTAGGAAGTGGGTAGTCCGAACAACACATGAGGTAAAACGCCCCATGGGGCTTTTTGCCCCGCGACCTACTGGGGCGTTTTACCCCATCATGTAGTTCGGTCAGCGAACAACGCCTTGCGCTCCAGCAAGACATAATTTAACACGAACCAACCCGGCATTATAAGCGTTAGACAATAGTTGTTCAAAATACATAAAAGTCGTTAACCTGATGTGGACTACAAAAGAACGCGAGGATGCATAATCAGATGACCAAACATAAAAATCACTAAAAAACAACACATTTTTGGCTATATCTCCCAGAGAGTTACCACAATTTCTTTCCAGAATGATCATATACAGGGTGTCTCAAAAAAAGTGTCACGGTTTTGAACATCTCCCATTTCCTAACTACATGACCTACATTGTTCAAATTTTCCTGAATTAGTGGCAATAGTATGACATTTTGTGTGGCAGAATTTCAAGTTCTTAGGCAAAATGGTTTTTGCACCGGAACAAAAAATAAAAAAATCTCAATTTTGGGTGCTATAGGAGATAGTATAGGTACGTCACTGTCTGCCGACGATTTCGGCAAGACTTCGGCTTTTGCTTGTTGCACCCAGCAACGTGCTCGTCAGTAATTACCTACAATTATAAGAATTTCTTAGAACCAAAGAAGACCAAAGAAACCAAAAAACGCCATGCAAAACAGACAATGGAATCGCAATCACCCATTAGTCTCAAGACAGCGCGGTTGCCATGCCTGACTGACTCTTCCGTCAAAAGCTGCAGTCGCTGACACCGTGCAAAGGACTTGTGACACACTGCACATTGCGCACACCCAGAAGTTCTGCATGTTTGAGTAGGAACTTTAAAACTGTCCATCAGTTATCCTTTCTTCTCTTTGTGTTTCGGAACAAAACCGAGCAGAGGATTTTGCCATCAAAGATGCCGTCGACTGTCGAAGCATGGAAACTCGCGTCGTCTGAAAATCAATCAGTGTTGATCGTTGCCCATGTTTGTGGCTGTGTCTCAGCTTGCTGCTGTGCTCCAGATGGCAGTTGTACACGGTGTTCTTACCTATAAAGGTTTCAAAAATGCATTGATGAGCTTGTTTCTGGATTCATCAGCCGAAAGGGGCCCAGACTCTTCAGGATCGACGGCAGGCCGTGATGTACCATCTCCTACAGCACGAAAATTGAGCTTTTTTTTATTTTTTTTTTTTTGTTCTAGTGTAAAAACCATTCTACCTAGGAACTCGTAATTTTACCACATAAAATGTCAAAACATTGCCACTAAATGTGGAAAATTTGAATGATGTAGGCCTTATTATTACGAAACGGGAGATGTTCAAAACCGTGACACTTTTTTTGAGACACCCTGTAGTGCACGTTTAACAGAAGAGAGGACCTTTCCCCAGAACCCTGTCAGTTCCGAGAGATATCGGTGAGGCCGCCAGGCGTTTTACCTCGGCGGGGCGACTTGCCCCGGTCTACCCTACGTGTGGACCAAGTACGTCACGGACAAAAGTACGTATAGCAAATGTACGTAGGGTATAAAGTACGTACCCCACCCATGGGTTAAGTTGATCAATGTGTAATTCCTTTCTTATTCTTTATTTAATGAGCATTTGTTACAAGCCATAGCAAAATTTCTCGATGAGTAAATGGGCGAAAGGAACAAAGCTATATTATTTGGTACCTATATGAATTTATCATGAGTTCCCTATAGTATGGCAAGAGGGCAGCAATAAAGAAAAAGTGGCTCAACTTACACTACTATACCCTACTTCTAGCATACGTACCTATACACTACGTGCTTTGGCATACGAACCGTAGGTACGTACTTTTGGCATACGTACTTTTTACACTACGTACTTTTTCAAACGAACTTTTGCGTACGAACATTTGCGTACGTACTTTTGGCATACGTACTTTATACACTACGTACTTTTGCAAACGTACTTTTGCGTACGAACATTTGCGTACGTACTTTTGGCATACGTACTTTATACACTACGTACTTTTGCATACGAACTTTTGCGTACGAACATTTGCGTACGTACTTTTGGCATACGTACTTTTTACACTACGTACTTTTGCATACGTACTTTTGCGTACGAGCATTTGCGTACGTACTTTTGGCATACGTACTTTATGCACTACGTACTTTTTCATACGTACTTTTGCGTACGAACATTTGCGTACGTACTTTTGACATACGTACTTTATGCACTACGTACTTTTGCATACGTACTTTTACGTACGAACATTTGCGTACGTACTTTTGGCATACGAACTTTAGCGCCTACGTATATTTGCGTACGAACATTTGCATACGTACTTTTGTCCTACGTACTTTAGCGATACGTACTTTAGTCCTAAAATCACAATAGACGTACAGCCCTCTGCAGACTGCGTGGTAGGTATTCTTTTTTCGCCAAATCCGATAATAACTCAAAGGCTAAGTTATCAGTCGGTCGGATCTCATTGCATATAGATGCGCCATGCTCCACTCCTTCGATTGGGTCTATCACGGAACAAAGTATACGCCTGGTGTAGCAACAAAATGCAAAAGTTCGTTTTGGGGGCGGATATAAACTTTTGTGTGTTGTTGCCAAACTAGATGGAAAATGTATACCAAAGTAAGCCCAATCTAAGGTGCGGAGTCTTGTGCGTCTTGCTGTTACGATGTCCGAGTGACCGTTAGCATAGTATTCGCGTTATTATCGGTTTTGTCGAAAAAAGAATACCTACCACGCAGTTTGCAGAGGGCTGTACCAGGCGAGTGCGACAAGGTATTCAGGAACACGCTTTTTCGTTTCATTATGTTTACCATATTGTCAGCGTAGTGATGCTAAATACCAAGTCTGCAGTAGCTTCCTTATTTGGAAGTGTGTCTCGCATTATATACCATTACGAGTATTAGCATTTGGCGGTTATACAAACAAAATAAAAAATCGTTGGCAAGCCGTGAATGATGCAGAATAGTCCCTAATAAGACAACCGCTATGTTTATATTTGCAAGTTTAGACATTTTTAGAGATAACAGTGCCCTCATTAAGCATTGCATCGGTCATAAGCGAAGGACGGAAGGTACTTAAGCAATTCATTTAGAAGATTCCTGGGCACCTGAGCAGCGCCCGGCAACTGCCGAGTGGTAAATAATCTGTAGTCAGTACCTACGTCATTGGAGCAGTCAGAGCCAGGTGCATTACCACATGTGAATTCGCTGAGCGTGGCTGGACCTCGAAAGGCTGGCTTTGTTCTTGTAATGGTAAGTACAGTCAAATCGATGGTCGATCAATTATAATGGCTCGGCGTTTAGATATTTGAAACCGTTTATTATTGATAAATTTATATCTAAGTGGAACTTTATGTGAAAATGAAAGCCCTGAAACTGAATTATCACAAGATGAAGCGACAGTATGACATATGGATCAGAATGGCGAGGTCAGCCATGCGATTCAATTTGCGTGCTTTTTGCATAGCCTGCGCTGTCATCAGTCCTGCCCGCTGCCGTCCGCCGGATATTGAGCTGACTTCCTTTCTACAGTGCTGATAACTATCGCTGGGACCTCCTGACCTACACTTACAGCCACGGGCTCGGTCCACAGTCATTCATCCGTTCGCCTGACGTCCTCTCCTGCCGCCGCCGCTGCCAGTACCGCCCGACCACACGGCACACAGCTGGGCCGCGAGGGGTGCAGGGCGTGGCGGGGCGCCGGGCGGCCGGCCGTGACGGTGGAACGCCGTGACGCCGCCCCGTCACACAGACTCGCTGTGCTCCCCGCGGTGGCGGTGCTGTGACCGGTCCGGGAGCTGTTGTATAGTGTGGGTGTAAGTGTGATTACAGGAGTGTTGACTTCAGTACTGCAGGAGAGGACAGAAACTATAGGATTGGACTGGTGAATGGATACCGGCGCCGGCTGGTGACAGCAGGTCAGTACTCGGAGAGCTGCAGGACACGGCAGGCAGCGATGGCCGCAGGTCAGACGACAGTCGTAGGTTACAAAGCAGTAGCTCAGCTCTGACCGTTGCAGGTTACCGCAGGTATACACTCTAAAAGAAAATGTTAACTAATTTCTTAGTTATCCGGCCACTTTTCACTAACAAAAAGCAAGTAGACTTGAAGTTTAATCGCATTTTGCTGGTGAAAAGTGAAGTCTACATAGGGTAGACCGGGGCGAGTCGCCCCGCCGAGGTAAAACGCCTCACCGATGTTTCTCGAAACTGGCAAGGTTCTGGGGACACATCCTCTCTTCTATAAAACGTGCGCTATACGATCATTATATGAGCAGACTGGAAAGAAATTGTGATGAATCTTTAGGGAGATATAGCCAAAAATGTGTTTTTGGTGTGATTTTTATGTTTTGTTGTCAGATTATGCATCATGGCGTTCTTTTATCGTCCACATCAGGTTAACGACTTTTATGTATTTTGAACAACTATTGTCTAACGCTTATAATGCCGGGTTGGTTCGTGTTAAATTATGTCTTCCTGGAGTGCAAGGCGTTGTTCTCTGACCGAACTACGTAATGGGGTAAAACGCCCCAGTAGGTCGCGGGGCAAAAAGCCCCATGGGGCGTTTTACCTCATGTGTTGTTCGGACTACCCACTTCCTAATGTTCGGTAGCTGGCGAACGGTATGTTTCTATGCATTTATATGTACTTTTCTCAGCAACTGGATGGCAAAGGAAGTATTTTGTTAACATTTGCATTGCAATAATTTATTATTTGGCCTTATGAGGCAGGTGAAAAACCTGCGCATACAATAGTGTCGTAGCTGAACACCTGATAGGATGGAAGGTGCTAACTTCAGTGCCGTGCCTCCCAAGGTCTAACGGACCTCTCATATAAGATTTAGTCAACTAGCATGTTTAATCTTAAATCTAGAGTATGGGGCTTCTTGCCCCAGGCCGTGGGGCGTTTTGCCCTGGGGTTGGGGCAAAACGCCCTATTTGCAGTTGCTTCACAAACCACTTCCTAGCTGGGAGTCCGATCATAAGTGAATGAATTTGAGGGGTGGAATTTAAAGTAAAATGTCCAAAGAACGCATTGAGCACAAATTTGGCCCTCCAGGTGACGTGGGACAAAAGTTTTCTTATGAGAGAATAAATTATGAGCAAAATAAATTATCTGGGGCGTCTTGCCCCAGGCTACCCTACTCTAACAAAATGCGAGTAGACTTGAAGTCTACTCGCATTTTGTTAGTGAAAAGTGAAGTCTACTCGCATTTTGTTAGTGAAAAGTGGCCGGATAACTAGGGAATTGGTAAACATTTTCTACGGTGTGTGTGCTGCGACCATTGACCTTACCAGCTCGTATGTCGTAAAAAATGAAAACCCGAACCGTAGCACATATGGAGTTTGAAAATTGGAGGTAGGTAACTTTCATTTAGCTGTTACCTACATCTATACTATACATACATAACTTCTTTGATTTATCACTGTATAAATCAACCATACAACCGTGGTGAGCAGCAAGCTCGTTTACTAAGTTACATCGCTGACAGAGAGCCCGGATAAAAAAGTTGTTTGTTTGAAACCTATCCCGGCGAAATATGGCCTCCATTGGCTGGTGCGAAATACAAATGTCGGTAATGTTGCTACCGTCTGCAGTCTCCGGAGACCAATATATGTACATCCGGAATTCCGCGGGGAACTCCGGGGAGAGGCCTGGTGGAGCCATCAGCAGGACACACGTGATGGGCAGTACGGGCTACCGAGTCCCGACAGACGAACGAACGCCGTGTGAACTGAAATGGTGGTGTGAAATAATTAGTTAGCGGCCTGCGGGGTACGGCAAGGCGAGCCAATGAATTGTGGCGCAGATCCGTATACCTATGATTTTATCGGGAAATAACTTTTTCAGACTTTTTTGCGGTTAGGTAGGATCTCTAATTGATCGAGAATATGGTGCAGCCAACAAATGCTTTGAGTTATGATAATGATGCCCCGAATTACGTCCCGAGTGGCGCCCTAGCCGGCGCCTCGCGAGGTATGTAAGTACAAGTACCAATTCTAGGTGCCGATCGGAACTCGGATCTTCGGAGTAGTGATTTCGTTAAATGTCCAATTTCAAATTCGGTTGGAAAAGGAACTGTCTTGGAACAAGACACAAAAAAGCGACACTTAAGCGATTTCCGCGTTCGTCATAAATTTGCCGGTAGATATCTCAGCTACGTTGTGATGTCTACAAGCAACTTTGGACAACTAAAAGCATTAGAAATAAATTGAAAACGTTTAATTCTAGTTGCTGAAACTGGCATCACTGTTGTCCATGTCTAGCTTTAATAAAACCAAGCTTTGGCAGAGTTCAGACAAAAAGGTTTAAGATTTCTGACATTGTACGGACATTAGACATTTGACAACCCTTTTCTGAAACTGGCCCCACGAATACCTACCTACCGTCCTAGCCGGCGTCCCGCCAGTGTTGATGCACCCGGCGCCCCGAGTCTATTGTCTTTTAGCATCTGTTTGGACTCGGGACGCCGGCGGTCGATATCGAAGGTGGCCGCCGATGTGGGTTCTTCAACGATCGACGGAGCTGCAGCCCGCGGCGTCGTACCGGGGATAAAACTCCAATGAACTACCGAGAATACCCAGGTAGGCGGTTGGCAGCTGTCCGCAGTTATAATTTATAGATGTGTTATGTTGGCTGGAAGGGAGACCCAACCACTGTTGAGTGTCGCAGTTTTGACACAAGTCTGACTGCCCTAATGGATATGCGCCAAAGTGGTGCTAAGAGCGCGAGTGTCAAAACAATGTCTCACGCTGACAATGCCCAGACGAGTGAGCATCTGCCAACTGCGGCTGGTTTCGACCGATACCTGCGAGTGATCTCTGGTGGGCTTGGTGACGAGGGGTTGAAGTCTGAAGTGCTTGGTCGGATAACCGTTAACATACCTAGTAAAAATCATATGTGAACGAATGAAGTAGGTACCGTTCTATGAAGGTGCCTTATACAATTGCAATATTTAGTTATGCTTACTATCTTTCCGGTTAAGCTATTAAGTGTCACCGGCAAATTATCTCGCATACATTCCTTCATGACAAACCGTGCTGTTTATCTTTACATTCATTCGGGTCACTTGCATGAGTGTTAGAACAGTCTGACAGGACTTATGAAATTGATGAACATATTGAATGGCGTAAATCTTAGATTCTCATCCTGTTTGAAGGGCAAACGTTACAGAATTCCGTCTGCAGTTTGAAGGGCGAAGGTTCCAGAGTGCCGTCCAGCTGTGCCTGTCCCGGGCTCCCGAGGGGTGCGTGTGGGATGCTGACAGCGCGCGGGCGGACGGTGCGGTGCGGACGGGGGGTGCGTGTCGGCGTGTACGCAGAATCCGGCCGGGAGCTGCCTTATTTGGTGCTGTTCCGCCTCCGTCTGCGAGACTAACACCCTCAGTTACAACCGCTGCCGGTGGAAGGTGTGCGGCGTGCGCCAATCGGCCGATCGCCGAGAGCCCACGCGGACGAGCCTGGTGACCGGCCGGGCGGCCGCACACCACGTGACCCTGACGTCATCGGCTCGTCTGTGGCCCGATTTGGTAATGGTGGCGGCTGCTGCCGGCCGGGGGCAGGGAATCCAGTGGGCGGCCTACTACCGAGCTGACGCGGCGCAAACTGCGTCACAAGGTCGAAACGCTCAAGGTCGAATTTCAGGAACACCTCGCGAAGAGCCTGTGTACTTTACTTGACTAATGCATTTCGATGTTTGTTGCTGTCACCGCTGCACTGTGGTGAATATTCGTACCTACCATCGATGAAACTCCCTAGAATAGTAAATAAGAATCGACCAAAGTTCCTACACCTAGTAAATCGATACGGAACCAGCAAGGGGTCTGACTTCGTATCACAGTGAGCATGCAGAAGTCCGTCTTCTCCCAGCCTGAGGTCGACTTCTGTGCTCACTGGGCCGCCTGACGAAGTACGGAGTCGCACATCTGCAGTCGACCAGGGCTTTGGTGGACGCACCACACCACACCGACATCAAGGAGCTACGGAGCTTCATCAGCGCAAGCGCCTGGCTCAGCAGGTTTATCCCCACCCGCTTCACGGGGGTCCAACCGCTGACTGTGATGCTGAAGAAGGATGGGGCCCAGCTGCAGAACACGCTGCCTTCCGCCCCTCGCCAATTGCCAATAAAAAGCCCATAGTGCCAAACCCCTGATGCCTACTTCGCATCGCATGCAATGAGCGAGAGCCAGGGAATGAACGCCTGATATTTAGGTATACTGTGCCGCATTACTCCAGGAAGTTTACGTCCTCTCCTGTCCCTAGATGACAGTGGTGAGAGCGCCTGAACGTATGCTATTCCGCATTACCCGAGTAAAGCTCTTGCTCTTTTCTGGCCCCTAGATGGCAGTAGTACCTAATTAACGCCTGAATGTATGCTGTTCCGCATTACCGGAGTAAAGTTCATGCCCTCTCCTGGCCCTAGATGGCAGTAGTAATGAACGCCTGAATGTATGCTGTTCCGCATTACTCGAGTAAAGTTCATGCCCTTTCCTGGCCCTAGATGGCAGTAGTAATGAACGCCTGAACGTATGCTGTTCCGCATTACTCGAGTAAAGTTCATGCCCTCCCCTGGCCCTAGATGGCAGCAGTAACAAACGCCTGAACGTATGCTGTTCCGCATGGCTTGATGCCCATATACGGCAGCTACATGAATAAGGTTGTGACGCGTTGCTGATGTATAAATGATGATCAATTTATAGATGGCATTTTTAGCGATTGCCGAGCTTGTTTTTACGTCTGTTTTGGTTGCTAGATGTAATGAACTAACATGGCTCCTTAGAAACAAACCATTTGCGTCGAGCGTTGGTACCTATATATGTTCCGCCGTACAAACCGTTTTGTTTTATTTTTCTTTCTTTTTTCACATAACTCGTTTACGCAAGATGCCAAACGGTGACAGTCACCACGTTATCACTATTTAGAATTTATACGTAATTTATAGGTGTCTATTGCACTGGGAGGTCCCTATGTGAAAAGTGAACGGTAAACACATAAGCGCAATTAGCGCATTGCATATATGTACCTTGCCCACCAATTTTGTCACCAGATCACAGACGCTGTTTCTTGTTCTCGTTTCAGAGTGAAGAATCGATGACTTCTACGCCAAAACCTAAACAACTTTAGATATTTAGATACAGATCATACAGCCCCGGGAATGTGACGACAAATGGCGAGTCTGCTCTCTTGCGCCTCCCAGTCGTTCCTTCTGTTCTTCATCTTCATATACTGGGTTTGTGACATACTTCATATGCGCATCGCTGTTCGGATGAATAGATGTCAGTTTTCTTGCAACAGTTTGCATGAGTATTATAACGGTGCAATATAAATGTCCGAGCAAATGCAGCAAACCTATGTCAGTTGTCATCTCAGATTTAAACGGAGCCCAGACGGCTTTGTTTCGACCTGCGACACAATGCTAGAAGCTCTTTGGCTGTCACCTGCAGCCACTGCTGGGTGATGACCTGCAGTCAGTGCTGACGGTGCTGACCCACTGGTGCTGATCTACAGCTGCTGACCTGCAGTTAGTGCTGACCCACTGGTGCTGACCTACAGCTGCTGACCTGCAGTTAGTGCTGACCTGCAGCTGCTGACCTGCAGTCGTCCACCCCCAGGCGTCCGGCTGCGCGCTGCTGTTGCTCGGCACGGCCCTTCTGGTGGACAGCAGTCGGCAGCTGCTGTTCTTCCTGGTCAACATCGAGGATGGACAGCTACTGCTGCCCACATTCAGGTGTGTCAGAACTCAGATCTGCAGGATGTTGTCCGGAGACGGTACAAAGTAGCCATTAGTAACGATCCCGTCAATGGATCTTTGTGTAGCAAAGTTCGCGCCTATCGCAACCTATAAGCGCTCTCTTGTTTTATCTCCGAATTTATTCGTATTTACGCTCAAAAAGTAAATATATGAGTGTTGAGTGAAGGAGCTTTGGGAGGCAAACTTATTGGATAAATCAACACTACATAAATGTTCGACAAACATATCATTTAACAGATAGTTTAAATCGTGTGCCGAAACTCAGTGAAGTAAAAACGTATCAGGGGTGTCGATTTTTCAAAATGGTTGGGGGTGCTCAACCCCTGCACCGGGTGAAAGATTGCAGCTTTGCCATGGGGGACAACCGTACATACAAGGCATGGTTGGGTATCCTCATAAGGTACCTACTGATAATCCTGGGATTTCCACTAATATTTCCCAAAGGTTGAACGTTCTTCAGCATCATTCTGCTCGTCCTGGTAGGTACTTGGCTACCTTATTACATAAATATGTCTCCGAAAAAAGTCGTACATTTGCCGGCAGCTGGTTGCAGCCCCGGCACTTCGGTAATAAGGCGACAGTAACCGATGACGGCGATTAGCACCGGTGCAGCAGCCCCTGCGGTCCGCAGGAGCGGATATTGCGCGGAGGGAACGGTAGCTACGAAGCTCTGGCGGTAATCAGACGATCACAATAATCTCTGATAATGACAGGTGATCGCATTTCGATATTTATGGGTTTACGATTTTCCAGTCAGTGGCGTAGCCAGGTGGGCCTGTGAGGCACATGCCCCCCCCCCCCCCATCAGGTTCAGGGGCCCCTCGGGTTATTCGGGCCTGAGGGGCCCTGCGGCGCCAATTGGCCGCTGAGGGTCCACGTTGGCCATATTTGGACTAAGTAGGGCCCCACAGGGCTCGTAAGAACACCTCATGGGCCCACAAGTACCAACATTAAGATCTCCATAAGGGCCCCAAGCCAGCCTCTGAGGCCCACTTGCCGGCCTCTGGGGGTCCTAACCGGCCTATAGGGGGCCAGCTCTAGGAGCTGCACACCCGCCTGTAATGGCCCCACACCCATTTCTCTGAGGGCCCCTATAACGGCGACTGTGAGGGCCCTCACCGGCGCCCCTGAGCGCCACACCGGCGTCTCTAAGGGCCACACACCCCTAACTCTGAGGCCCTACACCAATGGCTTTAAAAACCCTACATGGGCGGTTCTGAGGGCCCTTGTCAGTTACCAGCGACCCTGACGATCCCACACAGGTGACTCGGAGGATCCCAGCGGCGTCTGAGCGCACCATACCAGTCTCTGAGAACCCCACAAGGCTTCTGAAGGCACCGGTGACCTCTTAATATCTTCTTGTCGGCCTATGAAGGGTCCGTTCCGTAACAGCAGTTCTGAGGGCCCCACGCGCGCCTGTGATGGCCCTAAACCAGTGTCTCTGAGAGCCCCCACAACGGCGCCTGTGAGGGCCGTCACCGGCGACTGTGAACCCTCCACACCGGCGGCTCCGAGGGCCCCACATTGCCATATCTGAGGGCCCCACACTAGTGCCTCTTAAGGCCCTATATCGGCGGCTCTGGGGGCCCAACATCGTAGCTTCTAAAGGCCCCCAAGTGCGCATGTGACGGCCACCCACCGGTGACATTTGAAGGCCCCACACCGGCTACTCTGAGGGCCCCATCGGCGCTGAGTCCGTGTCGGTCTCTAAAGACGACCCCACAGGGTTTCGTAAGGTACCACCGGCCTTTGATGGCCCTTTGTCGGCCTCTGAGGGCCCGTCGCCGGTCTCTGGAGCCCCCTGCCGGCTTGTAAAGGGTACGCGCCAGCAGCTCTAAGGGTCCGACATCCGTGTACGACGGACCCACACCAGTGTCTTTGCAACTTACCGTTTTTTTGCCCTTCTTCTTAAAACTAACTTTTCTTTTCTTTACATCTTTATTTCATGCATTGCAAGTTGTGTAATTGTTTTAGTTTTAGTAGTGAAAGACTGCAGAACCAATTATTTTCTTCAAGCAGAGTTAGTGGGAGTTACTGAGGGACAAAATCATTGGGGGTGCTAACTGGAACATTAGGGGTGCCCGGAAAACCATTGGGGGTGCTCATTTGAGCATTGGGGGTGCTGCAGCACCCCCAAAGGTATACAAATCGACACCCATGAAACGTATCATGAAAAGCATTCGTTTTTATCGTTTAAAAAGTATCATATTTATCCTTGCAATCAGTGGTGATCCAGAGTATCATTTCTTAACCCGCGCCCCGCTGGGGGGGGGGGGGGGCAGAATCTGCCCCCCTCCCGTTTTTCGCCAATAACTTCTAAACGCGTTACGCCAGCGACGTCAAATTTACAGTACCTTATCATACATCAATTTGACACGCTTCCTGAAAATTTGAGCGAAATCCGTCGGAAAATTTTTGAGATTTTGACGTTTTAGTGACGTCATGTTCGCCATTTTCGCCTCAAAAACGGCAAAATTTCAAACGCCGCTAACATCTTCATTTTTAAAGGAATCAAGACGTAACAAAAAAGGTTATACGTGATTCCACTTTGTCTATCAAATGGCTATCTCGGTTTTTTGAAAATTTTGGATTTTGGCCCAAATTTTTTCAAAAAACTGACTTTTTTGGGAAAATAATTATAAAATCCAAAATTTTTGGTGTATCGAAAAACCGGAATATATGTTAGAGAAGTGGTCTTTGTGCACCTACATACCAATTTTTAGAAGAATCGGTTCAAAAATGTGGGAGTTATTCAAAATTTGATGACGTCACGACAAACAAAAATTTTGAAAAATGATTTTTTTGGAAGTTCTAGACCTCGTACGGAATTAAAAATAGCACCATTCGATTTGCCGTGAAAAACTGCATCAGTTAGACACCTTTTTAGGCCTAAACAACCAACTTCAAAATTTGACCTCACATGACCTGACCTTGACCTGACCTCGACCTGAAATTCATCCAGAGGTGGTCCATATCACTTATTGAGTGTGCCTATTGAATTCTATGAGTGAAATGACCCATAAAACATGTGTCGCACATGCCTATTTCTATATTTTGTTTTTGGTGACCTGACCTGACCTGACCTGACCTTGACCTTGACCTTTGAATGACATTGTATGATACGAATATTGTCTCGGTAGTCTAAGAATACGTTTTGGGCAATCAGTCTCAGTCCATTCTTCGGCAACTACGGTGCAAGGCCGATACTGTAGAAACTTGCATTTTGTACCCTTGACCTGACCTTGACCTGACCTCTGACCTACTTAATCAAAAAAAAATTGGGCTCTTAAGATCCGCCTTGTTGAGAGCTTTCGATTGCCGTTTTCCCCGTCTTTCTACGACCATCGGTTCGGAAGTTAGACAGGGGGGCAGAATCTGCCCCCCCCCCCCAGCAGGGCGCGTATGGCTGAATAGCCCAGCGGGGCGCGGGTTAAGTGGAGCTTTCATTTAGTTGTCTTATTTGTTGGTATCGTTTCACACTTTTTGCGGTGTATCTGTAAACATGTATCTACGTAATTGTCTCAGAGAAGTTTGCGGCAGATGACAATTGTCTTGTATGCAATATACCGGTTGTCCAATGTTATAAATGACGTTTGGTGGATATCAATAGAATATCCTCCGACTGGTAAAGATAAATATCGACTGTCGAATATTTGAGCAAATGACAGCAATCCATTACTGATGCCTGTGCCTCTGGAGACTGTTGTGCGCCGGCCTCAGATGCTGATCAGTGTATAACTAACTAATTGGAACCTGCTCCCCTACAGGTTGTTGTGTGTCGGTCTGGTTCTAATCGGTACGTTCAAACTTCTGGTCGGCCTGCTCGGCTGTCTCGGAGCCGTCAAACAAGACTACTGCATAGTCGCATTCGTAAGTAACAATCGGCTTAGATGCCCAGCCGAAATATAACCTAGGTATCAGTGCAAGATCGTTTTACGTTATAAGTACAAATTTGGTATAAATAAATGGAAAATGCCCATTACCTTCTGATGTCACTTATTGCTCTCGCTTAAAAGACAATGGTACGATGGTTTTATGGAAATGAGAGGAATGCGTATTGATTATGATGACTTATGTCCAAAAGACATGAGAATATCTTCATGAACTTCAATCCAGACAATGGCTATATGTGTCCTTCTCCTAATGCATTATGCCTATTAGCCCGCCTCTGACGTCGGCAACTTCTGTTTCGTGGCGATCACGATGTGCTCGGAGAACTGACTCGGCTCTGCCGTCTCTGCCGTCGGCAGTATTTCTGTTTCGTGGCGATCACGATGTGCTCGGAGATCACGGTGGGCGCGTTTAGCCACGTGCACCAGCAGCGCACGGACGCCGCGCTGGCACACACTCTGGGCAGGAAGCTGGCCAAGTACTACGGCGTGCCCGACCGTGGACAGGAGACCATGGCCATCGACTTCGCTCAGTACAAGGTAAGGTTCTGTAAGCAGTTGCATATCGACTGACGTAATTATATCTGCATTTGTTTCTATTTATGTCATTTGTGGTCTCGTCTAATTTGAAAAAATATCGATGTTTGTTTTACTTTCATTGATGAACAACTGTGTTACCATGCATTGTTCACCGTTTGTTATCATGACGGAAGAATAACAGAAGAATGTTAATTATTAATAGTCCAGGCACTGAATATGAGTCTTCGGCATCTACAGTCTTGTCGTAGACTATATATTCCGTGGTTCAGGTATGTATTATTTACGTCAAGCCATGAATTATTTGACAAGTTCAAAGCGAACAACAATGAATCATGGCATTCTGATTAAGCTGCCTGCGACTGCGTGCTGCTTTACGCAGTTTCAGTGCTGTGGCGTGCAGAAGGTATACACTGTGTACCGCAGCTTCAGTGCTGTGGCGTGCAGTCCCACTGAGTATGTGCCGCAGTTTCAGTGCTGTGGCGTGCAGTTCCCCTCCGACTACAACTACTCGCGGTGGCGTGTGGAGGAGCTGGGCGGCGCCGAGCTGCGCGTGCCGCTCACCTGCTGTGCGCTGCGGGAGGACGCGCCGCAGCCGTACCGTAACCCGCACCCCCGCGACCCGGAGACGTGTCAGGAGAGGGACCCGCTGCAGCACCACAGCCAGAGGCACACGCAGGTACACCGCACTGGTCCACCTCTGACAGCGACTGGTGCTCTGATAGTCTATAAGTCAACCCTACTCCAAGCATGACACATTTAGCCATTTATTTGAGCTATTATCACTGGTGTTCACCCATTCGAGTCACCGACGACAACACCCAATGACATCGGATGGATTTCTTGCAGGGCTGCCTGCAGGGGATAGCGCGGTGGCTGGACCGAGAGTCGACTGTGCTGACATCTGTCGGCGTGGCCGCCGGCTGCGTGGACCTCATCTGCGCCGTCATCACCCTGTGCTGGTGTCGGCAGATCAGCGCCAACAGAGCAGTGAAGCGGGAAGCCTGGGAACTAACGCTTTGATATAGATGTCGCGTTAGGTGGTTGACGTCCAATGTTTCGACGGATGATTGCCAAGTTTATTTCGTGATTTATTTGCTAAAAATAAACAGCTTTTTGGGAAATGCGCAAACTTATGCTGATTCAAGGATTATTCAAGGGAAGATAAATGAGATTTTCTCCTTCGAGCCTCGCTGCTACATGACCGGAAGAAAATGTGGAGGCCAGGGAAAACAGTTTTCTCTGTAAAGGATTTGGTAGCATTTTGTTGGATTTGGTTTCAATGAATTTGTTTCAAAACTAGCGCATCATAGACGTTTGATTCTTCAGACCCGCCTTCAAAATTTCAGTTTATATTTGTTTTTGATTGGGGTGGTTGGTGTCGTGCCGCGCTGTTGCTGTTTTTGAAGTGTCATTGCAAGGAGAAAAATTGTTTTTTATCTTAGTATTCTGAATATTGTGCTGTCTAGGTCGTAGAGGTGGAACAATGGCTTCACAACTTTTGAAAGGAAGAAATGTTCTGGCCCTAAAGTCTTTGCTTCCCAAACAAATCATTCCATCATGTTCCGGAGCTGCTTTTGATGGAAGCAAGATGAAGAGGCCAACACCTTCAGTTGGCTATGGTTCAAGATCTCTGACAACGACTAAGTATGCTTCACCACAGGAATGCACTGGTGCTGGCTTTTGCTCTCATTCTTTTCAAAGATGGTGAGGCTTCTTCCGCATCCAGTCGGGCGCACTGTGGTATCTCCGATTCATTTATGGAGACGTTTCTATTATTGGAAACGTTTCCAATTTTGACTACTCTTCTGTTCCAAAAATGGAAACGCTCGTTCCATAAATAGAAACGCTAACATCTCCGCACATATTTTCTTGCCAAGGGTGGCTGGATTCGATGTATAACAACTGTTTCGCGTAAAACAAGCTCAGATACACCAAAAGCACTTGTCTTCTTGCATGGAAAGCTGTCGTATGCATTAAAATTCACGTCTTTAAAATGCTCCTGAATCGTATCCATTTATGGAGACTTGTTTCCAAAAATGGAAACGCCGATGTTCCAAAAATAGAAACGCTGAAGTTCAAATGTGTGCAAACTTAGCTTAAATGTGTTTTTAAAATTCACATGCAACTAAAAATTTGATGTTTTGGGACTGGTTTAGCATCTCGGCTCTCGGCAGTTACCTTGGACGTCGGGTTCGATAATAATACCTTACGAGCCGCAACTTGAGCACATTCAAAAGTCAACTAAAACTAAGATTTCCCAGAAACTACTGGACAGATGTGGTCCAAAGTGGGCAATACATAAAGCGTAGATATCATTTCAACATATAAAATTAATATCCATGTTACACATGAGCTAGAATGAATAAATTCATCGTCAGAATGCAATGGTATTTGGTGTGACGACGGTGCAGACCTTATTTCCATCCTGCTTTTTACGTATTTGCACGGAGATTTACGTTGATCCGAGCCTACGATCATATTCAGCACATTTGAAATATCATAAAATGCCCACTTAAGTCTCCAAATAGGGCTTTGCAACAACTTTCATGCGATTTAATCAAAGATTGACGACCACCAGGCCGCTGGTACACCGGAAAACGCAGCGTGATAATGAATGAAAAACTGAAGTTCCCGGTGATGTGGTTGTTCCAATCAATGGGTCAGTCTTTCAGTAGTCTGTTAAAAACGTTATTTTTTGTTCAAAACATTCATAAATGTTATTATTTTCGATTAGAAAAACGTGTGAATTTTTTATCACGTCAACATGTTATAAGCATCGCCTCGTTCGTCAACTTTCGGTTTTCTGATCGGAAAGTCGGAGAACAGGAACATAAACTAGAATGCTGGCTGTCGATTGGTGGCATCCTGCGCATGCCAAATTGCACCAATCAATGCCCAGTTTGCTTTAAAGGTAGCGATGCACACAGCGTCTCCATTTATGGAACAGATCGTTTCTATTTTTGGAAACGGCGTATCCATTTTTGGAACATTGTTCCAAAAATGGAAACGTTTCCATAAATGGATCGGAAATACCACAGTGTGCCCGACTGCATCTGCATGTCTGTGTCTTTCTATTCCTCTACTTCCTGAGTGTATGTCTGATCTATTGAATTGAGAATCAGTGTGACAATACCACATCACAAAAACCACTATGTTTGTGATTGTAAAGCAGGTTATACCTAACTATTAAAGACGTCCATTATTTCAATTATGTTGTAGGTATTCAGCTGATATTGTTAACCAGAGGTTTTGAACTTCCCTGTTACTTACATATCTATTCAGGAATCAAGATGAGACCAAATGTATTGGCTTCAAGCTGTATTCAAGTTGCAGCCCTGAATTTCCATATAATTGATTGCATTTGGTCAGCTCAAATCTCAAGTGACAATTATTTTGATCATGATTCATGATTCATGATCCAAGACTTTCTTCAGCCAGGGGCTAAAAGCTAACAATGCAAGAGTTAAACATCAGAGATTGCAGTGATCATATCAAATCATTATTCCATTTGCTTGTCTTAGATCATTTATGGTGTCAAAATAACAATTTCTACATTCCCCCCAATGAATTATAATGGCAAGGTCATGTGACCAATCTGTCCTCAGGTGACCCTTAAAAAGAGACCTGGGAGATGTAAAATGCAAGGCCTTGGGAGGTTACTAAGTCCTGTAAGTTTCATCTTCCTTGAGCAGTCCTCTGGCACTGAGGGCTTTGCAAAGTTGTGACATTTTAGGGTCATGCAGAGGCTCACTTATGACTTCATATTTAGCGACCTGACCAGGCCTGAAAATATTGTGAATCTCACAATGTCAGCTTGAATAAAAGGTCAAGTGTGTCATTAATTCAGCTGTCCGCCCAGCATGTTCTGAAGGATCCCTATAGATTGTCTCCCACTCCCAGTCATCCAAATTGGTCTGGGCCGTATCTGGTTTTACCCTGGCCAGTTCCGGCCTCCGGCACTTCCTCTGGCCGAAGTATGGGCAAAGTCTGGAGCTCTACTGGAGCTGACACACGATCCCGGATCCCAGAGCTCGCCCGCACCACAGCCGGACTTAGGCAACATCAGCCGTGCCATACCTCAACCGTGAACCGTACTTCAGCCCACTCTAAATTGCTTGACAAGCTCGAGCTGCACGGCATTGACACTGCCTGGTTTCGAAATTATCTTGACGGTCACACGCAAAGCGTAGCCATCTCTGCCTCACAGAGCTCCCCTCCGCTCAACATTAGCCAGGGCGTCTTCCAGGGGTCATCGTTGGGTCCTCTTTTGTTCAGCATCGTCGTTAACGATCTTAGCTTGTACGCTGGCGACTCTTTTATCATTCAGTACGCCGATGACACCCAGGTTTTAGTCTCTGGACACAAGTCCGAGCTACCTGACCTTATCTTAAAACTCGAGACATCTCTCCAGTCGCTTGGTGATTACTTTCATTCGAACGGTCTAAAACTTAACGAGTCAAAATTCGAGCTACTTCCCATCGGCTCACGTCAAAATCTGCGAGACCTCCCACCGTTCACGGTCAAGTTTCGGCAAGCCGTGCTATCACCTTGCACTGAAGCAAAAAATCTCGGTGTCACTTTTGATCGCCATCTCACTTGGGACTCGCACGTATCGCAACTGTCACAGAAGTGCTTCGGCATCCTTATCGGTCTCTCCCACATCCGACACTACCTACCATCCGGTACTCTCCCAATCCTTGTGTCTGCCCTCGTCCTTTCCCACGTCCGCTACTGCCTCTCTGTCTATGGCAACGGGTCTGCCAAGAACCTCGCCACCATCAACAAATTCTAAATTTTGCGGCCCGAATCATCTCCGGCAAAAAGAAATTCGACCACGTCTCCTCTGTCCGTGCCTCCCTCGGCTGGCCGGACCCCTCCACTATGGTTCAAGCCCAAACCCTAAACATCCTACACAAAGCTAGACGAACAGGTCAGCCCGAGTCACTAGCTGCACTATTTGCCACTAATGCCGAGCGTCCAGACCGTAGCCGCAGCACCAGGCAGGACCACCTGCTTAGTCTTCCCCGCATACACGACTCGGCTGCGGGGAAGCGGCAATTCGTGTACCGCGCTGCCGCAGGCTATAACGCCCTACCACGCGAGTTCTGGGCCATGTCCACCTCGATGTTTACCAGCAAGGTCCTAGAACTCTTATCTTCGGTGACATGAGCTGACATGTCGCTGTAACCGCTTTTAGCTTCTGCATCGTGTGTGTAGTGTGGTTTATGTGTGCTCACTTTTTATCCTCATCATTGCATTTCTTAGCGTGTGTTGACTCTGACTCGAGAAAAGCCCTGTGATTCCGATCTCATGAAGGGATGAGTCTATGACGTAAATACAATACAATACAATACAATACAGCCACAGTAAGCCAGAGCAGCTACGAGGCAGCCGGACCCGGCCGTAGCACGCCGTGGCAGCTGGAGCCGGACTTGGTGGTCCGAAACCATACCAGCTCTGGAGCGCTACGGCAAAGACTGGCTAACTGGAATGGAGCCGCATCGACCCAATGCCCATGTTCGGACGGCGTTCCGTTTACACCGTCCTAAATCTAGCATGTGGGAGTTGCCGGGTAAAACCGACTTGAGCCAAATTAAATTGCTGGCTGGGCTGGTGGACGGCGCCTGCCCCCTCCGGCCTCCCCCCTTTCAGCGTGCAACGTCCTTCACTCCATAATGCATTGTTCGTGCTTATTGCTTAATGTGGTGTCTTCATTTGAGGACATACTAATATTTCTCAAAAAGTGCACTGCGGTGCATGTATTATTCCATGGGCTGGTTGTGCTGCACTGCTGCCAGGCAGTAGGTTGTGCCTCTCGTATTCCATGGAGGTGCTGAGGCGCGATCTCCGCCGGCTGTTTGTCAGTGTCCTGCTCCGCCGCCTGCCCCGTTCGCCGGCCGGCCCGTTCGGTCCGCCGCGCCGGTCCTGACCGTCCTCCGGTCACTGACCTCCCTCCCTCCGCCGCCCCCCCCCCCTCCCACCGCCGCGCCTCCCCGTTCCGCTCTCACGCATACACCGGCATACCAATGGCTGTAGGCTGATTAACCGACCGGACCTCGCCGCCACTCGCCCGCAGTCATAGCACCGTCCTCCGGCACGGCAAGGCGTCTCCATCTATGGCGCCTTCCTTACCCAGTGTTCTAAAATTGGATATTGGTTGGGTGTGCCGATGAAGAAAAAAATCCTAGGATGAAAAAAAGAAAGTAAATAACTGCAGTCATAGATAACAGTAGAACTGTTATCTATGCTGCAGTATTTTTGCAAAATGGTGTAATGCCAATTTTTATGCTAACTGATAAACCAGGATTTCATGTCAGGATCTTGACAGGGTGTGGAACAAAAGGATGTGGGTGCATCAACTGTCAAGTGATAAGTGAACTGGCTGTTGGGAATACATGAAACTCTTTTCAGAGATGAAGTAAAGTTGGTCATTCATATTTTAGGAATGAAAATATTTTCCCCATTAGGTGTGATTTGCCACCAAAAAGGCTGAAAAAATGAAACACTGTCCTTACCACAGATATGTTCGTAGCCCTATACCATCCTCGGCTGGTCGCCACCAGTTATATTACTGACCGTATCTACCCAGTCACCCCGAAAACAGATAAGTCGGGTGACCATTCTCACAACGGACCTCCCTGGTCACACCAGCCAATCGCCCCAGTCTGCCAAGGGCCGTCTGTAAAAGTCGGACTGACTCGTCTCCAGCTCCCCAGCTAATCCTGACTGTAGTATCACACCGCCCCATCCTCTCTGTAGTCTGTAAACTCCCAACAGTCAGCGGGTAATTACAATCACGTATATACAAGAGAGTCAGCTGACTTTGACACTTGGACAGCCAGGCGGCTGTATCAGCAGCTGCCTCTAACGGTGCCCACATTTTTTATCGTCGTTCTGTTTACTCTGTACCCATCAGGAAATATGGTGAGCGCCGAGCGATCTATTCCTCTTGAACCGCAGACAGATAACTCACTGACAGTTTTCCTTCTCTCTTTGCTCAGGAGCAATAGATTTGTGGTTTATATTGCCCCGATCCTTTTTGTTGCATTCATTTTCAGTTCATTTTCACATCAGTGCTAGGTAATTTACATCGCACTTCGAGTGGCTGAACGGGGCAGGGAAGCTTTCCGGATTTGATGGCTAAGTGCCATTCGGCAGCGGAAAGGAAACGTCAGCAAACATTTGTGTTGTGCTGGTCATCAAATGATCAACAAGTCACGGTAACTCATTGCATTTGGACCGGAATTCCGTGGCTGAATGTAATTGCAACCGATCCTGTTTAAAGTTGCCGTGTTTTGTCGTTACTGAAACGGAAGGTATCGCGATTACCGAATGCAATAGCAACATTTGCATGATAACTGAAAAGTTGTAATCGGCGGAAGCTCGTTTCGGCGCTGAACATGGCGTCCTTGGTCTGTGAGGTCTTTCACGGGCGTTACTACTGCCGAACTGCGCGGCTGTTCAGCGTCCGCCCGTTATGTGCGCTGTACTGCTGTGTAATGTGTATGACTGGGGCGGCGGCCGGTGATTTATGCACTATGCAGTATGCGCTATTTGCGCCTCGACGTTAGGGCTGAGTATGACCCTGTGGCGCTGGCACGGTTCGGGCTGTCTGCCTGTCTCCACTCCTCTCCTCTCCCCGCACCATCGACTTGTGCAATACCGGACTTCGGGGACGATTTACAAGTCGTGTATTTGGCGATAGCTGGGAATTATCCACATTTAAAAATGTTAAAAGTAGTGTTATTGCACCTTTTTCAATAATTATTGAACCGTGCTTTTAACGTCGATATCGACGTTAAGCTACTGTTCCATATGGAACAGTAGCTTTTATGCGATAACCATTGGAGCTCCCGCCGTGCCGCTACACGGGCGTTTCACGGCTCGGGCCGTCAATTTCGGAGCGGTCTGTTTCGCTCCGCTGCTCGAGCGCTCGACAGGTGGTTCAGTGCTCACACCGGCGGCCCCGCGCCTGTGCCACCGCGGCGCGCTGCCTCGGCCTGACGTTTGTCCCGGCTCCGCCAACCGCCCCGAGCATGTAAATACGGGACCGGCCGAGCCGCGCCGCGCCGCGCCGCGCCGGCCCGGTCCGATCGGTTACTCCGATAGGACCCGATATATCGTGGGCCCCTCGCTGTGGGTTTCGCCAGGCGGCCCACACACCATCCTTTGTGTCCGTCTGTCTGGCGGCGGCGGCGATTCTACCACCCCGCTGCCGCAAACAGGCGCCGCGGCACACGCCGTCGCTAGGTGCCGGTCCGATAGACCCGCGAGCCGGCCGGAATCGGTGTCCGGTATGGTCCGACCGGCGCCGCTTCCATCGCTTACATGTCCGGTGGTGGCGCCGCCCGTTTCCGGCCAATCGTGGCCCCGGGGCCGGATGAGGTCACCCGGCGCGGGTGTAGCTGCAGCCGGAGGGCCGGGGTCGGCAGTACGGCGGGGTGACTGACAGGGGGAGGTGGCTGAAGGGAGCGGGGGAGCTGAGCTCGACAGACCCCGACGCTGCAATTATGGCAGAGGAGGCGTCCCCAGAGGAGTGAGTTACCCGTGTGATCCATGTAGGGCCGCTCATTTGACATTTCCTACTCCCAGATGCATTGTTTATCGAGCACCGAGGCGATAACGCATGCCAAGAGTTATTTGTTTTGTGGTGGTATGGTTCTTCAATTTTTTCAACACGGTACAATTTACAAACCAAATACCTACTTAATACCTACAACTTCGCTGTGTGCTGCGCATTGCACTATTCAGCCTACTTTGCTCCTCCTACCTCTTGGTGACTGTTATTTTGAATTATGTACGCATTCAAAGACTGGTGCAGTGGTTGGCTTACCTTTTCTGTAATCCCTTTCATATTTATGACGTGTCTTGCTTGTTTCTTGAGGGTGACTGCGGAGTTCGGGGTGCCTTTTTCTCTTCTCATCATGATCGCACGACACTATTTCTTCTCTGAACTACAATCGTCTTCATATCAAGTGATATGAATTACGCTGCTGCGCTCAATTCAGCTCAATTAGCTCAATTTTTATGCTCATTCATCTGCGTTGATAAGCTTAAGTAGCTTAATTAGTGGAGTCTTTGTTGCAAACGTTTGCATTTGGATCGTCGTCAAATGCTTGCAGCGCTTTGCTCAACCGCTGGAAGTGTTGTCTCAACGTGTTCTGGAGCATCGAATAGCTACATATAAGTAGCCGTTTTTTAATGTTAAACATCTCATCTGTTTGCCATTTCCGTCTTCCTTTATCGCCCCACCGCCTCTCCTTGCCGATTCCCACCCCTTTCTGACCTCCGCCACCGCCGCTGAAGCCACCACCCCTTCTGACCTCCGCCACCGCCGCTGAAGCCACCACCCTTTCTAACCTCCGCCATCGCCGCTGAAGCCACCACCCCTTCTGACCTCCGCCACCGCCGCTGAAGCCACCACCCCTTCTGACCTCCGCCACCGCCGCTGAAGCCACCACCCCTACTGACCGCACCCCCGCCGCCGCCGTGTCCCAGGATGACGTACAAGTCGACGGCAGTGCCGCCGGCGGCTGTCACCTCGGTGGCCAGCCGGGACGAGCGGCGTGGCTTCATGGCGTGCTTCCCGGACCTGGTGCGCAACCTGACCGAGGTCGGCTTCCACAAGGACCTCGAGGAGGCCAACAAGTGGTTCGCCAAGGTGCGTGATGTCTTACTGTGTAACGTATGGTGGATGTGTGCTAACGGGACCTTGAAATTGACGATAATTACTGGCGAATGCAAAGACCGGGGCCGTAATGTAGGGTCTCATAAGGGGCACCAGGGAACATCCGTTCGATTTGCGGTGGCATTCCCATTTTGCTCTACTTAGATGACTTTTTATTGGTAGATCAGAAGCCGTTCTATGACAACTTTAACATTTTCTTTGGTTCTTAATCTGCGGCGTAGTACCATATATAGAGTAAGGTCTGAGAACATCGCCTATTTTTCGGTATCAAACACACTTCTATAATTCTACGTTAATTTGAGTGCAACCATAAACGATAAATAATGTCGAACATTAGCACTACATTAGAACTGTTCAATGTTCATCCGATTCCCGCCCCCTAACAGTCCGTCAGCTGCCTGGCCGACATGCTGACCGCCGTCCCGTCTTACCAATACTTGCAGGTGCTTCAGTATAACGTGCAGGGTGGTAAGATGAACCGCGGCCTGGCCGTGCCGCTCACGTACAAGATGCTGGTCCCCGCGGAGAAACAGACTGAGGAGCTGATGCATCAGGCCTACATTGTCGGATGGTGCGTCGAATTGGTGAGTGACAACGGCCAAAGATAGCTGCAACTGCGTCAGAGGCCGTGGGCTGCTATAGTTTGTCGTGAGTGGTCACTGGTGAGTGTGGTAACCTGGCATGTCGCATTGAGTCGCGTCACGGCGTCTCCGGTTGTCCTCTGATTTTCTAGTCTCAGCAGGTCGGACCGCATTGTAATCAATGGTCTGTTTTGTCGACAACAGCTTACTAGGATCAGGAAACAGGAATCGGAATGTGATCTGCCATATCAACTATCTTGGTCCTGCCTGATTATTGGTTTTTGAACGGCTTTAACCACCATGGCTTTGAAACTATACGAACGAACTCTGAATAACTCAGAATAATAAAACCGAAATTCGTTCGCATATCGGAACAATGCATTGAGATGAGCTCAGCATGCATCGTAGCCTATACCAGGCCCTGTGTTTTGAACAAGATCATTCGAGCAGCGCGTATCCTGGCACATCCTGACGGATAGGTGGTAGGGCATGGGGAGGGGAGGGGGCGTCCGGCGCCCGCTGATGCAACACTCCCGAATCGTCCCCTCCCCCCCCCCTGGCGATTGGACGGTGTCGGGGTGGGGGAGGGGTAAGTAACGCTGAGCTGCTGTTGGTCATCAGTTGGGAACGGTTATATGGTCGCGGTGTTTGCGTGTAACGATCGTGCGATCGTGCGTGTAACTATCTTCAACCAATCGGTAGTCGTATGTCATCAGATTCGTGAATGTAACGTGCAAAGCGCAAGTTATGTTGTTATGAATGCGCTTGACCTTAGATAATTCGTAAGAAATGTCTCCACTGATCTCATCTGAATTCCAGCAGTGATGCTGTTTGAGACTACCTAACTCTATGGATTATCTAGACTTTCGGTGTCTGATGTATTCGTCAGCTCACCAGTACCATTGACCATCAGTACCATTTATCCCGTCCTTGGGTTCGTGTCGGCTCGGCTGCTGTGGTCAGCGTCCATCACCCCACGCAGCCTCTGGACCCCCCCCCCCCGCGCAGTATCCCCTCACACCCCCTGTCCGTGTGCCCCACAGATGCAGGCGTTCTTCCTCGTTCTGGATGATATAATGGACAACTCTGAGACGCGGCGCGGCAAGGAGTGTTGGTACCGCAAGGACGGCCTCGGCCTGCCGGCCATCAACGACGCCATTCTGATGGAGGCCGGGATATACAAACTCCTAAAGTTGCACTGTAGCAGCGAGCCCTACTACCCGAACCTCATCGACCTCTTCCACAGTGTGAGACGGAGGGGATAGACGGGATGGGGAGAGGGGACTGAGGCACGGGAAGGATGGGAGAGGAGAGGGAGGTGTGTGGGATGGGAAGGGAGACTGAGCATCAGGTAAGATGGAAGAGGAGACTGTGGGGACGGGGAGAGAGACTGAGGGACGAGAGTAATGGAAGAAGGGACTGAGTGGCGATGGGAATAGAAGCGGAGGGGATGAGACTCGGGGGCTGAGACGGTAGACTTGTCGAGGGTGGGATTGCCGAGATGGTAGGACGGACAAGGAGTTGAGAACCGGGAGCGCTTTTCTTTTGTCGATAAATCTGTCATTAACTGTGTGTACGTCATTTCAGGTGTCAGCTATCTGTTGTCATCTGGATTATAGTGCAACATGTCACACATACAGACACAGTTAATTGCGTGTGTTCACCTCTGTTCCCTGCCCCGTGATTCACAGACGACAATGAAGACGACGCTGGGCCAGAGTCTGGACCTACTGGGCGCCCAGAGCGGGAAGCTCGACCTGCAAAAGTACACCATGGAGCGCTACTCGGCCATCGTCAAGTACAAGACGGCCCACTACTCGTTCCACCTGCCCATCGCGCTGGCTATGCACATGGTGAGCGCGGAGACGGAGACGGTGCAGGCGCGGTCTGGGATGGTTATACTTGATGTGTACTGTGCAGTGTGGCGGCTGGCTGATGGACGGTGGCCAGAGAAGAAGACAGTCCGTGTACCAGTGGTGGCTGGAGTGATATCGATGGAGGTGTGCTGTGGTTTCTGGGTGTTTAGACGTAGTAACCGTTGCTGACGGTGTGCGTTATTTCACAGGCCGGCATCTCGGACCCGGAGAGTCACCGTCAGGCCAAGCACATTCTGCTGGAGATGGGCAACCTCTTCCAAGTCCAGGTGAGGCACCCGTTCAACCCTCTGACTGTGACTACCCAGGGGCCTGTGAACTTTGAACACTTGTGCAATGGCATTCGTTGATGGTACACCTGCGCCTTTGGCTGACTGCTGCTACCGGGGGTAGTGAAAATGATTACTCGTATCGTCCATTTTTTTGCGACTATCATAGTGTTGTATGGAAAGAATAAACTATATGGTCGCAGTCTTTTCCAACTGCCTTGGTATATATGGGGGTGTTATGTGCTGTTACGATATGCATATGCCATCGTCACCGTATACCGTGTTATTACTCGGTGTCCCGGTATAACACGGGGGATACAATGGCCGTCGGCAGCAGTGACGACTGCGGTAGCAACTGTCGAGCTCTGCCCTCTCTGTGTCCGCAGGACGACTTCCTGGACTGTTTCGGTGACCCGGCCGTGACCGGGAAGGTGGGCACCGACATCCAGGACGGCAAGTGCTCGTGGCTGGTGGTGGTGGCGCTGCAGCGGGCCTCCGGACGGCAGAAGCAGATCATACAGGTACGGAAACTGATCATACGGGTACAGAAACTGATCATACGGGTACAAAAACTGATCATATAGACAGGTACAGAAGCAGATCATACGGGTACAGAAGCAGACTATACAGGTATGGAAACTGATATTCATACGGGTACAGAGGCAGATAATACAGGTACAGAAGCAGACCATACAGGTATGGAAAGTGATCATACCGGTACTGAAGCAGATAGTACAGGTGCGGAAACATCATACGGGTACAGAGGCAGAGTATACCAGTACGCAGGTCTCAGGCGACCTGAGCAGGCTGTTCACCGGGCGGCGCGACACGGTTGGGCCGGGAAACGGTGTGGGCCGTGGCTGCTCTAGGAAGTTACTTTGGCAGGACAGGTCCGTGATCCTAATGGTCTTGGATGTCAAATGACCCCTGCTTTTTTTAGGACATCGTAGAGAAGAAAGTTAATTTCTAGCTTATCTACACGCGGGATTGGCTAGGGAGCTTTGGATTACGTTACAGTTTTAGTGTTCCCTCTACCCAGCCTCTTGTCTGCTGGCGTGTGTTATCACTACCTCTGCCGCCTGACTCAGCACTCAGGCATCCACTGAACGCTGGCACATCACTTACTCGTCAGGGCTGCTCTAACTTGCGCCTCTCGTTTGCAGGACAATTACGGTAGCTCCGACCCGGAGAAGGTGGAACAGATTAAGCAGCTGTACACCGACCTGAACCTAATCTCCGTCTACAAGAAGTACGAGCTGAACAATTACGAACTCATCTGTCGGCTCATCGAGCAGACCTCGCGCGGAGTGCCGCACAAGGTGTTCTATAAGATGCTCGAAAAGATCTACCAGCGTGAGAGTTGAATGTCCTCTATGAGTTGACGATATTGAACTGCCAGCGTCGACGCGTCTTCTTGAACTCTTTTGTACAGAATAGCGATGTTTTAGACGCTTTGAATCCGTTTCCTGCTGTTGGAATTATTTTTCGTCTCTATCGTTTTCATAGCCTGTTTAGCGCGTTCTCAACGCGTAGTCTTTCGGTATGTTCATTCCCCAAGCCGAGCTTGCCTGTTCAGACATCTATTAAGAGTATGCAGTATTTGTGTCTCAAACGCGCCCGCTGGGGTGTCTGTTATCGGTGTGACGCCGCGGCCTGGTCCGATTCCTCCGTAACCCCCTGTTGTGGGCCGGACCGCGGCTACTGACCCGAATCACGGACAGACAGGTCGTCGCCGGCTGTCAGATTATTTATTTCCAATCACCTGCTGCGTCTTCGCCGTGTCTAACTCTAGGTCGAAGTGTTGTTGGGCGCGCGGCGGTTGGACCGAGAGACGTTTGCTGCAATAGCCGGCGGTGTGTCCGCGCCGGTAAATGCTTCCACTGCGGTCGCGGGGCGCCACTCAGTTGGCTCCAGTTTGTGTTGGGGCGGCCCGAGTCGCCGGGGAGACTGCCCGGCGATCTGAGCGAGCTGTGACGGAGCGGCCGTTGCCATGGCGGCGCGCCGCGGAGACGCGCATTGTCTAATAAAGCGCACCTATTACATTTGAAGTGTTGTGTACAATGTTTAAGGAGGTGGCGTCACTGGTCACAAACGCTCACGACCGGGAAGCAGAACTACACCAAAGTCGAAGTACGTTAATGTCGGACGTGTGGATTTCTGAATCGGCCAGTCTAATAGACTACTAATCTATTGAACATTGATGTCTTGGCGAAGACGAGCGTAAAAGCAGCTAGTCTTTTAGATTAAAGGTTTCGTGGTCTTCTCATCCCTAGCCGGAAACACTAATCACATGGCCACCATAGCACTTTTCTAAGCTTTTTATCCGATCGAGAACGCAACATGCCACGTTGTTCAGACTGTTGCGTTTATTCCTTGGGGTTCAAGGTTTCACCGCCATTCGCTGACTAAAACAGGCGGCGTCCAGTCAAACGATATGCATCCATCAGACTCGTATGACATCGCTAGCTCTAAAACTCCTGGAATGTAGTAACCTCAGATTTCCTTCACCGTCAATATGGTGTTCGGTTGACCACCGATGACGCTACAGAGTACAGAATCACAAAGGGCGCTCACTGACCGCAAACCTTCCACAAAACATACAGGACGTGACACATAATCGGATAATCACGCACGTGATAATATTGCAAGCTCCCTAACATATCTTCTAGGACAATTTCTCGCACACACGGTAAATCCATCTAAACATGATTATATACAGATAATGTTACAGGATGCGTTCACAGTGGCCGGGCCCTTATCTACAGGGAGCGGGTCCGGCCGCTGTTCGGCAGGCGCGTCCTCCCTCGGCTGGCTGGGTGGATGCAAGTGGCCGGACCCGGGTGGTCGGCCCGACCGGGAGGTGCGCGCCGGGAGACAGACAGACAGTGGCAGCTCGGCCGGCTACCCTCACAGCTGGAAGTGGCCCGCCTGTTTGTTCACGTGGAACTGCTGCATCGATATGACCAGCGTCACCAGGTAGATGGCCGCCGCTATCCAGCAATTGTACGCAATCTGAAAAAAAAAACAGATGCAGAGTCACGATCAGAAACAAACCACACAGGATCGAGAATGAAAATGGCCTGGGAATGAGGTGGTTTTACGTGCTCAGGTATTTTTAAATAAAAATAAGTCTCAACCCATGTGTATATTGTTCGCTGATATCAGAGTCCCACAGGTGCTTACACTGCTGTAGGCGTCGTCGGCAGCCTTGTACAGTTCCTCGGTGGTGTCGTAGTGCTCCTCGAGTCCCAGGTCCTCGATCAGACCAATGCTGTTCCACATGAACAGACCGCCCATAATGGACTGCAGGACGGAGACACAGGTCAGAGGTGAAACCAGACCAGCAGTACCTACTATTACAAAATGAGCCTTCACTACTGATACAGCTTCAAACATATTGTCAAACAACTGAACGCCAAAGGAGCATTCATTCATTATCGATGGATAAGCAAACATAAGCTAATTTTATAGTGCCTAACTTAAACAAATGACAAGGTGTGTACTGTACTAGGGGTGAAAAAAAATTGACAATGAGACCCTCTTTGAGGACTGATCTTAATCAGCTAATCCAAAAAGAACCTTAACATGTGAACCGATACTTACAAGCTGGATGATGCCCCAAACGCTAACAATCAGTCCACAGAGGGAGCACTTGGGTCCACAGAGAGGCATTTTGAGGTCCTGGGGTGGAAGTGACCCACTCTAAATGGCTCCTCCAAAAGGGCTGAAAAACAAAGGCAAACAATAGCAATATTACCTAGTTGGCATCTCTAATCTCCATAAGTACCTAAAATGCAATTAAACCTACTTGATTTCATCAGAGGCAGCTCAGCAAAAGTTGGCCAATGAAAACAACAAAAGCATTCATGGCATCCAAGCTCATCTCCCAATCCCAACCGCCTTGTCCCAACCCATTCCAACCTAAGTCCCAGCTTGGCCTCAGATTTTTGGTGATTCACAACATTTTCATTTACCACCTTTTCTTACACATCAAATAGTGCCACTTGAAATTAAAGACTTTCTTCAACAACTTCCTTAATTTTAAGAAATAACACAAAAAAGAATCATCTGCTAAAGGAAATATACCACCTTCCTAAAGTTAGTTTTTTGCTACAGTTTTACAATTTGATGCTTAAAATGATCACAAAAGAAAATAATTTATCTCTACAAAAGAAATTTAAAAACATTTTTTTTTATAAAAAAGGACAAACTACCTATATTTAATCTTTGGTAGAGGCTAAATAGGTAGGTACTAAGTAGTGCTTGTGGCGGAAGCTTAATGCACGTTGACCAATCAGGTGGTGTAGGTAATTCAAAACCAACTGCATGCTGATTGCTTGACATTGACATCTGTGATAGATGGCTGCATTCTTGGCATTCTTGCATATGACACTAAATTCCTGTGTAAGGCACTGATTTTGGATTGAGGAATGGTACCTATATCTTTGTGGAGGGTGATCATTGTCATTGGGCCATAGAAGCTCCTGAGTTGTGCTAGTCTCAGCTCAAGTTACAAAACTGCCATTCCAGTTCAAAACCCCATGTTGAAAGTGGCATACTTCCTTCAAAAAGCAGGTGTACAATCAAGACAGTTTAAGGGAATAGTTCATTTTCCTTAACTGAAATAAGCTTTTTGCAATGATTTTATGATTTTGTGCTTAAAATGATTAGAAAATAAAATAAAACCTTTTTATCAAATGGATTATTTTCTATATTTTAATATAGGAAGAACTATCTTCTAGGTACCTACCTATATAAAATAATGTTTGACGCGGAAGCTTATTACACATTGACCAGTGGCATTGCATACTTTAAACCTATGCATGCTGCATTGGCTGTAGGCAGCATGCTGATTGGCTGACGATAATGTAGCTGCATTCCTCAGCAAGGCACACATTCGTCTGCAAGGCACCATTTACGGAACAGGAAATGGAATATCTTCATCTAGGGTAATCGTTGGGCTGTAAAAGCTCCTGATTTGTGCTACCCTCAGCCCAAGCTACGAAACTGTTATTCCAGGTCAAAACCCCATGTTAAAAGTGAACTATTTCCTTTAATTTTGATTCATGACTCATAACCCTGACCCCGACTTCAGTGGACAAACACCAGCCACGATTACCAACAACCATCGAAAAAGATACGAATTCGCGTTATTTATTTAATTTCTGTTGAATCTTTAATTAACTTTTCTACGTCCTATTCCCAGTATTAACCAGCATATTACAACAAAAACGCACTAAATTCACCTGTCCAAAGAGCACCTACCACACACACAGAGGTCGATGCGTACAATTTGTAACCTGCGTAGCTTTTGTCGCGCTGGGAATATGGTAGCCAAATCATATGACCATTAGAAAGGTTTTTCTTCTACTTAGGTAAAAATGATTTAGTGACTTACAACTCGTTTTAAATTATCTTGTATATTATAATATTTGTAGGATTTGTTTTTTAAGATTCATCTTGAGGTCAAGGCTAAGTATTGATTTAGGTTTGTTTCAAAGCGCTTATCATTTACGATTGAAGATTCAGGATCGTTCCGATTTTCGTAATAGGTGGCAGCACATGTAGTAAAGCAGTTGATATAGGTGACGCTAACAGCGCTTTTTCCCATACTTTCCTAAAAGTGATGATAGCTTCACGCCTTACCTTGTTCTAACTATTTGTTAAAAATTAAAATGCATCTATAATATATAAGCAGCTAGCGTTGTTATATTGAAGAGCTTCAAAGAGGCACATCCACAAGGAGGGGTTGGTTTCAGACAAGGAGACAGGAGTCATTCTTACAGTGGCGGCGGAAGCAGGGGGGCAAGGGGGGCAGCTGCACCCTAAAGCTATGGAAAGGGGCGCCTCGAAAATCTGTAGAGGAGGCAGGAAGTTAAGAGGTGCGGCAGCCATAAAGCTGAGCAGTGCGAGGCGACACCGCAACTGATAAAGGCACTTGTGACACGAAGAGGGTGGCAATGACGTGGGAAAAGTATCTTTTGATATGCTGAAGAGTGGAGGGCATCCTTATCTGAAACAAAGGCAGATGCTGCCGACCCTGTCGAATATAATCTTGCCAGGCGATAAAGGCTAGGAGGGCGCAGCTACTCGAGAAGCGCGCCATGCGGAAGAGGGGCGCCTGCATGCGAAAGAGGGGCGCCTGTGTGTGGGACGAAAAAGAAACATTTATGGAGACGTCTTTGAAGGCCATAGCCTCCGAACGCCAACACGAACATATGAGGGCTTATAGCGTTGCAGGCTCCATGCGACAAAAAGGGGCGCCTGATGGCCGATATGCGAGAGGAAATTAGTTTGTGTAACATTTATCGGGGGCGGTTTGCCGTTTACAACATATGAATGTTAAGGGAGGTCCGAGATTGGGGCCTGTAAAATTGCACTGTCCGTATGGGCGGTTACACCCCTAGTGCTAGGGCGTATTTTGCGTTTTTTTTTTTTTTACTGGGGAGATGATTATGACCAGGAATAGCACTCTGCAAACTTCTATGGGCGCCTGTATAGGGGCGAAACTGATTTTCCAGTGCAGGGACGGCCATCGGCATGGTAAGGGGCGCCCAGCGGGAAGGGGCGCTTCAATATCGTTTGCACCCCTATCCTAGAATACCTTCCGCCGCCACTGCATTCTTATAAAGTGCACTCAAAAGTCAAGTTTTATCTTCACGAAGAGACATTGGTAAGAGGGCTGAACCTCATCTCTCATTAGCAAAATATTATATAAATTTACACATTGCACGTCTTTTTTATGTCGAAAAAGGCGTCTACAATAAACCCGATACTAAATGCAAATTCCAATGACGTCATATGATAACGTTTGGCACTTAGCCCAATAGCCATCTCACTCTCTCTTATTCATTCAACCTTGAAGTAAAAGGAACAAGTAAAAGTTGTTGCGGAGGGAGGTGTGTGCGGGCCAAGGCTATATAAACCGTGCGGGCCTTGGGTGTGTGCGAGGGAGGGGTTGTTATTGTGGTTTATGGAGTTTTTCTCCCACGAATAGAAGACTCATATTGAAAAGAAGTGAAAACATATTGCAGAGTTAAAATTATTGTGCAGTTTAGCAGAACTACCTGTTACAATAGCAATCGCAATCAAGTCTATTGACGCTATTGACAATCGAGTGTCGACGTTATTTTTCATTTGAAGACGTTGAAGACCTTAAGACGAATCCAGAAAGAAGATGGTTGACAGACTCGGTATGTATTTTGTTAATCATGCATGTGCATTTTCAGTATGGTTCGGTACGGTTATTTGGTGAATTTCATGTTTTATCGCAGCAAAAATGAAAGGAGTGAATGCTCCCGTTTAAAATATTTTCACGTCTATTTTCAGATTGTATGCTTGTATGATGTCCCCATTTCAGTTGTATCTTAAATGAGGTGTCTTATCTTTGGTTCTGGTTCTCATCCTCAGGATATTGTCTTGATAGTATTCTGATGATTTTGTTATTTCTGCACTCTTCGTGACTAAGAGATGCTACGTGCCCTAAACCACAAAGAATAAGAAGTGACTAATAGATATGATTCCGGAATGCTTATCCAATCCCAGGATCCTTTAAGTTTTGATTTTGAGCTCCAGGAATCCCGATCTTGTCAAAAAAGTTTGTAAGAAGGATTTCCTACTGACAGATTATTTTGTGGCTTTTAGCTTACCATAAACAAAGAGGCAACCAAAAGCCATTCTTAGACTATTTCCTTTGCAGTAAAATGATTGAATTTGTGAAGAAAGCATTTAAAGTTGACTAGCATTTCTTCCCAATTGGCCTTTATACAACTGTGCCTCGACCAGTGCATTTACTGTTTCTTCATTAGGATGGGTTCAGACACCTCTACGCCATTATTTTAAAACCTGTGATCAGTGTATGCCAAGTTTAGCTGCTCCCTATTTCACAATGTTTTCAAGACGTCACTTAGTCACTTCACCCCGGTTCCGCTGTTATCGCTAATTTCTCTCAGACTTTGCTCCAAAGTTGCTTTGAGGGCAGCCAGTCACTGATTGGGAGAGCTCCTATCTGCTCGTATTCAGCGTCTGAATTAGTGAGCTCTGCCATTACATCTGTGGCATCCTTCTGCGACACTAGCTCAATGACCGTCTTGCTGACCTCTTTTGTTCTGGCCACGGATGGACAAGTCAGAATTGCTGAACGGTCCTGACCCTGATGAAGATGCTGCAGCACTGATGCTGCAATCGATCGGCATTTGGGAACCCAGTAATTGCTAGCAGTAGCCTTTCCCCCATCCCTGTCCATGACCATCCATGACATCGATTGAATCAGAATACCGATTCAGTTGAATTAGTAGGATACACTATAAAAGGCCACGTTGCCTCTAAAAGTCTTCTTCAAAGTAAGTCACGTATTTTAGTGCTATTTAGTTGAGAGCTTTAGTTTTGTAATTCATATTCGTTTCGGGCTACACAGTACACTAAGGTAAAAAATGGTTAAAAACCAGATATTTCAGCTTTATTGAGTAGCCTTGTTCACTGGTTGTCAAACCAGTTGGAACGAGAAAACAGCATTGTCAAACCAGTGAACATGGCTACTCCATAAAGCCGAAATATTTGGTTTTTAACAATTTTTACCTCAGTGTAGCCCGAAACGAATACAAATTACTATCATTTACCTGAGGAAGATTAGAAATGACACTCTGTCAAAGCTTTAGTTTTGTTGTGTGTCATTTACCAAAAATGAATCGAAATTTGGCTATCTACCCACCTTGTATCTTAAAGTGTTTAATTTTTATGAAGCCTAACATTTCCATACCTAAGCTCCTGCGTTCGGATGGGACGTTTTCGCTTGGAATTTCCATGCTGATTCGGGGATCTCGAAACGCGAGGAGATCCCGCGAAACGGGCCTGTCCGAACGGTCGTTTTCGTGACACTATATTAGATAATGGAATGCAAAATTACTTAAAATTGGTGCTTTATTTTACCTAATAACCTTGCTAGATAAGCAATTAATCTCGTTGCGAAATTCTTAGACTAGATGGATGATCATGGCCTTGCTTTTTTGTTCGATATAACATGCTATTTTTCATATTCTTCCAATTTCTTGTCACTGTTTTGGTATTTGGAATTTGGGTGAATTGATTTGAGTTATAGTTCGGACTTCTTTAAGAATTCCTCATTCATTTGAATAGTTGTGTTGGTCAGTGATCTGACTTTCTACCTACTGCTCTAGAATATCTCTTTTCCCGCTCTCTGGTTTGTTGAATGTGGACAGAATTATTGATATTGATAATTGATATACCTATTTTTATATGGTCCGATTAGCCCCATGCGGTGTGTTCCGTGTGGTCTGACATCGTGTGATCCTAAAGACCCTTAGAAACCTGTAGTCAGCATATGGAATATATATTTCCAGCAAAATAGCATCTACTGCACATAGACCTCATGGCTGTGTACCTAATTCCACGTTGACTGTGCCCGTGCTGGTGCGGTCGTGTCGGTACCCGGCGTCCCGGGATGTTTGCTCAGCTGACTGCACTGCGGGCCGTGTATGTGTGTGTGCAGACTATTGGTGCCAATCGGAATTTCTTTTCTTGGAATTCCAATTTTTGTCCAATTCCAATTTGGAATTTGGACGGAATTCTTAACATTTTTTGGAAATTAATCGGAACACAAGGCCTTTAAAATTTAAAATTTTAAAACGGAGGCCTTTAAAGGGACTGTCCCACCTTAACATTAGATTTGAGTTGAGATAGCCATCTTGATGGACGTTCTTTGAAAATCAGTGCCGTGAAAACCGTTTCTCCAGCAATTACTTCATCGCAAAGAAATTTGAGTTTGATTTTGACATCTGTGCAAATAAGTGCCACAATGTATTGGTATAGGCACTTAAATCTGATGACGTCATCAGGCTTTCGAACGTCCGTTAAATGTTTGACTAAAACGTTTTGTAGCACGCGGTGGTATATGCTGCGTTGCGCGCAACAAATGCCGCACTTTTAAATAAAGTCGCTAGGAACAGCGGAGATCCCAAAAAGTAAACAAAAGTAAAAGTCTAATATCTTGAAAACCGGTGAATATTTTTCGGTGAAATTTGGTAGATATTCGTTTTCGCTCTTTCTGAACCGAGCGACATCACTTTCATGCCAATTCATAAACTTTTTTAAAGGTGGGAGGGTCCCTTTAAAACGCTTTTAAACACTTTTAAAATTTACGCAAAAAATGCAAGAATCGTTAAAAATTGGAATAGCCCCCGCTTTGGACAAAATTGGAAATTTACTTGGCAATTTCTTGGAATTGGATCGGAATTGGAATTGAAATTTCATGAAATTGGCACCACTAGTGCAGACCCCGTCAGCGGGTGGGTCGTGAGTCCGTCAGCCCTTACTGGGCCGGTGACGAGTGACGACACTGGTCGTGGCCGTGGGTTCGTCACCCCTTACGGCTTACTGGGCCGGTGCCGACCCGTGGGTCGTGAATTCTTCACCCGTTACTGGACCGGTGCAGATCTTTTTGCCGTGAGCTCATCAGGAGCATCGCCCATGCAACGACGGAGACCGACCCGTCGTCGTGAGCTCTTTGCCAGGCCGGAAAGGTCTAAGCTTATCTCCTTACGGCTGCTCCCGACTTGGACTGACGCAGACACCGACCGGTCGACTGGGAGGCGGAAGCGGCCTCCACGGCACGTATCGGTTTCCGCCTGGACCACTATCTCGGGGGGACCTGTGACTCATCTGTGACTTCTCTCGCTGCGGAAATCTGCTTTTCTTTCACTACGGCAGTCTCTTCTTCTCTGACTGCGGCCATCTCTTCTTCCCTCCCTGCGGCCGTCTCTAGCGTCCGTCTCTATCGCCCATCTTCAGAGCTGTCGAGTCTAACCCTGCGGCGGAGGTCCTCCAACACTGCAGCGCGGACATTCCGCCCGTGTCATAGGCGTCTCTGTGTGACCGCGGCTGTTCCAACCGTGACGAGTCAGTACTCTGCATTATCGCCTCTCTGACGGACACACTGCCGGTGTGACGTCATCAATTCCGCCCTCCAGCGGGACGCAAAACCTGTTCACGGAACGCCCGGCTATGTCACGCTGCTGCGGTGGATGTCTGACTACCAAAGCTGTGACAGTTTTCATGATAACGGCTGGGTTTTCGGCATTCTGGGGCCTGGGGGCAGCTTTGCCATGAAACGCTCGTGAAAATACAAAAACGTCCCGCGCAGAAACCATTCCGTTGATGGAGTCTTGGCTCGGCCGTGTTTTCATTTTCGGCAGTCCAGCTCGGTCTCCAATCCAATCCTACTCGCCTGTCGCCATTCCAGCTCGGTGTCCAATCCAGCTCGCCTGTCGCCAGTCCAGCCTGGCCATTCCAGCTCGCCTGTTGCCATTCCAGCTCGGTGTCCAATCTTACTCGTCCGCTGCCATTCCATTTCCAGCTCAGGCAGCCGCCTGTCGCCAGTGCAGCTCGGTCTCCAATCCTACTCGTCTGTCGCCAGTCCAGCTCAGGCTCCCGACAGTGGCCAGTCCAGCTCGGTCTCCAATCCAACTCGCCTGTCGCCAGTCCAGCCCAGGCTCCCGACAGTGGCCAGTCCAGCTCGGTCTACAATCCAACTCTCCTGTCGCCAGTCCAGCTCGGTGTCCAATCCAACTCGCCTGTCGCCAGTGCAGCTTAGGCTCCCGACAGTGGCCAGTCCAGCCCAGGCTCCCGACAGTGGCCGGTCCAGCCCAGACTGTCGCAGTTTTCCGGCGTCTGTTCTCGGCCTCGGTGACCCGTTGGCTCCCCTGGCCGGTTCACCGGGTGTCGGAGGCGAGCCCGGTGCGGTCGGCCGCTGCCGTGAAATTTCTCAGAGCCGGCCGGGCCGGCCGCTGAGACCGACTACCGGGCGGTGGGCGGACCGAGCCAGTGACACTGAGACAGAGCTGTGCAAAGTTGCTGGCCGGGGAAAGTTGAACGGCGCTGCAACGCCGCGCATGCGGTCTATCTGTGTGTATGTCCGTAGCTATGTATGGTTTTCTGTCTGGTGGTCTTTCTTGACTGACCGGAAAGTGAACCTCATGCAAACATTGATGTTTTGGTGAGCAGTTCCGCTGCTAAGTGTCAACAAAACTGAAAATATCCGTATGTTTGTGACTTGGTGCCTTTCCTTTTGACATGAAAGGATTCATTTGCGATCAACCAACGTTGCTGCTACAGCGTGACATAATTGTTTTTCTTCTTGACTATCGTGACCGCCCTTTTATTTGTCCCATGATGGTCTTGATCCCATTGTTATGATCCTGCTGTTGTGATTATGTATGTCTATCGAGACATCACTATGCTCATGGCATCTGTCTCTAAGTTCCACTATGCTCGTGACCCTGCTGTCGTGATCACCTCCATTTGTCGTGCCGGCCGTGGGAGTGTCCGCCTCATGTCATTCTGGTCAGTCGGCCGGCTGACCGGACGGGAGGGCTCCGGAGACGCCGCTCGGTGTCACAGGGCGGCCGTGACGTGACGGCCGGCCGCTGCGTCACGGCCTCCGGTCGGCGTCACTGCTCGGCGCGCGTGGCCGACTCTGAGTCAGATTAGGGCCGACTCTGAGTCAGACGTCTGAACGAGAAAGGGAGCGGAACCGGAGGGGCGGTACCGACTTCTCCGGCTCGTAGTGGAGGCTGGGCAGCTCTTGGCCGCGTGGCGGTGAATCGCCTATTTCTGAACTTCTGTTGTCAGCAATCCATCTGTGATCTGGTGCTTAGTTGGTGCTGGGTTTGTCTCACAAACCTATGTGGGTATTAAACTCATAAAGAACGTTTCACTAGACACAGGTCACACCGTCGTGGGCATACCAGGCAGGTCACGGTTCCTGAAGATCCTTTGCTGAACTTTCTCTCCTATCCTATGGCTGGTTGAATATTTGGATCGTGACGTTGCTTAGTCGTTTCGCTGCTGGTCACAAGATATTAGTCCGGGATAAGGTGATACGCTGCTGACACGGACAGAGTCGACAGGCGCTGTGCTGATCCGTCCGCATTGAGCTCAGCTCAGCTGACCCGCCGGAGATGCTGATTGCACCTGTTGACTGATCAGCAGCCGCTGACACGGCTCAGCCATCGGTATCGCATTACTGGACTGACTGCGCCGCACGCGACTGTCGCAAAGTATTTCCGTGTTGTGCACCTAGAATTTGGATACTGAGGACATGCCAAAAATGGCTGGCTGGCGAATAGGAGCTCATGGACATAGTAAGACGTGTCTTTGAATAACAGTCTGCAGCGGCGGTATCCTCATGCACACTGCACAGGCATGCAGGAACAATAGACCTTGCACGGGCGTTTGAGAGCAGTTGCTCTCCTCGTGTGCAGAGCTGACCGGGTGTTGTAGCGGTCGTTCGGCCACCCGCGCTCCGCTCGCCTCTGCGCCGCGGCAGGATGAGGGGAGGGCGGGCAGACAGGAAGGACAGTTGAGTGTTTGCGAGAGTGGGCGGCCGGAGTCGGTGACCCATAGAGCGGCAGGAAGGGGCCGCGGTGACGATGCGACGCTCCGCGGCCGGCCGGAAACCGACAACAAGGCCGGGCATTGGGACGGTCGGACGGACGGCACGGGCAGGTCGGCCGACAGTGGCTGCGGTGGGGCGCGTGAGTGCGGTCCAAGTGGTGCGTGCTCCGGGAACTTAAAACATGACCGGTAAGAGGAGCCATGGTCAGCGTGATTTCTGGGTGGTGTAAACCGCTTCACAGTCTGTTATGTTTCGGTGATTGAAATTGCTGGCTGCTTTGTTGAGCGGTTTTGATCACAGCTGTGATGACGACCGTTCGCAGCCAGCTCTCTGCCTTCGAAGTCCCGTTCGCTCGCCCGCAGCATCGCTCGCCGTCGGTCGTATTGACCCCGTTCGTTTTTGTGCTGCACATTGAGCCTGTTGTGGCTTCCCTGACGGTCGATACGGGCACTGCATGGAGTGCGTATTGTCGCCGCTGCGTACGATACAGCCGTAATGGGCGCCCTGTCTCCAAAGAACGAACTCTCTACTCTGTAGCTGATGCACCTGGTCCCCTGTTTCCCCGCCTGGCGTTTTTCGGCGGGTTTCGTAACAACAAAGGCATGCCACTTGTCGGTCTCAGCTGTGGGCTGCCTTTCTGGCCAGCGTCACACCAGACGGGAAACGACACCAGCTATTGTGGGTGACGGCCGACGGGCTTTGTTACTGTCTGGGGGACGCAATAATTGCCACACCCCGCCACTGCGGTCCACGAAATTGACCAAAGTGGGTTAGTTTGTGGTGGGAAATGAGATTCCCTTTGTTTTCTTATGTTTGTCGAAGTATTTTAGATGTCCGAACTCCGAAATGAGCCTTTTCTCATATTTTGTTTGAATGTTTTAACCCTCGCACGACCAGGCCATTTCTCATAACACGAACGACCAGGGGGGGGGGTTGTTACGACCCCCCCCCCTGGCGTTTCGAAACGGAAGGTCGTAGAGCTTAGCGGAAAAAACCAACGGATTGCTCTCAACGAGATCTCGCGATTGGTGGTATATTTTTTGGTCCTAGGTCAACATTTGACCTACTTTTGACCGGTCAAAGGTCAAATTTTCGGAAAAATAGACTTTTTTCAACTTTCGGCGGCGATTGCGGCAAAACGGTGGGAGATATCGACTTGAAACCTTCACTATCGTGTTCCTTGATCAATTCTCTATCGTTTGGTATGTATTTCGTTTCCCTAGCTCTAAAAATGGCGCGTTGGGAGCGCCGGAAGTCGGCAAGGTCACAGTCGGCGGCAGAAATTCGAAAAATCAAAATTTAAATTTTTGAAATCTGATTGTATTTTTGGATTTGGGAGGTCAATTTGCTCCCTATAGAAGCTAATATTGCTGCATATTCCCATTGAGGTGACAAGAATTAGCAAAATAGTGGTTCGGGCGCTTTTCAAAAATAGTACCGGACGCTGTTCCTCTTGTGACGTCATAGCTCCGTGACCTGACCTGACCCGGTCAAATTTCTTATACCATATGATAGCCAATACTTGCCCCAACATGCATGGGAAGTTTCATCACGATCCATCAACCGATGTCCGTACCACCGGCAGGAAACCTCGGGCGTTGGCACTCAGTTTGTGAAAATCCGGCCGGAGGCTGTACCTCTTATGACGTCATAACTCCGTGACCTGACATGACCCGATCAATTTTTTTTTTTGGCAAAAGATGCGCAAAGGTTGCCCCAGAGGGTATTGAAAATTTCAGCCCGCTACGACAAGCCGTTTAGCGTGCACTTCGAAAAAACCTCAGGGGGGGGGGGTTGATACAACCCCCCCCCCTAGGCGTTCTAGGGTTAAGGTTTAAGTTAATTTGTTTTTCCTGTTGGCATAGTGTTAGTTCTTATAACGATTATCTTATATTGGAATAGGCCTGTATAGTGCATATTCCTGCCCCTGTGATCCTGTGTGACTGGCTGGCGCGTAGCGGTGACTCCACTCAATAAGTGGTGCTCTGGCCGCCTCTGACCGATCCACATCCAGCGCGCGAGGCTGCGAGCGCTGCTGAGCCAGCCTGTTTGATCAATCAGTGGTCTTCCGACGCAAACAAGATAATTTAACGCCCGCTCAGCTCACCAAAAGTTCCGCCGAAACTAGTTTCCAGCCGATGAAAGTTTTGCAGATTTCCGTTGGTTACACGGTGTGCTGAAGTATCCGTAAATTGGTTGCAGTTTGTTTCATTAGGGTCTATCTGCATTTTACAGACCTCTGAATCGGTTCGAGCAACGTGAGCACCGAACAAGCTTTGTCCTCTCAGCGACATGTTTGGTCTTACATAGGCGAGCTACTTTCTGTACTTCGCTTCTTTTCAATTGTTTCAACTATTTTCAAGCTGTTTTAGTCTTTTTAGTTTTTATATACGCTATAATTTCCTTCCTTTCCGTTGGCTTTTGCTGGTCACCTGGGCCGCTCCCGGATCTGTTGACATTGGATCCACGTCTCGTGCCGGCGCTGGACCGCGCCCGTCTCGGCCCGATGACACACCGGTCACGTGCCGGCCGCCGGCGGTGTCACGTGTCCTGCCGCCTGTCTGCCGGGGGCTGGGACTGGCCTCCGGCTGATTCAGCCGACCGCAGGGTCAGCCGCCCACCGACTGGGCACGGGAGGGGACCGGCCGCCGGCACTGACCTCCGTGGGAGCTCTGCACCTCCGACGATAGTTGCCGTACGCCCCTGACCTTCGCACGGCAGGCCGCCGCCGTTCATTGACCACACGCCGGCTGGCCTCTGCCGCGGTGTGGCCGAGTCTGATCACAGCTGGCCGGCGGTCTCGGTCGCCACTTGTTACGTGTTTTCGGCGCTCAGCTGCGCGGATGTCCCGTAACGGCCTGACGTCGGGTGATGTCGGACTGAGACCGAGCCTCCGTCAGCGACCCCAATCAATCGTCTCGCTCAATTGCAGCCTGGTGGGGCTTCAGCTATCAGTAAAGTATTTTTGTGCTGCGTTATAAGTTATAACTCATCTGGTGAAGTATAACGCACCGGATAACGATGGGGCCCACGGATTTTAGTGGTTAAGGTGTAGACGTCTTTGTGACTCAATCAAATTGTCATCCAAATAAAGACTGAATGAGTCACGTCTGGTATTTGCTCTACTTCTATCGGACATTTTCACTGATTGCTTGCACCGACTGAGGTTTCTCAGTGACGTCACACCACACACTCAGCTGGTCGCCGGCCTGCGCATCAATCGCCTGAGTGTTTCTCGGACACCGGACTGCCCTCTGACTGCAGGATGTCCCGGGGGGATTGACCCCAGTTCTGGCACGTCGCCGGCTGCCGCGCCACAGAGACCCGTTGCCAGTTGCCACCTCGGGCTGCCGACAGAGAGTTGCAACAGCTGCGGGGAGGGGAGGCGCAGTAGCCGGGAAACGAGGGAGGCGGGAGCGGGGAGGAGGGTTGGTCCAATAGGCGGTCCCTTTCCTGTGGAATGTTGATGCCGTGATATGTCATGGAAGGCTGAATATCCCAGAGGCCGCTGCTATCCCCGCCTGACATAGTACCAGACGTTGCCGGATCTATTGTCAACAGTGGCGGATACGATCGACTGAGCATTGAGCAATTGAACACGTTGGATGGCAGCGTGGGTGTCTTAGCCGCGGCTGACGTGGGCTGACGGCCAGAGGGTGATGCGATATTCACATCAAGCTCTTTGGCCAAGAGTGCCGTCAAGTCTTCCTCTACCAGCCCAGCGTGCCTCCAAGCCCAGTGGCGGCCCGTTCCGCCCCGCCCGACGTCTGTGGTGACCCACAAACCACGGCGGCGCGGCCGGGCGACCTTTGGCCCGGCCGGCTGCAGCGCGCCTGGCATCCAGCCGGAGAAAACCCGACCCGACCCGGGCCGCTCCGTTCCCGCATCGCTCGACTCGGGGGCGACCGGAGGCCGCTCTGGGACGGCCCAGACTGACAGCCGGCGCCGGCAGCGGCGGAGCTACCGCTGTTGTGTTGGCTTCTCGAATGGAGTTGTATGTCCTTTGAGCTACCGAGCGGAGCTGTGAGCGTGAGGAGAGCGCTCGTTGAGCTTCCCGATCGAAAAGATAAAGTTCACAGAACTTTTGAGCTTATCTTGTTGAGCTTTTCGAGCGGATCTTCCACTAAAAAAGCTCAGTGACCTGAGCTGCCACAATCTGGAGCTCCCCGGACCACAAACACATCCCGGGCCGAGTCAGACTGTTTGCTCATCAGCCGGCACCGGCGAGTCACCTGTGTACCGTGTCTGACGCACCGGCCGGCCTCGTGACCCGTGACTCGTGGCCGTGTCCCGCGACCTGTGGTCATGGTCCCGTGTCCCGTGATCCGTGACCATGGTCCCGTGTCCCGTGATCCATGACCCGTGGCCGTGCATTGTGACCCGTGGCCGTGACCTGTGGCCCGTGTCCGTGGTCCCGACACCACGGTGTCGTCTGACACGAGGTCGCGACTCTCTGAAGTCTGACGCCGTGCAGTGCCTCGGGATGGGTTCTCGGAGGAGGCGGTCTCTTGTTGTGGTCTGGGGAGCGCCTTGTATGCGGCGGCCGAATGTCGCCAGACGCCGGTCTGTTTACACAATGTCGAAAGAATCCGTCAGCACACCACACAGCCCGAGTTGCATTGCCGCATACGAAATGGACTATGCGACGTTGGGTTTCTTGAATCATACGTTATAGCGATAACCATGCCGGGAGATAAATATTATGACGGTTGGGTTCAATCGCGGTAGCGTACGTGTAATTTGAGTGGCCTAGAGGAAACTGCTCGCCATTTTCCATGAATAAAAAGAGCAGTTGAAATTCCAATGGAACCTACGCACTACACAGCAAGGCCCTACACAGCCCCAAATCCCAATGAAACCCCAATGAAACCTATCCCATGGTCAGTCGAATCGATCGTTCGTGGACAGTGCTGTATGATAATTGGATTTATTTATAAATTGATTTCAGCTTCACTCGAGATGCCTGAAACATGTGCATAATGTCTAGAAAAAGTTTGTTTCCATAACTCAGCTAGCACCGCTATCATTTCGGTAATGTTCGGCCCTTGCCCTGGCATGTGGGTGCGATGACCGTGACCGGGCGGATCACAGCCGTTTAACCTTGTGGGGGATTACGGACGGGCCGGTGCGGGCCCGGTCCGACCAGTCAGCTCGACACGGGGTCTCCCGCTGCCGCGCAGATTGCAGGTCGGCAGATACGGGCCGGTATCGCACCCGCCCGCCGCGCCGGTCGACCTCGGCGCCGCGAGTCAGGTGTCGCGTGTCCACCTGCGTTCGGCGCGCCCGCTGTAAACAGAGGCGCGCGGCGGTGTCAGTCAGTCGTGCCCCAGCAGCGGAGGACGGAGCCGCCTCGTGCCGACCGGCCGGGACCACCGCGTGACGCTCACACCCAGGCAGAGCGCGGAGAGGGCACCGGCCGGCACCGAGCCGCGCCGGCTGGCTGCGGCCGCGGTGGTGTTGTGGTGTGCTCAGCTCTGGTGCTGTGGTGTCGGCTGTCGGTGCGGCCTACTCGGATGCCCCGGCCAAACGTGTCGTGTGCTGACTGACAGTGGTGTGACTCGGCCGGCGGAGCAGTGAGCACTGAGCAGTGGGCAGTGAGCAGTGAGCTCTGAGCAGTGAGCACTGAGCAATAAGCACTGAACAGTGAGCAGTGGGCACCACCAGGCCCGAGATGTGACCCGGACGCGGCGTGACGCTGTCGAGCGCACAGTGTGACCCGGGCGCGCCAGTGACGCTCGTCGTGATGTGTGGGTGATCCACCACACCAGCACGCTCCGACAATACCGTGCAGTGTCACCGTGAACCTGTGACCTTGCCACCACCCGGCGGCGACCCTCGCTGTGACTGCGGCCCGCCATGGCGGAGGGGCCGGCTGACGACACCGTGCTCCACCTCGAACGTTGGTCAATCTAACTGCTGATTGATTTTCGTGAATCCGCTGCTCGTAGAGAGACATTCTCCTACCCGCAGATATGCTACTACCCGCAGCGGGCTCGTCGAATGTCCGTCTACCAGCAGCGGATTCACGAATCTACTGCCATGTGTGGCAACACTTGCTGGACCCGAATCTGCTGACAGCACTGTCAAGCCGACAACAAAAAAGTGTATCGGCACCAAGGTGCTTGCTAAAATATTGTAAAAGCAGGACCACTGATCGTATAGGCAAGAGGTGGCATTGTGCAATCTTTCTTAAAGTGACTTGTTTGCGCTGGTCAGATATTCGCTGAATTCACTGCGAGCAGCCGCAGATTCAGGCCCAGTGAGTGTCCCCTCTCTCAGCGGCAGATTTGTGAATGCCTGCCTATTTATAGTGTAGCGGTTTCGCGAATGTCAATCCGCCGCTAGTTTGACGAACGTCTCGCCGTTTCAGTGAACAGCGAGGCGAACACGCGGCGTATCGCCATTGTGGAGCAGTGTTTCGGCAGCTCCGGCCAGCCGCTGGCCGTCCAGGGCCGCGTGCTGGTCGGCGAGGGCGTGCTCACCAAAATGTGCCGCAAAAAGCCCAAGCCGCGCCAGTTCTTCCTCTGCAACGACATCCTCATCTACGGCAACATCGTCATCAGCAAGAAAAAGGTGAGCACGCTGCTCCGGGAGGTTTCTGTGTTTGTTTCATAGGGTGTGCTTTGTGCGTCCTCTTTGGTCATTGAATTGTATATGACTGCATAAATGGCCGTGTCCTTGATCGCTATCATTGGCTGTTATCACTCCTCTCAAACAATGGCATTGAAAACTTACAACTTTGACCAGCGTCGTAATGTTTACTTTGGAAGGTATCATCTGTATGGTTTCGGGGTCGGTGAGGTCGACTGTTTACCGGAACATGCCTCTGCCACCTCCCCCGTCCCGCCCACATCCCGTCACTCCGTGCCGACGTTGTACCCTCCCGTCACGTGTGACGGTATGACGTTGTGAGTTGTGACGGGCCGCGGTCGCGTGCTGGCCATGTCCCGCCCTTTCCGCGCTCACCTTCAGCGCCTGTCCCCGCCTTTCTCGTCTGCCCTCGCCTCTCTCGCCTGTCCCCGCCTTCCCCCGCTGCACCCGCCTGTCCCTGTCTGATCCGGACCCCTCCCACCCATCTATCTCAGCCTGGCCCTACCGATCCCCGCCTGTTCGGTAGCAAGCAAGAAACTGTAAACCGCTCCAGTCAATGACTCCGGATGGATCGCAGCAGCCGTGGAACACTGCTTGGCTTTTCTCTTATTTGTGATTTATCTGCAGCTGTCGATTAGCTGGGGTTTCTGTAGCACAGAAGTCCATCTGAAGGAATGTCCCTGTGCGTTTCCCGTGGTTTCCAGTGCCCCTCTGTTCCGTTTGTCGTGGAGTGGCTTGAGTCTGTCGTGAGCTCAGTGTTCACTGTGCTTTGTGTAGCGGCTACTAGCGGTTCTGTCTGTCGTGGAGTGACTTAACTAGCCATAAGTCGGTGCTCTGCCGGGGCGTGTTCGGTGGACTGGTTAGGGCGGGAGCTACGGGGGCGTACCATTCCGGCCGCCACGCGATCCGCCCGAGCGAAACTGAAGCCGCCGCCGTAACTATTTGGGAGGGGAGGGGAGGGGCCAGTGCTGCGGCAGCTCTGCTCTGAGCCTCTGATGGGACAGGGTACTGTACTGACCACTGTAAAAGCTGGAATACAACTCTTACGCATGAAAATCGCTTATCGCTCTTCCCATTCGAACACAAATTGCATATTTTTCGCTCCCAGCTCGAAATTCACGGAGGTGCCGTTTTGACTGATCCGGTTGACATGGAATGTCCCAGCTCCGACGCGTGCAAATCGCGTTTGTTGCCAGCTCGCAGCTCGAAGGGCTACGAGTTGGGAGACGCAATGTGCACGCGTGGGAGAGCTGTGCTCCAGCCTTTAAACTTGTGGTGGTCAGGTCTGTGATGGACGGATGCTGGCAGGACGTCTGAACTCTGACGTTCAAGTGGTAACGGTCAGCTGTGGCAGTGTCAACTGTCGAGATAATACAAGCTCAGCATTCTTTTGATGCGATTCATATCGGTCTATCCTGTTGCTTTAGGACCTTGATATCTATGTGAATGAATAGGTATGAATCATACCTTAACACCCATGTCTGATTCATCTAGACTGCATTTTTCCGTCTCAGTGGTCGGACAATATCTGCAGGCACTTCACCCAGTTCACGGAAGCTGCTGTAGATTTATCACCGCTCATGATCGATTCATCGCCTCTGTGGAAGTCCCTGTGGCGATGATGCACGCTGCAGGCGGACGTCGGCTGCGCGCGACCCGGGCACGTGCGCTATGGTCGGTGCTCATTGTTCAGCCGATCTCGCCATTCCATGGCTGGTGGGTCGTCTCGTTCAGTTAACTCCATCCGTGGCTGATGATCCATGAACTTCTCGTTCTCCATACGCGTATGTTTCTTAATTTCTTACTTTCCCATTCTTGGCAAGCTGGATGAACGTATTTTCAGACTGCATGCACATTGCACAACAGATACGGAGTTAAGCTAAGCTGCGCCATGGTTAGGTACTGGTTAGCATCCCCATTTATTCGCATGCGAGATATATTAGCGCTTGTCCAGGAGCTATCGTGTCCTCTATCATCCCAAAACATCATCTTACTAAAAGGCCTCTGGGTTCTGCCAAAGGAAGATGAGTCGGACTGACGAGGCCGAGACCAGCCCGTGCTAAGATTACATTGTAAACACATTGTGGCAAAAAGAATATTGTCATCCTAAATAATTTTGAATCAAACTATCGGACGCTTGGTTACAATGTCTAAAAATATGATCAACTTGTATCATCCGTGGAATGCTGTATGAATTCAGGTGCTCGGCGCTTGTTATCATTTTCCGCAGTAAGGCACTATGCACTATGTACCTAACTGTATGCTACAGTTCAACATGCTGAAGCACCACTTAAATACCAGACTAGAGTGTGCTACTGCTAGTTAGTTGTTCCGCATTGTGTTTGCTATTTATCGTGAGATGACTCAAAGCTTCCCGTTGCGCCGTCGTGTGTGCACAGCCGCTTATGTAAACCGGTGACTCGGAGACTGAAGGCATATTTCCACAGACGGTAAACGAACGTGGCCTTGCTACCACACTGCGCCATGTGCACGGAGAGATAACCCGTATAGGGTGTGCAGAGGGGCCGGCTGTTGAGCCTAACCAGACTGGCCTGACTGTCTGTGAGTTCCGCCCAGTGCCCAGACTGCCGCTAGGGATTGTCAACCAGTACTGCCGTTATGGGCAAGGCCGTTGTGTGGATCCGCTGTATTCGGCCGTTGAGTTGACTACCTACCCAGGCCAGTATTGGTGCGCAGCGACTCCGCTGGTGGATCAGACAGGGGTTGTTAGTCCCCCTGGCACGGCGGTGCGGTGGACCGAAACTCGTCACGCACGCCGATCGAAGGCCGATATGCCTGCCCTGACACCACCCGCAGGAGGCTGGCAGGCGTGCGTCAACTCTGAGTCATTGATGGGCGGTCTATGATAATGCGTCAGCTGAAACAATGCACGACTTTTTCTGTAGCCGGCGCGGCGCGGTGAAGGAGCGTCATCCCATTGTACCGCGCTCAGTAGTATATCGCTGGAGTAGCTCATCTCTTGTTAATGGGACTCTTCACGGGAGATCAAACACACGGGTACAAAGCTTGCACGGTTTTAGTGCATGATGGATATCTCATAAAACGGGCGCTGGCTGCCGCTGAGGAGCTGCATCACATGATAGGTTCAAAGGCGCTTGTCAACGGTGATTGACCTCTGAGCTTGATATCTCAAGTGTTGTGCCATTAATTTGAAGACTGTTGATGTAGACCAGCCTCACACGTGACATTTCGTCTTGCATCTCACGCAACTTGGAGCTCGAAAGGGGTCTCAACACTATCTGTCTTATCTGTCTGTTCCCTTTAGGCGGTCGGTTGTCGTTTGGCGTATGGTCGTCCGGAGACTGGTATGCGCAACCGGGACACCGCGCGGGAACAATGTCCACAGCTGTACTACCCAGACCGCCCGATAGCCCGGTTTGATGGTCATCTGCCGGCTCCGTCATCCTATGAGCCTGTAATCTCACTGTGAGCCCACCCGAGACTCTGACCCTAGTGCGCCTGTCCGTGCCTCCCCGGCATCGGCTGTTGATCGGCCCCATCGGCGCCACCTGTGTTCTGGTGGCACGGGGCGGTGGCGACGCTAGCCGCCCGCACAGGTGTCCCGCCGGTCCCCGCCCCCGCCCCCCGCCCGTCCGCCGCCCGGCCCGTCACGGGCGGGGAGCCGCAGTTCCGCCGGCATGACTGGCAGTACTGCAGAGCGACAGGGGTTTGTTGTGATGGCGTGCTGATAACAGCTGTGTACTGTCCCTAATTGCCGCTACATTGGTTGGGACTGTGTCGTAAACAAATTGCCAAGGCCGATGTTGGGTTTGGATTAGGGGTGTTATCATTGAAGGAAACTCGTAGGGGCTCTTTGATTTAGTCAGGTGCTAACAAGGCTCTACTCGTGAGCGTGGCTGATATTCTAAAATGAAGTGAACGGTATTCGGAGGGCTACTGAAAACTTCTCACTGATAGTATCCCGCCGTATGGCCAGAGGAAGGCTGCGGCTTGCTCGGGGTACATTTTGTCTTGTGTTGCTAACGCCACACTACCCACTTGTGTCAAATAAACTTTCTCGCATGGATGCTGGGCATGTCTCATTGGCCAGTCCGTGTGGACGGCAGTAGATGTAGCGTCTCATTGTGAATATCGCCTCGGCAATTCACTGTTCATAGCGTGACTTCCTTATCGGGCTGGTTTGTTGGCAGACCTGCACTGCCGTTTGCGGACTGCTGCCGCGATTAGGCAGCGTTTGCCCACCCTCGTGCGTTGTGTCACCGCTGACACGTGTTTGCGGCCCTTTGGCACCGTGGTGTCGCTGTGACCTGTGACGGCACTGTGACCCTGTGACGGGATTGTGACGGCCCTGTGACGCTGTGACGGGATAGTGACGCTGTCCGTTGTGGTGGCCGCCATGTTCGCGGCTCGATATGCAGCGCTGACACTGCGGACAGTCCATGCTGACATACCACCTGCCGAGCCACAGTGTGCATAGCTACGGTCTCTTTTTTATATGTTTCCATTTATACTCCGATGACTCCACAGTCCACACTTCATATGCATGCCTTTCACCCCGCGATTACACATCCATACTAACGGGTTTCGACTTATACTGATTACGAATTACGACTAATTACGACTACGTAACCCAGCAACTGAGCAGCTGAAGAACTAAGGGTTATTTTCTGGGAAGCATGGTGAGCGCCAGTTGGTTACATGGAACTCGAGCAAGCTAAGCACACTCATAAAACACGCGATTGGCACAAGCGGATCGTACATACGTGGTTATTAGCAAGCACGAAACATGCATCCGTTATTGAACTCGCAAACGGTTTGATGTCTGGCTCCGACCCCCTAATTCACCTCACCCTGCCATCTGCTGCCTCCCCCACTCTCTCAGTTTCTGTCTCCCTCCCTCCCAGCCCGTCATCCCGTGTCGTGTCTCGTTCAGCTGGTGGCCAGCGCTGACATTTGCACGGCCGCCTCGCCGCCGTTCCGTGGCGGGCCGCGCCTCTCGGACGGTCCGTGTCGCTGATCTCCCGGTAGAAGGCGTGCACGAGCACATACCAGTACCAGAGGAGCGGGCTGGCCAGCAGGCCCAGCGCTCTCAGCACGCCACACGCCACTGAGGCGGCGTAGGCCACCGACAGTTGCCAGCCATTGAGTATGGGCCCCGGCCCAGGGCCAGGGCGGTCGAAGGTACCGACTCTCTCGGCGGGCTCGACCTGCCGCAGCAGCTCCGAGTGGGTATTGGAGAGCACGCCGCAGCCGATCAGCAGACCCACCGAGGTCAGCGCCACCAGCACCAATACCATGGCGTAGTAGATGAGCCAGGCGAACGCGGCGCCGACCGAGCGGCGGCGCACGGCGAGCAACAGTAGCGAGTTGAACTCAGTGAGAGGAGCACGAACCGCGGCACGAACACCCAGATCCAGCGCACCGCCACGCCGGCCGGACGGAGGTCGCGCGCCGTCAGGTCGGAGGCCAATCTGGCGCAGCCGACGATTATCCCGGGCAAGTGGACGGCGCTGAAGGACATACAGACGATGGCCACGGCCCGAGCCGAGGAGCGCAGGTCCGGGCCGCAGCAGCCGCGCACAGCCATCGCGACAGACCGGCGCTAAGGGGCGCAGAGGGAGCTGGGGGCTGCGAGCCGCTGTAGACGGACTCCTGGAGACGCTGATGGACTCTGGGGGTGTTTTTGGACTCTTGCTGACACTGGTGAACGCCTGGTATATTCCGTTGCTCCTGCAAAGTCAGATAAGCTCTTGGAGATGATGTTGTGGAACGTTTTCGACTTCTGATGAAGGCACCTCTGACTGTCTTCCTGCGCTGACCCTTTAGCAGCGGGTGCCACTCTGCCGACCGAGCTTCTTCGTGAACTGACCCCGGGCGGTGCTCCTGGCCTTTTAACTGGTCGGACAGTGATAAGATCATGCGCCGGGCTCCGGATGACGGGCTCCGCAGTTGCACTATCTGCCCTTCCTTCCTTCCGATATGGTCGGGACCAGTTCCGGTGGGGTTTCGGTGCCCCGGGAAGTGGTGCCGGGGTTATCGCATTGGGCAGTGCCAGGGTTATCGCATGGCAAGTGGCATTGGGCTTGTTTCAGCGCCTCCAGTAGAAATTCTTTCTGTGGTCCCTGAGACAGAGTTACGTCAGAGGCCGGTCGGAGGTGTGCAGTGTTGCTGTTCATGAAGCGGACATAGTGATTCTATCTGTGCCGGGGCGATCGGGTGTTTGTTTTCAGAAGCAGATGGTCTATTGTTATTGTTACCTAATTGGATTATGCCGGCGCAGTGATTATAATTGCTACCGCATTGGACCCTCGTCAGCTTCCGTCCTCTACTTTGGTCATCAAATCAAACTTCCAGCTGATGAAATATTATTTACTCCCTGTTGTTCGCCTCTTTAATACAACTGCCAGCGGGTCATCTCATGGGTGTGCGTAATGCGTTACATATGGGTGTGCGTTTGAGTGTCACTGAGCTGTTGCGCCACACCCCTCTCTGTTCTGTCTGTTACAGTTAAACTGCCAGCGGATCCCCTCTCACTGTTGTGCTGTTCGTTCCAGTACAACTGCCAGCGGATTCCCTCTCACTGTTATGCTGCTCGTTCCAGTACAGCTGCCAGCGGATCCCCTCTCACTGTTATGCTGTTCGTTCTAGTACAACTGCCAGCGGATCCCCTCTCACTGATCTGTTCGATCCAGTACAACTGCCAGCGGACCCCGTCTCACTGTTCTGTGGTTCGTTCCAGTACAACTGCCAGCGGATCATCCCGCTGGAGGAGGTGAAACTGGAGTCGCTCGAGGACGACGCGCAGTACAAGAACGGCTGGCTGGTGCGCACGCGCACAAAGTCGTTCGCCGTGTACGCCGCCACCGCCGCCGAGAAGGCAGAGTGGATGGCGCACATCAACAAATGCGTCGACGACCTGCTCAAAAAGAGTGAGTGAGCACTCAGCGCTGTGTTTGAACTCAAATGTTGATATATTGTTTGAAAATCGGACACACTGTTAATTGTCATTATTAGCCGAATGGCCTTGGCTTTGTCACTAAGCTTTGTGTTCCGCCCTCAGCTCCGGTTTGTATTGTGGCTGAGGGGAATCTAGCGCTGACCTGGTCCATGGCATTGTTGTCTCGGTCGGATGATAGTCTCTGCTGACGGTAGAAAGACTCGGATTGTGCGGCGCTGAACCGTGACGGCGGTCTGGCTGCCGAGCTGCTCCGGCAATCAGGCAGCTCACCACACACAAAAACACATCACGGGAGGCCGGTCAACCGAATCAACCAGACGGCAGTCTGGCTGTCTGCGTCATAAATCAGTGCGGGAGGAACAATTGTCCCTGGGGTAGTTCTCGAAAATGAACGTGACATTGATATGCATGGTGAAGAAAACATGAACATGGATAACTTTAACTTTCTGGTTGCTCATGTTTTTTTATTACGTTGGTCATACGCTAGTTAGTTGGAGTTTAGGTAGGTTGCCGCTGAAGCTCATATATTTTCATGCAAGGCATGCTGCGAAGTGTATCGATTTCAGCCCTATACAGAGAGCCTTGTGCTGTCTGGATGTCTGCGTCATGACCTTTGTGTTATGAGTATAGGGCGCAGAGCGAGTTAGTATGCATCTGACCTGACCTGACGTGTCTCCGGGCAGGCGGTAAGCTGGGCGCCACTGACCACGCGGCCGTCTGGGTGCCCGACACCGAGGCCGGCAGCTGCATGCACTGCAAAAAGAGTCAGTTCACAATCATCAACCGGCGCCACCACTGCAGGTCAGTTATACAGGGGGGCGGCTCACCGGCCACTGGTACGGGGACCCGCAGTTGCTACTGTACAGCGACCCTGAGTAAATTGTCCCAGCACCCTCACAGGGAACAACGATAAGCTGCCAGAGGGCACGCACAGAAAACCTCAGCTGCTCTTGTACAGGGACCGGCAGTCGATATCAATGTTATCGGTTGTTACTGGACAGGACAGACGGCTAGAGTTGGGGTTCGTGTACAGAAGCAACTGCGGGTCCCCGTACCCAGCTAACCTACCAGACCTAACCTAATTAGACCTAACCTACCCCAACCACAATCATCAACCGGCGCCACCACTGCAGGTCAGTTATACAGGGGGCGGCTTACCGGCCACTGGTACCCAGCTAACCTACCTGCCCTAACCTAACCACACCCAACCTACCCCAATCACAACCGTCAACCGGCGCCACCACTGCAGGTCAGTTATACAGGGGGTGACTCACCGGTCACCGTTCAGGGCTCACGACTCAGCAGTCAGCGCTGATCGCTGATATGGTGCGGAACAGTGATTTAGTATTCCTCTATTAAATATAAGTTCTTCACATTGGTAATAGTGGGAATTTCGGCTGAAGGTGTATAGGTCTATCTATAAAGTAGCGGTACACGGGAAAGGAAGAACCGGTGAACCCAAGTCTAAAATCGGTTCGACCCTCTGTCACCCTTCCTCCCCGCATCCTCATCCATCTCCCAAGTCAGGTGGCTCGGTGACTCTCGAACTTAGCTGCCCTCCGTCGGTCGGGCGGGGTGGCTCCGCTGCACCGTGGAGCGCTACTTTCAAGAGAGACTGTACGACGCTGTCCGGCCATTGCAGTAATGCCGCCAGTGTGTGATCCCTGTAGGAGGTGCTGCGAGTGGTGCCTCAGTCTCAGTCTGTTTGTCGCCCCTCTCCATATTTTATGGTGTATGCCTCTGGCCTGATCCGCCCTCTCTCCCCACAGAAAGTGCGGTAAGGTGGTGTGCGGTCCCTGTTCCAACAAGAAGTGGATTCTGCCCAGCCAGTCGTCCAAGCCTCTACGTGTCTGCCTGACCTGCTACGACGAGCTGAGCCGAGCCAAGGCCGACGACAACCGGCTGGCCGGCGACACACGAGGTCAGTACGGCTGTACAATGGTACATGAGGTCAGAGCGGTGACACTAGGTTAGTAAGGAGAGGCACGAGGTCAGGACGGCGGTACTGGGGGGTCGGAGCGGCTGACGAGGTCAGTGCGACACCCGCTTGATGCACATCTCACCCGCCTGATGTATTTTGACGTTTTATGACTTGCGAGTTTGGGAGGGGTAAAACTCATATTTTTGCGTATTGTTCTTATCGAAGCCACTGTCCGTCTGTCGTTGGCTGCACACCTCAGTCTGATGTCCACCCCTGTTTGTTGTGCTCTGTCCCGGTGTCTCGACTGACCGGTCGCTGGCCGTCCGTCTTCCGTCCTCCGTGACCCTTCTGACTGCCCGGGGTCGGCCGTAGACGGCTGTGAGCGGCCGCAGCCGCACCTGGCCCCGCGGCCCGTGCCGCCGCCGGTCTCCGAGCACCGGCGCAGACCCACGCCGCTGGCCCAGGTCTCGCTGTGGTGGGACAGCTTCGGTGAGATGACGCGCACCGCACAGTCCCGCCGCCCGCTAACGCTGCTGCCGGCGGGACTGTGGTGTGGGGTGTTTGAAGTTGAACGGCGTGGCGGACTGGACTGGTGTGGACTGGACTGGACTATTGCGTGGATGGGTTATGTTTTGGAGATTCCGAATCGGCATGCTGTCCGGATTTCATTGAGTTTGTGATGCGGTTAAATGCTGGTGGTTGTGTTGGTTCACTCCACTCCCACAGGGTATGGCCAGCAGCGGAGAACATGGCCGATCTGCGGTGTGGTGTGGGAGATGATGAATGACCTGTTAGGGGCCTGAGTGGGGTTTGATCGAGTGGAAGTTGTTGAGGTTTGCGTGAGTCAGGATCAGGAAGGGTTCGGAGTTCCTTTGAGTGCAAGGTTTTGAGGTTTGCGTGAGTGGAAGGGTTTAGAGTTTGTCTGAGTGAAAGGGTTCTGGGGTCCTGGGTTTGTAGCCGCCGGCTGTGCCAAAGGGTCAGGTGTGAAGTGGTGAAGAGGAATGGAAGGAACCGGCGGAGAGCTGAGGATGGACCCAGTACTAGCATCATGAGGTTAGCGTCAGTCGCCTCTCAGCGCGGTGTGTGGGGTGATGGCGTCGGAGCCGCCCATTACACTGTGGTCACCGTGTAGTGCTGCGGTACAGAGTAATTGGTTGTGGTGATATGTTAGGACCTTGCAATCGTCTTTATGCTCGAATTGTATGAGCTGATCGTATTCAGCATTAGTCGTAAGTACTGCAAGGCGTCACGGCTCCGGGTCGGCAGCTCGGACCATGCGGCGCAGTATGTTTCAGGCGCTGACGCCAGAGCCATCTGTGGTCTGTTGTGTTAACTTTTCAGTGTTACGGGACAGCGAAATTCGGACTGATACCTCAGAGCCGTCTATGGGCTGGAATGGCAATCTGGGCAGACTGCGCAGCGCGCAATGCTCTATGTGTTTCAGGTGCCGAACATTGTAACCAGAGTTATCCGATCCCATGTTCAGCGAGTGGAACTGCATGTTTGCTGCTGTGATTGCGTCAGGGGAGTGACGGGGGCTGAAGACATACAGAGCCCTAGCTTCCTCGCTGTATTGTTGGTTGACTGAGTTTTCTTCTCTTCGACCGCAGTAGCAAATGTCCCTATGAGGCTCGTGGTCTTATTGGTGACTGTTTCACTGCCATTACCGTCTGTGTGTAACCCTGTAGGCTCAACCGCCCCCTTCCCCCAGTCATTCCTCTTCCTGTCGCATATCCACGCTCCGATCCACCAGAATTCTGTGTGAACTCGTCTTATGACCCTCTAACTCTTCCTCCCTCATAGGCGGCGGAACGGGGGGGGGGGGCGTGCCTCCCTTTGATTTTGGGATTTTAACATTAGCCCTATGGGCGTTGCATGGAAAGAATGGGACCAAAAGTCGGCAGTGCCTCCCTTCATTGAAGGTGTTCCGCCGCCACTGCTCTCCCTTACGGCAGACATCCGCGCCCCGACGCACCAGAACTCCGTGGACTGAGGTATGACCCTCTAACACCCCTTCCTTGCGGCAGACATCCGCGCCCCGACGCACCAGAACTCTGTGGACTCGTCATCGGAGGACTCGGAGGACGAGTTCTCGAACGGCAACAATCCTCCGGCGGTCGGCGGCGGCCCTCCCGACGAGCCTAACGTGGTTAGTGTCGAGACACGTCGCTGTGGGGGCGAGTTATCGGCGTTTGTCAGCAGGAGTCTTTGGCTTGTAAAGTCACTGGCTGTTGGGGAATGTTCATTTCTCAGTCACTAAGAGATTAATTTTGTCAATATGTAATGCGTAGCATTATGCTGGGGATGGATGCTAGAAGTCGCACGCGATTTAAATGTAATGGCCTCCCCACTGATTTGGTTTGAAACTCGGACCCACGTCAAGAGTAATTAGCTAAGCACGCTCCTCTGTCCGTCCTTACAGACCCAGTTCTACCGCAAATCCACCACGGATGGCGGGGACGGACCGCCCTCGGAGCTGCCGCCGGCCACGGAGGCCACCAACTGACCGAGCGCCGCGGCACGCGCGCACTCGTGCCTTCTCGAGACCGGTGGCGTCTGACCGCAGGAGTCGGATGTCACCGCTGGAGTCTGAAGTCGCCGCTGGAGTCTGACGTCTGACCGCAGGAGTCTGACGTCGCCCCTGGAGTCTGACTCGCCGCTGGGACATCATTACATGAGGGACTCTCGGTGGCGCCGGGAGTGATGTGGTCCTCTGAGCCGAATGTACCGTGTCGCCGTCCCGCGCACCGGCGGGGGTCGTTACTTCGTTAACCTGCCGGCGCGGGATGCTGTAATCGTTGAACTGAGATGTGTCGGTTCCGGCGCTCGCTGGCGCCGCGCCGTGGGGCTTCTTCCATGCATGGCGTCCGTGTTACTTGCCAGGCGCCGGGCGGGCGCCTCTGGGGCCGCCGCCGGCTCGCAGCCGGACGGCCGTATATTAGCGTGTAGTAGTCAGAGAGAGGCCGGCGGTATTTACAGTCGGGCGGGCCGACCGCGCAGCACCGGGCGGCAGGCGCCGCCACCAAGTACGAAATACACTTCACCCTATTTTACAGTACGTCTTTGGGACGTTTCTGGCGAAAGGATGTGTGAAGATAAGGATTGGCTAGAGCTTTCTGGTGAAATAAGTATACCGAGACGCATCAAGAACATGAAGCTTTGCGCTTCACGAGACATTCCAGCGACCTGAGTGATATATCTTTCGAAGTGTTGACGATCAAAGGGGTAAGGCTTCTACGGGGCTAATGTGTGTTTGTAAGAGCTGCTGACCAAGTCTCCTAGCTCCCCGGGACTTGCCGAACGATGTGAATGAACTGAAACAATATAAAACTTCCGAACTTCCTTCTATTGCACGGTAGTCCATAGGAAGCCCAAATGTCCGATCACTATTAAAGGGACCCTCCCACCTTCAAAAAAAGTTAATGAATTGGCATGAAAGTGATGTCGCTCGGTTCAGAAAGAGCAAAAACGAATATCTACCAAATTTCATCGAAAAATATTCACCGGTTTTCAAGATATTAGACTTTTACTTTTGTTTACTTTTTGGGATCTCCGCTGTTCCTAGCGACTTTATTTGAAAGTGCGGCATTTGTTGCGCACAAAGCAGCATATACCACCGCATGCTACAAAACGTTTTAGTCAAACATTTAACGGACGTTCGAAAGCCTGATGACGTCATCAGATTCCCGTAATGGTTAAGAGATAGGGACCACGCTGGTCCCACCCTGCAAGTAAAGGGAAGAAATTTCTTGAACACCATAAAGCTGCGGGGGTTGCGATCAGGATAAATGGTGGTTTCTGAGCCTGGCCGCAAACTTGGCTATCTCAACTCAAAACTAATGTTAAGGTGGGAGGGTCCCTTTAAACACATCGTTCATTAACAGTCGCTAAAAAGTCGCTGAAACGCGTCTAAACAATCAAGGAGATCACAATGTACCTAAAGCTCTGACCTGAGTCGCTGAGGGCCGCATCCCCTCAATCACACACATTCACCAATCGTCAAACCATGACGGCGCCGGTGGCACCTTGGGCGCCGCGACACTAGAGCTGCCGTCTGGCGGCCGCTGGCGGTACTTCATCCGTAGCAGCGCCGCAGGGGCCTTCAGCCGGTGGCGCTGCAGTAAGCTCGAGTACCGATTGATGACGGTAGATGGCAGTGATATGGATAGTTCGCCTACCAGCCTGAAGGTCTCACGGGCCGACTGGACGTCCTCCATTAGACCTGAGCAAGACAACTCAACGTTAGACAATCCCTTCAGTTTTCCCACATCTGGTAAACTGTCGCCCAAATGATACAATCATTACCAGACTGAGTCAAACACACTAAACCAACAGCCCACCGATCCATCTGCCTGCCCCACCAGGCCACCACTCACACTGAAAGTCGAGCAGCGCCCCGAACACCAGCGGGTAGAAGCGCGTCTCGCCCAGGCGCAGCATCAGCTCGAGCAGGCCGCGCAGCACGTCCTCTCGGCCGGTGAGCTGCGCTTCCTGCAGGGCGTGCAGCAGGTAGGGCGCCAGGTGACGGCGGGCCGCCGGCTGGGCCAGCAGCAGCCGCCGGCCCGCCTCCTGGAAACTGTGCTGGTCGCTGAGCGTGCAGTGCTGCCAGGCGGAGAGCAGCGGACCCGAGAGGCCGCGGGACATCAGCGCCACTGACGTACTCTGAGGGATAGAAGGTGCAGGTCAGAGGGACTCTGAGCCCTGAGGGAGCAGGGATGCAAGTGAGTGTCAGAGATACTCGATAGGGCACAACAGCGCCATTGACGCACTCTGAAGGACAGGATGCAGGTCAGAGAGAATCTTACTAGACAAAAAGGGTCACAAAGACTCTCTTAGGATGCACAAGTGACACTTGGTACTCTGACGGACAGGGAGCCATTGAATGACAGTAGCTGAGCTAATGAGCCCTCTGCTGGATGTCAGTGGTAGGATTAAGGATAAAGCAGCTGATGCGGTGACCAGTTTACGCCCATCCTGCTGACCTGGATGTAAGGCAGGGCGTCCTCGGCTCCCTCGTGGGCGGCCAGGCAGCAGCAGACGGCGAACCGGCGCGCCATCTGTTGGCGGCGCACCGGCTCCGAGCGGTAGCGCAGCAGCAGGCCGCAGGCGGGCGCGAACAGCCGCCGGCGCCAGAGCAGCTCCAGCTGCGGGCCGCGCAGCCGCGCCGCACGGCCGTAGTTGAGCGGGTACAGCCGGGCGGCCAGCCGGCGGGCGCGCTCGAACGCGGCCGGGTCGGCGCGCCGCGCCGCCTCCTCGGCCAGCAGCGCCAGCGTCGGGAACGGCGGCGGCGTGCCGGCGGCCGTCAGCGCGGCGGCGGCTCGCAGCGCGGCCGCCAGCCGCCCCTCGCCGGCCAGTCGGCGCAGCTCGGCGGCCGCGGCGGCGTCCGCCACGCGCTGCCGCTCGGGCACGGCCGGCGGCGGCCGCGGCGCCGACAGCAGCGTGGAGCGCTCACACTCGGTGGCCAGGTCCGGGTCCCAGGCGATCGGCGGCCGGCCGCCCGCCGCCACCTCCCAGCAGGCGCCGTCACTGCCGCTGTCTGACACACTGGCGTCAGAACTAACCGGGTTCTCAGAGGAGCAGATGGGCGCGTTGGGACTGGGGCCATAAGGCAGTGGAGGATGGTCAGAGTGAGATACTAACTTCTGTTGTAACCTCTCCTGACTGGTGCGACTCCTGACAGATGTCTCACACTTGGTGGTCCTCCTATGCACACAGTGTCCTTTCTCCTTGTGTGGAACTTGTCCTGGCACATCCCAAGAGTCTGTGACATTGACAGATACAGGAGTTTCATCGGTTTGTGCACAGTCATTGACAAAACCTGGATTCCTTTCTTCATAATGGTTTTTCTGCAGAGTTAGCTTGTGTTTTGATGATACTCTGTGGATATAGCATGTTCCTCTTGATTTCAGGAATAGGCTTTGCACCAAATCCTGACAAACTCCATTCCATAAAGCTGCTTTTGCCATAGAGTTCATCTGAAAGAACCAGATGCATTTAAAGGAAATAGTTCACTTTTAGCATGGGGTTTTGAGCTGGAATAGCAGTTTCGTAGCTTGAGCTGAGACTAGCACAAATCAGGAGCTTTTACGGCTCAACGATCACCCTAGACGAAGATATTCCATTTCTCGTTCCGAAAAGAGTGCCTTGTAGAGGAATGCGTGCCTTGCACAGGAATGCAGCCACGTCATCGTCAGCCAATCAGCGTGCTGCTTACAGCCAATGCAGTATGCGTAGGTTTGAGCTACGCAATATGATTGGTCAATGCGTAATAAGCTTCCGCGTCAAACATTATTTTACATAGAATATAGTTCGTCCTATATTAAAATATAGAAAATAATTGTTTTTACAAAAAGGTTTTATTTTATTTCATGATTATTTTGAGCATAAAAAATCATAAATCAATAGCAAAATACTGATTTCAGGAAAGTGGACTGTTTCCTTTAATATGAAACATGAAAGTACGAGTACAAGAATTGAGTAGGTCCATGCTCAATTCAAAGTGAGTATTTATCAGTACAGTCATGTGCAAAATCAATGCCCTTCTGTAAAATTGTTAGAGAGCTCAAGTTTGTTCTTCAATAAAAAACAAAATTCTAATGGATAGTGTTTTAACTATGGTTTTCATAATATGCAAATTGCAAGTGCCACATGTCAAACTTAACTTACATACTTAACTTGGTTGGCCCTGTAAAGACATTCATTGTGAATATATAAGGTATACCAACTATGGAAATTTTGGAGATGAGGAAATATCTTTTAATAATGGTACCTACCTTGACCTATTACATGTTACATTAACGCAACAGATAAGTCAGTCTTACCTATCATTATGTGCTATGTAGTTATAGGACCTAGCAGATGTTACATGTTGGGTTGGATAGGTTTTAAATGGTTTCAATCTGGTTTTCATGCGATGTTTTAAATGAATTGGTATGCTAATTACCAGGAAACTATGGTCTATAACTGCAAAATTTGTAGCAGAGGGAATTTGAATTCTTGCCATTTGCTTTAATTTAAAACTACTGCTGAAAGTACCTCCCTCGCACAGACAAAGAGTCAGACGCACAACTCACACAAGGGGCTCGACTAGAAAGGCTTCTAAAGGCCTCTGGTGGCTGACCAATCCCAATCCAAATTCCGTACTTTGTAAGTAAGCACCTGCACCATTTCTCAACAATTCAGCCCATATGCTTGATTGTGATTGAATGGGGTTCTTGCAGTCTTAGTATCAACCATGGCATAGTCCTTTATCACATAAATACACATAGACATTAATTCGCCCAAGGCAATATATACCGCCTGACGGTATATATACTGCGGAATTCGCATACACGAATTATTATTACGCGCAATTATACACGAATTCGTCTGAGTGATGTTATTAGGGAAATCCCACCAGCAAGTCAATATTACTCCGTAGTCGTTGAAATGAAGCACACACTGATTTCTAAGGCTAACCGATATCATTAATTTCTCTACTTTTCAACCATAATATATCGCCTGACAAATCAGTCCCACGCACAAGGGGGAAAAGCTCAAATTATTGAGCGCTCAAAATATTGAGCGTGTGACGTCAGAGGCTCCCATAGGCGTAATGCTGAGGGCTCAAAAAATTGAGCCGTTTCAGGAACACGTTTTGCAAAAGCAACTCGCAACACCTAGGGAGAAATGGCAACACCCTAGGAGAATCACTAATGATGCAAAACAGATTAGGCTTTCATATTTTTCACTGCTCAAGCTTCAATGATTGGGGGAACACCAATTTCTAGGTCGAAATCTTACGGCATACCAGGATGCCTTAAAAACAGGCCAATATTTATGTCGAAATAAAAGTTATTTTTCGTCCATTCACCTTTTTTACTAGGGTTCTGTTGGAAAGAGCAATTTTCATACTACCCAAAATGATTGCGACTCAATTTCACATCACCCATATCGGAGAATATTTTTCATTTGGCGGCGCCGTTTGTTTATTTCGTCGCGACGTCTTCGGTCGCGTGGTTGTCGTCGTCCTTGTGCTGAAGGTAAGTTTTTAACGTTTTAGTTATACTTAGATGTTAAAAGGTACACTGAAAAGTTTGAATATGCTGTGATTTTAAATTTGGAAACACGTAAAGGTCAATCAATTCACGTTTTCCTCGATTTGCGTGCAGATAAGTAACTGTCGACGAAAGTGGCGCCATCCGATATGATGTTTTGAGGGAAAGAGACACAACATATTTACGTGAATTTTTTTGTTTTTAGTGGTCTAAGTGCTTCAAAGAGGCTGTGAATGTTTTCTTCACACAATTTTTCATTAGGTATGATGAAGTAAAAGGTAGTTTCAGTCTTAACTTTCATATAATTGACATTAAAACATATGATAGTCCACTGCTATCAGTGATTGAGTACCTTGATATTTGGCATTTCTTATTAATTTGAATGTATTCTCTATTCATATGTCCTGATAGTAAGTGACAATACTCTGCCAATATGTTTCCATTGTTTTCACATTCATTTTCCAGTCCTTTACATAACATCACAATTTATAATCAACAAAACTCAACTCCTTCGTTACTTCACAACACTGACAGCATGACAGACTGACAGTCAACTATTGTGTGTGTGAATGCTGAAACAGGATAGCCACTTTGCTGACTGGCTCATTTGAAATAAGATAAAAATGATCCTTTATATCATTTCCATCTGGAGGATCGGAGTCAACGGAAAAGGAAGGCCACTTTCAAGCCTCAAGGTCTAGGCTGCCAGACGCCAGTTGGCAGTCACCACCAAATTTATAATAGATTAATTCATTATTATACTTTGAGACCCTTAGGTCACTGGATCGGCATCACATTTTCAGTTTCAATATAGTAAAGGTTTTTACTTGTATGATGTGAAATATTTTCCTGAATCAGAATTTAATTATCCCTAGGTACCTGGTAGAGGTTTCGGATTTATTGCTCATTGTTGGTGTGCAGTCAGGATTTTTTGACAGGTCCAGATAGGGAATCCTGAGCAATTTTATAGTAAAGTGGTCTCCTTATAATCACCACACATTTTATCAAAAGCATTTGTAGAATTCATTCAAGGAAGAATTTTATCAATGTTGCACCCATTTCTTAGACGACCTAGGCTGCATCTTTTTTTAGTTCCTGTTGTATGACATATTTTCCATTTTGTTCCACTGCATAAAGAAAAAAAAATCGTTTGAGATCACCAAACAGCTTTTCTTTTTCTGGCAGGTCTGCACAACCAAGCGTTCGCTGGCGAGGACGTCGGCCGTCCCTGTGGGTAAGGTCATCTGCTCAGCCTTTGTGGAGATCAGCAAGACGTCACCAAGATGAAGACTTCGCTGGAGCAGAAGCCGCTGACCCGTGTCCGATCGGGCAGGTCATGCTCGACGGCACGAGCCACAACTTGAACGACTCGGTGACATCAACAACATGGTGGAGCAGGTGAATGAGTCTGGCGATGTGTTGTGCAACTGCAAGAAGGGTTGTCTGCGTGTTCTGGCCGGCGGAGCGGCGACGCTGCGCAGTCTGTGCTGGTGGTGAGCAGCTGGCCGTGGTGACCGCGCGCGCCCACATGCGCCGACAACCTGTGCGGCTTCGACGGCCCCGGGACAGCCCGATGCCGCCCACTATGCGACGCCGACCGCGCACTGTCCGCACGGCCACATGGAGGTGTGCCCGCGCCTTTTGCCCGCACGCCGCTACCTCGCAGCTGGTCTGCAACCACGCCGTCGCCGCCTGTAGCCCGATAACAAAACGGCTGTCTGATAATGCCGCGTGTTTTTTGTGATGTTGCTACTGTGATGGTTGCTACTGCTGGTCTGAGACTCGATGTTTCCATTCGTCTTTTACATGTTAAGGATTTGATAATGATAAGCTTAGTCCGAGCTTAGGTCGTTTATATCATTTGTTATATGGCATATTTTGGATCAAAGCAGTACGACACTGCCTCCTGCTTTTGTGATGTATGCTGGCAAGACGCAGGTTCCGGTCTCAGGTCACCCGGTTCCAATGTGGTTGGGCTGGCATGCGATAATGTGATGTTGTTTTGCTCGTCTCTGTGTTCCACACTTGATGATGTTTGTGAATCTAACCCACATTGTATAGTATTTTTGTTTGTTTGCGGCGATGGCCTTGTAAGTTGTAACCGTGGCAATACAGTTTTTCCTGTATAATTCTCCAATATTCAAGCGTGGGTGGATATCTTTCTGTAATCACGTATTCCCTTCTCCCAGTACAGTCAGAAAATATCAATACAGTATTCATACGGATTATGCAAGCCCTGTATAATTATTTGAGGTGTGCCGAATCCGAAAGGCGACCGATAAAACTACTAGCGGAAAATGTGACATGATGCCATGGGTTTGTGAAAAGTTTAGGTACCACGTAGCATTCAACTTCCTGCATTTCTGTTTCAACTCAGTTTAACGTATTTCAACGAACATAACATAAAAAATGGCAGCCAGTACCGGCTTCACCTGTCACGGAGAAGGCTCAATAAATTGAGTGTAGATGCTGGCCGGCACTCAATTTTTTGAGCGCCAGCTGACTGTCGTCTGTCGTGGCGCTCAATTTATTGAGTATCGCGGTCCCGAACGACAAGTGGCGCTCAAAAAGTTGAGCGTCTTTAGGGCATTTTCTTTCCAAAAACACCGATATTAATTATCACGGCGAGTGTTCGAGAAGAAACCTTGTTGCTCTCTCTTGCCATTGATACCTTATTTGGATACGATATTTGCCGTAGTGTGACGCTAGAGGCATTGTAAAATACCCTCGTTTCGCCTATTCCTTCATAATGGGGCCCGCTCAATTTTTTGAGCGCTCAATTTTTTGAGCTTTTCCCCCTTGTGCGTGGGACTGAAATGACGAATGAAAACAAAACGGTAAAAACAATTAAAATTACTTGAGTTTTTGCCACCGCATTTGCAATTATGTAATGAATGTCCCACCACCGCCGAGAGCGCCGCAAATGTTGTTTACAAAATCAGCTGTTGTGGATGACACTATTCCGCTGTCAAATTTGTCATGACACTCTACGCAACAAAAAAATGAATGAACCGTCTCGACTTAAGCGAATTTTCTTTCTTACTATCAGTTTATTATCAGTTACCATCAGACCATCAGTTGTTTTATTATGGTATTCTCAGGAGTCAGGTGAACTTGGTGACCCTTCCCCGTTTGGTATCCTTGGATTTTCACGAAAATCCGCTGGTCACTGGTGGGGGGGGGGGGGGGCGAACGTTTCTTATAGGTATCTTGGTGAACACCATCTTCCAATCACAGTGAATATGAATACTTCCAATTACGGAGGCGCGCCCCGCGTTGGAGGGCGTCGAAGGCACCCTCCAATCACAAACGTGTTTACAGGAAAAATGTCGTTGGATGGCCGACCTCAGCCAGCGGCGGAACACCTTCAATTAAGGGGGGCACCCCCGACTTTTGGTCCCATTCTTTACATGTAGCGCCCATAGGGCTAATGTTAAAATGCCAAAATCAAAGGGGGGCACGGTGCCCCGGTGCCCTCCCCGTTCCGCCGCCTATGCCGAAGGAATATTGCTAACATGTCTGTGAGCATCGGGATCGAGCATATTCTTATTAGAAATGCTTCTTTTTTTCCTACAGCAACAAAAATATTTTCACCATTATAGACCCATTGGATTCATAGTTGCCCGTCTTACCCCAAACTCAATGTCAGAAGTTCAGCACGTTTTTTTTTCTGTGGACAATTTGATGCAGACAAAGCAAATCCGCGTTAAATGAACACTGCAGTGGCATATGAGTGACCACAAGTGATCGAGAGTTTTTAACGCTATAGTGCTGCACACAAAAGCTTGCACAATAGTAATACATTATGGATGTTTTCAATGAAATGAGTGTTTTAAAAAAATCAAAATAAAAGATTATCGACTGAACACAAATTCATCAGACTTCAATTGTAGTGGGAAAGGCAATGCTGGTAGGTACTAATTTTTCTCGCTAGTCGCTCGTAGCGCTATTGGTTTGGTCTGCAGAAGGGGTGCCTGTCTTACCTACCCTGACCGTCTTACCCCACTTTCCCCCAAGATTACTTTACTAATAAACTTTCCCCTACCTAATACCTATTAAAATATAGAAAATATTATTTTTTATCAAAAGCTTTTATTTTCTTTGCTGATCGTTTTGAGCATAAAAAATCATAAGTCCATTGCAAAAAAAAAACTAATTCCGGGAAAGTGAAATACCTACCTATGGGGAGAGCCCCGCAGTCACCGGCCTGCCCCCCCCCCCCCCAGTCGGGACAAAAACGTCACCATTGGGGGGGGCCGGCAAAAGCGAAAAGGATAAACGAATTTTTTTACTGCGAGCTGTCAGTGCACATAAACAAATATGTATAGGTAAACGCGGTAAACGAAACATTACATGGATGCAATGTGGGCACATTGATATATACCCGATTACCTACCTGTGGCTGGGGCGTTCCACGACAAATCGACAAATAAAAAATTAAATTTGCACCCTCATATTTTATTCTTCGTTGAAAACTGGTGTAAGGGGTTATGATGGGCGGGGAAGCCAGCTGTGGCAAGGATTTTTTTCTTCGAACAACGGTTTCCGAGATATAGCCTCGGGCAATTCCTGGATTTCGCGCTGCAGCCCTATGATTGGCGGCCTATAACTCAGAAACTGTTGGCTTTTTACGATAAAAACTGTATATGGTTCAACTCACAATCAACCAACAAACATTTTGGCTATCTCGGATTTTCAATTTTTGCAAATTTTGATCACGTGACCTTGTGTCCTATTTTTCGAAGAGTGACCTTGATATCTTCCCTACTGAAAGTTGCAATTTTGTCTGATGACGATTAAAGCCTTTTCAATTGTCATTCATATGCGATAATAAAAAAGTGGTTATCGCCCTGCGTTGACCTCAGGTCAGGTCATTTTTATGACCCGTCCATTATTACGAGCGGGAGCGACAGCGAGATCTCGAGAATAAAGCAAGATAGCGACAAGCGGTAAACGGTAAAGGGTACACACGGATAAGGTCTATAATTTTTACTGAGGTCATTTTCAGGTCAGGTCAAAGATGACGTCACAGGAGCTAAAAGGAAGTCAAAATAGCGGCACTATACATATATGTGAAGTTTTTCTCGAATAACTTTCAAGGTATCCCAGCTAGGAACAAACTAATAGCACCATCGTGATCCTCTCGTCGATCCGCATCGAAACATATGTTTGTTGACCTCGAAAGGTCGAAAGGTCAAAAGTTGACCTTAGGTCACGTGATCTAAGGTCAACTTCTGACCTTTCGACCTTTCGAGGTCAACATACATATGTTTCGATGCGGATCGACGAGAGGATCACGATGGTGCTATTAGTTTGTTCCTAGCTGGGATACCTTGAAAGTTATTTGAGAAAAACTTCATATATGTATAGTGCCGCTATTTTGACTTCCTTTTAGCTCCTGTGACGTCATATTTGACCTGACCTGAAAATGACCCCAGTAAAAATTATAGACCTTATCCGTGTGTACCCTTTACCGTTTACCGCTTGTCGCTATCTTGCTTTATTCTCGAGATCTCGCTGTCGCTCCCGCTCGTAATAATGGACAGGTCATAAAAATGACCTGACCTGAGGTCAACGCAGGGCGATAACCACTTTTTTTATTATCGCATATGAATGACAATCGATAAGGCTTTAATCGTCATCAGAGAAAATTGCAACTTTCAGTGGGGAAAATATCAAGGTCACTCTTCGAAAAATAGGACAAAAGGTCACGTGATCAAAATTTTCAAAAATTGAAAATCCGAGATAGCCAAAATGTTTGTTGGTTGATTGTGAGTTGAACCATATACAGTTTTTATCGTAAAAAGCCAATAGTTTCTGAGTTATAGGCCGCCAAACATAGGGCTGCAGCGCGAACTCCAAGAATTGCCCGAGGCTATATCTCGGAAACCGTTGTTCGAAGAAAAAAATCCTTGCCACAGCTGGCTTCCCCGCCCATCACAACCCATTAGACCATTTCTAAGCAAAAAATAAAATATGAGGGTGCAGGGCACTTGTCGATTTGTCGTGTGTTTCACGTGTTTATTTTGTTTACTTTCGCTCAGCGATGCCTACGTTACATTTCGTCTTTTCAGGCAACTCAACTCCGTGTCCGGATATTCTCCTTCACGCATCAATTTATTGTTTCTGTCCTTGGCCGGCGACAATCTGTTGTTTCTACCTCTCGTCGTCCTCTGGACGGTCCTCACTATAGTGAAAACAATTTTACCCGGAGCTGGCGAATTTAGTCTTGCACTGCGGGTGGTATATGCGTATTAACTCGCCATGTCCAGATAGAGGGTAAGAGGGTAAGCAGACTACCCCGCGTTATTACTCAAAAATATGCAACGTACCTGCAGTCCGAAGATAAGGTAGCTACCCACCACCGGATATTGTCCCCGCGGGTGTCGAGTCATTGGCACAGCCCTCACTGAAAGAGTTGGAACTACTCGAGATATCGCATACGCGTATCCGTGGATGGCGAACCTTAACCTAACCTTTTCTGAAGGAGTTGGCTCAACCACCACAACTAGATGGCGCTGTCTTATTACAGTTTTGAATTGCAACAATTCTTTAACTTTTTTTGCACCAATGATATATTGGCACATTGTTTGGCGGTTTCCAAGTGGGGGCGAAAGTACAGTTGTTCGGGTGCATCTTTAAAACCACTGCAATATTCATCACGGGACGATTGGCAGCGCTTTTTCTTCCGAAACTATCAAGTGAGACCATTTTAATTCTTATAAAGGTCACGAAAGCGGTGGCGACACATCTTCATGTTTTCGGGCGGTAAACAAGCGTGGGAGTTTGTAAACGGACAAGCGTGGGAGTTTTTTGGGCCCTCGTGACTTGGTCGGCGAAGGGTAGGCGTGGAGGGTAATCCCTCTCTTGGGGGTTTGTGGGGCGCGTCTGCCAGGTAGGCGTCAATGAATACCTTTCGATGGAGGGGTCGCGAGCCACTGGTGCGCGAATAGTCGTGGAGGGTTACTACTTTCCAGGGTGAATTGCGAAGTGTAATGCCCTAAATTGACTCCTGGGAGGGTGGTTAAAAATGGTTGCGGATAGGGGTACCCGCGAAACACCGGTTTACTCGCCGGCTTTGGGTTAAATTGTTTTCAGTGTACGCGACGTCCAGCTTCTGGCTGGACGGTCACCGGTGTGCGGCGAGAGAAGCTACTTAGTTGTAATGAAGCATGAAGCAGGTTTCTGGGTGATCGTAAGCGCAGCTTGGTGGCCTGTCTCTGGAGACAGGAGCGTATAGTAACTAACTGGATTATCTAAAGAAGTCGGCATGGGGTCTCGAGGGCATATTTAGGTATGTTTAGGCTACAGAATAAAGCTTAGGTACCTGTAAATATTTTTAGTAAGCGTCTGTTAAATAATCTATTTACCACGTGATAAGCAGTGCTTGCTGTGTATTATCTCTACCGACACTTTGAGGTATCTGCTCTCGCCTGCCGATACCGGGAAATCGTGTCAGCTCTCCGATTACGGCTGCAGCGGCCTGACAGATCCGCTCGTTACCGGCTCGGAAAACAAACGGGGGCGGGTCGCAGGTGCGCCGCCGGGACCGACGCGATGCGCCCATGTTTATCGCCGCCGGCGCACCGTTCAAATAATCGACACCGTCCGCCGTCAGTCGAAACCGAGTCCGGCGGCCGCGCCGGAGACACGCCGACTCGTCTGACACTGACAGCACACGACCGGCATCTGTTGGTACAACTGTTGCAAGTGACCTGCACTTAACTGGACGGCACAGCGGAGATTGAAAGTCCATAAGCGTTGGTGCTAAAAATGCCAAGGCTCCATAACATGGTTGAATAGCAGCAACGTCTTACATCGTGAATACATTTAAAGAAGGTACTGTGTATACTTGATTTGATGCTTAATATATGTTTAGGGTCTTCACAACCTAATGAATAAAAAGGCTCATCTCTAACTATCTATCCTTTACCGTCATCGTACCCGTTGCCTTGTTCTGGAGGAGTCTGGTGCCTGCGGCGTCTGCAGCAAACAGGACGCGATTGACACAGAAAACAAAATAAATCTTCAGCTGAGGAGCACAGGCGCACAGACTGCTTCGGATCATCGTGTAAATAATGGTTTCCCAAGTCCAGACAATGACTTCCCGTGTACATATTACGAGAGGCGTCTGCTTTCTCTCAAGTCTGCAGACCCCGGTGGCAAAAAGGGCTTCTCTGGGTAAGTTCGGGAATTGAGCAGATATGTTGCCAGCCGCGCCGCTGCTGATCCAGGCAGGAGCAGTTTGTCATGCTAATTGCCATCATCGGTTTGTGCCGGCTGATTTGTGAGTGCAGGCGGCGCGGTTTTATCGGCGAATGCACCCGGCCCGGGTGGGCCCATGTGTTCGGTGTTCCCCGCCGGTCGACACGCAGTGAGACGGTCGGCTGTACCGCGCTTCTATAGTAGCGGTCGCTGAGAAAGAGCAGCACAGGTCTATGTCGGTGAAACCTTTTACCTAACTGCGTCCTCAGTCCTTACGAGCAGCGTTCCCTGCATGAGCTTGTGCATTGGGAGGACTCGGGACTGATTGAATTTGGTGGCAGCTTCGGATAAAAAGGAATATTCTTTTATTCGACGTATTGGTATATTTCTTACTCATTATTTTTAAGAGAAAAAATGAAGGAGGAGCAGAGAATAAGTGCCTACCTAACTAATATCCTCTCACGTCTTGAAATTTTAAAATAATTCAATTTCAAATTTTATTTAAATGCGTTCGATAGTTATATGGTTTGAAAGTTGTAGGTAGGTCGGGGACCATACAGTAGGCACAGTGCTCACGACAGTCAATTAGAAGCGAAAATATTTTCCACATTTTACGACGTTCACTTCTCATGCCTAAAACAAATTGTAGTTCAAACTATTATCTTAACCACCAGTATAGCGCCTTTTGGGGCGACTAACGGAGCGAGCGAGAGGGTGAGCCTTGCACGTGCGAAATTGCGACGGGGTACCTCCAACTGACTTGTGCACGGCACCCTACTAACTGGTCTCTAGCGATGTGCCAAATTTGGGCACAATCGGCCCAGCCGTTCTCGAGATCTGGAAGCGGCACCCTGCACGTGCGCACGTGCAAAATGGGTCCCAACTGACTTGTGCACGGCACCCTACTAACCGGTCCCTAACCGTGTACCAAATTTGAGCGCCATCGGTCCAGCCGTTCCCGAGATCTGGAAACGACCCCTGCACGTGCGCACGTGCAGCAGCACCCCAACTCTGGCACATGTATATGCAGTGCCTAGTGGGTGCCTACCTACATGCCAACTTTCAGCGCAATCGGCCAAGTAGTTACCGAGATATTGCAACAATTACAAAACTGACACCTCTTCGTTTTGCACGTGGCACGTGCATAAGGGGTCACCCACATGCATCGGGAATAGTCCAATACTTGGTAGAAGGAATGAAGCTACCCTACAAAAATTACCGCGTGTAAATCGGTCAAGTGGTTGCTGAGATATAAGCCTCGCAAAAGCGTGACCACGGCCGGCCGGCCGGCCGGCCGCTCATACTCAGAAATTTCCGTTAATCTAAGGAAAGACTACGCTCGCTTCGCTCGCTCCGTAACCAGTATAACGCCTTTTGGGGCGACTAACGGAGCGAGCGAGAGGGTGGGCCTTGCACGTGCGAAATTGCGAGGGGGTACCTCCAACTGACATGTGCACGGCACCCTACTAACTGGTCTCTAGCGATGTGCCAAATTTGGGCACAATCGGCCCAGCCGTTCTCGAGATCTGGAAGCGGCACCCTGCACGTGCGCACGTGCAAGATGGGTCCCAACTGACTTGTGCACGGCACCCTACTAACCGGTCCCTAACCGTGTACCAAATTTGAGCGCAATCGGTCCAGCCGTTCCCGAGATCTGGAAACGACCCCTGCACGTGCGCACGTGCAGCAGCACCCCAACTCTGGCACATGTATATGCAGTGCCTAGTGGGTGCCTACCTACATGCCAACTTTCAGCGCAATCGGCCAAGTAGTTACCGAGATATTGCAACAATTACAAAAGTGACACCTCTTCGTTTTGCACGTGGCACGTGCATAAGGGGTCACCCACATGCATCGGGAATAGTCCAATACTTGGTAGAAGGGATGAAGCTACCCTACAAAAATTACCGCGTGTAAATCGGTCAAGTGGTTGCTGAGATATAAGCCTCGCAAAAGCGTGACCACGGCCGGCCGGCCGGCCGCTCATACTCAGAAATTTCCGTTAATCTAAGGAAAGACTACGCTCGCTTCGCTCGCTCCGTAATTAACCCCTTATCGGTATCGAAAAGCTCAGCATTTTCACAGCATGGTATGCTCCCCTGAAAAACACCACCAACTACGACTAATGAGAGGTCCCGGGGTTGTTTGTCAAAGGCCGCCGCCTCCGTGACCCGTCATCCCCACGGGGGGAGGGGGAGCGGGTCACAAGGCCGCGCGGAGCGTCGCCAGCGACGATAAACAGCCGGCTCGCGCGCCTGACTGATGCCGCCGGCTCGGTTCCCGCGACTACGCTGTAAGTCGAGCCGCGTGTGCGTGCGCCGCGTGCCACGCGCCGCTCCCGCCGCCTGTCACGCGTCACGCGGGCCCGATGACGCGGCGCTGACGGGTCACGGGCCGTCACGGCGGTGGTCGGCCGGTCCGGCTGCCTCCCCGGCGGGCCGTCAGCTCCAGTTAGTGACGGAGGTGCGGACAGCGACCGGCCGTCGGAGCCGACGGAGCCCCGGAGAGGGTCCGTCACTCAGAACAGAGCCATCATGGGCGGCGGCCCCAGACCCGAACCCGCGGCAAGGAAAGAATCAGTCGAGGGCCGGAAATTGTGGAATAAGGAGGGCTATCGGCCTGAGGTTCGTTTGGCCCTGTTAGGGCTGTTAGAAATTAATGACTTGGGCTCATCTATTCCTAGAGTTATGCATCACTATGTAACGTTTCAAAATATTTCGTGATGCAATCATAAAGCACTTATGGGGAACCAATGTCATTGGTACCCGTATACCTATCCTTAATAGATATACGCATTAGTTTACAGAAGGCATGTAGACATAGGCATGTAATTATGTTGTATAGGCAGTAGTCACTGCGTTACCTGTCCTCCCTTTTTAAATGTGTGGGTATAATTTATTCATCCGTTTCGGAACGCCGTTACGATTCTCAGGAACGGAGAAACGGACATTTCACGTTAAAGATGTGACGAACCAACAAACTTCTGTTGCATAGTTGCCTTGTCGTTCCTTCAGTGCAATGGGCTATATAAGCCGTTCCACCTTCCAGCTCGTTCCTACATTAATTTTGGTTATCTGAGCGGACTGATTCAACAAAACATAGCTATAGGTATGTAGGGGAAAGTGGGGTAAGACGGGCACCTTAACTTTGGAGCAATTTTTCGGCCGGTTAGAAACACAATAGAAACGGGAAACTGAGTGAAAACCTGTTTTAGACATTTTACTTCCATTTGCCAGAAGATGAGACTTAGACCTGATTCAACAAATAAACGGCAGCTATTTTTGCAAAACCTTGCAAAAAATCGTCTTACCCCCACCCCATGGGGTAAGACGGTCACATGGGTAGGGCAAGACGGCCAGTTTCTTTCACCGACCAGCACAGGTCGCAACAAATGCCCGAGATTAGCAGCATTGATACAGTCGCTCGTTGGTCTCAAGTGCTTCGGAAATGGCAGTATACGAGATTCGTGCAGAAGGCGTACCTATGCTTGTATAGAGGTCCTAGTTCAGAAGTAATGTAGAACCGTTTTTCACATTCATTATTCGAGAATTCAGAAGGGCAGGTAGTAAGCCAATTCTTCTCATGAAAGCATAAGAAAATGTTGGCAAAGGTAGGGCCAAGTGGTAGGCCCATCCCTACGCCGTCAAGTTGTTGGTACAACTGTCCGTTGAAAAGGAAAAACGAGTTGGTTTCTGACAAATCTAACATTGAGCGGAATAGCTTCCGAGGGATGCCACTGACGCTGTCAGTCTGGCTGAAGAGAGAGTTGATTGCTATGTCAACCGTTTCACCTACAGGTATGTTAGTAAACAAACTTTCAATGTCAAAACTGGCCATAACCATATCTTCGGAAAATGTGAAAGTTTTTTTTTTGACGGCGTAGGGATGGGCCTACCACTTGGCCCTACCTTTGCCAACATTTTCTTATGCTTTCATGAGAAGAATTGGCTTACTACCTGCCCTTCTGAATTTCGTCCTGTCCTGTATAGGAGGTATGTTGATGATTGTTTTCTGGTCTTTCGACACGTCACTCATGTAGAAAAGTTATTATTCGAGAATAAACTATGCCAAAGGAATATTGCTTACATGTCTATGAGTATCGGAATCGAACATATTCTTATTAGAAATGCTTTTTTTCCTACAGCAACAAAAATATTTTCACCATTACTGAACCATTGAATTTATAGTTGCCCGTCTTACCTCAGACTCAATGTCATGAGTTCAGCACAATTTTTCTCTGTGGATAATTTGATGCAGACAAAGTAAATCCGAGGTAAATGAACACTGGTGGCATATGAGTGTTCCATAAGTGATTGCGAGTTTTTAACTCCATAGTGCTAAACACAAAAGCTTGCGCAATACATTATGGATGTTGTCAATGAAATGAGTGTTTTAAAGAAATCAAAATAAAAGATTATCGACTGAACACTAATTCACCAGACTTCAATGGTGGTGTGTAGTGGGAAAGGCAATTCTGGTTCTAATTTTTCTCGATCGTAGCGCTATTGGTTTGGTCTGCAGAAGGGGTGCCCGTCTTACCTACCCTGACCGTCTTACCCCACTTTCCCCTACCATACACCGCTGCAATGAATGGCCTTCGATTGGCGGTGTCCACCCCGAGGGTCCCCAAAAAGTCATTCGCCTCAGCCCAAAAGGCGCCCGGTTTTAAGCCATGGGAGAGCCATCTAACAAAGCGAGTAGCAGGGCATATTTTAAGGCACTTACTGCGTCCTATTTTGGGACGCAGCCCCCTTGCCTTGGGACGTAGCCCCTGCTAATTTAAATTTAACCCACTGGGCACTGCGTCCCTGCCCTGTCCGGTTCCCTGACCTGTGCCCTGCTGTCTGCCCTGACCTGTACCCGGTCTTCCCTCTAAAATGTCCTGTGCCATGCCCTGCAACCTGCCGTGCCCTTCTTTCTGCCCTCCTCAATGCCCTACTCTGTTCCTTGCCCTGTGCCCTTAGTCGTAGCACGTGCCCTCTGCTCAACTTTGGGACGCAGTAAAAATTTGTTAGAATATGCCCTGGCGAGTAGCCTCCAAAACAGGCAGGTCCGCCCACTTCCTAGATGAAATGAGTTGGCGGCTCGCTATCTCCGTGGTTTCAGTTGGCGTTTATCTCGATCTCAGCAATGAATAAATGCAATAAGATGAAACGAAATATATACACTTAATGTGTACTTAATGAAATAAAATAGGCATGTCATTCTAGTGTGTATTATTGTTGTTATGATAAAGTGATGAACTATGAAACTCATCATTACGTAGAAGAACGAGTAACGAAAATCACGTTTAATGTGGAAGAGAGGAGCGATAAGCGAAGTTACAATCTTAAGGAAGGGTGCCCTCGTTACTGTTCTGTCTTCACTAAGTGCTCGTCTCGTCAAGATGCGTCGACTTAAATGAAATTTAACCCTCGCCGGCACAGGGGGGTTGATGCACCCCCCCTAAGGTTTTTCGCAAATAACTCGCGTAAAAAGCGGCCGATCGCGCCGAAACTTTCAGTACCCTTGCATTGATCAATTTTACACCTATCCTGAAAATTTCATGACCCTGACCCTAATGACCTTTGACCTGTGACCTCTTTTCTGTGACCATGTTTGGCCGAAATCGCGGTTCGGCGCATGTCGGCTCGCATTAGCCGCGCGTTTGCAAGCTTTTCGTGGTTTCAAACGTTCAAACATGTGATTTGATGTTGCTCCCATGCATTAGGGTGGGTGTCAAGGTCACCTGAAGGTCAGGTCAGGTCATTGACCTTTGGTGACCTCGGGTGACCTCGGTTCACTTTTTCGAGTTTTACATGTTTCTAGGCTAGTTTTTGGAGCTGAATTCGAATTTAGCAACCATTTGAACATTTACGAAGTAGTTTTGGTGCCTTCGTAACATGTTACGAAGCTATCCGAGGCGGTTGACACGTATTACGAATACCCGTCACAACCCTTACCGGTTGACCTGACCTGACCTGACCCGACCTGGTCTAAATGCTTAAAGACATCATCTATGATCAAAACTTACACGATATTCGTGATCAGCACCCCGTAAAACCACATAGCAGCCACACTTTACGACTTTCTAACAGGTCCCGATTTTCCCGGTTTTCGGGTCATTGACCTGACCTGGAAAGTCACCCGATGACCTAGGACCTTAAAATTGGGTATCATCGGCTTCCTCTCGTGACGGGCAGCACGCTCGTTTTTTCCGCGAAGCTCTAGCTCGATCAGGGGCCAAACGCGAGGGGGGTCGTACCCCCCCCCTTGTGCCGTCGAAGGACTCAAAATGGCCTGTGCCGGCGAGGGTTAACTTTTTTAGGTCCACTAAATTTGACCACAGGTCAAGATCATGGTCGTACATATAACTGGAAAGTTCTGGTTGCATATATGTCACTGTCATGTCGATTGTCGAATCAACACATTCAGGATGTTTTTGTCGGCCCTGCTACGGCGAACTTTTTCTTGAAGTTAGTTAGGCCACTATGGCATGGGGCCTGAATGACCGTGGTCTGAAGTTTTCAAAAGATGCGAAATAAATGTATCGCAAGGTTTGCCTAAAATGGGTCGCTAAGCACCAGCATGATGTCATTTCGATCGACTGTCATGTCCGCACATTCCACCTGTCTTCCAGCCCCCCCCCCTCCTCCCCCTCCCCCACCTCTACTTGTAACACATACACACGCTAGTTTCACCGACTGTATTTCTATAATTGAGAATCAGACAAGGTTCAATGAGCCGCTCCCATACAGACACAAACACACACAATAGCATGGCTGCCTCGGTTGCGGTCAGCCATCCCATTCGGCATTCACAGAGCTACAGCAAACACAGGTAACACCGGCTACATGGGGCCTGTGCAGTAAGCACCTTCACAGGGCGCACAGATCATTACCAGAGCTCAGTCCGACCTGCACCCACAACATGCGAGACTCGAGTTAACTTTATTTTACAGGGTTCTCTCACGCCCACGCATTACCTATTTCCCGATATTTTGATTACCTCTTGCACACACCCACACGCCCACGTCATATGATTTGTTGATTGGCTTGCACAATAACACAGACGCAGCTGCGGTCATCTTAGCGCTAGTCTTTGCATCCACATCACGACACTTTGACATGACTAAATCATAAAACAAATAACAATGTAACAAAATCAGACACCAATACTCTTCCGGTCACAGTGTTCGGGGCTGTCATCCCAGTCTCTCCCGTCTGCAGTTGCGGATTTGAGTGAGCCACTGCAAGCGCCGCCTGAAAGTTGTCATTTGCTTGCACCTCTGTCAATGTCACTGACTATTTCTCTCCCACTGAGAGAGCTCTGAACAGCCACACCGCGTCGCCACAGATCGTATGCCAGACGCCATCGCCAGCGTCCAGCGCAGGAAGTCCGGCACTACAGCCGCGCCAATCTCTGCGAGCTTAGATGTTACGAACTCATGTGAGCTCTGTTGACCTCTGGAGGGAGATACTGCCCTTTATCGGTACCAGTCGAGAGGTGATTGCAGCGACGCTCGAGCTGCGCCACCGTGAAGAAGAGTGTGACGTTGAAGGGAGTGTGACGTTTATTTGAGCTTCAGCGCCCAGACGTGCTGGGGCCAGCCGGTCCGACCGTTGGCCTTCTGTTCCTGTTCCACGAGCAGCGCCTGGGGAGGACAGACGGGGTAACCAGGTCAGTCGGCGGGTCACACAGCGTTCGGGGCGAGAAAACGAGAGTAATGTGTTTGGGGAAAACATAGACCGAAATCAGCCAGTGTCACACTGTCTGCCGAAATAAAGAAACCGTGGAAGATGCAAAACGACGGATCAAACCAGCACCGAAAGTAGAAAGGGACATGGGTAAACGACAAAACCTATGAGGTGTTCAAAGGTGTTTAAAAACGACGAAACCTGTAAAGGATAGACATGGCTCATTGTCGAACAAAGACCGAGATACAAAACATAACGGCAAATTTTATCAATACACGAAAAAAGAAGATAGGCACAGAAAATCACCAAAGACTCGGACAGCGTCAGCACATAAAGTACACACTACACATTCACAACGGCGGATCAGGTAAGGATGGAGTGGATATTGCCATTGGTAGTGCTAAAGAAAATCGCGAGCCTGTGATAAACATGGCATATGATTCAGGCTTCACAGAAGAGGGAAAAGCCTCGATTTTCGCAACCATCCTTCCCTGTAACAGACATCTGTTCTCGGCTTTAACATCTGTCGATTTTTTTCTTTCTGTTCAAAGCGATAAATTAAAAACCACCTCAGCCACAGTTATTATAACCGACTCCTCCCCATCGGGTGGTGGACTGGCCGTGTGGAGGCGGGCCAGGTCGGGCCGGGTAGAACCACTCGCTGTCCAGCTGATCGTCTATCTCCGGGCGGAGCTCAGAGGACAGCCGGCTAGCCGCCCGGCCTCTCATTAGCACGTGCCGCCCCGCCCCTGTCCCCCTGTCCGCCCCTCTGAGGGCCGGGGGTCCGTCACCTAGCCCCTCTGAGGACACCAACACCCCCTGCTTGGTGTCTGTGTCACACAGTCGCGCTAATGACCGGGTCAAATGGGGTCGGCCGGCGGGGCCAGGTGCTGTCCGGCCGAGCCGGGCAGACAGCTGGGCTGGGGTCAAACTCGGCGCGGACAGACCAAGACAGCTGGTCAGGTCAAACTCGGCAGTCGATACGAGCATAAACGGTCGACCCACACGCGTCCGTCCGCCTCAGCACAGAGCCACCAGTAGTGAGCAGAGGCCGCTTCCTCGAAACGGGCTCTCATTCAGTTTATTCAGTTTCCATTCCATTATTCAGTCCATTCAGTTTACAGAATACCTACGCATTGGAATCGATCATTCAAAGAATGCTACCGAAAAATGGCACACACAGTCGGACGTTTCAGAAGCCTGACTCGTCTCTCGGACAGAGGTCACGGTGCCACCCGTCCACCACCCTCGCACGTGCTCAGGGGAAGGTCGGCGGCCGCACGACGGTCAGTTCTGGGGAGCTGACCGTAACGAGCTCCAGTCCAGGGCACAGAGGATGGAGTTTCAGTCGCCTGCAGCTGCAGGACGGCTGAATCAAGGCGCGCTTCCGGCGCACTGTTTATCATCGCGGCCCCATTACCGGCCAACGTCTAAACGAACATATCGGAGCTGCACAGCCGTCACCGGATGTGACTGTCCGCCGTCAGAGCGCAAACACGTCCGCAGAGGACAGAGGACTCTCGGAGACAGAGAGGACCCTCGGACAGAGAAACAGAGAGGACACTCGGACACAGAGAGGACACTCGGACACAGAGAGGACACTCGGACATAGAGGACACCCGGACACAGAGAAACAGAGAGGACACTCGTGCATAGTCAGGGAGGATACTCGGACATAGAGGACACTCCGACATAGAGGACACTCGGACATAGAGGACACTCGGACGACAGAGAGAACACTTGGGCATAGTCCGAGATGACACTCGGACATAGAGGACACTTGGACATCGACAGAGGATTCCAATCTGACTGAGAGAACACTCGGACACGGAGCGGACAGAGAAGGCACTCCAATATAGAACACTCGGAAACAGAGAGAGAAGACACGCGGACACGAACAGGGAGGACACTGACACGGACATAGAGGAAGAGAACACAGAAATGGACAGAGACACGGACAGAGAGGGCATTGGCAGGAAGGGCACGGAAAAAAGGAAATTCGGATATATTCACAGACAGAGAGGACAAGGACAGAGAGGACATTCGGACGCCACCGGAGAAAACAAATGACGTTGATAGTGTGTCTCATTGAAGGAATTATGAAACATTCCCAATTCCCATGATCAATTTAAGAAGAGAACGCCCATGTCCATTCACCCCAATCTACCGAGAAAAATTAGTGAGGTATTCAAGATTGGCTATCCAATTTAGTTTTCCGGGAGTTACATAGCTCGTTTAAACTCATGCGCTTATGTTCGTTAAAACTCATACGCTAACTCATACACTAAAGGCCTTAGGCCTACCAAATCATCCAGGGAACGTAAACGTTTTTCATCACGGATTCCGAGTCCACGGCCGGCCGCCGAGTGTGTCCAGTGAACCCCGCCATAGCCTAGGCCCCTGTTTATGTTATGCATGTATAGTGTATACGTTCATGTAAACACGGCTATCTAATGAGAAGGTTTTCCAAATAGCGTGTCGGCGTAGTGCGTCAAACACGCGGTCCCTGGGGAGCTCTCAGACCCACGCGGCCCGGCCCGTCGACTGGCAGATGTCCACTGTCGGGGGTGGGCAGTTCACTCCACCAGAGCAGGCAGAAGGACGGACCAGAGATGGACCGTGGCTGGTGTGCCAGTGCCGTGAATAGTACGACACGATAGGGATCTGGCAATGCAGCTAGTCTGCATCTACTGGAGTCCATTTGTTATTGGAGTTTCCTCTCCCAAAAGCATAAACATGTATTTATTGTTAATGATGTTCTCAGTTCTCACATGTGCTTAATTTTCTCTGTCCTATCTTTCCACTATTCATGCAAAATAAGTATCCAAGAGATCTATTTGGCCCTTTTACCGACAGTTAATTGATTGGTGTGATTACAGACCGCACAAAAAGACAGAAGCTCGTTTGTTAGCTGATCTTTCGCAGCAGCGAGCCGGTGACAGATTGTTGCCAAACGCATAAAGCAGCCATCCTGCGATATGGCCCAGCTTTCCAAACACCTCAGCCCGGCTGCCAAACTGGCGGACAGGCCATTCTGTTCGGCGGCGATATGTCTCGGTCGTGTCAAACAGCCGTGAGCGGCCGTCGAAGGAGGACAAACGACCGGCGTGCGCCAGACCCTCTCCCGACAGGCTTCTATCTGAGGCCACGCGCCGACCTGCGGTAGCAGAGCGGCTGTCCCGTGCCGCTGAATGGTGAGACAGACTGCAGACGGTAGTTTGGATCAGCTGCATGGCCCGCCTAAAACCGGTAGCAGCGCCGCCGGTCGCATCAGGGAGAACGGTATAGAGCCAGAGGTGTGACCACTCAGGGGCCACGGCCCGACGGAGAGATCCAATGGTAGCTCGGTCAGGTTAAAAAACTTATGCTGCTTTTAGGCCTTAGCTGCACAATATCACAACGAGGCGGCACGAAATCAATTTTTTGATGAGATTGGTGATGACACCACATTGTTGACACCACAAAAGCATAATGCAGCCATGGGATGGCACAACTATCACTCTCACAGGGCCTGGCCAGGATCGTGTCGCCGACTGCCGAGTAAGCGCAGTGAACGTCCAGCCGAGCTAGCCTAAGACCGTGTTGCCTAGCCGCCCAGCGGCTCTGTCAAAGCGACCCCATCTCTGCTGGATGGCCGGCCGTCAAAGGACGCCCGTTTTTACGGCCAGTCGACGGATAAACAACGGCCGGCCGGACCATCCATTGAGGACCGGAGAGCTCGCGCCGGCGCACCGCAACGATGAAACCCGACGCCGCAACAATAAATCCGGCCATATGTCTCCAGGGGGCCTCGTGACATTATCCGGGCGGACAGAGGAGGGAGGGAGGGGAGAGAGGGTCATACAAACAGGCGCGTGCGGTCGTGCCGGCGACTCTGCAACTCGCCAGCACTCCCCATCGCTGAGTGTTTTCTCAGCAAGCAGCCTGGCGGTGACTGACGTCAAAGGCTCGGGCGGCCCGGTGGCCGGCCGCCGCCGCCCCCGCCCCGGGCTCTCTCCATTACGTGTGTCATAGGCCGCGTATCGGCGCGCAGAGTACATAAACACAACGTTATAAACACCGGGGGAGGAGGGAGCGCCCGCGGCCGAACGGAACGGGACCAGGAGGAGATGGGACGGGGTGGGACGGGACGGGACAGTGCCGGAGAGCGGTCTCTAGCTCGGCAGACAAATTGGGGAGACCCGGGGACCGCCCACGGCAATTTCCGCTCGTTGTGGCCTTTTTCTGAAAGAACGGTGGAAGATAGCGACAACTTTTAGCGGTACTGGCTTACATTTTCATGCATTTTAGCTGTTAGTAAATGGGGTTCAGTGTTAGGATCTTATACCTACTTGATTTGAGCGAACTTGGCATAAAAATTAGCTGCGAAATTCTGATTCATTGCACAATATGTCCGTTGTATATAAGGCTGAACAAAGTATGAGCACAAGCAATGTTATCCAATCAGACCTGGCTCGAATAACAGATGAATTGAGTTACAGGCACCTGCAGCTTTGTTTATCTCTCCCAGTGTCTTCTGTCACCCGCAGTCAGTCAGGGATGGCAGGCGCGGCCGTCACTGCAAGGGGCTGCATTTCTCCGCCGGGGGGGGGGGGGGGCAGCGGGGCCGGTCGGTCTGCCCGGACGGGACGGGGAGGAGAGGGGGAGGGGTCTGGCCAGCCGGGGTGTGGCGCGGCATAGACAGGAGCCAGGCCACTCGGCAGTATAAACCCAGCTCGGCGTCAGCTGTTGACTGCAGTGCAGCGCGGTATCGGAGCGGCGCGGCCACTCCATTCCAAACTGCCACTGAATGAGCGGACTGATGGAAGCCACGCCGCGCCGCGGGTCGCCGGGCGCTGATCACAGCCCCTGCAGGCCGCCGCTAATTGAAAATTGGCGCAGCGCGGTAAATTGTGAACGATCGATCGCATCTCGTTAGGAGTCAGATGATCCCATCTTTCAGAGCCATTATCTAGCGGAATTTATGCATCAAGGAATACAAAACCATTCGGATGCGCGCAGTGTAAACTACCGCATCGCACCTCTGTTTCTTTCATTCTCAAAACAAACTGAGATTGACAAATGTGCACGAGGAACTAAGGAAGCCTGGAACTCGGAAACCGAGGCTGGATGCATTGTTTAACCGCACCATCCTTTGATCGGTTTCCGCGGGCCGCGCCGCGCCAGGAGGCGGGAATTGTGCGGTTCTCATCGGACTCCGCCCGGTTCTCACGGCACTCGTCGGCGGCGGTGGGCGGCGGACGGCCGGCGCGTGTCGCAGTCGACGATGGCGGCGCAGATAGCGCTATGGCGGCGATCACGGCGGTGATAACGTCTCGCCCCCGCCCGTCGGTCCGGGCCCCGATTGGCCGGCAGATAACGCCGACAGACCCGCCGGCGCTAACCGAATTATTGTCACCACCGGGCCGGCGCACTGGAGACATTATCGGCGCACGTGTGCGCCGCGCTCGCCGCCACAATGATTGCAGCTGGTCGGGGAGACGGTAATGGTGCGCTGAAATGAGCGCGACCGGCGAGCGCCGAGATGTGGCGGCGAGCAGTCAGAGGAGCCAGCTGGTCCGGGTCATTACTGAACTCCCCACCTGCCGCCCCGCCCCACCCCCGCCCCCGCCACGAGCACGGGGCTAGAGTCACTTATATCGGTAATGTCACATTAGTCCCATAGCGTCAATGGAGATGAATCAATTACCGTGGACGATGGGCTTTTGTACAGATTCGTCACAATGCGCCCGGCACAGTTAATTTACTGATCAAACGCAGGAACGTTTATTTAGTTAGGTTGCATTGAAGCTAACGATAAATCACAATACAATAGGCATCAACTTTGTAATAAAACTTAAAGATAAAGTACAAAGATAAGACATTTTATCACTTAAAACTTAAATAAATAAGTATGACCAACGCATTGGAGCATAAGTCAAGGCTCTGAGGATAGATAGCATTGTTATTGACCTGCATAAGAATGCGATAAATAGTTGGTTTTGAACCGGCAAGCCAACTTTATGAAGCGTTTAATTACGTTAACCTTTGAAATCTTCTAAATACAGTCATTACATTTTCAATAAATAAAAAGCAACGGGGCTATTTTGGATGAATATTTTCATATTAGTTTTTCCATGATATGTCCGGTCTAAAATGTTTGTCTAATTTAATCTAACTCTTGAATTAGCCTATAGGTCCGCTGGAATTGCAATGAAGCGCGACAACCAGCAAATTTCAACTTCTATTGTGAATCCTTGTAATTTTGGGTGATATTAGCCGTTTTCACGACGGCTATCTGGTACACATCTGGTACACATTTGGTGCAGATTAGGTGCAGATTTGGTCAAGTTAGGTTCAGTGATAATCTCTTAGTAGCTATCAGTTGGGGTTGCGCTGATTGCTTATATGCCTGCTTTGTCATATTATCAGAGAGCATCATCGATAAAAACACTGAAATAAATTCATAAAATGAAGATATGTGCTGTAAAAGAGATTAGGTACAGATTTGGTCAAATTAGGTGCACTCACCGAATAGTCCGTCGTGAAAACGGCTAATGTTTTAATGTGAAGTGTCTAGATAACACACTGTTTCAACAGATGTTGTTGTTGTGTTGTGTTGTCCCTCCAGGCTCTGGTGAGCTGTAGCCTAACGGCTCTGGAGGTACCTGGCGACCCTCGCCAGGGCCGCCACCGCGTCGTCTCGTCGCACGTCGCTCAGGCTCGGGAAGATGGTGCCGAAGATGCGGAGCCGGGCGTTCATCAGCGCCGGGCACCGCAGAAGGACATGGTCCGGGGTGTCGGCCTCTTCGCCGCAGGCGCGGCACCATCCTGCCCGGCATCCCCGATCACTGCACTGGGCGCACTCCGGCGATGGGTGCCGCCCGATTCTGTGCAGGTACTGGGCTGACCCGGACCAGTGTCCTGCTCGTAGTTGGTGGGTCTCCACTGCGTCCAGCCTGTTGGGTCCACGAACCGGCGGCGGGGGACGCCCCTCCATCAGCGTGCGGTACCAGCCAGGAGGCCACTGGCTGGTGGTACGGGCACGCGCGAGTCTCGCCGCAGCTCGGTAGACCGTGGTCACGTCAACAGGGACGTCTTCTTTCAACAGATCGAAGTTTCAACAGATCGAAGAACAGCATGGGCACCCAATTGCAATAAAAAATAAAGAACAAACAAACGCCACGCCTGAGAATAAACTGTAACTCTCCTCGATGAGACCGATACTCCCGGTTCATTTCCCTATCCACGCTGAGCCAATGAGCAGTGCGGAGGCTCGGTGATGGAGGCAGGGAGGGGAGAGCCGAACGAATGGCATAGCGGGCCGGCTGTACTTGGTGTCGAGTGACACCGTCTCGGGCGGCGGCCGGCGAGTTCCGGCCGTCCTCCCCTCGCGCTCCCCCGGTTCAGAGGTGCCGCCGAGTAAATCAGCCGCTGACGGCCCGGCCGGACGGGCAGGCGCCAAATTGTGGGTATCAGCTGCCGGCAGATCGTCGGGCCCGGCGCCGGCGCGCACCGGCCCGCTCTTTAGCCGAGTCAACAGAGACGCGGGAGGCGGAGAGCGGCGACTGGGCGCCGCGGCGGGGAGGGCGGGACAATGTACGGACCCGTCCGAGGGCCGGCCGTCTTCATTAGGCCGCGGTCTACCTGGCGGCAAAAACTTGGCTCGGACAATGGATGAATGGACTCTGAAATGGGAGGGGTAGCGCGGCTGGATGTGTCGGAACAAATCGGCGGTAACTGAACGACGACCGACCGTACAAAGTAAAACATGCAGAACAAGGAAGTGACCTGAACTAATTATCTAATAACAATATCTTGTGTGCTTTTCATTCAGTTTTTCTTCTTCTTCTTCTTCTTCTTCTTAACTTCGCCCAGTACCCTCCACTTTAATTGGTTCGAGCTTTTTAACTCGTGTAAAGCACCACTAGATCCTAAGTGTAATTTTGTGCCCCGTTGTAGTCATTTTGCATGCATGGAAAGTGGAAACGTCGCAAACCTGCACGAGGCAAGAGGTGGCCGACAGCAAACCCAGAGGACACTTGGAAGGACACGAGATTTTGATCATTTTGGTTTGAGAATAAGGGGGGCGGGAAGGAGACAATACCTAAGCCCAGCGGTTCAGATTCAGCGGTGTTCAGATTTTGGGCCGCGCTACACTGTAAAAAATATTGACGAGCTATGTGTCAAAACAAGGGTCTCGAAACAGTCACCAGGTTGTCAATGCTTCCGGTACCTACCACTTGACTAGTTACCGCTTAGTTAGCTTACAGGCTGAGAACTATCCAGATCGTTATGATCCGGTATTGTAATGATACCCTAGGTGTACCTTTGTTTTGAAGTGCTGAATTAACCATCAAGGTTGTTTGACGTTTGTTTTCGCCTCAATCCGAAACGAGGAAGACCCTCATCAAATTATTAGGTGAAAGCCAGCCTCAGGATGATCAAAATACTAGGGGTAGTTTTGTCATAGTAATCTGTGAGGGTTGAGGAACAAGCCGTAGCAATGCACTCGTCACTAAACCAGCCTGAGATTATTCGCCAGGTAGCGGCTGCGTTTCCCTACTTGCTGAATCATGTTAGCAACTTTCCATTTCCAGATGCACTTTTTACGGCAAATAAATTGTTGGGTTATTTGGAAGGTGAATGACAATTTTATTTCTATAAGTCAATACATTTGTATTTCCGATTGCCCTAAAACTTTTTTTTAATCGTTTGCGGTAGGTTTTTATTGTTCGCAATAAAGTTGCGCACCTGTGAATCCTTCACTTAATGCGTTCCCGGCTTCCCGGCGCCAGCTGTTGCGCTGTGCCGTGCCGCGTTCGGTCGGGGGTGCGCGAGTCTGTGCAGTGCGAGTGTTTATCACTGGGCAAACCTGTATCGTTTCCATTTGTGCAGTGTCTAGTTATGAAGAATTGCTTGCCGATATATGACCTGCAGTGATCGACGTTCTGATTCAATAACTTGCCATAAGCCATTATTCTCAACGAAATCGCGCAGAGACGTTTGCAAAGTTGTCGAGGGGGGGGGGGGGGCGAAACAAGAGCGATTTTAACCCGCGCACCGACGGGGGGGGGCGGATATCCGCCCCCCCCTGAGGTTTTTCGCGGATAGCGGGAAAACCGCGGCGCGTAGCGCCGCGAAATTTGGTATGACTATTCTCTCATCAATTTTACACATGGTGTGCAAGTTTGAACCTCCTAACTTTTAAGGTCAAGTCACCAGGTCACTTTGAATGACCCAACCTCAAGTCACTTTTTTGCAACTTTGTCACCGTGCCAGAGCTACAGTAGATGTCGGAGGCCTTTGAAAGTCGCAGGATGTTATTAGGTCATTAGTAGCTACAATTTGTATATCTCGGAATTTTGATGTCGGTGACCTAAGGTCAGGTCAATTTCGCGACCTCCCCATTATAAGTCAATGGGGGAAAAATCAACTCCCTGTTTTTACCACTAAAACGGGTCGGAATGGCCCCATATACCATACATGACTTCACATACGATCAACCTTCACTACCTTGAGGTCTGTTTTGCTGTTGGGCAGCTGTAAGGTCATGTGACGTCATCAAAGGTCACCAAAGGTTTTTTGCCAATAACTCCTTACAGGAACAAGATACAGCCGCGCGGATAGTCTCATTGTGTTCAGCTCGTCAAGACGCATCAAATGATATACATGATGACCTCGAGGTCACGTGACCTGAGGTCAACCTTTGACCTTGACCTTTCGAGGTCAACATATATATCATTCGATGCGGATCGACGAGAGGATCACGATGATGCCCTTAGTTTGTTCCTATCTTGACTACTTCGAAAGTTATTCGAGAAAAACCCTCTCCATATCTAGCGCCGCCATTTTGACTTTTTCGACCCCTGTGACGTCATCTTTGACCTGACCTGAAAATGACCTTAGTAAAAATTGTAGACCTTGTCCGTGCGTATCCGATGCCGTTTACCGCTTGTCGCTATCTTGCTTCGTTCTCGAGATCTCAGGGGGGGGCGGTCATCCGCCCCCCCCCCCGTCGGTACTAAGTTGGCGCAGACCCCCGTCGGTGCGCGGGTTAAATGAATTGCTCTCCATGCAGTGCAATAGGACTTAGGTTTAATTTTTCGAAAGTTGTGGAGCCGCCCCCGGTGTCCGGCCTGGCCAACTCTCTCAAGAACCGACAGCTAACGGAACACTGAAGTTTCACTACGACGATTTCCGCCAAAGTTATGAAGAAAGGGCAAGTGCAAGAAGTACAAAACTTCTCTTGGTAATCAAAACTTAGGTTTGGCAAATTCCAAACCCTAAGTCACTACAACTGTGGATATAAATAAGCTGGTTATTGACGGCCAAGCTCTGGCCAATCTGAGGTTCAGACCTATCATCAAGTTCATGAGGCAGCTGCGGTTGGGCGGCTCACGGGCTCCACTGCATAGGCTCAGACAGGTACTCTACAAAATGTCGTCTGTGTTCTTAGGTTCAGATCTATCGATAGGTATGTGCATGCTTCTGATTCGATTGATAACTGTAAACGGGCGCTGGAAGTGAAAGATTCGCTTGATATACGAAAGGTGCATTGCAAGAAAGCATATTATTTCAGAAATACACTTTCATTTTATCTTGAGCGTTTTTGGAATGGGCCGGATGAATTTGTCATCAAACTGGTAAGGGATTTCGTTTGAAGACCACCGATATTTAATAATATGATGGTCTTCAAACGAATTCGCTGGCAAATTCGATGACTGGATTGGGCGGCGTAGGATCTGCTGGTCATAGCTGACTATGGGTTGAGCAATACGTTAGTTTTGACCTAGTTTGAGCTTCATTCGTTAAGTAGGAACAAGACGATGCTTCTTTTGAGCATCGTCACTAAACAAGCCGCCCTCGTTTTGACATTGTTTTTCGTTATTATTGTTACTAGGTACTTTGTTATCATACACAGCATTAACGAGGACCTGCTTCCAAAACAAGGCAGAAACGCTCCAGCTATTTTTGGGACGTGGTAAAAACTAACCGACACCTGGTAACTGTCATCTGACGAACACAAAACAAGCCAGGGGCTCGCAGCGTGTGTCAAAAGTAGGATGCAAAACTAGTCTGTACCCCCGACATTTAGCGTTGAGAATCATTTGACGAGGGGCTAGTCAATATTTTTTACAGTGTAGAGAAGAAACTGGGAGGTGATGCCCGGCTGATAGAGAGGCAGGCAGTGATGGACGTAGAAGGACGGAGCAACTGCACTAACGGCGCCGCAACCCGTGGCTGGCTGCGACGCGCTTCGGGGAGCGGCTGCTCTCTCGGCTAGAGGTGAACCCATGACCCGCACAATATCCGGAATTCCGGACCTCAACGCCCCTAGATTTATCATTTGGGGACATCTTAAGAACAAACTGTGCCGAATGAAAAAGAAAATCATAAATGCTCTGAAGAAACCAGCAAAGTGTGCCGAGCGCGGTGGTTCGAGGTATGCGACCGGAGTTCTGCCGCGCGGACGTGGCACAAGTGACGCAGCGCCCGTCTTTGTGTCTGAAGCGTTTTGGTGGTCTTTTGGAAAATGTGCTGTGCGCACGACACCGACCATGCAACATGAACTGAGTAGTGAGTACCTCATCAGTCATCGCAATATAGCTTGAATGTATCATTGTTTGGTCATTGGTGTGACTTTGGTAATTGCGAGGACTTATGGTTACCAAAACAAGAAATTTAAATCAGACTGATTTTTTCGGGAGCTCCCAGAATCAGCAACGCAAAAAACACGACTCACATACTTTGAGAGATTTTGATGATACAAAAGGCGCTAGCAATTTAATTACAAATGAGGTAAATTAATAATGGCAATAGGCAGCATTGCTACAAGCCTTGTAAAGATAAACAAAACACTATGTCCGAACTCCGGACGACTAAAATCCGGTAACAAGTTACGACCAAATTCAAGCTTCAGTGGTAAGCTACAAGGTTTGTTCTCCGAATAGAGCGGGCGGCAGGAGTCAGTATCGGAATGGAATGGCTCTTACGGGATCAATACCTATTTAGCTGAGCATAGGCGGCGGAACGGGGAGGGGCACCGGGACACCGTGCCCCCCTTTGATTTTGGCATTTTAACATTAGCCCTATGGGCGTTACATGGAAAGAATGGGACCGAAAGTCGGCAGTGCCCCCCCCCCCCCTTAATTGAAGCTGTTCCGCCGCTACTGTAGCTGAGATGGGTTGTGGGGGTCAGGTCAGAAGCGGAGTGCGGGATGGGCTGCGGGGGCAGTACCAGGTCGTCAAGGAGTCAGCTTAGTTGGCTGTGGCTAAGAAGTCAGTGCCAGTCAACCTTAGCGCAGTGCTCCTCGAACATTCATAGGGCAATAGCAGCGGCTGCGAGGATTGTTTTAGGAGGTGAGTGTACTCGAAATTTCGTAACAAGTGTGGTCTTCGTAACACGATTTTTAGCTTTCATCTGAAATTTTACTGCTAATGCTAATAAATTAATATTATGACGATAATTGTTTTTAAAAAGTTGGTGGGGATTTGGTAAATATAATTAGATAAATAAAAGAAGTTGACCTTTTCCTCGACATCAAAAATGTAAAAAGCCGAATAATATATTTTAAAAAACGGTGAGCTTTCGGCCACTGGCCTTTATCAAACCAACGTGATAACAATGTTAAAAGACGATCCTGTGAATAATCTGTCTGCCATTTTTCAAAAACCGAAGATCGTGATATTTTAGGAAAGGCGCTACTCATAAGGGCAAACTATTTGATAGACCGATTGTCTACATAGTGTCCGATGTACGTAACATACATAATATACAATTGTACACGTAGCTGTCAAACACACATCGTATGGAAGGTATGTACACTAACGCCGATGTACATCACACACATAACAAAATAATATACACATACACATATTAATCGATTGAGTTGAAAAGGCTACACGCTCACAAGATACACATGATACAGGCGCTTACATGATTGGCCACGACGAAAGATTTGAGTTTATGTGCGGGCGGTTTGCTTTTATAAGTAGGGATTCTGCGATTTTTCTGTCCGGGTGGTCTTTGGAGCGATAAAGGACGCGAACCTGAAGAGGAAGGGATGATTTGTTTAGCGGCGCGCCGGGGTGGTGCTCACGGAAGTGGTCTCCCATCGGGGTCCCTTCGGATGCGCTCAAGGCGTCTCGTAAATGTTCGTTAAATCTTAGTCGAACAGGTCGTTTTGTCTCGCCAATATATGTGCCGTCGTCACCCTTTCCTTCACACAACTCACAATTTAGCCTGTAGACGACGTTCTTCTGTGTACAATCACCTGAAAAATCTGATTTACACATGTTGCATCGTGGGCCTCCAGGGCAGATAGGTTTAGATAGTGATGATCTAACCAGTTTGTTTCGTAGCTTTTGGGGGTTCCTCCATGCTATCCTGACAGCTAAGCCAGATTTCCTAACTTTACTTTGAATTTTGCATAGCAGTTCTTCATCTATGTACGGTAAACATAAGAAGCCATCTTCGCCCTTGTCTCGACTAACTTTACCCATCCTGGATCTGGACCCTTGCTGTTTGACCTCCCACAAGAGCCTTCTAAGAACTTTCTCTGGGTACCCATTTTGAACCAACAATGTCCAAATCTTGTCTATACTCGCCCTCTCTTTAGCACTGCTCGAAGAGTTCCTGATCGCTCGCCGAAACTGACTACGGACTATGTTTTGTTTAGTAGACTTCGGGTGGGCTGATTTATAGTGCAGGATGATCCCTGAGTTCGTAGGTTTTATGTAAAGTTCCGTTTCAGTCTTCGTAACCTGGCCCTGGGTCACTACTGTCACTAAGGTATCTAGGAAGGCCACACCCGACTTTGTACCGGAATGCTCCATGGTAAAGCGGAGTGTCGGATGAAGCGAGTTTAAATGCGACAGAAAATCTACTAAAGCCTGCTCTCCATAGGTCCACACGCCTGCGTAATCGTCAATGTACCGAACCAAAAAGGACGGTTTCTGATCCAGGTTTTCTAACGCTTTGCGCTCAAAACGATCCAGAAAGAGAATGGCTATGGGAGGGGCACATGGATTGCCCATAGGGATTGACCACGGCCGGCCGGCCGTGGTCACGCTTTTGCGAGGCTTATATCTCAGCAACCACTTGACCGATTTACATGCGGTAATCATGTAAGCGCCTGTATCATGTGTATCTTGTGAGCGTGTAGCCTTTTCAACTCAATCGATTAATATGTGTATGTGTATATTATTTTGTTATGTGTGTGATGTACATCGGCGTTAGTGTACATACCTTCCATACGATGTGTGTTTGACAGCTACGTGTACAATTGTATATTATGTATGTTACGTACATCGGACACTATGTAGACAATCGGTCTATCAAATAGTTTGCCCTTATGAGTAGCGCCTTTCCTAAAATATCACGATCTTCGGTTTTTGAAAAATGGCAGACAGATTATTCACAGGATCGTCTTTTAACATTGTTATCACGTTGGTTTGATAAAGGCCAGTGGCCGAAAGCTCACCGTTTTTTAAAATATATTATTCGGCTTTTTACATTTTTGATATCGAGGAAAAGGTCAACTTCTTTTATTTATCTAATTATATTCAATATGTTCCTCGCTCGAGCACTTAGTAATATTACCAATCGGGATTTGGTAAAATATAATTTCAAAGTTGCAGCACGTTGGATTCAGAAGGGCGAATGCATTAGAATGCCCCCTCTGAATGTGTGACGTCAGCGCAGATCTAACGAATTTAAATCTTTTACTAAAACGTTTGGTAGCACGCGGTGGTAGGTATATGCTGCTTTGCGCGCAACAAGTGCCATACTTTCAGCTGCCAAAGCCCAAACTATTGCTTCCAAATAAAGTCGCTGGGAATAGCAGAGATCCCAAAAAGTAAACAAAAGTAAAAGCTTAATATCTTGAAAATCATTGAACATTTTTCGGTGAAATTTGGTTAATGTTCGTATTTGCTCTTTCGGAACCGAGCGACATTACTTTCATGTCAATTCATTAACTTTTTTGGAGGTGGGAGGGTCTCTTTAAAGGGACCCTCCCACCTTAACCTTAGTTTTGAGTTGAGATAGCCAAATTGGTGGCCATGGCCTGCAAATACCGGTTTGGGCACTCACAACATCGAGAAATGCTTTAATTCGAAGATATGGAATTTCAAACTTGCAGTTTTCGGATTCTAAGGGGCTTATGCATTGGTATGCCCCCTTAGAATTTGTGACGTCAGCGGAGATCTAACGATTTTTAAATCTTAGACTAAAACCATCGTTAACACGTGGTGGTATACGCTGCTTTGCGCGCAACGTCTGCCGCACTTTAAGGCTGCCAAATTATTGCTTCCAAATAAAGTCGTTAGTAACAGGGAGATCCCAAAAAGTAAACAAAAATAAAAGCCTAATATCTTGAAAACCAGTGAATATTTTTCGGTGAAATTTGGTAGATATTCGTTTTCGCTCTTTCTGAACCAAGGGACATCACTTTCATGCCAATTCATTAACTTTTTTGAAGGTGGGAGGGTCCCTTTAACCCGTGCATGACTGGGGGGGGGGGGCTCTACAGAGCCCCCCTCATGTTTTTAGGCAATATCTTCTTAAAGGGACTCTCCCACCTTCAAAAAAGTTTATGAATTGGCATGAAAGTGATGTCGCTCGGTTCAGAAAGAGCGAAAACAAATATCTACCAAATTTCACTGATAAATATTCACCGGTTTTCAAGATATTAGACTTTTATTTTTGTTTACTTTTTTGGGATCTCCGCTGTTTCTAGCGACTTTATTTTAGAAGTGCGGCGTTTGCGGCAGATGTTGCGCGCAAATAGCATATACCACCGCGTGCTACAAAACGTTTTAGTCAAACTTAATGACGGACGTTCGAAAGCCTGATGACGTCATCAGATTCCCGTAATGGTTAAGAGATAGGGACCACGCTGGTCCCACCCTGCAAGTAAAGGGAAGAAATTTCTTGAACACCGTAAAGCTGCGGGGGTTGCGACCAGGATAAATAGTGGTTTCTGAGCCTGGCCGCAAACTTGGCTATCTCAACTCAAAACTAATGTTAAGGTGGGAGGGTCCCTTTAACCGTTTGACGGATCAACATGAAACTTGCGGTACCCTCAGCGGCATCAATTTGACACCTTGTGTTAAAATTTCAACTTTCTAAATACCATGGTTTGGCCGGAAATGACGTAAGAGTGACGTCATGTCGGCCGATTTTGATGCAAAATATTGAATTACGGCAAACGCTCTCAAGAGCTTAGTTTTAAAGCTAGGTTTAATTTCTTTGCATCAGTGGACTACAAATACAGGTAGCTATCAAACTGCTTTCTCGATTTTCGAAACTTTGAAAATTAAAAAAAATGTATTTACAATTACAAAGATATATTTTTTGATTTTTTTCGATTTTTTTTTTTGATATTTCGCAAAAAAAAAAAAACGGAATATATGTGATAGAACACACACATGATAAACTACTCTAGCAAGTTTCAGCCCAATATCTCCAAAAATAGCCAAGTTATTAGCCTTATTGTCAAAGTTTTACAATTTTATATTTTTCAAAACCATTTTTCAGTACCTACATTTTTGACATCGTACAGCAATATAAATGGCACCATCGTATTTCTGAGCTCAAACTGCATCTGATAGGCACCTTTTTTGGTCATCGGTCGCCTCGAGGTCAATAAAAATAGGTTTCTTTCAACAGTTTTTCCAGGGCTATCAGACGCCGTTTGAATTTTGACGATCGGCTCAGTAGTTTCGGAGATAGGAGGGGTGACTCTGGATAGCCCCCCCCCGTCATTCGCGTTATGGAAAATGCCCCAGTCATGCGCGAGTTAAGTTTGGTGCTTTCGCCAGAAAACCCGTCATCAAAACGGCCAATAGCCAGACTTGTAAACGACTCTGAGTTGATTCGTGAATCGACTCAGAATCAAACCATTTTTCGATGAGTCATGAGTTGATTCGAATCACTTCATCGAGGAACTTGATGAGTCGTGAGTTGATTCGAATCAATTAAATTTAACATCATGAGTCATTTGATGAATCGATTCAAATTTTCAGACTCAAACAAAGAATCGACTCAAAAAAAATTTGAGTCGTTTACAAGTCACCATCAACACCCTAATAATCAATGCTAGATCACCCCCTCAGCTTTAGCCATCACTTAACTCCATATTTCATACTTACAAGAGCCTCAGAGGCTCAGGGACAGGCGCCTAATGAGCCAAAAGCATTTGGCAGTTGGTACCTAGGTAGGTACTAGAGGTGGCAAAACTGGAAAATTTTGGGACCCGGACCCGGACCCAGTCTGACTGGCACATTTCCAGAACCGGTCAGACCCGGTCTAGGTCAGCATTGGAACCAGATGGACCCGTTCCCGAAATGCATTTGGAAAATTGTGTACTATGCAAGAAGAAAATATTTTCTTTCCAATTGAGCAACCTTGTGTTGCAAAGTAAAACATTCATGCCATGGTCATTTCACTTCGCTTCACAGTTTGTATTTTAGAACCAGATTCAGGTCATATTTAATAATATAAGGCGTAAAAAGAACAATGAATTTCATGCTCACCTAAGCCCCTTTTACTACAGCTGCTAAAAATGATGTGAACTGGGGATCCATGGAGCAGTGACTTCCTCAGTCAGAACCTAGCATCAAACATGGAACAAGATAAATATAGGGGAGAGCGGGGAGAGTTGTATCATGTCCAAGTTGTATCAGGGCGAATTGTGCCAAACTTATCCGATGGATGGCGCTCGCGACACGACCAGCCGACGAGGTTTTCCGGGCGCCATCTTTCCCTGTTCTGTCTTGTGGCTGAGTGGACGCGTCTCGAGGTGAGAGCCGATTTTATGTTTTTTTAATGTCATTCTAAAAAAATAAGTTGCAAGAAAATGTGTGTTCTGAGCATTTAGATGTGCACGAATTTGAAAGATCTCCGTAGCGGTGGTGAGGGTAGGTTCTAAGGCTGCGTGAGTGAAAACGGATTTCTCCAGCTGTCCGCTGTTTTTTAGCACGAAGATGTTTTTTCCAAGATGGCGGCTAGGTACATGTTGTATCAGAGCCGGGTGGGGTATGTTGTAACATGTATGTATGCATGTATGTATGGGTATGTTGCTTTTGATCGCGAAAGCTAAGCCCTGGCTCGCGTTTGTAGGTAGCTAGTCAACGCTCGTTCCATTTCGGCACAATGTGTTGGCTTCTTTGCTCTTAACGGGCCACTTTTGCGTCTAGTCTGTTGATGTTTCGTTCGGATTGCATTGACCTAAGTTTGGTCTAATAAAGTGAAGCCTTTGAGCATACCTATGCATTGTATTAACCCCCTTTAATGTTGTTGTTATGTTCAAAACCAGTAGCAAGCACACTCCCTGAAACGTGAAATAGTGATACAAATTACCCCACCATGTGATACAACTCACCCAAGCCATGGGGCAAGTTGTATCAAAAACATTGTTCTATTCGGGAGACCGTAGAAGAAAAACTGGTAGAGGTAGCGGAAAAGTTACTTTGCACAAAAAAGCAGAAGAATCAAGGAAGGGGATGGTATGGAAATAATGAGTTTATCACGGATAGTTACGAGGTTATGGGTCTCGGAGTAAAAACTGATACAACCCACCCCACTCTCCCCTACTGATACCTTTGCTTATATTCTTGGTAAATGATATTCGTTTTTAGAATGGAATACATCAGTCCTTCAAATATCAACTATATAACGTCCCAAACCAGAAAATCAAAATAAAAAAATAGAGAAACATAAAATAAAACTGTAAGGTCCGCCAGAAATGTCGACACCAATAGCAAGAAAAAGCAGGCGTTAAAACACTGCAAAATTTTGTTGGCGTTAAAGTAGGTACTGCAAAATCGAAATGGCATTAAAGTACCGCAAGGTTGCGATCATGACTTAGTGCCAATTCATTAACGTAGAAAACAAACTACAATTTGTTGTTAGTACTTAGATATAGAATGAAAACCAAAGTTTCTGGGACTGACCTGATTTTGATCTTAGCGTCTTTGAGCTGGGATCCATGAGCAGAGTAATTGCGTATTACAAACGTATCACTATGATGAACAAGTAGGAAAATCCGTTCCTGATGCACATTTACTCGTCAATGCATTCGGGGTCTTTGTATCAATGTCATTAGGCGTTTAGTATGTGCTAGAGTGGAGACTTTGTCCTCTTCCCGATCGTGTTCCAAAATTGTTACCTTTATGCAGTAGATTAGCGTGCGTAAGGCTTAGCATATATGACGCTCAAATGCGCCGTTTTCATATCAACACGGAATCATTGGCCTTGGAGAATGGCATTGGTATTGACTCAGTTATTTGCCAGCTGTTGCCGTATGATGGCGCTAGTAGAGCGCTAATGTTATACGCTCTGCTAGCGCCACCATGCGGCGCCAGTTGGCTAAAAATCTGTTCAATATCACGGCTTCTGGAGAATGCCTTAGATTCATTTCATACAGATAGAAATAATTTCAAAGCTGATTGAGTTATGTTAAATGCATTTAAATATCAAACCAAGGCCATGGGTATCAGACATGAACTGCGATTTCCGGTGGGCACAGTGACTTTGGTAATTGGTATGTCAATGTCTTTGAAAAGGCAGGTAAGATTTGCAACTGGTCAGCCTTGCTTCAATTGGATTTGTGTCCATTATAAATGGATTTCAGTCATACTTACCTCATATGTTATTGGTATTTGATTTCTACAGCCCAAAATATTGTTGGGTGTGTACAGCAAACTGAATGGAAGTGATGTGTACAAACATTTGAAGTATTTTCTGGACTGCTTGCAGTTAGAACTTATTTGCTTTGTTGTAGGTGACAAGATAAGAAATTGAAGCAAGACTGACCAGTGACCAGTATGCTACAGAATAGGTAGCCCAATCTCCAGGAATATTAGAATTCAAAAGTGGAATTGGGACTTAGGAACTGGAAACTGCATCAACCATGTTTGCCAAAGTAGGTACCTATGTACCTAGTCCTACTAGGTAGCTGCTTGAATCTTTGGTCAAGGCTACTATGCTGCTTAATACCTACGATTGTGGTATGCGGCATATTCATTTTATCATAGCTTTGCGTCAAATAATCAACAAATGCCTATAGTGAGTCATGGGTTGAATGAAATAAGTTCAATAAAAATGTCGTGTGAGTCATGAGTTGATTTGAATCGATTCATCAAAATGTGTGAGTCATGAGTTGATTCGAATCATTCCGTTGGCTAGTTGCTCGAGTCATGAGTTGATTTGAATCAGGGGCGTCGCCACGGATTTTTGAGTGGGGGGGTCGGGTTTCCGGTCTTCGTCTTGATGGGTAGGGGTGTTTTTAGTCACACTCCCGGTTTTTTCGTGTGCCCGGAGAAAAACCTCGGCGCGCAGCGCCGCGAAAGCAGCGGTATATCTTATTGTACATCAATTTTGCATCGTGCATAAAAATAAAGCAGAGGTCACCTGAGGTCAGGTCACAAATGTCATGTCAAGTTCAGTGTCAATGCCTCTTAACCCGCGCCCTGCTGGGGGGGGGGGGTGTTTGAACACCCCCCCTTGTGGTTTTTCGCGAATATCTCAAAAACGGCGGCGCGGAGCGCCGCCGTTTCTGGTATACCTTATCATACATCAATTCTACACATGTTGTGAAAATTTCAGACCAAGGTCATTCAAGGTCAGGTCACCAGGTCACTTGAAGTGACCTCACCTCATAAAAAGTTTCAATGTCTGTCATAGCTACACCGAGTGACCGATCGCTTTGAAACTTTCAGCGATTGATAAGAGTAACAGTATCTATAAAATGTATATCTCGGAATTTTGATATCGGTGACCTAAGGTCAGGTCAATTTTGCGACCTCCCCATTATAAGTCAATGGGAGAAAATTGAAATGCGCCTCTTTTGGACGAAAGACATTATAAACACTCCCAAACAGTGAATTACAAGTGGTTTAGTCACACTGAACATGAAAATGGTGTCCGTGACCCTTGTTTATGCCCTGAGGTCATCTTAGGTCACGAATTGTATCTCACAGTTTTTCGCAAATAACTTTTGATAGAGGCATGCTAGAGCGATGAAAACGCCTTAGATGTGTTCAGCTCGACGATATAGATCGACTGATATGCAACATGACCCTTTCCGGTCAGGTCATGACCTTGACCTGAGGTCAAATTTTCAAGTTGACCTTTCAAGGTCAAGTTATAGTTCATTCGATGCGTCTTGGCGAGAGGAACACGATGCCGGTAAAAGTAAGCTCGTACAAGGCTTGGGTCAAAAGTTATTGCCGAAAAACTGTTTCCGAAAAAATCGGCTATTTTTGCAGTTTTTGCCCCCTGCAGGCAAAACCGTTGACGTTAGGTCAAATCTGAGAGAATTATACTCAGAAAGGGCGTTAATAGGGCTATCGAATGCGCTTTTCCGCGGCGCTGTAGCTCTATTGGTTCCCGAGTTATGCGTTGGCTTCTTGGAAATTTTCGATATTCGACCTGAAAATCGGCGAAATTTTGCCTTCAATGACCTCTGGTGACCTGACCTTTGACCTGACCAAAAACTGACCGAAATGATTTCGTCATTGTTTTTGACGCTCTTTCGAACGCCGCCTTCCGCGTATCGCTACGTGGCCCAGGAGCCGAGTTACAAGGGGGGGTGTTCAAACACCCCCCCCCCCCAGCAGGGCGTGGAAATCCAGGACCCCCAGCCGGGCGCGGGTTAAAACTGCAATCTTGTCATTCCTATAGATTAGGTATCTCCTGACTCCTATAAGTCTGAAATTTGGTGTAATGAATGGGATTATAAGTGCCAACAGTTCATGAATCTGGGATTTTACATCTGAGAAGCGAAGTCAGGTCAAATAGGTGTGTGACCTCACCAATCATGATAAGATATGGGAAAAGCACGATGCCCTCCATGCTTTGAAAGTATATGCTAAAAACGTTAGATACTTTTGTAGCCATGGCACCTTGTTCATTTTAGAGATAAGGTGCAGCTAATGACCAGTGGTGACTGAAATGGTCAGTCATTAGGTCATCAAAGGTCTCTAACACATTTTCGACAACAACTTTTGATGGAGACGTTGTAGAGCGATGACAGCACCTGGAGTGTGTTCAGCTCAGTAACACAGATCGATCCACATGTAGTAGGTTCTTTTCCGGTCAGGTCATGACCTTTACCTGATGTCAAGTTTTCTATTCAAGTTTTTAAGTTCAAATTGTAAGCCATGCGACGTGTTTCGACGAAACAAAAGCGATGGTGATAACATGAATATCATACACATTCACTGAATCATAGGTTGTTACAGAACAAATGTTTCGGCAAAATCCGTCCGTTTAGCTGTTTGGACTCTATGGTACACAAGCCTTAGACCCGAAGTCATATCTGAGGCGAAGTTGGCGAAAGAGCTTTAAAAAGCTATCGAATACGCTTTCTGTGTTGCTGTAGCTCTTATTCGTATTTTGCGGGTCGCTAAGGTAAAACGTTTACCAACGTAACGCATAAGGCGTGCTTTCGGCCCCTGATCGAGGTAGAGTTTCGCGGAAGAGCGAAAATGCTGCCCTGCCCGTGATGAGAGAAAGCCGATGATGCCCAATTTCAAGGTCTTGGCCGGGTCATCTTAGGTCAACGCCCAAAAGTAGGAAAAATATGTCCGCCTGCTAGAACTTAGTGAGCCCGTAGCTGTTATCGGGGTCCCGAGTACCTACGAGTTCGATGTTAGTCTTGAACAAAGATGATGACTCCATGCATTTTGGGTAGATCGGGTCGGGTCAGGTCAGGTCGACCAGCAGGCTTCCTGCCGGCCATCTAGAGTGGGTGACTGACAACCACCAACGATAGCTTCGTAACATGTTGCATAACCATCATTTATCAAAACTACTTCAAACGGTTCAAACGGGCGCTAAACTCGAAATCAGCCCCAAAAACCACACTTGTAAATGGAAGCAAATAAAACTCAAAAAAGTTAACCAGGTCCACCGTCAGGTCATAGACTCGTCGTACCTCCTGCAGCATCTGCCTCTCGCCGTGCCGGCGAGGAACGTGCGCAGGCCGGCCTTATTTCATGTCCCCTACGCAAGGGTCAACACTATTAAGCGCGGCTTGTTTGTCCGCATCCCGGAAGCCTGCAACGAGCTGATGAATGTCAGGCGAGAGGCCGATATATGGCACCAAAGCTCCTACCAGTGGAGACGTACCGTCCGTCAGACCGCTCAGCGTAACACGACTTAGAGAGTGTACTCGTATGTATGTGTGTGAGACGTGTGTGATGTGCGTTGCGTGCTTATGGTGCTGCATGTGTGCAGCGTTTTTATATGAGACTTCGTCCATTCTTGGGTTTCTTTGCCTGTGGATGATGAATCAAATAAACAAATAAACAAATAAACCAAGGTCATCCATATTCGAATCAGGGCCAATTTTTTTTTTAGAATGTAAAATTCATGAACTCGAGGTCACTGGAAGTTTCGTTGCAATATACTCCTTTTTGCGCGTCTTATTAGGAAAGCCCCAGAGGGATCCACCATCTGACCCCATTTCCCCTACACTGTAAACCAAATCTACAAGTTGGCTCCTTGTTACAAGTTTGGTTCCAATTCGCATAGGCGTCACCTTGTCGATACCTTGTCGATTCACCAACCCCAGGCTTGTTGGCCAACAAACTAACAGCTTGTCTACAAGTTTGGTTCCAATTCGCATAGGCGTCACCTTGTCGATACCTTGTCAATTCACCAACCCCAGGCTTGTTGGCCAACAAACTAACAGTTTGTCTACAAGTTTGGTTCCAATTCGCATAGGCGTCACCTTGTTGAGTACTAGTCTGGGCCTTGTGGACCTACCAACTTCTGGATAGGCATATTCGTTTCCTTGTCGGTTCACCAACCCCTGGTTTGTTGATGAACTAGCCTTTGACTGGGCATTGCTAGCTTACAAATTGTCAACAAGTAAGTGTACTAACACTCTGTTCGAACTTGTCAACAATCGCTTTGTTTGCGTTGATAAGCTTAAGAACTTACGATTCGCGTTCGTTTTCAATTGCCACGATACTGATTCAGGAAATATTTTCTATACGGACAGGTTATTTTTGGCTGGAAGTGGTGCACAAAACCATGACTGGCATCAGTTATTGCTCAAAGGCTTGCAGTGCTGACAAGAAACTGATGGGTTATATAATCAATGAATGCATACACCATATCCATTCGGAAGTTTCTGGAATCATTAGTATTTATTACGGTCACGTAATTAATACTATTGACTGGAGACAATTCCGAGTGCATATTTTCGAATGGATGTGGTAAATGCATGAGGTAGGTATACCCAGTAGGTATACCTATCGTGCACCGTCAGCATATAAGTCTTTGAAGCAAGAACTGCTGCGTATGTGGAAGAACATGGTTTTGTGCACCGCATCAAGCCAAAAGTATAACATGCCCGAATGACGAATATTTCCTGAACATTGACCATAACAATCATGGCAGTTGCACCATCACGCCGATAATTCGAATAAATCATGATCGCCAACCAGATTAGCTTTTACAGCCTATATATGTCCAATGTTCATCAGTTAAGTTAAAAATACAAAGAGTTGAATTAAAGGCAAATAAATGTATTTATATATAAAAAAACACCGACCGCAAAACACCTGCTCACATGTGCATGCACAGGTCTGGCCCACTTACATTGCGCGCGCAGGGGAAGGGAGGCGTCTCGAACGCGGGTATAGGCACGATTAGTGCGTCCCGCAGGCCAGAGGGGGCCTCAAGCTCACAGCACGAACACCACAGTTCACAGATTTCACTTTTTACTGCACAAATGCTGGAACAGCCCTCGTCGCTGCTCCAGGGCCTCGTTTCATAAAAGGAATTACTTACGGCGTCCCGTCAATTATGCCAGATTTGGCGTATTTTATGCCAATTCGGTTTCATAAAGCCGGAGACCGGAGTAATTCACGCCATCGAAAGTACGGAGCTTCATTTACGGCAAATGCTCAATTCCGGACCAATTGATGCCATTTGGGTTTCATAAAACGACGTAATTAACGCCAAATATTTTATCAAGCTCTTGATATCAGTGGTGTAAACTACGCACAAAAATGTTGCGTGATTTTGAATTAATGTGAAGATTCGAAGCTAGTTTTTAATATATTTTATAATGTTGAGCCCGGTGAGGAAGAAAGAACAGCCAAAATGAGAAAAAGAAACTGCAAATCTTCTCTACCAGTCGCTTTTTGTGGCCACTATCGGAATTTTGTTTATTCGCCGCGCCGCGCCACTTTCGTAGTTAGGCACTTCTGCTTAGCTGGCTTTCTGCTCTTTTTAAATATATTGTTTTAATAAAGGATGGTTATCAATATCAATTTTGTTTTTTAATAAATAATTTTTAAGATTTAAATTCAACATCATTGTTTTATGATTTCTCGTAAAAAAATAAGTGTTGATATGAAATTGTAATTTGTAGGACGCTTGATAAATTACGGTAACTACGCAAATGTGCTTAGTTACGGAGGTGTAAACAATTCCAGTTGTGGCTTTGTGAAACGGCTTTATTTGCGCTCCGTAGTTTGAAAGGGTGTGAATTACGGAAAGGTGTAAGTTACGGCAGAGTTTTATGAAACGAGGCCCAGGCTGCACGGCGGCCGCGCGACAACTGCTGGTTCGAAACCCCGCTAACGGCGGGCGGCGACCGCTGATTGGTCCGCCAAGTCTGACGTCATAGGCGCATCTGACCATGTGTATGCTGACCAGCTGACCAGTACAAGTTAGGCGCCGGTTAAATAACCATGCGGCAACAAGTTTCCAAAACTGGTTAAGAAACAAACGTTGAAACAAATGTAGAGTTGGTCTGGATACTGAGAAGTTGGTGTGCATAGTAACTATTGACTCGTAGTTGTCACCTGACAAGCAATGCACCAGACAACGGCTTGTTTAAAAAGTATCAGTTGGTAAACATACCAAAAGATGATTGGTTATATTACACAAGACTTGTCAATTTGGTTTACAGTGTATGCAGGCAGGTCCGAGGGTAGCAAGGCTGAGGCTAGCCAGGTACCTCGTAGTTACTGATACGTCATCCGACGAATCGACTGCAACCATTATTTTGACAATCAGACGAACGCTTGGGTCAGTTTTGACGCGCTCGCTCATTTGAGGGATAAAAAGGGACTAAAATCATATTGTCATGCTGATGTTCTAGCCCACAACTTATTGACCTATAAGCAATAGGGACTAGGGAGCTCTTGAAGCGATTCTGAATCTGACGTTGTATTTGTTGATGTTGCTGACGCCAACTTCCCTGACATGATAGCTAAAAAAGCATATTCAGCATCGCCAAAAGTGGGGGGGTCGATCCCCCCGGTTCTGACGAGTGGGGGGGTCGAGACCCCCCCCCCCCCGACCCCCCCGTCGGCGACGCCCCTGATTTGAATCATTTTATCGAGGAACTTGATGAGTCATGAGTTGATTCGAATCAATTAAATTTAACATCATGAGTCGTTTGATGAATCGATTCAAATTTCCAGACTCAAACAAAGAATCGACTCAAAAAAAAATTTGAGTCGTTTACAAGTCTGCCAATAGCATTTATCGGCTCTTGCGGAGGATATGGCAAACCAGTGTGAACAATGAAAGTTATAAAGCTCCAGTAGCGGCGGAACACCTTCAATTAAGGGGGGGGGCACTGCCGACTTTTGGTCCTATTCTTTCCATGCAACGCCCATAGGGCTAATGTTAAGATGCCAAAATCAAAGGGGGGCACGGTGCCCCGGTGCCCTCCCCGTTCCGCCGCCTATGTAAAGCTCAAGTAAAAGGTTGCATGCGCCATTTTTGACATGCCACATTTCCCGAATGTCGTTATGCCCGTGTCCGTGGGCCGTATTTGAGTCAGGATACGCATGGTTAGCAAAATAATACCTTAATATTGCGTGATAGATATTGAACGGGGCAAAACTTATTGTGTTTCATATTTTTTTTGCACACACTGTTCAAAGAGCATATAAGTGATACCTAACTGATACGTGAAATAATGTAATAAACACGCGCAGTTTTAATGTCTCCTGATGGTCCCCGAGACGATTTAGTGAGCTATTATCATGTCAAGGAGTCATCTACAATTAATTATCTCCCACTTCTCGCTTCAATGAAATATTTCATCGGTATGCCAAACCGACAGGCACAATATACAGTGTAAAAATGTGGAGCCGATGGAACGGACGGATTATTTTTATACGGTTCCATCTCCTCAATCACCGGCTGTTGTCAGTATCACGGCCGAGCCGTCCGCTATTCGACCGAACCGACCCCGGGATATGCGGTCTGAGGGCGTCACACTGGGAACCGACACCCAGACCAAGTGCGAGGAAAATAAATCCCGAAAACAAACGAGCGACCCACACAGATGGATGGAGTGTCGAGGGAAGTCAGCGCGGATAACGGCCAGACTTTGATAGGAGGGCGGGCCGGCAGCCGGCGGGCCGGACGGGACGACAGAAGACGCCTCGGACGGCCAGACGCGGGTGGCGGCGGACGGTGAGAGATTCACAGTGAGGTGAGGTCCGAGTCTGCCGATTCAGCCGACAGATGTGACACAGATAAAATATACCACACGGGAGACGGCGGGGATGGACAGGAGACAGACGGGAGACGGCGGGCAGAGACAGGAGACAGACGGGAGACAGACGGGAGACGGGCGGGAGACGGTGGGGGCGGAGAAGACGGCCAGGAGACGATTCACACATCCGTCACTCAGCACTTTTTACGAGACTCACAGATCACAGGCCACATCACAACTCACCACAAAGTCACAGTTGAAGCTGAATGGCTGGTTCAGACGCTATCGCATGAATATTGAACCATTCATATCGGCAGTGGAATTCAGGGCAAGGCCTCAACATCTATTTACACAAGGACGATTGAAAACAATCCATCCCATCGCAGCTGGAGCGTTGCCCGATGATTTTAGATAATGATTGAGATCGATTGATTAATGATTACCGAAGATTGACCGTCTTACGGCGTTTGATTTATTATTTACGTTGAAATTATGGGATTGACACCCCATGCCCGGACAAGCATCCTGTGCATCGCCCGTTCCAGAAAATGCCCAATAAAGAAGCTACGTAATAGTTTCAATCCATTAGCGGCTGGCAACTTTCTTTCCTGAAAACTGTCTCTACTACTAACATGTTTGCAATTATGGAAAACAAAAATATGAAAGGCCGAGCTATTGCATTGGCAGTTGCTGTGCAATCTACATAAAATCACATACCTATCCACCATTTGAAGACGGTGATGGCTGGCATGAATGACATTTTGAATAATCTTGGTAACTTGAAAAAGGGATCCTCGATAAAAAAAATTGACATAGCTGTTCAAATAACACAAGCCTCTGTATCCTTGACCGTATCAACCGCGAAAGCGTGAGATATTGTGAGGTCTGACCAACAAAGTCAAGCCCACTTGCACGGCTTTGGCTTAGCCTCAATCCGTCAATCGATATACCTAATAGTCGGTAAATACCAATCTGGAGAAGGTATCACAGGTGGTCCTAGTCGACAGCTCACAGAGACCTGAACTCGGGAACACCGTCACCACCGTATCAAGGAAAAGGAAACTCCCCGTGAGTCGCGAGCCTTGGACGTCCCCGTGCCACACACAGACACACAGACACACAACACCGCCACCTGACCAAAGCGGGCCCACTCCGGCCCTCCCACTCACCAGTTTTCGCTTATCGTCGCTGCAGTCCGTCTTTTTTAGCTCGGCCTTGAACTCGGGCACGGTCTCGCTGTCACACTGCAGGATGGCGCTCAGGTGCACGATGTAGTTCGTCGCCAGCCGCAGCGTCTTGATCTTGCTCAGCTTGGTATCGGCCGGCACGTTCGGTATGCACTCGCGCAGCTCGGCGAACGCGTTGTTGATGCTCATCGTGCGCCGGCGCTCTTTCTTGTTGGCGCCCCGTTTGGGTTTGGCTCCGCGCGAGCCGGGCCGCGGCGGGGCGGTGTCCCAGCCGGCGGGCAGGCCGCCGTACGCCTCCGGAGGGTACTGTCCGGCCGGGAGTACAGGGTAGCCGGGCGGCGCCGGCGGCGGCGGCGGCGGGCTGTATTCGGACGGCGACATGTCGGCCGGGTAGCCCCAGCCCTGCAGCGAGTAGTAGCCGTCCGGCGGTGAGGGGTAGTACGGGTAGCCGGCCACCGGCTCGGGCCCGGCGCCGAACCCGGCCGCCGCCGCCGCCGCCGCGAAGCCGGCCGCTGCCGCTGGCTGCGCCGACATGACAAGGTCCAGACGCGCCGCCGGCAAACACGGCGCCGCTGCAGGCGCGCTCCGCAGACCGCTGCACGGACAGACAGACGTAAACCCGGCACCGCGCGCGCTCGCTGCCGCCAACGACGGACGCTCGCCAGCCTTCTCTGGCATTCGTCATCGCCACCTCGGCCGCCAGAGCGGGGGCGGCGCCTGCGCGCCTGGCTCCGCCCACCGCGCCGCTCATTGGTCGCCGGCCGCGATCGCGCATATGCACCGGCCGCCGGTTGGAGGCCGCCTCCAATGGCGGCTGGCCGCGCCGCGGGGGCCGGAAGTGGAGGGGAGGGGCGTTCGTGGTGACCGGCGACCACCCACCACCCACCCCCGCCTCCTTCACCCTATCTCTTGGGACGGGCCTGGCGCTGGGCTGATACGAGTCGCGGTCCAGGAGCCTTGGTAGCGAAAGATATGCGCCTGGTGCAGTGTGAATGAGCCAGGCGGACAACTGCAGATCGTCACTTGGGCCTCGTTTCATAAAGCGAGTCCGTAACTTACGACGGGTTTTGGTCTTGTATTGCAAGTGCATGTGAAGCCATGACGATAGTTTGAATCGTTGAATTTATTTATCTTGCAAGCAAGAACAGAAGGGAGAAGGGAAATGAATTTATCGCTTCACATGCGCTTACAATACAAGCCCAAAAAACGGCGTACCTTAGTTACGGACTCGCTTTATGAAACGAGGCCCAGAGGCCATCCACCGCCCCCGAACACCAAAAAAATAGCAGCATCACCAGCGGATAAAACCGGCCATACTCTGACCGAGCACAGCACGATGCACCACTCACGACTTTGTCTACTCCGTCTGAATATAGCCGTTTTCACGACGGGCTATCCGGCGAATGCACCTGATTTGACCAAATCTGCACCAAATTTCTTTTACAGCAAATATCTTCATTTTATGAATTTATTTCAGTGTTTTAATCGATGATGCTCTCTGACAATATGACAAAGCAGGCGTCTAAGCAATTAGTGCAACCCAAGCTGATAGCTGCTTAGTGCTAAGAGACACACTGAACCTGATTTGACCAAATCTGCACCTAATCTGTACCAGATGTGCACCAAATGTGTGCCAGATGCCAGATGGCCGTCGTGAAAACGGCTACTATCAACTGACTGACGCTGTTCTGCATGCCGAATCCTGCCACCAAATTTGTTTTCCATGACCCTCCGGCAGGTTGAAACTTGGTATAACCAATTTTTTAATCTTTTAACAGTAAACTTACACTTAAACGGTAACGGTGCATGCAGTCACTACTCGCTTAGGAATAGGGGAGAGCGGGGCCAGTTGAAACACGGGGTCAGATGAAACATGGCTTTATTTTCAACAGTATGCAACATATGGCGTTGCCGACACCACTGCGCATCCGCGCTCGACCACTTCCTTTGTCAACGGCGTTTGGGCGGCAAACGGACGGTAATTTTGATTTGACACTTGTTTTTGTGTTTTTGAGGGGCGTTTGGGAGAAATCGTTTTTATGAATATTTTGTATTATCTCATATACCTTTGTTTGCTGAAAGAAGAGCTCCTGGCTCCTGAATAACACCTTATTTGGCATTTCATTCAGCATGATGCCGTCCCTCCAGCTTGTTTGACATGTGCTTTACGGCGCGTGCAAGATGGCGGGAGCGGATGGGGTCAATTGAAACGCTTCTCTGAGGGTCAGTTGAAACAGGGCCACAGGCCGTTTCAATGGACCCCGGTGACCTTTGCAATGGTTATTGCTCAGGGGCTGTAAACATTAAAGGAAATAGTCCACCTTTGAAATGAGCTTTTAAACTGAAATAGTAGTTTAATAGAGCTCAATTTTTTACCCCTTTTTCTCCAGCATTTTGCTTGAAAGCACACTATAGCCTGAGATATTTCTCATTTTCCTCATCCGCCCATTTTACCATAGTCTATGTACTTTATGTCACCTATTATGACGAACTTTGCACTTTTAGCTTTCCAACGACCTATTGAATGTAGCATTTGGAAAAGTAAACCGGACAAAATATCTCCTTAAGAAAGTGGCCTTAAAGAGGAAAACATCCCATTGTTAAGGATAGGTGCAATTGACCCCATGGGCTGGTTCAATTGACCCTCGCATCGGGGTCATTTGAAACGGGCGTAGAGCTGTTTTATAAGCATGCGTTTGGCAGCAAAATATGTTTGAAACATAATTTTACATATCTTAAAATTAAGCCAAAAGAGCATATTTTTTCATGGCATTGTGCATTTTTCGATATGACAACTAGATCTCGCTGTGCATGTCAATATATAAAAAGTGGTTCAACTGGCCCCGCTCTCCCCTAGTGAATGCTTCCACAAAAATGTGGAAAGCAAAACTGCTTAAGTCAGCGCATCTTACCAATGAGACACGGCTTGACCCACTACATAAGGGACGGGTCCAAAGTTCAACAACTCCGAATTCCTGGGAACTGACTTGGTGAATCGTTATGTGTACCCGCTCTCTTCGTCGTCCATCCATCTTTCCACGAAATTCAAGTCAGTCCCATGTAAGGCGGTCTATTTAGTCGCAATAGAAGCTGTTACAGCGATTAAATTGCACTAGCACTACACCATATATTTTTTCTTGTACAATTATCGAAACACGCCTTTGAATTAATTTTAATGTGTAGGAATATGTATATACCTGTTCAGTATTCATCCAATAAAGCTTCCTTTACTATAACTCCTAAAAATCTCGGATGACTACCTCCATCCCCGAGTTCCCCGATCTGCCGCTGTCCTATCCACCTGTTCCGACCCGCTCAGTCCCGCTGCGCCGATCGTATCCGGTCTCGTGCTGAGCGCTTCCGGCCGCCGCGCGCGTAACGTGAGCCGTATTTGCTCTGGCCGCGCCGCCACCGTCGCCGGCCTGGCGGGGCACGCGCCGCTGAAACCCGAGCGAGGGTCGCCGAGAGCCCGCGACGGAACGCAGACGCTGTCAGCGGCCGACCGACCGGACAGGGACGGCCGGCTGTCCGGTCTGAGCTGACAGCCCTGAGAGACGGCGCACAGCGCGGTTTGTATATACTCGCATACAATATCCATACAAAGTTCAGTACTGAGGACACGGTAAAAGTTAGATATGGGGAGAATATCACTTGCACAATTTCGCGCAATCATGCGAGCATGGAAAGTTAAGTACACTGAGAAGCGTCGCGGTCGGCTAAGGTCGCCACGTTCCGCGCCTTCACCTGCAGTTCACGGCACGTCACGACTGTCCCACACGCCCACCACATGTGGTTATTGGTTAGTAAACACGCTATTTGGACGCCACAAATCTGTAGGTATAGAGACTTTGTATGACCGGCAGTCAGATCCACGCCGACCGTCAACCGCAGTCCAGGCGTGGGACTGGAATAACTCTGAATAAAGCCAATGCCAGGTGCGCCTGGGAAAATGGGAAATTTATTTTGTAAATAGCAAATAAGACTTGTCAATGTGTAACCGACCCGACACTCGACAGTATAGACACTCGACAAGTTGAGAGGCCTCAAGAGACTTTCATCAACCCTCAGGCTGGACACTTCAACGGTCCACCAATGAAAATCAGCGTCGATGACGAACATGGTGGCGCCGCTGATTGTGGGGCTACTCGTGAGTCGTGACGCAGCAAATGTCTCATATCGTGATGGATTCGATGACGAATTTAATGACAGATTTCATATCGGATCTGATAACGAATTTGATGCAGGTGTGATGGCGCATCTCGATTACCATAAAGCCAAGTTATATTATCTCGGGTGTCCGGGCTCCGTGGGCCCATCTCAGCTTCTGAATTCCGAATGTTACTGGTGCAGTGGAATTGAAGGCACTCGTGACTGGGCTCGGAGGGCTGGCAGCGGGGCGCGAGACGGGACCACCTCGCCGAAGTAACGGCGAGACCACCTCGTCAGCCGTTAGCGGACCCGGGACCACCTCCCCGTCGGAGCCGCGTGCCTCAGACGCCGCTGCACCGGCGGACCGGCGCGCGTGACGCCACATTGTCGCGGCGCCGGCGCCGGCGCGTCGCACCCGACGGCGCTCCCGGTCCGACCCGGCACCGGTCCCGGACACATGTGGCCGGCCGCTGGGAACCGGTCTGACGGCGCGCGGCCCAATTCTGCCCGCCGACCGAGGACGGCACCGTTCGGTCGCTGATGGATTGACTGGCTAATTGACAGGGCGGCCGATGAATTAGTGGCCGAGGAGGCACGCCTCACTCCACTGGATTGATCGAGCGAACTGCGGACGCAGCTCCAGCTTCCAGCATTCATTCAGAGACGGAGACGTCTTTGGAAACGTGTTATCTAGAAATTGTTGAGCTAGGCGCGATAGGTTTTCACTCTCGTTTCTTTTTACGCATTGACCTGTTATGTCATGTCTCTCATTGGCATTGACTCATTGACATGTAGGTATAGGCATGTCGACAAAAATGTCTTTTAATGGGCTCCGGGCCACGGAACAACGGCGGTTGGTTTGTAAATAAAAATGTGTCTATTTTGGATCAAATTTTGATATTACTAGGCTTGCTGTTGACGAATTTGGAGCCCTTACGCAGATATGAAAAATAGTCCAATAAAAAGCTATGTGCACTCGGTGTATTCCACTCCGCGTTCCTGGTATAATTAGTTTTCAATAAGCTGATGTCGGCACACAGACAGGCGACAGCCACCGTTCGCCGCCGCGGGGAGAGGTAGAGTTCATTTATGTATGTGCCCCAGAGCTAATGTCTATCGGAGGAGCTCATCTCACTGCCGGAGAGTTAATGCATATCGCGGTAAAGCTCATTTCTCTGCCGGGGAGCGGTCCTGGCTGTGCCGGCCGATCCCACCACCATCCGCCACTGAATGGGACCCTCTCCGCGGCCGATGGACTGTTTTGCATCCGGCGTAACGGAGATGCGAGCGCGATAGGCGTGCATCAAATCAGCCGATGACTAACGGCTCCGTGTCACGGCCAATCGCCGGCTGAGTGACGGCTCAGTGTCGCGCTCGGCGGGCGGCGCGGGGGGCGCGTCCGATCGCCCGGCCGCCCCTCCGCCGGCGGCACTTATTCCCACAAACGTGCCATCATTGTTTGGACGGTGGCCGATGAACACATCATTCACCGCCGCCGAGAGGCCAATCTGAATAAAAGCCGGCCGGTTTCCCAGCGCCTCCCCACGGCGCGCCGCCAGCCGGCCGGGGAAGGGTTGCGCCCGCGCTTGCCGGCCCATTAAATTTGCCGCCGAGCGGAGCCGACAATCGGCGTTATCTCTGTGTCGGGCGGCGGCGGCGGCGGCGACAACGCTGATTGCGGTCACACCGGCGCTTCCATTCAATCTATCACGCCCGGCGGCGGCCCATTGCGTCTAATGGTGGCATCTGGCGCGGCGCCGGGTCAGAGGTCGTTAGTATAGTGGCGGAGCGGGCCGGGTCGGACAGCCATGGCCGGCGGCGCCGCGGGCACTCCCGGCCGGCAGCCGCCGATTATCCCGTCCGTGGGAGTGTGAAACTGTCACCGGGAGGCGGCCACCGCCGCCGCCAACGGAGCTGATTGCCGCCGACCTACCCATCGTCCTGCGGTCGCCCCTCAAACTGAAGATGACGAATGGTCAGTAGCAGCCGTGACAGCTATGTGGTCAGTTTTACTGGAAAATTTATGTGTAAGGTCGTTAAGAGTCCTGAAAGACCCAAATTTTCAGCTATATAGAACAAGCCATGGAATAGGTAATGACTGCTATCTGCCTTTCTGACAGCACTGGGGCGAAACATCGCTGAAGAACAAAAAAGTCACCCTGTAAATCGATACCATATATCCGAGCCCCGTCCGTCCGTCCGTTACGGTTGCATCCGACCGAGACGTGTCGGACAGGTTGGCGGCGGGGAAGGGGCGCCCGGGAGCGCTCCGAAGCCCCTCGGTAGCCCTCGGCGGCGTCGGCTACCCTCCCGTGCGGCGCCCGGTGGCTGATGTGTTGTGACGTGATGTCGATAGAACGGGCGCCGGTGTGTCGACGCCGGCGGCGGCGGCGGCGCCGGTCCAGCTGCCGCCCAGAGGCGCGTGGGAGCCGCCCGAGACGCGCCCGTCACGGCGCCTCAGCACGCCGGCCACCCGCGCGTCACCCGCATAGCTACACCGGCCGACAAGTGAGCCCTCCGCCGCGCCGGGGCTGCTCTCCTCCGGCGGCCAGCGGGTACTGGAGCGGCGAACACGAGACGGCCTCATTACCGTGTGTAAGACGCGTGGGAGCCAGTCCCGGAGAACAGCCAGAGGATGGATAGCTGAATGTTGACGCAGGTGCACGTAAAGAGCACGGTGCGCAAGGAAGCAGGTTCGCAATGAGTTAACTGAAATTCCAGTGAAATAGGTAGGTCCTTTCATTCTTATCTACCTATCTATCGCTTTCAAGACGAAACCCTATGCAGCAATCGCATATCGAAATTGACTTAATACCTAGTGCAAAGTTGGAGAAGGGACGAATCTGAGTCATATATAAATGTTGCTTGGGAAAACTGACAGAATTTACGCATCCTGAAACGCAAACTGCAGACGCAAGTCGCAAGGTGCGCGTCGGTATCCTCACTCAGCTATTGAAGTTTCGACTTACGGCGCACGCATTCACCGGGAGGGTAGGCTGTCCCGCACTGCACCAGCAGGAGGGTAGACTGTTCCGCAATACACAAGGCATCGGGCCGCTCCAACAGCAAAGAGTCTTCGCTTGAGCTTCGAAGACAAGGTGACTTGCTTGCCACACGTCTGCCGGTGGTGCTTGCTTTTAAGACAAATTAATCAATGATAAATCAACGGAAGATAGAAGTAACTATGTAGTAGTTACAGTTAAATTCACAATTGTGACGCATTTTCGTACGAGCGAAAAAGCCTGTTTCATCAGGCCTTACCCAAAGGAATTTATATTGTGTTTCACTTTTCAGGAACACAAGCCACTATGGCGTCTTCTATTGGCGCTAACTAGAATCTCGTTTACCAAAACCTAGAAAAAGGCGTTTAAAATTTGTTCCTATAACGCCACCGTTTCACTGAAAACGGATGAAGCACGTAAACGAAGGAGGCTGATGCTGAGTGTGCCAGCCGATGCGTGGCTCGCCTTTCTACCGTTACCGGGTTGAGAGCTCGCCTTGAAGAGGGCCGATTTGCTGACTCACTAATACGAAGGAAATAGCAAATCGTCCAACAAGCCATGCCTGCCAAAGGGCAAAGGATTAGAAGTGGCAAAAGATGAAAATTTTGGGAACCAGACTCAAACCAGACCCGGCTGGACATTTCTGGAACCAGTCGGACCCGGTCTTGTTGGAATCGGAACCAGTTGGACCCGTTCCCCAAAAGTCAATTAATGCAAACTACTTGTAGGTATAAATTGCCATGTGCTGTGTACCTACACCTAATGCTGAATGCTGATACCTACACCTACTTGTAGGTATCATTAGTTGCATCATGTAAAACAGCTTATTTCCCACTGGAAATACTCATGAGCTATTGTGTGCAAAGAAACATTCGCTTCATTTACTTCATATTTTGCAATAATGTGTAGTGTGCAAGATGCATATAAGTTTATGGTAGAACCCGGTTGGACCCGTCAGAAAATTTCCAGGAACCGGTCTGGACCCATATGGGTCCAAACTGGTTCTTTGGACCGGGTCCTCGGGTCCACATTTTGCCACCTCTACAAAGGATAAAGGCCTGGCTTAGCTACACTATGCGTTTTCTGCGTGCGTTTTTTGCGAGTTTGCGTGTCTTGCGTAATATCGTTCTAGAAAGAAACGACATTACGTTTCTGCTATATGTTTTTCATATAAACTTTCAATTAATATAAGAAATCATTAATTTTTATGTAAATATTACAGAAGTTAGGTATATTAGTTATAACTTTTTTTTTCTAGAACGACATTACGCAAAACACGCAAACTCGCAAAAACGCACGCAGAAAACGCATAGTAAAGCCAGGCCTTTACTCTGTCAGCAATGGAACGAGTGAATAAAAATCACGCAAAATAAACTGAACGAATAGGTATGTATTTGTCAAGTAAGACCTAAGGCGTACCTAGGTAGGTACCTAAGTCAAGGCGTCTGCAAGGGAAGCATGGCGTCAATTGCAGGCGCAGCCCGTATCATGGTTTCCCGTGGTTTAGGACAAATGTAGCAATCGAGTGCTGTCTACATACGTGATACGTGCAACATACAGGCGTACACGACTACGTTACACTTGCACTGTGCAGTGCATAATTAAGAAATAATATTTTTATTGCGACAATTTACAATTGCATTGTGATATTATTGTGATATGGTGTGTTTTGTGAGCTGTGAAGTGTGGCTCTGCAGTCTGCTCCCCGGCGTGTAACACAATCCCCCATATCAATGCTCTGCAGACCCCGAACCAGCCGCCCTGGCCCGGTCCACTCGCTGACGTGCCATGATCCACTGATTGCAGAAACATCACACTACACTTGTTCTCTGTTCTCGCGGCCACGGCTGAGCGCTCGGCCGCCTCCCACCGCGGGGCGATGCACGCCAAATGAAACCGAATAGCGCCGGCCACGCCTCGGCACTTCACACTCGGTGCCGCCCGTCAGGGAGCGCCTTGTTCCGATGAGCGGCGCGCGTCGACGTCGCTCCTCAGCGCGCCTCTGCCGCCGTGTGAACTCGGACAAAAAGCCGTCGCCTGGCCCGACGGCGCTGCGTGGCCGCGAGGCCGGCGACGGCCCCGGGCGCGGGCCTGGGACGCGTCACCGCCGGCCATCAGCCTTGTTAGCCGCGTATTTGTGACGCCAAAAAATGCATTAATTGCACGGGAATCCTGCCGGCGTCGCGGCCGCGTGTAATCAGAACGATTTTGGGCGCCGCGGCGCGACACGGCGCGGCACGGCACGGGCTGGGGACGGCACGGGGCGCGTGCTCGGCGGAGACGGCTGGCCGGAGACGGAGCGAGGCTGCTGGGTTCTGTCACACCGAGTGCCGAGAGGGCAGCTGGTCTCGGAGGCGGAGCGCACGCGCCGACAGGGCCTCAGAGAGCTCCGACACGACTCAGACGTCATGGCCGCAGACGTCAGACTCAGTGGACGGGGGAGGGAACTGATGGGCTGTGATTGGTCTGTCATGATGGTCCGGAGGTGGAACAGGCTGGGCCACCGGTAGATAACGTTTGTTAATAATGGATAAGCCTGGTAAGGATTGAACAAGTTGTATTGCACGATGCGCCCGTATATTGCGCCCGTCGGACACGTTTCACACTGCATTAGAATGATCGTAAGCAGTTTATTTATCGAGCTAAAAGGTCATTCCACACGAAGTAGCGCTTGCTTATCTTTAGCGCTGGACCATGGCCTGGGCAATGACGATGTAAATCAATTTTTGTGTAAACATGCGCGGGACAAAGAAAGGACACAGTGCTGAGCGTCTCGGAACACCACTCTTTGTGTCTGATCTTGTCAGAGACAGGGCTAGACCTTCAGACTATCCGTATAAGATGCTCATCGGTTCTCACTCCGGAAACGAGATAACAAACGGTATTTTATTGAAAGATATAAAACATGTTGCGTACATGTGTAGGTAGGCAGAGGCAGTAAGCACCTGAAGCAGGTACTTACTTACCTATACAATTCTTGAGCCCTTCATTCAATTACCTAATAAACACAATAAACAAGAAAGAAGGAATACAGAAACACCTAAAATGTTCACCCTTTAATGATTATAAAACGAAAAAAACGGCACAAAGGCTAAAGAGCATTAATCATATCGTATACCTCTTTATCATCAGGTATTGGTCGTAGTCGTTAGTCGTAAGTATGTACTTCCGCAACAATTAGAATACATGATGGGATTTATCTCAACTTCCTTTTTTGTTCCGATCTTATAAAAGCGTCTTAGGTATGCCTACATCTAGAGCGGAGGTGAGCGGAGCGTCGAACACTTCCAATGACCACGTTTGGTCTCAGAAAAGGTGTGAAGTCGGCGGTGGACAGTGTCGCCGCGGTGTGCCCCAGGAAGTTTGTCCAGCGCAGCTCTAAATTATCACACCGTGCCCCCTAATGACACAGTGTCCTGTGGTGCTGTTCCGGTCCAGGCGGTACGCCACGGCACGGCGCGCGGAGAGGGAGGGTTAGCGCGGCGGCGGCGCCGGTGCGTCGGCGACGGCGCCGCCTCTCGGCCCACCGTCTAATCACAGAGCCGGCCAGGGCCACTTCCGGCCGCCGGTGGTGCCGAGACGCTCAATTAGAGCCGGGAGGGGGGGGGGGGGGACGGAGGAGCGGCAGTGACACCCACTGTCCCCGGGACAGTGTCCCGACCTGTCCCGGCACAGAGCCGGGTGGGACGGGCAGTGACACTCACTGTTCCAGCCTGTCACGGGTAACCGGCGCTGACCGGCCAACGGGGGGCTCCGTCGACCACTGCCGTCATGTAGGTATGGGTACGGGGCGGTAAAGGGCGACAAGGGAGATGGATTGTAATTCTAAACGGCTTCTGACTTTTTCATTTTAAACACCAAGCAAATAAGTATCTGACCGTCTACTCTTTTGATACCTGAATGGACTGATACTGTATAACTGCAGATCAATCGACTGAAGCTCGTTCACGGTTCAACGTATATGGTTTGAACCAGTAGGGGAGAGTGGGGAAAGATGCCCAGGGTTTTGCTATGTCATATATTATTCGAAAATGACGATCGGAAAGCAAAAACTTGGAGTTTCAACGGAAGCCGGCATCTTTTTTCTCCAAAAATATCACACTTTCGTGCCTGAAATATGATAACTTTTTTTTGCTATTAACTATTAAGCATTTTTCTGAAGAAGTGAAAGGGGGCATCTTACCCCACAGGGTGGGAAAGACGCCCCCTGGCGTTGGGGAAGATGCCCCCTGCACTACACTGAGAGCTGTTTTGATTCCTTTTAAGCATATTAGGGGAATTGGTCTAAAACAACACCCTGATCATTTCTCCGAATATACCCCAAATACACTTTCTTTAAATATCACTCTGAAATTCTTCTAATATACCCTACACTGAGAACCTTTTTGATTCCTTTTGAGCATATTAGGGGTTTTGGTCTAAAACAACACCCTGATCATTTCTTCGAATATACCCAAACTATAGGTACCCTTGCTCTTTAAATAGCTCCCTTGAATTCTTCTAATATACCCTAGTAAGTACCGAAGAGGAAAGGAATATGATTCCTGTTCTATTCCTTGCGATACCCACAGTACACTCCTTTTAACCTACCAAAATACCCTTACATCGAAACCTCTAGTGTTCCTTCTAAGCGTATAAGGGGAATATTTTGCAAACTATACCTACTCGCATTATACCACGTAACACTCCCGTATTATTCTGTGATTTCCATCACTGATCTCAATGTATTCTTGCATTAGACCTCACATAAACCCAGAAGGGAAAATAATAATGCCCTAGGTATATTCGTCGTAGAAGCTTGCTCAGAAACTGTCTCCTTACTCTCAGCTCCCTCGTCCGATTTCCCTTTATATATCGTAACACATCCAAAACGAGGGTTAAGGTTCTATCCCCAGCAGGGCGCGTATGGCTGAATAGCCCAGCGGGGCGCGGGTTAGTGGTCAGCAACACGTCCAGGGAGCGACTGCCTGTCCTCCTCGCCCGCCCGGCCGGCCAGTCCCGGCCCGCCGACCGGTCACCGCCGGAGGCGCCGAGCGGCAGGCGCGGATACAAGGGGGGGGGCCATGGGGGCCATGGCCCCCCCCCCCTTGGCCGATTTTTTTCAAAAATAAAATAAAAAGTTAAAAAGTTAAAAAGCTGAAAAGGGGGCCTCCTGAAAATAAAGTGGCCGAAATCCGATGAGTTTTTTTTTAACCTACCCACTTAGTTATTTCTTAGAAGATTAGCTGAGAAGACTTCTTTGTTAGAAGATTGGTAAAGCTTTTCATAACTTGGAGGTCTCTTATACTCACAGAGATGACCACTTTTACAGGGCCTCCTAACCTGCACAGAGGGCCTCCAAGCCTGCACAGATGTTGAGATGTTGCCTGAACAGCTAGATAAGCTCAATAGACGCAGTTTTTTTTGGGGGGGGCCCAACAAGTGGGAAGATGGGGCCTCCAACAGGTGGGATTATGGGGGGGGCCTCCTGGTTTCTAATGGCCCCTCCCTTGGAGATTTTCTGGATCCGCCCCTGCCGAGCGGCACAGGTACGGTATCTGACAGTAGCGGCAGAGACTGTACACTAGGGTATATTAGAAGAATTCAAGGGAGGTATTTAAAGAATGAGGGTATAGTTTGGGTATTCGAAGAAAATGATCAGGGTGTTGTTTTAGACCAAAACCCCTGATATGCTTAAAAGGAATCATTTGAGGAATCATTTGAGTATTTTAAGGGCATTCCGCCAGGAAAACGGCAGAGTTATAGGAGCATGACACACCATGATCAAAGGGAATAGAGAATCGTTTTGGTTGTCAGTGTATAAGCGACATAAATGGGCACGTGAATCGCCTGAACGAATCAGTAGTCCCTTCGAGCCTGCAGTAGTGCATGGTAGACACCAAACGTCATCGTAAGAGCCCTCAAAAGTAGTCGTAAGGGGCTTCAGAGCAGTGGCGGCGGATTCGATTTTGGCGTGGGGGGGCAAGGTCCCAGTCGAGATGATGTCATAGGCGGATCCAGAAAGGCGTTTTCGACATTGTAGTGGACATACCCCCCCCCCCCAAAAGTGTCCCAAATCCAAAAACTCCTCGGATTTCGATTCCTTTTGGGGAGGAGCCTTTTGCATGCTCCTTTTTTTGCTTTTTACTGCTGAACAGTAAGAAGCAAAAAAAAAAAAATCCTGATAAAAGTGTTATTACCTATTAGGAAACATAAGGTACGTTTTGTCTATTTCGGGCGATGCAGGGGCCAGGGGGAGGGGGAGTAAATATTTGCTTTAAATGCCCGCTCCCTGGATCCGCCAGTGGACGATGTAACTCTTTTCGTATTGCTGTACCTATTAGAGAAAAGCTCCCATGGGAAAAATTGTGCCATAACCCGATCGCATCATAGGCGGCGGAACGATTTGAGACAAGGGGGGGCACCATGGCTCAAGGAGCCAAACCTAGGGTACCCCCAAATCCTGTTTTCTCATCGGATTTAGGCCACTTATTTTTCGTCACAGCCCTGACACGATGATTTTTTTTTAATTTTATTTTTTACTAAACGAAAATGGCAGTTCACCCCCGTATGCAGGGGTGTAATTTTATATCTCTTTGTGGGGGCATATGCACCCACAATCCTGAATTATGTATGCCCACACAATGATGAAAATGCACCCACAAGTCTTTTGCAAGGCTGCAAGCGTCCTTTCGAGAGTACGGTGCCCTTCGCATGCTCTAACGGCGTCCTCCTGACCGTCTCGCGTTCATGGATAATATAGCGTTTTTAATCACTCGGCGCCCTTCTGGGAGAATGGCGCACTTTTGACAGCACCGCGCCATTCTCATGGTCTAACGGCGCCCTCCTGACCGTCTCTCGTCCTTAGGTCTCTGTTCACCGTGCATCCCTCGACTGTTCGGCGCCCTTCTGGCCTCTCAGCGCCCCTGAACCACATATAGCGTTTTCAATCACTCGGCACCCTTTTACGAGAATGGCGCCCTTTTCATGATCTCAATGCGCCCTCGTAACCATCTGGCGTCCCCACGTCCCCACCAACGTAGCACTACTGACTGTGCGGCGCCCTTCTGGCCTCTTAGCGCCCCTGGACCACATAGCGTTTTCAATCACTCGGCGCCCTCCCAAGAGAATGGCGCCCTTTTCATCGTCTCACGGCGTCCTCGTAAGTCGTAACCGTCTGGTGCCTCCACATTTGGTGCCCCTCCTACTGGATGGCGCCCTCTACAGCTTTTTACGTCCTTCCGGTCAGTTTCCACTTTTAAGCGTGTATTTGCTTAGTCAGACACGTCACTTGAAGCGCCATTCGGCTAGCAATGTTATCAAATTCGGTGTTAATTTAGGCTCCCACATAAAGAATATCTATCGCGCCCCAAAACGGCCTGGCGCCGGGCGCCCCTACAGCTGGGCACCCACAATCATTTTAGGAAAATTACACCCCTGCCCGTATGTGTGGTTAACTTTAAGCTGATCCCCAAGTACCTATGTGTTTGTCTCTTCCTTATTCTCGTTTGATAAATTCCATTAATCCTACATGTAACAAATTACCAAGAAGCCATCGCATGGTACTAATCAGTGGCGAATCCCAGGGTGGAGGTCACATGGGTCATGACTTAGGGCCTGGGGTCACCACATGCCTGCCAGGAGCACCACAGGCCTGACAGCCGACAGGGGCACCGCAGGCCCGCCAGGGGTACCATAGGCCTAGCAGGGGCACCACGGGCCTGTCAGTGGCACCACAGGCCTGTCAGGAGCACCATCGGCCTAGCAAAAGCACTACAGGTCTTCCAGGGGCACCACAGACCTGCCAGGGGCACCAGAGGCCTGCCAGGGGCACTATCGGATTCGCAGGGGAACCACCGGCCTCGCAAGGACACCATGGGCCTGTCAAGGGCACCACAAGCCTGTCGTTGGCAATTTAGGATTGTCAGAGGCACCACAAACCTGTCAAGGGCACCTGCGTTCTAACAGGGGCACCACAAACCTGCCAAGGCCCAGGGACACCACAGGCTTAGCAAGGACACCACAGGCCTGTCAGGGCCCATGGGCACCTAAGTCATGTCAGGGCCCACCGTAGGCTTGTCAGGGGGCAGGGTAGGTAGGTACCACAGTCTTTCCAGGGGCATCAGCGGCCTAGCAGGTGCAGGGGCACCAGTCATCACATGACTAACCAAAAATAAAGAAAATAAAAAAACTGAAAATAGGGCACCACCAAAATTAAGTGGCCGAAATCCGTTGAGGTTTTAATTTTGGGCATAGGTAGGGGCACCACTTCGATTCATGGCCCTCCCCTTGGAGTTTTCCCCGAATCTGCCCCTAGTACTAATACATCAAATTTAAGGGGGGGCACCTTGCTATTGGTGCCCCCATTGCAGAATTCAAGGGGGGGCACGGTGCCCCGGTGCCCCCCCCCCGTTCCGCCGCCTATGGATCGCATATCAGATGCTGAAGAACGGCGCCAACCCTTTTGAAGTAGGCGAGCGCTATTCTTCAATGAGGTAACTCGTTACCATTTCCTCTGTTCATTTTACGTTCGATTTCCGTTTAACCTTCCTCTATATTTCTGAGACAGATGAGGGAGCGCGGCGGCGGGCTGGAGTGAAGGAACGGTAGCCTGGAACGAGAATCCAGAAGCTCTGGGTGGGGCGTTTCTTTATTAGGGCTTTAGGGTGCGCTGACTGCGGTAAGGTTCAAATTATTACATCAAATTTTGCCACGACATCTACCGGTTCAGGCACTCGAGAATCAGCGGCCAGTGATATCTGCAAAGACGAAGCATTTCCAACCCAGCTTCAGCAGCCTGGTGTCAGGGCGTCTCAGGTGGCTTTAATTACAGTTGCACATACCAAGCGACCTCAGTGCAGCCAGTCTGTGGCCGAAACCATTCGGAACAGACTTCAACGAAAAGTGAGACAAGGTTAGTGCTATCGTTAAGTGCCATTATAGACTTGGGCCCCGTTGGCTTGACCCACTGGAAGGTGGTAGTTATCAGACGCTGCAGGGCATACTCATTTTTTCCCAAATGCCTTAGATTTTGCTTTCGTGCTCCTAGGCGGCGGAACGGGGAGGGCACCGGGGCACCGTGCCCCCTTTGATTTTGGCATTTTAACGTTAGCGCTATGGGTGTTGCATGGAAAGAATGGGACCAAAAGTCGGCAGTGCCCCCCCCCCCCCGTTAATTGAAGGTGTTCCGCCGCTACTGTTCGTGTTTGATGCTCTTTATTCTATAGCCAGCTTTTAGACAGATGGGGCCCACTTATGAGCAGTGCCCTAACCCTCAAAAGTTTCCAACATTAATTTTTACTTTTTTAATAGTGAAATTGAAATAAAGCGGATACTGAACTGTGAACATCCAGTGTTTACACTGGCCCCACACCAGCCTCCGAATGCCCAAAGCAGATCTCTGATGACTGGCCTTTGGGTGTCTTACCATACCGTGCATTGGTCAATGTGGTAAATGTGTACGACCTCGGCGTTTACCATTTTATGCTGGAAACTGTTGCGCTCGAAAAAAAAAAATCCGGGGAGTGGCTTATTATGAGCGCTCATTAGTCCTAACTACCCGCAAGCGAATGGCTAGCCCTTCCGTCTCCGCTCGCTTGCGATTTGGCATTTATGTAGGTACAAAATAGCGGCAAACAGCCACTGAAGGTATGAGTTGCGTCTCTTGCACACTTAAAATATCTCTAAATCGAATCTGAAAAGACAAAAAAAATGATATAAAGCAGACATGTGCATGGATCCGAGCGATGGATCTATGATCTCAGTGGATCTCGAAGCAAACTGCAGGTTAGGATCTATGATCCCATCGGATCCGGCGTGAAAAAATCATCGTGGATCTATGATCTCATACGATCTGACGATGAATCAAGACCATGGGTCTATGATCTGAGTGGATCCCATCATGCCCAACATTTGAAACCATGTTTTAAAGGGTTTCTGTGTCAATAAATGCCACAAAATTATGAATTATGACGTGCGAACACATAAAATCACTAAAACAGAACGTTTATGAGTTGCAACAAGTGTTTTTGGGGGATTTCTGTGTTGACAAAAAAATAAGTGAGGATCTATGATCTTACTGGATCTCAAGCAAAACATGAGACTCGGATCTGTGATCCCTACGGATCTCTCGATAAATTTGAAAGCTGGATCTGTGATCCCGTCGGATCCGAGATCAGGATCCGTGGGATCAGATCCCAGATCCATTTTCTCGGATCCATGCTCATGTCTGATATAAAGCGGAAATGGTTAGCATTTACACATATTCAAAAGGCACCGTTGGACAAACTGTAGGAGCGCATAGCTGCAATATCAGGTTATGGAAATTTTCCTCATGTTTAGGGCACAAATTATGGAGGGGCAAGAATATACGTTTGCCCCTCCTCCAAAAGTTTCTTAGGGGACGATGCCTCCTCTGCCACCCCGTATCCGTCGCCCCTGTAAGCGATCACTGAAGGCCTGGGTTGCCGCTGCGTCACGTTGACGCTTATAATGCCTCTAAAACTAGGTTGAAGAGAGGAAAACTTCAATTGAACGCGAACGCTTGCCATTTAAGAAAGGCAACGTATGATAAAGTATATGGGCATCTGGTTACATCTTCAGATGATCGAACAGCATAATCAGGTATATGGTTTTTTGTCTAAGCTTTGTCACAAATTATGGGGGGGCAAAAAGATACTTTTGCCCCCCCACGAGTTTGCCAGGGGGGGCAGCTGCCCCCCCTGCCCCCCCGAATCCGCCGCCCCTGCTTCAGAGCTTCAGAGGTCATCGTTAGGGCCATCATAGTCCAGCGCTGCCAAACAAGCCTCCGTGGTGGCGTTCGGAGACCACTGTGTGGCCCTTATAGGTCTTCATGATACTTGAGGGCCCTCGAGCCCATCGTGGGGACCTCAGATGCCAGCGCGGCCCGTGGAGCCAACGTAGGAGCCCTCAAAGGATGTCGTGAGGGGCCCTGGAGCCAATAATGGGGCCCACAGAGGCCGTCGTGAGGGCTCTCAGAGTCAGATGCCGCCCAAAAAGTCGCTGTGTGGGCCGAGAGACCGGCATGGGGAGCACCCGACCGTACTGGACTCTCAATAGTTCCAGATCGGCTTTTGTCTCTCATCACAAGTATGTAATAAATGATTTGACGGGCTGCTTGAAGGACAGCCTACGGATTTAGGGGGGCGTCTTTCCCCATCAGGACAGGGGGCATCTTACCCCAAGGTGCCGAAGTAACATTAAATCAGTACAATTTGTTAGCCATAAAACTACACCCTGAAACAAACTGTTTGGGACACGGTACACGCATGTTAATGTATCACGACTATAGCAAGGGACGCAAAAATTATCTACCGTCTTTGATATTTACAATGTTTTGACACCAGAATATTTTTTGAAAGCAGCAAATAAAAAACATGCAATCACCAGCCAGCCGTTGCTCGACTGAGCTTCGCAAATTTTTGTGCAGTTAACAAGGCAGGCTTCCGCTTTACGCTAAGAACATTAATTTCCAGGCTCGATTCTTTGTTTCGCCGCTAGAGGGGGTGGGGCGTCTTTCCCACCCTGGGCATCTTACCCCACTCTCCCCTAACTAGTAAGGAGCAAACTAATAAACGGCAAACAGCGAAAATACACCTACTATGCATTTCTGCACTTTTTTTCTTAAACGGCTTTCGAGCTTCCCTCACAATCGATGAACAGTGACCCGTGACCGGATTCCGGAACAATAACCGTTTGCCTTTTACATTTCGGTGGAACAGGGACAAGGCCAGATCGTGCAATAGCGAATTTAACAAATTCAAGTCACTCAAGTGTATTTAACGAATAGCTTCGATGTCGTTACGCGTGGGTTAAAAATGATATGGACTGCCGTGCATACCTATTCTTTTATTTGCAATATATTATTTTATTTGGCTAGTTTAAGTTTTAAGTAAGTTTTAATTAAGTTTTATTTCAAAAGTGTAGGATACCTATGTCATATGAATTTCATATTCTTTTTATGCAGCTACATATAGTACCTACATATCCTTTGATTACGAGCGAGCGAGCGCAGCGAGCGAAGCGAGTCTTTTCAATATGACGGAAAAATCTCAGTATGAGCGGCCCGGCCCGGCCCGGCCCGGCCTGTAACGCTTTTGAGAGGCTTATATCTCAGCAACCGCTGGACCGATTGGCCTGCGGTCTTTTTTGTTGGGTAGCCCCATCCCTTCTACCCCGTAATTGACTACTTTTGATACATCTCAGTGATCGTCGTGGCACGTGCCACGTGAAAAGTCAAGGGTGTTCAAGCTGTTTTGCAAAAGTAGTGATTTTGAGAGGCTCATATCTCAGCAGCCGCTTGGGCGATTGACTTGCGGTAATTTTAGTAGGGTAGCAGCATCCCTTCTACCCAAAATAGGATACTCTCGATGCATGTGGGTCACCCCCAGTGCACGTGCAAAATACAACAATAAGAGGTGCCAAATTTGTTCCCATGTCAGTAACTCAGTAATTACTGGGGCGATTTCGCTGAAACTTGGCATACAGGTAGGTACCCATCAGGCAATGCATTCCCATGTGTTGCGGTTAGGGTGCTACTGCACGTGCGCACGTGCAGGGGGCGTTTCCAGATCTCGAGAACGGCTGGGCCGATTGCGCTCAAATTTGGTACACGGTTGGGGACCAGTTAGTAGGGTGCCGTGCAAAAGTCATTTTGGACCCCGTTTGCACGTGCGCACGTGCAGAATGCCGCTTCCAGATCTCAGGAACGGCTGGGCCGATTGCGTTCAAATTTGGCACACCGATAGCGACCAGTTAGAAGGGTGCTTTGCGCAAGCCCGTTGAAAGACCCTCTCGCCCTTCCGCACGTGCAGGGCTCACTATCTCGCTCGCTCGTTCTTCGCCCAAAAGGCGTTTTACTGGTTTTTATAGCGTAGCTGCATCCCTTCTACCAAAAATAGGATACTCTCGATGCATGTGGGTCACCCCCAGTGCACGTGCAAAATACAACAATAAGAGGTGTCAAATTTGTTCACATTTTAATAACTCGGTAAATACTGGGGCGATTTCGCTGAAACTTGGCATACAGGTAGGCACCCACCCAGGGCGTAACCACCACTGGGGACACTGGGGACCGGTCCCCAGTAGCTTTTGGGTTACTGGGGACCGTCCCCAGTAAAACCGACGACCTCCTCAATTTGCTTAAATAGCCAAATATTGTCTCTAAATCAGTGGCGGATCCAGGGGGGGGGGCAAAATGGGCATTTGCCCCCCCCCAAACGGCATGATTTTAACATTGCGCCTAGGGACGATGCATGGAAAGAATCGATAATTTTTTATGGTTTGCCCCCCCCCCCCCCAAACCTCTGAGCTGGATCCGCCTCTGAGAATCGACGTGAAGAGTAATATGTAGTCAACGGAAGACAAAACTATGGATGTTTTGTTTAGCCCTCGCCCGGGTGGGTCTTTCAGCCAGCTTCGCCATGGGGGAGGGGGCTTTTTGGCCACACTGCAGATCATCTCGGAAAGTAAGCAATTTAGAAAGACGCAGTAAAAAGCAATAGATAGCTCGCTGCGTATGTTTCAGAATTATACTTATTTTTGATTAGGTCATCGCTGAGGTCACTGGAGGTCACCAAAGGTAAAATTTTCACGAACTTTTGTTCCCAATGTTGACAGCTTTTCACAGATCGGCGCATAAGTCGGGAACCAATAGAGCTTCAATGCGGCGGGGAAGCGCATTCGATAGCTCTTTCAAAGGCCTTTCTGATCAATGTCCTCAGATTTGACCTAAGGTCAACGGTTTAGCCTCCAGGTTGGCGT